>NC_081181.1:182509439-183185481 GCF_029867415.1 Vicia villosa | reverse complement strand
CCTACTTGTGTGCCAATCTTCAAATTACTGAAGAAAGATCAAGTGGAAAGATGGAATGACAAATGCCAGTTAGCCTTTGATAAAATCAAAGAATACCTTCAAAAACCGCCAATCTTGTTACCTCCTGTGGAAGGCAGACCTCTGATAATGTACCTAACTGTGTTAGAAGATTCAATGGGGTGTGTACTCGGACAACATGACGATTCCGGTCGAAAGGAGCACGCAATCTACTATCTTAGCAAAAAGTTTACCGATTGTGAAACAAGATACTCACTACTCGAAAAAACTTGCTGTGCCTTAGCATGGGCGGCTCGCCGACTAAGACAGTATATGCTAAATCACACCACTTTCCTGATCTCCAAGATGGATCCAATCAAATACGTGTTCGAAAAACCTGCTCTCTCTGGAAGGATTGCAAGATGGCAAATGATCCTAACAGAATATGACATTCAATACACTTCGCAAAAAGCAATCAAAGGAAGTGTGGTAGCTGATCATTTAGCTCATCAAGCAGTAGATGATTATCAGGCATTGAACTTTGACTTCCCAGACGAAGACATTATGCTAGTCAATGACTACAAACAACCAGGATCCCGATGGACTATGGTTTTTGACGGAGCTTCTAATGCGCTCGGCAATGGCATCGGAGCTGTGATCATTTCCCCCACAGGAGGTCATACACCCTTCACCGCCAGATTGTGTTTCAATTGCACCAACAATATAGCCGAATACGAAGCATGCATTCTGGGTCTCAAAGCTGCAATTGATCTAAAAATCAAATTCCTTGAAGTCTACGGAGACTCGGCCTTGGTAATCTACCAAGTCAAAGGGGAATGGGACACAAAGCACCCAAATCTAATTCCATACAAAGAACATGTGTTGAGTTTGATTCCTTACTTCGAGGAGATCACTTTCGAACACATCCCACGCGAAGAAAATCAACTAGCTGATGCCTTAGCTACCATGTCATCCATGTTCAAAGTCAATTGGGACGACGAAGCTCCTATGATCACCATTTATAGGCAAGACGAACCAGCCTATTGCAATGAGATCGATACCGAACAAATGGAAGACAAACCATGGTTCCATGAAATACAAAGGTATCTCGAAACCCAGGAGTACCCTGAAGGGGCATCTATTAACGACAGAAAGTTTCTAAGGAGATTTGCCTCCAAATTCTTCCTAAGCAATGGAACTTTGTACAAGCGCAACCATGACTCGACTTTACTTCGTTGCGTAAACAAGAAGGAAGCAGAACAAATCATGGAAGACATACACAATGGTACCTTCGGTACTCATTCCAACGGACATACAATGGCTAAAAAGATCTTGAGAGCAGGTTACTACTGGTCTAACATGGAGACAGATTGCCATCATCATTCCAAAACTTGTCACAAATGCCAGATATATGCCGACAAAGTGCATGTACCTCCAGTTCCATTAAACGTTCTGACGGCACCTTGGCCTTTCGCAATGTGGGGTATTGATATGATTGGAGAAATCAAACCTACTGCTTCCAACGGACATCGCTTTATCCTGGTCGCTATTGACTACTTCACAAAGTGGGTAGAGGCAGCTTCATATGCTTCTGTCACCAAGAATGTGGTAGCCAGGTTTATCAAGCACAATCTCATTTGTCGGTACGGCATCCCCGAAAGGATCATCACTGACAATGGCACGAATCTAAACAACAAAATGATTACTGAACTCTGCACGCAGTTCCAGATCAAACATCATAATTCTTCTCCATATCGACCAAAGATGAACGGCGCTGTCGAAGCCGCCAACAAAAACATCAAGAAAATCATACAAAAGATGACAGTAACCTACAAAGACTGGCATGAGATGTTACCTTTTGCTCTTCATGGTTATCGCACATCTGCGCGTATTTCAACAGGGGCAACTCCATTCTCGTTAGTCTACGGTATGGAAGCAGTTCTCCCAATCGAAATCCAGATTCCTTCCTTAAGGATCATGAAAGAAGCCGATCTAGACGAAGACGATTGGATTCAAACTCGATTCGATCAAATACACTTGATCGATGAGAAAAGACTTGCAGCTATCTGTCATGGCCAGCTATACCAAAAGCGCATGATCAAAGCATTCAACAAGAAAGTCAAAAGTCAAGCATACCAAACTGGTGGCTTGGTTATCAAACGCATCATCTTACCACAAGGTGATCCCAGAGGCAAATGGACCCCCACCTACGAGGGACCATTCATAATCAAGAAAATATTCTCCGGCGGTGCCATGTTGCTTACCACCATGGATGGCGAGGATTTCCCACACCCTGTGAATGCAGACATAGTCAAAAAGTACTTTGCTTAAAAAAAAAAATACAGCTCGCTAAGTTGAAAACCTGAAAGGGCAACTTAGGCAAAAATGAGCGTCTCGGTGGATTGAAAACCCGAAAGGGCGATCCAGGCAAAAATTAGAGACAAAACAAATACAATCCCGGTAGGCTGAAAACCTGAAAGGGCAGCCTAGGCAAAAATTTGGGAATAAAGCATACAACTATGTCCCGCTCAGCTGCCTACTCACCGACAAGGTTCAACACCTCAAAGACACCGATCAGTCCAATCACTTTCCTCCAACAAGTGAGGGATGAGATGCTCGAAGACAGATTGGCAATAGCAGAATTGAAACTTGACTGGATCGTTCTCACATAGCTATTTCTTTTCATAAATACTTTTCAAAACTTTCTGACAATTTCCTACTTCTAGGATTGTTGTCTCCCTATACTAATCCGCCTATCACGGCACCTTTTCAAAAATCAATGCAGCTTATAACTAACATTTTCATTTTTTCTGTTTTGAATACGCGAGCATCCCAATGATATTTTGAATGAACATATGCATTTGAATATGATTGATGTTTACCAGGAAAAACAGGAATAGCATTCCGGACATGTCCCAATTATTTGGACATTATCCTAAACCAGCATCAGAAGGAAGTTTCCCCAATGGAGACACATTCCTCAACAAATCCCTCAAAAAGATTTTTCTTTCGAAAGAAGTCTTATTCCCCAGCAAGGTTGTTCCAGATTACTGTCTTCAGAAGGTGTGATCTCCGCACCCAAACTTGGTCAGATAGTGCATCGGAGGATTATGCATCTTCCTCATTCCCACTCCAAAGGGCGTCACAGTCCGAACTCTCAAAACTACTGTTCATCCCCGAGCAGTAATCAAAGATCCTTCAATAGAACATCCTGGTTCTCAAAGAATTTCCCCAACCCAGGGTACTCAAGCGAGACAGAAGATCATCAACAACCACGATGCCTTCACTTCCAAATGGCTAGCAGGGATTTATTTTCCCAATCACAATGCCTTCATTTCTTGACGACTAAGCTGGGATTTATTTTCCCAATCAGGAGCTTGACACGCTCTAAGCTGCATAAACCATGCATCACATTCACACTCATATTCACATTCACAATCATGCATCATACGCATATTCATACACAACATAACTTGCATATTTCTCCTCTAGCTCGAGGATCTCATATCATACATGCATCATAGACATCGCATATTATTAACTTGATTTTTCAGGTAGACAGATGTCTTCAGCAAAGATGTTCTCACTCACATGCAGTGTTCATCCTGAAACTTATTCAGACAAGCAGTCCTTTCAGATACAATCAAACCAAAGATTCACTCTGAAGAACTCTCATTCTCAACTCATTTATCATCTAACATTGCTAGTCTAAGGCGAAACCTCAGACGGTTCCAGCACGATCTAGCATTACAGATCTAAGGCGAAACCTCAGACGGTTCCAGAACGATCTAACATTGCAGATCTAAGGCGAAACCTCAGACGGTTCCAGAACGATCTAACATTGCAGATCTAAGGCGAAACCCCAGACGGTTCCAGAACGATCTAACATTACAGATCTAAGGCGAAACCTCAGACGGTTCCAGAACGATCTAACATTGCAGATCTAAGGCGAAACCCCAGACGGTTCCAGAACGATCTAACATTACAGATCTAAGGCGAAACCTCAGACGGTTCCAGAACGATCTAACATTGCAGATCTAAGGCGAAACCCCAGACGGTTCCAGAACGATCTAACATTGCAGATCTAAAGTGATACCTCAAACGGTTCCACAATAATCAACTTTCAAATCCTTCATCAAGATATAATCAACAGATTCATTCTGATGAACAAACCATCAACACATTGTCCAGGTGGCATCCGAAAGCCCATCTCAGGTAATGTTTCAATCTGCCAACAACATTTCACAGACAACATTCAAATGCAACTTCCAACATCTCTGCTGATCAAGGTAAGTGCAAATTTTCAGGGCATCTATTTATTCAATCATCTTCTACCCTCAGATTTCAGACAATCTCTTCAGGTTTAAGAAGATTGAATAGGGGCAACTGTTATACCCCAAAATTTGCCCACTTCTTTTTTCAGGAAAGTTTCAATATGAAAATTAAGAGTCTCATATAAACACGGATTTTTTCAAAATATCCTGACATATGAAGAACTTGGTTTTCAGAATTTTTCTTACACAGTAACTTGGCTTACAGTGGAATTTATTCTTACGCAAACGCCAAATACTGTTCTTTACTTCACAAATACTATTTATTTATTTTACAGATAAATAGTACTAACACAGTTCATGCAGGGTTAAATCTTCTTGCAGGCGCAAAAGCAGGAAACTCACACTGTACTGGTAACAATTGTTTTTGTTTTCCCACTAACTTTTGTGCTATATTCCATTATTTTCAAAATCTTTTCAAATCTATCCTTTCAAATTCAAATCTCAACTTTATCCTATCCATCTCTCTTTTCCCAACAATACCTTACACTTTCTTTCAAATCTCACTACCACTCAAATTTCCTTTTGTACGGAATCACATCATTCCCCAACGTCTCTATCATCTTTCCATTCTATAAATACCTCTCATTCTTCCCACAAATCTCACATCAAATTCTAAATCATCTTTCAAATTTCTACTTCATCATCCATTTTCTTTCTTCTTTCCTAGCAAGAATGGCAAAATGGATAGAGACACTGTTTCTTACAGTCATCACCATTGCTACGGTGATCATGACTTTCTTCTGCCTACACAGTCCTGAGAAGTGTGGACCTGCAATGGTTGCATTCCCAATCCTCTACATGTTATTGATCATAGCATGGTTCATCAACCGTCATTTTTAAAGTTTGCCGTGTTTCTTATTTTCTTAAACGTACCGTCTATTCATCGTACTGTTCAATAGTATGTAATATTTATACTGTCAGTATTAAATGTTGTACTATTTGTCATAATATTGCTTAATTACTAAGATAATATTTTGTGTGTTTCTGCCAGTCAAATATTTCTATTTCTGTGCATTTAACAATTTTCAGGTTATTATCGGTAATTTTGCCCGCATACCGTAAATATCAGTTATTTATTATGTTTCTGTTTTCTAACAAGTCATGTAAATAAATTTTCATGCTTCACACCAAACAAAAACAAAAATAACAACAAAAAAAAAAAAAAAGAAAATTAACTTTGACGGTTGATTTTTCACTTTAACTGCTGCTTCAGTACACGAACAGTCGGTTGACAGACAAACTGCAGACAGTACAATTCACAGTGATTTGTACAATCAATCAAATCAATCATTCACAATTCAAATTTCCAAGATTTTTGTGTTAGAAGTCTTCTGAATATCACATGATTAGCAGAAACTCAACACTGCACAAAAATCAGGTACGCTTAACTGCCTCCTATACAGACAGTCCCTAATCAGGGTTTTTCTTGTTTTAACAGGAGCAACAAGTTTTGAGAGCTCAAATGGATTTCATATACATCCATACATCTCAAAGTACCATCATACAAATTTTCAAACTTCAATTCACTCAGACGCACCGTCAGCAGCTCAAACAGTCAACAGACGACCCGTTTGACCAAAAAAGTCAACTGACAGTCAAAAATGAAATTTTTTGTCAAAGTCCATATTTTGTCAAAGGATTCAACATTTGATCATTGGATGATCACAATTCATCAAGGAAAGATCAAAAATCAACAAAACCCTAAGATTCAAAATTAGGGTTTTTGCCTGAAAAGTCAACTCAACTTTGACTGATCATAACTCTCTCATCCTTCATCCAAAAAATGTCAACCAAAGCTCATTTTGAAGGAAATTCAATTATCTTTCAAATGCAATTGATCCCATGGTCATAGCATTCACCATTTGAAAAATATGGCCAAAGACATTACAGGTCATTTTCAAAGTCAACAAAAAGACACTTTTTTCAAATGGACACACAAGGAGAACCAAAAATCATTTTGGTATGAGACCAAAGACATTGGTTAGAGGACTCTTTGAGGTTTCCAAAAAGTGCAAGATCTCCTTCATATGACAAAAATTGAAGGATTTACACCTTGTTGAAGTTGGCTAAATTTTGGGAAAATGCATGAAATCAACATTGCTCAAAAATGTTTTTTTTCCAAATGAGTCCAAGTTTTTATGGTCCAAACATCTTTGCCATGTTACTATGGGCCTCCCACGACCAAGACAAAGCCCACATCTCTATTGGCCATTTTTTGCATAATTTTATCTTAATTTAAGATTAAAATTAAAAGGAAAATGCATGGATAATGGTTGCTTGGCCTCCAAGTATGACTCACTTCAAGGAATCTTCATTTTTTCTGCAAGAATTGAAGAGCAAGACAAGAGCATTGAATGGAGTCAAGCTTGGTCAACAATTCAAAGATTTTTAATATTTTAAAAATCAAACTTTCAACAAAGACAACAAAGCTTCTTAGCTTGAGTTCCAAGCAACTTTGGGCTATAAAAGAAGCATCATACTTCAGCAAAAGGGGGGACACACGAAATAGGGCAAGAGTATAGCAAGAAATATCACAAAAATTCTCAAAATTTGCATATACTTTGTAATTTTCAAATTCAAATTTCCAATCAATATCAATACCAATAAACACTTCTAATCATCTCCTCAAACATTATAGAGTAAGATTGAGCTCTAAATATAGACATATGAGAGTCGTATAAAGCACTTAAAGCTCTTCATGTACATATGAGTTTTATTTTCGTTTTTGTATATGCAACTAATTTCACTGCAAACTAACCACCCTAACATCCTTATGGGGACCTATATGTGTGATCTGGGCCTTAGCATGAGTGTTCCAACGTGAGGATCAGGCTCCACCATTAAAACGAGTCCATGAGTGTTTAAGCTTCATCTTCTTCGTATCCATAGCTAGGAGCTTCAAACCTTAAAACAAATGACATATTTGGATTCAGGACACTCTAATTAGTGGATCTGGGTCACTTGTTTCTATTGCTAACTCGTATTTTTTGCAGGTTCATAGGTTGTTAAAAAACTGGAATTTTAACGTCCAAATAGGGGAGGTTAAAAACCCCCGCTATTTGAAGCTGAAAACCTCACTTCTGGAGGTTGAAGACGACCACGCGTCCAAGCGTGGTTCGTCTGACTTTTCAGCGCGCCAAGGTGGCCCTTCCCTCAAATCTTATTCGCTGGTCAATCCAGCGTGGGCCCCTGCAAAGACTTTGAATCCCCTTGGATTCAGTGTACACCATCATACCATGCACCTACAAATCTGTGCCCTTGGATCAATCTCAAAGCCAATCCAACGCCTCACACATGCAAGCTCACCATGCTCCTTCATTAATCGCCACACCAGATCAGTATCCTTATATTTTTAATTTTATTTTCTATTTTTATTTTAGTTTCTTTGATAAATTAATTAAAAATAGTTAAAAACTTCCAAAAATTCCACAAAAAATATTTTAAACTTCTAAAATAATATATTATTTTATGAAACAAAAATATTTTATTTTTCTTCAAAATTTCAATATTTTTCATAATTAATTAGTATGTATTTGTATATTTGCTTATTAATTATTTTAATTAGTCAAAAAATCATAAAAAAAATTGTTCTTTGTGTTAAATATTGTTTATATATCATAAACTAATTTTGTACATATTTAGGATAATTTTCTCTTTAAGTTTTAATTATTTGTGTAATTATTTGCATAATTATGTTTTGATTAACTTAAAATATCCAAAAACAAATTTCAAAAATTCCAAAAAAATTAGTTTTGTTCTAAAATCAATTAACAAACATTTTGTACATATTTTTAAACTTATTTGCTAGGTTTAATCATATTTCCATCTTTTCTTTATTTTAAATTAATTAATAATGCATTAATTATATTTAAAATAAATCACAAAAATACAAAAATATGCCTTTTATTTCTTGCAATTTAAAATTCCTAGATAAATGTATAGGATGTCAAATTCATGTAAATAGGCTAGTTTACATTTCCCGCACAATCGATGTAATAGCGTAGATTTACTTTCTGCACTTTACATTTCCGCATTTTAATTTCCAGCACCCATATAAACTGCGTGTATGTCAAAGATAAAACTGAACCGTCAGATCACTAACTTCAAAGATAAATATCTGAATTCAATCACAATCACATTTGCACCTCCTAGGGTAACCCCTTTTCACTCTTTTCAAAATCAAAGTTACATTTCTACTGTTTCGAGTACAAAATCGAACCTTTTGTTTATATCCGACGAATGGATAGATTTTTAAAGGGAACAAGGATAAAGACCTCCTAACTCAGGGTAGACCTCCTAGTTTGCTTGCTCAAAATCAAAACAAACAAAATTCTCATACACTGTTGTTTTTTTAAAACGAATTTTCCAAAAGACAATATTTTGTATACATCCAAACACGGATCATTACAAAATTAACGATCTTTTCAAAACATCTTTCGAAAGATAAACAAGCATTTGTATATATCCGCACAAGGATCATTACAAATTCTATTTGCAAAGGTATTTCAAAAACACAGGTAAAGCATTCCGAATCAATTGAAAAGTAAAGCAAATGAGCTAAGCAAACTAAAGAGCCCATGGATACCCATGGATACAAAGGGTGCTAACACCTTCCCTTTGTATAACCTACCCCCTTACCCAGAATCTCTCAAAGGTCTTTTTTCTGTTTCTTTTATAAACCTTTCCTTCATTGGATAAAATAAAAGGTCGGTGGCGACTCTGTAAACTTTTTCAAAAGTGACGCGAAAGCGTCCGATCGACAAAAAAGAGTCAGTTCACGTATCCCACCCACGGAGGGGTATGGCCCGAAAGGACGGTCCACACAAGGGTTTTGTGAGAGAATGATTTACTTGCTTCTTATTAGTTGTTGGAGATTCTATGTTGCTTTGTTCAACGAACATGCTTCTTAATTCACTTTCTCTAAGATAACTTCATTAACCCAAGGTATATCCTTTTCCTCCTTCAACATTTATGAGTTTCAATTTGTGTTTGCACATGGAAAAATCAAATGTAGGAATCCCCTTTATAGAACACGGTGACGTTTTTTCTACTATTTAACTAGTAGTATCCTTGTGATAAGTCGGAAAAGGACTAGTAAAGATCGAGATAAGATTCCCTTTTTCATACCCACTAGTCGAATTCTTTTCTTCTCTTTAAGAATAGGATATTCCACTTGAGACAAATGAGCCGCCGCACTGCCAACCACATACGAGGGACTCTCCATATCACCAGAGGTCAAGCCCACAGTGAGAGACTTGGCTTCCACAACTTTTTCCATAATTTAAGCGCGGTAATTCGTCCAAGTCCTTTATGTGTTCAACAGATGCCATGACATCTATCAAATGTTCAATAAGTTAAGAGAAGTTTAAAAGGATTTAGGAAGTTAAGCTAAACTTGTTGATGTTATTTTGACGAGGTTTTATTTAGATAGTTCTCTAAAGTGGTCCAAGGGAGCGCGTCAAAGATTCCACACACGTATTAGGCTTAGGGACCTAGTGAATTTTTTGATTGATTTGATAGATCTTTCGACTGAGGGAGTTGAAATATGCATGCAACAAGGCTGAATAACCATTCTTTGGCCTTATCTGAACTTAAAGAACGCGTGGAAGCAATTTAAGGGAGAAAAGCATGCAAGCAAAGATGTGTCAGCATCAGGAAAAAGAGACGTTCGCGACAGTTATGTAGTTTTGATTATAAATAGGAAATTTTAGCATTAGCTTTCTTGTGTTGCAATTACTACAGAGACTCATTATATTTGAAGTATCCGAGCGAAAGTGAGAAAAGAGTTCAACTGAGTGCAATGTATGTTTTCAAACACCACAATTTATTTATGCAAAGTCTTTTAGACTAAGTTATTTTCCATTACTTTTTACCTTCTATCGAAGCTTTTACTCTTTTGCATTTACGTTTTATTTGCATCTTTTTACTTTGTCTTGAAGATTTAGACCTAGTCGAAGTATACATATTTTCACATAAAAAGTCAGACAAAAAACCTCACAAACTTTGTTCACATATGTCCTAGGTTCGCCTAGTCGATCCTGCAAGTAATACTTTGGGAAGATTAACGTTTGTTTGCCAAATTTCATGGCGAACAATAGTAAAGAAAAATCATAATATCTAACACTGCACATCATTACGATGTTTATTGTGATTCACGGTGGTAACCACTTTGATTGTTAATAATTATGCATTTAGAGTTCGGTTTACGTCGTAGCAATCTGTTAACTCTGGCGCGATATAATATTTGTTGTGATCTAGTAATTGCAACATGATTTGATCTTTGTTCGTTATTCAAAGGTTCTTTGTCGCATGAAGGAGGTACTGAAGGTGAGAAAAATACAGAAGGGGTTGAATTATGTATCTGATAACTATTGCCTTTTCAAAACACCATCTTCTGAATCTGACCAAGTTCAGATTCTAAGCAGGGGTATGCATCAGCAGAGTATGTTAAAAAGCTGAAGCAATAAGTAAATCACATACAACAATTATCATGGTTCTTCTATAACGAGAATAGTCAAACCCCTTGTCACACAAGAGCTTTTCATTATAATCAACCTGATTACAATTTTCTTAGACACACCAATCCAAGACTTCCTGCTCAATCTCGCCAGAAAGAGACTTCTTGCCTAAACTAATTGTTCTGGGCGTCTTACTCAATCACATTAGAAATAAACTTCCTTGCCTAAACCAATTGTTCATGTTTTTCTTGCTCAATCACACTAGAAAGAGACTTCCTTTCCTAAACCAACTGTTTAGGACTTTCTTGCTCAAACACTAAGTTTGAGACTTTTACAAATTCTAAACAAAATGTTTAGGACTACAACAAGATGTTCGTGATATACAATCAAAGGTACAAATAAGAAAACATACGCAAAGGCCTTAGTTCTTGATATTTCTAAGGTATACAGGTGTAATAAACCCTCAAGACTATGTGCAACAGCAACAACTATGTACAAAAGCTAAGAGAGCGAAACAATTCTTATTCTTGTTGTGTCTTCTTGATGTATTATCTTGTTACTTCTTTTGAATCTTCTGCTCCTTATATAGAGGAAACAAAAGAGACCTCAGAAGCTTGCTTGCACAAGTGTCTTTGCTGAAGAAGCGGTTTCCAAGAGAGAGACATTGGAGTTGGTACAATGAGGATCTTCATCTTCTAAACAATTGTGTCTTTCTTAAGTAAGGCATTCATAGGCATGCTAGAGTAGACTGGAGAAATCATGTCAAGGTGTGATGAGTGTTAAATTTTTGTGAATTTGAGTTTGAATAATTAGCACTCATCATCTTAATTCATTTGCTTTTCATCAATAAATGTCAACTTTAGTGTATATTCGGTATAATTTACATTATAGTGTATATATTGTGTTATCGTATAAATATCATTGAGTTTAATTGTTTTTATCTCATTTTTGTAGGTATTCAAGCATTGATATTTATTCATTGTTAGATAGGAAATTGAATAATCTTTCCAAAGCTTCAAACCAGACGCAAATCAGAGTTACGGTTCTCTAGTTATGGCATAAACAATATTTCATATTGCTGTTGAGCGGGCTTAGCGGGATATGTGCGCTAAGAGCGATCTGCGCGTTTTGTAAAGTTTATAAATAAAATTGTAAACATAGGGTTATGCTTTGGGGTATTTGTTCCCAAAGTCATCACTTTCATTTTTCTTAGGTGCTTAGAAAACAACATTTGGAGGTTGTAATCGGATGATTCGGAGTCAAAGCTTCTTTGCATGTGATTGACACCGCAAAAGATTTGGCTTTCGTCTCCATTCTTCTATTTGTAAGCTTCATTTGTTGGTTTTTTTGTAAGTATGCTTTGTTTTGTATGTATATTGATTACTCATGGTGTTATATAAATTCTCTTTTACAAATCAATGTTGATGTTTATTTGTTTTTGCTTTGTGCTTGGATTTGAGTTGCTTTAGAGTTAAACTCCTCAAATCTTGTTCTTGGATGAATATTTGCTAGGTTTTAGACTCAAGAGATAGATTTAGGCTTAGTATTTGCTTTAAGTATCGACTCTTAATGCCTCGGTATTGGTTGAGTTGCGCGAGACATCACAGGCGAGAGAAAAACGGTTGATTTCTCACTTTCCGTTAGACATAACCTTTGTGTGAGTGGTACCTGATGATGTTGACGAGTGAATTAGGTTGAGTACAACTGAGTGATGAGTTTAAATATTTAACGGGTATGTAAAATTTAATCGCGAGAGTTTTCTCCTTTCTGAAGAATGAAATTTTTTCATGTTCATATGTTTAATTCCCATACTTACCATTTTTAACCCATTCAAACCCAAACTCAAGAACGCGAGACTTTTCGAACGGCAATTTGATAATCACTAATCCCTGTGGATACGATAAATCCCGAAATACTTCCAATATTTTACTTGTCGCTTTACCCCTTCAGCAAAATGGCGTCGTTGTTGGGAATTAGTGTTCTTAGTGTTATAATGTTTTGGTTTATTATTTAGACTCAAATTTCGGTCTAGTTATTTGAAGTCGCATGAGGTTTTTGTCCATTTTTTATCGTTTCAACTTATGAATGCATGGTAAAGATACTGTTTAAAGTTTTGTACACGTCCAAGGTATGTGTTTATCATTTTCTTGACTTTAGCATATTCATGATACTTAGGCTTTTTACAACTTCCATGCCATTCATTCTTTTGTATACTTGTTCTTGATGTGAATCACTTTAGTTTCCCCCATTCTGAGGAAGCCTTCCATAGTTTACTATATCCTTGGAGTACCAACATTCTTGTTCTAACTGGATTTTATTATGCTTAATCTTTTGTTTGTGTTGATTATATGAAAGCATGAAAAGGATCTAGGCATTTTTGTTTCATTTTGAGCACAACTACCTTAGCTAAATAGTCAATTCACCTTGTAAGTGTGTGATCATTTGTTAACCCGCTTTGAGCTTTTTTTCAATCTCCATGTTGCTTTTGAACTTGATTCTTGTCTATGAGTATTTAGTTCTCCTTTTTTGCATGGATTTTGATCTTTGTTTTCTTGAACCCTCAACCATGATTTTTTGTTTGAATTTTTACCTTGCCTTAGAAAGTAGGGAGTATTCACATGATAATGTGGTTAAATTTAAGTTGGGGAAAGGATGATTGTTCATTTATTGTTTGATTGCTATGAGGTTGGAAAAAGAAAAGAAAAGAAAAGAAATGTAAAAAAGAAAGAAAAACATGAAAAATATTTGAAAAAGAAAAATAAAAAGAGTTTAAATAATTGTGCAAATAAGTATAGTGTTTTGGTTTGACAGTTTGGGAATGTGGAAAAAGTTTATTGGAATTTTGTGCTTGAAACTTTGTGAGTTTATCACTCCCTTAGGTTTAGGCAAGTTTTTATTCGAATAGCTTTAGAAATTGCCCCTTTCTTGTTTACCCGACCACATTACAACCTTGAAAAGCCCTTGTGATTCTTAATTTTGTGTTATCAATATGAGTTTTTATATGATTTCATAATTTAGTCTTTCGTTTGCAAGATTGTTGTGTGAGTGATAAATCCCTCATTTTCTGAGTTTTTCATCCACCGATGATTGTTTTTGCTAGGTATGATTCATAAGTGAACTTGAGTTATTTTAGAAAGTTTGACATGACTTTTGTACTTAGCTTTTGTTTCGTGATTATGTTGTCGTCGTAGTTCAGTGGAACTATGTTTCCTTGTGTGTACCGTTTTCGAATGAACCATTGTATTTGTTTTTCGTTTTCAAAACTTGTTGTTGCGTGATTTCTTAGATGTCGCTTTTGTTTCTTTAGGTGTTTGACCTTTGTTTAAGGACAAACATTTATCTAAGTTAGGGAGAGTTTGATGAGTGCTAAATTGTTGTGAATTTGAGTGTGAATAATTAGCACTCATCGGCTTAATTCGTTTGCTTTTCGTCAATAAACCTTAACCTTAGTGTATATTTGATATAGTTTACGTTATAGTGCATATATTGTGTCATCTTATAAATATCATTGAGTTTAATTATTTTTATCTCACTTTTATAGTTATTCACGCATTGATATTTTGTCATTGTTAGATAAGAAATTGAATAAGCTTTCCAACGCTTCGAACCGGGCGCAAATCGGAATTACGGTTCTCTAGTTATGGCCAAAACAAGATTTCAAGTTGCTATTGAGCGGGCTTTGCGGGCTATGCGCTCTAAAAGCGCTCTCTGCGCGTTTTGTAAAGTGTATAAAGAGAATTATAAATATATTTTTAGGGTTATGCTTAGGGGTATTTGTTCCCGAAGTCATCACCTTTATTTTTCTTAGGTTAGAGCTTAGAAAACAACATTTAGAGGTTGTAATCGGATTATCCAGAGTCGAAGCTTCTTTGCTCGTGATTGACACCGCGAAAGATTTGGTTTTCTTCTCCATTCTTATCTTTGTAAGCTTCATTTGTTGGGGTTTGTTTGTAAGTATGCTTCTTTTTGTATGTATATTGATTACTCATGGTGTTGTATAAAATCTCTTTTACAAATCAAAGTTGATGTTTATCCTTGTTTTTGCTTTATGTTTGAATTTGAGTTGCTTTAGAGATAAACTCATCAAATCTTGTTCTTGGATGAATATTTTCTAGGTGAGTGAAAAAAAAATCATGAGACGGATGAGTAGTTGTGACCGATGAGAATGGGTACGGTGATACCTTAGCAAAGATTAAACAACAGAATTTATAAGGGTCTGAATGGGACAAGTCCCCAACCAAGTCCTGTCACCCTTGAGATAACCAAGCCTAACCATGTTATGGGCTAATGTATTAAGGTTCCTGCTAATGAAGCTAACAGCAGCAAAATTAAACATGCCTAGAAGTATTCTACAATCAGCAACAATAGTCTCGATGGACGCCAAACCTAGGCAAGAATTGACGCAATCAACTGCCTCTTTTGAAATATAGTAACATCGTCAATTTCTTTTGTGACATAAACGTAATATTAGTTGTCTTCGTTCACCTGTATTGATCTTTATTGTTCAATTATAACTTTTTCTTTGTCATTTAACTGTGACTTATCAGTTGTCGCTCAACTTGAATTCATTTGTTGTAATTTCACGTTTTTGGATACTTCAAATATCTATTCTCATCTTATTTAGATTTTTTTTAGTTTTGATCCCTATTTTTTAGTTTTTAATTTTAGATATTTTCGAACAAATACAATATACTTTATTCAAGAATCAAATCATGATTTGATTCTTGAATTAACTATATTGTATTTGTTTGATTTATTTTTTCGTATTTTCTTCTATTTAATTTTTAAGTATTTTAAAATTTTGAATTTTATTTTAGGCATATAACGTTGATTACTTAAATTATTACATTCAATATCATTAATAATTAAATAAATTATTTAATCTTATTTTATATTTAATTTTTTTAATTTGGTGAAGTTTTTTTAGAGCTAAGGTTGAAATTTAGTTATCATTTTGTCATGTTATTATGTATATCATAGATTTTATGTTAAATTTGTAATGAGTTTTTAAAATATTTATTTTATCAAATTGTGAACCAATGAATATGTATGTTTTATCTATAAAAGTTATTTTCATATAATTAATCTATTAATTTATTTGTTTAATAAAAAAATACCATAAATTTAAACTAATAAATTTTAAATTAAAGGTCTCGCCAATTCAACATTTAATATGATTAGTTCGACTTCCTATCCGACTTTTAAAACATTGACATATCAATTAGAGTAATGAAACACAAACTAATATGAGTCATTGTCAAATTCAAGTAAAAACATATGCACTAAATTGTCTGAACTCAAAGCATCATGTTATTTTAAAATCAGCATCCACATTTTGTAGTGATGGTGTGGGGCCCACAAGACATGGTGTAGAGGAATTTGACCCCCTCGACAAGATTGCCCAACTAACTCACTGGTTATTAAAAGACAACATATATTAGGCATAGAAATCCATTCCCTATTTTACTCCTTTCCCTATCTCATTATTCAATTCAAGTTCAGTACTTGTTATATTTATTATAGTATGGTATATGATATGTATCAATTTTTTACTCAAGAAGCAAAGTTGAAATTCTCTGTAGAAAAAAAATAAAGATGAATTTTTAGTTGATGAAATTTGTATCGGAAGACTTTCATCTAGGGCTTTCAGAAGAGGAATTAAAAAGTTTATTAAGGATTGGCGACAATATAAATAGTTCGAGTTGAACCTTTTAGACGTCTTTTGATTGAATCGCTCACATGTTGAGTGATGCATTTATTTGTTGGCTACTTCACTTGTCCACTTATAAAAATGTAGAGAATGACGTGTCTTTACCGAGTAACGGTATGAGAAGGACAATCAAAGAAGGAAGTCACGTTCTTTAAGATAATAAGAAAAATAATGGCTCCACTTCCCACGCTTCTAAGATAAGAAAATGGTAATCACTCTATTGGGTATTAAGATCCAGATCCAAGAGGTTTTTATAAATACTTCAACCATAGAGTTGAGATCTCACAATCCTTGTGTGATTTTGCTCTAACACCAACAACAATCCTAAACCCTCAGAAAGTCCTAAACAATAAGGGATTGCCACTCATTGTACTTTTAGTAAGTACAGTTCACAACGACCGTGGTGGAGCGCGGTAAAACTAACATGGGGTCACACTCATTATCATTCATCATTCACTTTCGTTCCCTTCTTCAAAAGAATGGAGAAATGAAGTCCAAAAATCGTCGTAACACCATTGCAAAAGATTTTTCTGAAGGGGAAGAATCCAGTTCTTACCACTGAAAATATGTCAGGCAAGTGTTGATTGCAAGCATTATGCCCGCCGACCTAAAAATAGACTTGGAGAAGGAGGAAGACTCAAGAAATCACCTTCTCCAGCAAAAACTCAAACGACGCCCTCCATCAAAAAATGATCTCATGGTTATCATAGTGCACTATGATAGTTGGGATGTGAAGCGAGTGTCGATTGACCCTGAAAGCTCAGTAGAAGTCTTGTTTTGGAGCGTCTTTAAGGGGTTTTGGCTTGACCCTGATGAGATATGAACATTCTAGGATTCATTAGTTGGCCTTTCTGACGAACAAGTGCAAGTGAAAGGCCATATAATGCTAAAAAAGATGTTTGGTTTAGAGGAAAACGAAGAGAAAATCAAAGTGAAATATCTTGTAGTTGACACCTTGTTCCCATACAACGCCATCTTCGGGTGCACGCTTCGATTACAGTGTTAATACAAGGGCGATCCCTTCGATTACTGTGTTAATTCAATGCACGCTTTACGTGTGACTATGTGTATTTCAAATGTTGTTTTTTTTCTTCTTATAAGTTCACATCACTCAATTCCACACAAATCACATCATCTTATGCTTTCAACTTAAACCTTCATAATCTCTATCCACACACACACACACACACACACACACACTCTCTCTCTCTCTCTCTCTCTCTCTCTCACACACACACACATGTGTGATCAAAATCATTACCATAATCCTTTATTAATTTTTTTTTAATATTTATTGATTTGAGTTTGAAACACTACAAGATAGACAATCATCTGCCTGTGCAAGAAATAGTGGCTCTATCTGGCCATTCTAGTTGTTGCTTTGGTCCTCATATTTTTCCATCTTCACTAGTTCTAAGTCTCCATTAAAAAGATACAAGAAAACTATTCATCTTCTTCTTCATCTTCAAACTCAACATGCTAAGGTTTATCATGGAACAAATTATCTAAACCTGTTGCTGATATCCGCTATATGAAATATATTTCTTCTTTCACCGATGAACTCAATGATACAAACTATGAATTCTTTATGGAACTCAAACTACCGTTTAAATAGGGACAACCCAAACCATAATTTCTGTTTTTTTGTTTGTTTTAGTTTGTTATTTTAAGGCTTAGTGCATCTCTTGGCCCCTAAACAAAATTTAACATTTCACTTTATCCCCCTTACTAAAAAAGTTACATAATAGTCACCATAAAACTGTTTTGTTATTCGAATTGGTCCTTTCCGTTTAATTTTTTGAAAAAACATTAACTTCTGCCTACGTGGCTTCTGTGGCTTATTTTTAGTTTTATTATTGAAATTATTCAATATATGTTTATAAGAATAAAACCCGTTCACAATTTAATATTTGGAACCCTAGGTCACACTTGCTTATAGAAACGACAAAAACGACTGTGAAGAGAAGTGACGAAGAATAGGAACGACGAGGACTGTTGAAGACAGACGAATCTCATTACAGACGCAATGAATACAAACCTTCATTGTTCATTTCCAATATTATTACCTTGTTAAAACTAATATTGTTTGCCTTGTTAAAAATCAAACCTTTTTCATTTATGCATGTTCTAGTTTCTTCATTATTTATCCTGATTAGGTCATGACTATGAGGTTTGATTGTGTTTTCCATCATGGGGGTGAGTTTTTTGAGTTTAATAAATTAGGTTACAAGGGGTTAGAAGAGTTTTAGGAACTATTCCAAGATGTGACACTTTGGTGAACAATATGGCAGATGCATTCAATTAAATATTTGTAACTGCGAGAATCAGCCTATTGTCACCATGATTGAATACATTGGAGTGAATATTATGCAGATGTGGGAGTCAAACAGGCATAAAATTACCAAATATGAAGGTAACATTCTACCAAATATAAAAAAGAGAATGGAAAAGGATTCACACAAAAAAACCACTAGATTGTAAGGTAATTTGCTGATTTATACAATTGTATTATGTATATTTGGTAATTTGCTGATTTTGTGCTTTCTCTATGTTTTACTTGCGTGTAGATGAATATGATTACGAGGTTAGATGTATAACATACAACAGAGAAAATTTTGTTGTTAATCTTTTCAAAAATGGATGCTCTTATAGAAGGTGGATGATGATAGGGCTGTCGTGCTGTCATGTAATTTCATGCATGAAGGATCATCACTTAGAAATTGATGATTTTGTGTCTGACTTCTAAAAAAGGCTTACTATGCCCTAGTGCTATACGCGGGTAATGGGGAATCTCTATGGAAAAAATATATTTTATTGATCTACAACCATCATCCATAAAAAGACAACATGGTAGGCCCGAAAAGAAAATGAACAAGGAGGATGGAGAAATAGTGAGAGATGAGTCACAACAAAAACGAGCAAATTTTTTTATTAAATACAGTCGGTGCCATATGGGTGGTTACGACAACATCATTTACAAATGGCCAATGCCACTTAAGCAAGAAGCAAGTTAACCTAACACAACATAGTCAACACAAGGTGACTCTACACCTATAACTCAATCAACACAAGGTGAGTCTACACCCACAACTCAGCCAGCACCAGCACCTCCCAGTCAGGTGGCACCAACACCTCCCAGTCAGAAAGCACCACCAATATATTCAAATCATTCGCCACTCAAAAAGAAAAAAGACTTCAAAAGAGGAAAAACATGATCTGAGCCTACCATAATTATGTATTTGATTTTTGTTTTGCTGTTTTGTTGTACTATTTTGGAATGATATGGCTCATAATGCCATTTTGTATGACTTTTGGGAATGATTGTGAATGTATTGACTTTTGGAATACTGATATGTAATTCTGTTAATGACTATTAGAATGATATGGTATCTAATTCCCTTTTGATATAAAATTCTGATATCTATTTATGTTAACTCTATTACATGTTTCACTTTAGTCTCTCGACCGTAATAAATGTTTCACTTTGGTGCCTTAACTTTATTTCATATTTCTCATTAGTCCCTTAAGTGTATAACAAATTTCAAATTAGCCCCTTAACTATATTGTATCATTTCACTTTGGTCCTTAAACTAGTATATTATACCAGTGTTTTTTGCCATTCTTTTATACCTATGTTTTATATTGGTGTTATATTAGTGTTTGTATCAATGATAATAACAGAGTATAATAAACACAAATTGTTTCTCATAACAATAATTATTAAACCAACAAAAGTGTTAAATAGAATTCTCATAACAGATACAATAACTAAAGTACACTAATAAACTCAAAATTTAACCCAACACAATGCTTTACCCTAATCCTATTTGAAATATATTTTATAATCGTCATATTCAATCCTAAGCTCAAACTCACAACCACAATGGATATTACCAACCATCCTCTAGTGTGAAGAACATAATTCTTCAATTTTAAAACTATCTTCTTTTTCCTTTCATTCTTCAAATCTCTTTCATCAATAATTTCATCACCTAACCACTTGAAGAAATTACAATCCTCGTCCGTTTGATTTCTGTAATTTCTACAACCCCTAATTTTTTCCCAAAGTTCACACTGTTCATATCAGTCACAGTATCAAAAACACATTCACCTAGGCAAAAACACTCCCTCCTATTTTTTCTACGAAGTATAGATGCAGCTGTCCTGAAGTTTTGGTTGTTGGACATTGAAATACAGCTTAAATTCTTGGACATTGGAGACAAATCTTGAACAAGAAGAATGTTGAAAAAGAAGAAGATGAAAACCCTAGAAAACGAATGAAAGAGGGAAGATGATGAACAAAAAACACAACGAATGAAGGAAAGAAGGAAGACACTAAATGAAAAAAAAAACAACAAACAGGCGAAGGAAGGAAGATGGTGATTAAACACTATAATGCATTTATAATGCATTTGTTGAGTCATTATTTTACCAAATTCCTTTCTTTCATGCCACATGGTCAGAAGTTAACATTTTTTTTCAAAATATTTAACGACAATGACTAATTTGACTAATAGAATAGTTTTTAAGAGACTAATATGTAACTATTTTAGTTAAGGGAGTAAAGTGAAACATTAAATTAAGTGTAGGGACTTCATGACTAATTATGCATTATTTTAATAAATGTATAATTCCTTCCGGGACTGAATGTTTTGTACTCTGTTGCCCTATGAAATTTTTTGTGTGTGCTAAGTTATTTGTATTTTAATGTAAATTGAAGATAACTTATTTTGGTAAAATTATAAATGTGTTAAAAATATTTATATTCTTACTCAAACGTATTTTTTAAGAGATTCAATCATGTATTGACTATGAAAATGATATTGTCAAATAGATTTGTTTATTTTAATTATTGGCAAAGCCTTAAGACGAACATGTTGGTGTGAGCCTCTATGATTTTTTATCACCTTTTTAAAAGTTAAAATTGTTTATCAAAATACGATTGTTTTTCATCATAAAAAATGAGGAGAATGTTGAACCAATAATGATTTCAAGAACGATACTCTATAATTTAGTTTTGATTATAATACAATGTATGAGAACAGTTTATCGTCTAACCTTTGTTATATGTTTAAATGCTTTTGTTCGCTACAGGCAAAAGAGGTGGCCTACAACGGTAGGCTTGATCTTCAGTGACGGTTGAGAAAAAAGGGGGTTGTACCTGCAAGGCACTCTGATGCCAAAGTAAGTAAGAGAACAACAAGGTACAATAGAAAGTATGAGATTTTGGGTGAAATTTTGATTACCTTGCCCTCTAGGGATAGAGGGATATTTATAAGTGTTCCCATGGAGCAGAATCCATCTCCTATCTTTTTGGGCTTGGGCCAGTCTAGAATAACTTTTAAACAAATTCATGGTGATATATCCTCTAAAAAGAGTAAGTGAGTTGTTAAAAAAATTCCTCAAGTCTATAAATGAATTTGGAAGATGTTATTTGACATAGTGATCATTAACATCTTGGTTTGAAACAATCTCTAAACACAGGTCATGAAGACATCACTTTTGTACATTTGTACATGCGGATAGATGCTATCAATGCTATCATTCGATGATGAAACAAAGTAAGACAAATTTTTTGGGAAAATACTTAGATAGACACAACCATAACACTTAGATTTATACACAATCTCAATCATACAATTTTTTTAATTAAAAAATAAAAATAAATTTTTCTCTCTCCCTCATTATCACAACCACCCCATGATTCAAATTTAAACTGAAATTAAATTTTAAATAAATTTTAAATTTTCTCCCTCCTTATTGGTTGCTCATAAAAATATAAATTTATGTTCCTTTCCATAAAAATATAAATTACTTCCATTCAAAGCAATTTTCTATGGGGCGGAGTGGAGAACAAAAGGAAAATTCATTGGGTTAAATGGAGGGATGTTAATCTTCCTTTTGAGAAGGGGGGCTTGGGTGTCAAAAATATTGCTTTGTTTAATGTGGCCCTTCTTAACAAATGAAGATGGAAGATTCTTCAAGGTACCGATTCTCTTTGGTATAATATTTTGAAAGCCCGTTACGGTGATTTGTCTTTTTTGATGATGAGTGGGGAAAAGGGGGTGTCTCCTTCTCGTGGTTCTTTTTGGTGGAGAGATCTCTTAAAACTTTCTTATAACTCTTTTGATGATCCGATTGTTGATTGTAGTAGGTTCTCCGTTAATAATGGTTTCAACACCCCTTTTTGGCACGCTAAGTGGTTAGGAGGAACCTCCTTGAAATTCCTCTTCCCGAACCACTTTGAGGCTTCCAAGTTGAAGCACGTTTCCGTGGCGGCGATGGGCGGTTGGGGGGATGGAGGGTGGGCTTGGGGTGATTTCGGTTTGGCGGGGAATAGTCTTTCGGTTGACGTGGGGGAGTTGAGCAACTTTGTGGGCGGGGCGGTAGGGAGGAGTGAGGGGAGGGATGGGGTGGAGTGGTTCTACAACAATGAGACGGACTTTTCGGTGGCATCTTGTTATTCCTATTTGTTGAAGAGATTCACCCCTTTCGGTCCTTCTAACAAAAGCGACGAAGCTTTTGGTCTTTTGTAGAAATTGGAGGTGCCTTTCAAAACCAAAGCGTTCGGATGGAGACTTTTCCTCAATCGGCTTCCTACAAAGGATTTGTTGTTGCATAGAGGTATTTCCCTTCCTTTAGATAACATTTTGTGTACCTTTTGTGGTGTTGACTTAGAAGGATGTAGGCTTACTATTTTTGATTGTCGGGTGGTTAAAAGGGTTTGAAATGATATAGCTTCTTGGGTTGGCATGGGAAATAGGGTGGAGGACGAGTGTTTACCGAGTTTTATGGAGTGACACTCCTTCTTTAAACTCAAGAAAGTTAAGAGATGTAAATTGGGAGTGGTTTGGTTGGCGGTTACTTGGTGTCTTTGGTTAGCTAGAAATGATGTGTGTTTCCGGAATGAAGGTTGGAACGTCAACAACATCATTTGGAACATTAAATTCACGGTGTGGAGATGGTCTTTTTGCGGGAATATTACCGTTACCAATTACAATTTTTACGATTTTTGTAAGGACCCTTTGTTGTTCCTTTCGTAAAGGGTAATTGGTTTGTAATTTTCCTTTTTGTTAGGCTTTCCGTTGACCATTGTATTCGGGTTTGAGAACCCCTAGTTCTCCTATATATATAATCCTTGTTTATGAAAAAAAAAATTTCTCCATTTCTTGTGCAATTTCTATATACTAGTGCATATGAATATGATTACGAAAAATCTCACTTCCCCACAAAGGACCTCTTGCCCACGTATCAAGCTCTACAAGATTCAAATGGGTAATCTTATACCGATCAACATAGAATAAATTTCTTATCTTTTTCTTTAGAAGCAAAAGAAGGATTATGAGAGCATTATGAAATCATTGTTAAACAAGACATGGAAAAAAGGTTGCAAGAAGATAAATTACAATCTCCACACCCTTTTAACTTATTGACTATCCATTGTCTAGAAAGACGCTTGACATTTAAAAACATTTTTGACAGATCATTATACAAAGAAACCCTTATTCAATTTGTACATCGTATACATGTATAGGGTAATTAACTGATAATGTAACTGTGTAACATTGATTTGAAGATGTGGCTTATGAATATAATTAATTTGATCCATAGTACTACCTACTAATGTCTACAGAACTGTTTCTTGTGCTATTACAGTATTTTCAACTACTTTTAGCATATGAACTGAAGTTTGTTCAGAAGTTAGTTGAAATATCATTCAATAATAATTAGTAAATCAGTGGGGCTAGCTGACATCCAAAGAAAAGAATGCAAATAGCCAAACATTAGTTTAATGCAAATCCTCCAAAACAAGTATATATCTTTTATATTTTTACAAAGTAGGATTGAAGTAGGCATATATCTACCATATGATTTTAACTGTAACAAATTAGGTAAAAGTAAGTATTTGATTCATGTAAGAAACATGAATCACTCCATCATAAATTTTATGAAGCAAATAGCTTGGCCCCACTTCCTGATATTATGCAGTTGGCAGAATTGCAGGGTTTATTTTGAGTACAATTGGGTCTTCTTCTTTGGTGTGGATTCTTTTTATTCATACAAAATCATGTTATTCACGTTGAAAGTTTGACCCCATTTCCGCACTTCATGATAAAATGTCACATTGGAATCATGATTTTTACTTAGTTTAAGGTTAATTATTCTAGAGGCTTGGACTGGTAAAATTAACTAGGCTTTTGAGAGGAGACGGTGCATGGAGAAGCAACATAAACTAAATATATGAACTTCAAGCGAGAGTCCGACACATGATTGTAAGTTGTCCTAAGGATCTCTAAAAGTTGTTCACTTGAGGAATCAAATTACCCCTCCCATATATATATATATATATATATATATATATATATATATATATATATATATATATATATATATATATATATATATATATATATATATATATATATATATATATATATATATATATATATATATATATATATAGAGCATATCAAGTGATAGCATTTTATAATGAGATATGAGAGGAATAAATATCAACTATTGGATTCATCAAGAGAGAGAATGTTAATGCATTAATGTGGCTATTAATTTCTCTCTCGATAAATCCAATGGTTGATATTTGTTCCTCTCATCTCTCATTTAAAAATGCTCTCACTTGATATGCTATATATATATCCGAAAAGTATTACACTCGCTCGTAACTTCATTTCGAATAATTTTTTTTTTTAAATCAACAGCTGAATTGAAACATGATATTATATAAATCATATCGAAGATTACACAAAAAAATATAGATCATACTTATAAAATTTGAGATTAATCTATAATGATTTACTATGTCATTGAATTGCATCAAAATTAACGTTATATGAAAGTTCATTTTAATTTTAATCTTTGGATATCTTGATGGTATAGTAAGTTATTATAGATTAATCTCAAACTTTATAGATATGATCTATATGATATTATGTTTCAATTCAACGACTGATTTTAAAAAATATTCATTCAAAATGAAGTTACGAACGAGTGTATCTCGTGGTGTAATTTGATCCCTCGTGTGTGTGTATATATATATATATATATATATATATATATATATATATATTCACATGTCAACGAGATGCATAAAAACTAACGTCTTATAAAATTTAATCAAAACGTCAATTTTGATCATTCTCTTTAAGGGTTAAATACGTTTTTAGTCCCTATAAATATGCGACCCTGTATTTTTAGTCCTTATAAAATTTTCCTTCCAAAAATGGTCCTTATAAAATTATTATGCACCTAGTTTCAGTCCCTACTGTCAAACCAATGCGTATTTTAGAATGATTATTTTGCAGACATGGTCATAATGTTTTAAAAAGTTCCTGGAAAAAAAAGAAACTCAAAATTTATTTTCTAAGTTGAGATTTTCATTACTTTTATCATTATTTTTTGAAATTTGAAAAATTCATATTTAATTTTTCTCATTTTAAAAAATTTTAAAACTTGGTAAATAAATATTTTACAGTATTCTAAACATATGTAAAAAAAATTATTCAAAACTATAAAAAATTAAAGGGTAATTAAACAGTTTTTTAAATTTTAGAAAATAGCATGGACTGAAATTGCATGCATAAAAATTTTAAAAGGACCATTTATCGAAGGAAAATTTTATAGGGACTAAAAAAGTAGGGTCGCATATTTATAAGAACTAAAAACGTATTTAACCCTTCTCTTTAACATATTAAATGATTATAAAATATCTATAGGAATGTTAAACCTCTTCTTAGAGATATTAGAATATCTATCTTCTTAGAATATCTCATTTTTATAAATAAAAAGTTTATAATAATGTATAATAAATTATAATTAATGAATAAAAATAGATCTATGTATTTTATATACATTATATACATATTTTGATATTATTTATGTTAAATAAAAAATTGTGAATTAAGTGTTAAACAGAATCAGTATGTAAATTAAGTGTTATATACAAATTTTAATATTATTTTGACATTATATACATATTTTATATACATGAGATACATATATTGATTTATTATATTTCACATATGTTTGAGTATGCATAAGATAAAATTATGTTAAACAGAATCAAATCGGATCAACTAGTTGAAGTGGAAATCGAAATTATATTTTCAATCATTTCAACTATGAAAACTGACTTGTCATAGAATCAGTACAAAAATTAAAATAAACTAAAAGCTAGAACCATTAATTTAGTATATTACGGGGTTGTACTGACTTTTTCATAGGCAGGGTTTTAAAAAACAGTAATGGTCGTGTCGCAGTTGCGTAAAGATTTTTGTGATTTCGGTCGGTATGTGTGTGACTGCGGTCGTCACGCGCGGTATAAACTAACCATAATTTGTTCTTTAATATAAAAAACAGTGATAATGTATTGGTACCGACACTTGCAGAAACCGTTTTGTCGCAGCCGTTTTCGCGGTCGCTAAACTTTTTTAAAACCCTGTTCATTGGTTAACCTAGATATGAAATTGCAAGAAACATTAAGAACAATAAAACATTTATTTTTTCCTTTTTGTTTCATTTCCAAAACTCTATTCATATTTTTTTTCTTTTATATTCATGTTTATTGCTTGTCTAGTCAGATTAGAGATTTATAATTAGAATTTAAAAGTATAAATTAAAGTAAATATGCAGAAGAAAATAAGTTGTAGATTATGAAGATGTTATGAATGAGAATATTCCAATTGCATTAGAGTTTAATTTCGTTAAAAAGAGTGGAGATGTGGCATGTGATCCCATTGTTGCGGAGGTTAGGTACAACACAAAAGGGAGGGTTATGCATGGGAGGAGATATGCAAGGTTTGGGGGAACCCAAGACTCCCTCCCTCATTATTATGTGGCTTTTTGCTCCTTCTGTGTCAAGAGTACCTTCAGTTTTTTTTATTTCGCTTGTTGCAATCTCCTTTTTATTGTTTCAAGAGATGGTATGTCATAGTTGAATTTATATACTGCTTGAAAATTTTAATTGGGATTAGTGAAATTCACAAGTGTTACCATATTGGTGCTTTTATTCCATCACCACGGTGGTAATTAATACTCAAACTCTTAGCTCCGGTGTAGGCCAACAAACTTCACAACTCGTAACATTAAATTTGATTTTTCATGTTTTGACGGTCACGAGGTACTGAATTAGATTTTTAAAGCTAAATAGTTCTTTGAATTTTACTCAACACCGAATCCAAAACGTTTAACCATTATCACCATACACATGGAAAAGGACGTCGTACCATAGATTTAGATGATGGCGAGCATCTCTACCTAAAAATTATTTTTCAATCATGGCACATATTGAAACAAAAAGATTCAGAGAGGAAGGCAGTGTGACTAATTAAAAAGAAATAAATGTACCAAGCTCTTATGCACCATAACGCTTGTGGTTCCATATAGCTAAAACAATTGAAACATTTTAACCTATATGAACATTAGTAGTATTCCAAGCAGCTCCAATTCCTACATTTATTTGAGGAAAGGCACTTTCTATCGTGTAAAATCTATAACTCTCCTATAAAAAATAGTTAAATGAGACATTAGATAGTGCTTTACCACAATAAACACACTTATGGCATCACTTGAAACATAAATAAATGTTGAAAGGAAAAAAAGTAGGCATGTATACACTCACGTCCTTTATTCTCAAACACAGACTACATTTAATTTTCTACAATGCACACGTAAAAAATCCTCATGTATAAATATATAAAACCCAGAGATCTAACTCCAAACAACCATTAACAAATCAAATCAAGTCTTACCTGTACATTTAATATCTTGACAAAATCATTGTTTGTAAAACCAGATGTTCTATGTTATATTGGAAGATATTGAGAAATTTCAACAGTGAGATTTGAGCAATTTTTCTTACCTCTAACCAAGTCTCCAGATCTGTTAAACTAACCCAAAAAGGACCCATCAAAATGGTTTACGAAAATGGTTTTGATATGGGGATTACAAAAATGGGTTAGATGAAGCATCCTCTGAAGCCTGTAATCATAAAGACACACACATAAAAATTGAGTCGAACCAAATTTCAAGAACCTATATGCAATCCGAAAAATAGAGAATTGGGATAAGAGGGAGAGAGAGTAAGGAAGAGATAGATTGACACCTTGGATCATTTGCGTTGGAATGAGAAGGAGAATAAAATGAGTGTTTGGAAGATTAAGAGCCACATCTAGTTTCGACCATGATTGGATTGAAAGAGGAGGGTTCTGGTTAGCTTTCGCCGACACTTTGGATTTAAGGATGAGATAAAGGGGTCTGCTAAAATCTTAGGGTTAGAGGGGAAAAGAGAGACGAGAGAAAACGGGAGCAGAGGGAGAAAAGTTATAGAAAAAGGGGGATTGGTGTCCTTTCAGTTTAATGTTGTTTCTTTTGTTTAGTGTAAGGTTGTGTTGGATGGAAAAATATAATTTAAATCGGACCAATGAAAAATGAAAATTTGGGGCATCCAGTCAGAAAAGATGATAAAGTGAAGGCTTATATTGCTAGTTACTAAAATGTCTAAGTTGTAGTGAAATTTTTTCTAAGGAAATGGCACAATAGGTATTATGGTCAATTGTTTAGTAATGGGTTAATAGTAGACACCAAATCAACAAGTTGTTGCAGACTTCATACATGAAATAGCACATATATCCATAAAGACTTCCCTGGTCTTTACACAAGTCCACCAGGGAACATATGGCATCCATATAGATCGGCTATCCATCACCCAAAATTTGTTGAGTGCGAGTTATTATTTTCCCACCTAATTGAAATATAACACATAATTCACCAAGAAGTGTGACAAGTGCAAGAGACGTTCCAATCTACATCACGAACTAGTCGAGATATTCTACTCTATCATCTCGCCATGACCATTCTACTAGTGAGGAATTGACATCCTAGATCCTTTCCCCTAGGCATCAGGGAAACTAAAGTTCTTAATTGTCGGATATAGTACATGAAGTGGATAGAGGCAGAGGTCGTCTCAAAAACCATCGCATAGTCATCATATTAGACAACAGGACATAATTTCTAGTTTGACTATAATAAATTTTTGTGATCACCTAGGGATATAAATGAAGTTCATCTCAGTCATTGACCGCCAGGCCAACAAAAATGTAGAGTCGACCAACAAGGTAATATTAAATGGGATACAGAAAAAACTTGACACCACCAATGGTCAATAGCCGAATAGATTCATGAAGTTGTACGGTCATATCATTCTACCGTCCACTACACCATTAATGAAACCCCATTTACCATGGTCTGCAGAGCTATCACCGTGTTGTTGGTCGAAATAGATATGCACCATTAACATCTTTCTTCATGAGTCTCAAATTTAACCATAATTCCATGTTCGCTACACTCCCTAAGAAAAACCATCCTCTAAAAGACAGAGGAGAAAAAAAGGGATATAGAGAAGGAAGAAAAATAAGTACTTGGAGAAAGGCTTCATAAAATGCTTGGGGAGATGAGTAGGGAAGAGGAAGCGAGATTGTACAAGAAATGCTCACGGGTCAGGTAGGTGCAGACATGAAGCGATAAAAAGGGTATGTATTTGTACTAGAGTTTTCTCGAGCCAAGCATCCATCATTACTATGTCAAGATTTCAAGGGATATTCTTTAAACATGCAGTGAATTGAGGGTCCAAATTCAATGGTCTTTCACAATAAAATTTAATCATTACCATTTTAAAGAGAAACCCAAAGGTCTTCACAATCAAATTTTAGATTAGAGGACTTAACCATTTCCACCAAATCACACACTTATGATTAACCCAACTTCAACCATGTGATATCACCACATTTTCACTACATCATCTTCTTAAATTAACATTACGTCACTACATGCCTTGTGCTTGGTGTTATAAATCATTATATCTCTTCTTAACTATTTTTCCCTATAAGCCTCATGCTTGAAATGATGTGATCAGTTATGTTTTTTCTTAACCACTTCATTCCTGTTGACCTCGTTTTCGAGGTTTTGACCATTATTTCTTTCCTCAATCACTTTGTCCATACTGATCTCGTGCTTCGAGGTTGTGGATTGTCATGGATATTTCTAGCTCAGTCTACATTGTATGTCTGTCTAGTTTAAATCATCACTTTTCTATATATTATTAACTAAAAGACCTCTTATTTAACATATCACATACAAAATTCTACTATTATACTCACCACAATTAAAAAAACTCTTTCAATTTTAAAAACTTAAATCTATATAATATTTTATAACCAAACAAACTATTTTTATTAGAAATGTGAATAAAAGATACTTAGAGATCCATATCATATTAGTATAAATGTTGGTGTCTCTGCGAGTATGATTTCGTGCTCGGAATTTTTTTTAAAACCCCATATATATATATATATATATATATATATATATATATATATATATATATATATATATATATATATATATATATATATATATATATATATATATACCAACGAGCCTGGGCACGCGCCCGTGCTCAATTCCTCTTTTTGTTGTATACTCCCCATTTAATAGTTGATTTTTAAACAACATTAGAGATAAAATTAATAATTTTTAGACAAAATTAAGGGCAAAATTAGTAAAATCATGGTGTAAAATTTTTGGACAAAATCAATGGCAAAATTGTTAGACAAAATTAAGGGTAAAATTAGTAAAAATATGGTGTAAAATCAGTAAAAGCAAGGTGTAAAATTTTTGTCTGGGCTCCCTAAAATTTCTGGCTCCGTCAATATATATATATATATATATATATATATATATATACACCATTGTCTTCTCTAATTATGGCTGGCTAAAAATCACGTGGAATCTTAAGAGGATGTAGCATATTATGATAGGTAACCGGTGCATCTTAATATTTTGATTAATTTTGCAAAACATGATATCCTTAAGAGTTAATCCTCAACTTAAGAAAAAGAGTGGGAAATTCAAATTTATTAAACATTAAAGAAGTTAAATGACATATGAGTTTAACTATGTCTTATCATAAATGGTTAAAATAGGGAAACAGATTGAGACTGGAGATAACTGAGTGTTCTCATTTAATGATGTTTTGTTGTTAAGGGTATGGTTTGTTACGTGTGGGACTTTGATATCTGAAGTTATAGTAGAAAATAAAGTGTATTTAAAATAAATGTTTTTTTTATTATATACTATAGTACATATCACATAAAAATATGTACTGAAAATTAGGTAAGAATATTATTATTTCGCTGCATAGTACACAGACGCTTACAGATCTGTTTCTTATGCGTTTACATTATTATCAACTACTTTTAGTATATGGACTGAAGTTTGTTCAGAAGTTAGTTGAATTTTACATTCAATAATAATTAGTAACTCATATATTAAAGTTGGAGAAGTAACTAATTAATCATGAGTATGATTTTAAATTGTTTGCGGTTGGAATATTGTTGATGTTGTTGTTTTCACAATCACATTAGAATGTAGTTATGTGTGATATGAAATAACACGTCCTTTTATATCAAATACTGAATCAAACACATTAGACCCTAATTGTTATACAATATTTTCATCAAAACTTAAAACTTAGAATTCAAATTTTAATTCACTTTTTAAAAATCTTAACATTAAACTATTTTTAACAGTATATTTCAAATTATTTTCAATTAAAATTCACGCATTAACGGTTTTAATGTACATCACAACAACCGCAATGCTCCCAATTACAATACCCGTATCTATAACCGCATCTGCAACCACAATTTAAAACCTTAAAAATGGTGTAATGTTAACAATTTTCATGATTAAATAATAACTTCTATAAAATATGAACAGATGACATTGCTATCAAAAAGACAAAGTAAATTGTAAGAAATTAGGTAAGAGTAAGAAGTTGAAGTTTTTGAAAAACATAACTCAATCATAAATTTGATGAAAGAAATGGCTTGGCCCCACAATCTGTTTTTATAATGCAGTTGGCAAAATTGTAGGGTTATCATGAGTACAACAAATGTGTCTTCTTCTTCGAGGTGGGTTCCTTTTATTCATACAAATGTTCAATGATGGCAAAATTTATCCAATTTTAGCCTTCGTGACAAAGTGTGACATGAGAATCATAATTTATTTATTTATTGGGCAGTGAAGTGATCATATTTTATGGAAATTCTATAATGTCATTCGTCCAGATTTTATAATTTGAATGTGTTTATTATACATTTAATCACTTCATCAACAAAGTCATTTTATTAAAAAGAAAAGAAAAAAAAAATCAAAATTTAACCTTCGAGCTAACCCTACTCCTAAACAATAGGGTGAGTGTGTACTAATCTTTTCTTACAATGACTTTTTTTTTAAGTTTGTTGTGTATTTAATTTGTTCAGACTTTAAAATATAAATTTTAAGAATATTTTTTGAAACTTCGCTAAGGTGTGTGAATGAGAATAAATTGTAATTAATAAATATTTATTTATTTTATTAATTTTAAGGTTAAATTTTTATAAAATAAAAGGTTTTGAATTCAATATATATATATATATATATATATATATATATATATATATATATATATATATATATATATATATATATATATATATATATATATATATATATATATATATATATATATATATATTCTTAAATTTGATAATTCAGTTTTTATATTAAAATTTAATTTATTTCTTAATATTTAAATATTATTTTAAATGTAGTTTTAATATTACATTTTACCTAAAAAAATTTAGCACCCTGATTTTAAAATATGGATTTTTTTTTGTCTCTCGGTTTTCATATGGTTGCTATTTTGGTTCTAACTATAATTTTAATAAAATATGATCAAACTTGCCTCCAAATTATTGAATGAAGAAAACATAGCAAATAATATCATTTTTCGGAGCTAAAAATCATCACTTTTTGTCTCAAAAGTAACCATCTTTTGGAATAAAAATCTAAATTGAGATTAAAATTATAACATTATATAAAATTAAGGGATAAAAATTTGGATTTTAAAATGGAGATTTTTTTTAGATAAATAGAAAAATAAAAGTATATTTAAGGTTTAAATTTTTTTAGCTTAATTAGTCCAGAGATCTATATCGTAATTTAAAGTTTGATTTTGTTTCATTATCTAATAAATTTTACTTTTTATTTCCTTAAAAATTATTTTGTAAGCCAGCATGATGATTTCTATTAAATTTTGTCAAAAATGTTAACTTGTATTAATACGGCAATTCAAATGAAAAAAATTTAATTGAGTAAGTCAGCAAATCTTATTTAATGCAAGAAAATAACTAATTAAAAATGAGTTATTTTCTACACCTAATCTTTTATTTATAATTGATACCAAAATTAAGAAACCGGCTATAAGCTTTTTTTCAGGGTCAAATGTAAACTTTTTTTTTTTTTTTTTGACAAAAGCAAACTTAACTTCTTTCATTAATCAAAAAAGAGGAAATACAAGGAGGAATTTCATCAAATAACATGCGTCGAGTCCAGGAATTGGCCGCCTTAGCTAAAGTATGAGCAACCATATTCGCTTGACGCTTTACAAACTTAACCTCAAAGTGGGGAAAATCTAATAACATCAACTTAATAGAAGAAAGAATACAATTAAACTCTGAATTACCACAAGCGGTTGAACTTAATCCTTGAACAACCATATGAGAATCGCTTTCAAACAAGACATGATCAAAGTGAAGTGAACTAATACCATGAATAGCCTCCTTGAGGGCTAAAGCCTCCGCTTCTAGGATAGATAAAGTACCACCATCCCAAGCAGATCCAGCAACAACAAAATCACCATGATCGTCACGAAGGCACCACCCGCGATTTGTTGTACCTAACTGACGGTTAAAACCTGCATCCACATTACACTTAAAGGACCCACTCGACGGAGGATGCCACTGTAATAAATCATCCGCATTAGGTTCGGAGTGCCGAAAGTGTTGAGCTGCAGACCATTCTTGCCACTTGTGCAAGGCTAACCAACCCAGTTTAGTAGCTTCTTCTTTCTCATTATTCCAGACCCAATCATTTCTATTCTTCCACAATCCTTCCATCATTAGCGCCACTCTACCGGCAAGATTACCATCTTCCTTGCAACAAATGTCAAAGATAACAGATTTAACATCTTGGAAAGAATGGAGACGGTGGAATATAACATCATACAAACCTGCAGCCCGCCAAGAAGATGTTGCCTCTAAACAACCAAAAAAGACATGCCAATCGTCTTCAAACCCGTTATCACAAGACGGACAATTAGGAACACATGAAACATGATGTTGGCGGAGTCGAACTCTCGTCGGTAGACAATCCTTACAAATCCTCCAAATAAGATGTTTAACTCTCGCCGGTGCTGAAATCTTCCATAGGCTATTCCAATTATCCTTGACGGTCCCCCCGACATATCTTTTCCTCGCCTTCCTCCAAATACGATACCCCGATCTGACACTATACATACCCTGTTGTTCTTCCTTCCAGACTAATCTGTCCTCCATAACATCCTCCACTAAAGGAACTTGTAGGATGTCTTTTGTAACTGTAACATCAAATAAATCACGAATAACCCTCATATTCCACTGTTTAACATTAGGTAGCAACAAATCCTTAACAGTAATATTGTACGCACCTTGCAATTGTGGACCAAACAAACAACCCTCACTAGTACCACGAAGCCAAGGTTCATGCATGACTTTAATGTTTCTCCCATCACCAATACTCCACCTGCAACCCAAAATTAGAACCTCCCGAGCTTTCCAAATACCACGCCAAACAAAACTGGGGTTATAACCAAGAGTTGCATCAAACAAAGAAGTTCTCGGAAAATACCTTGCTTTGAAAACTCTGGACACAAGAGCCTGAGGATTAGACATGATAAACCAGCCCTGTTTAGCTACCATAGCCAGATTAAAAGCTCTAAAATCCCTGAACCCCAAACCGCCTTCCTCCTTCGAATCTGCCAGTTTATCCCATGACATCCATCGAATCCCTTTCCTATTAGTACCACCCCCCCACCAAAAGGAGTTGATCATTTTCTCAATTTCATCAATCACACCATCCGGAAGAAGAAAAATACTCATAATATAGGCCGGGATAGCCTGAAGAACAGACTTAATCATAGTCTCTTTTCCTGCCTTTGACAAAGACCTACCCCTCCACGAATTAATACGCTTCCAGATACGATCCTTGATAAACGAAAATGTAGCCTTCTTACTACGGCCTATTAAAGACGGAAGCCCCAAGTAAATACCGGTTCCAAGAACATGACGAACCCCCATAACCTTAGCCAGGTCCTCTTGCGCTGGGATACTCAAGTTGCGGCTAAAGAAAACTTCCGACTTTGACAAATTAATCTCTTGACCAGCCGCCTTAGCATATAAGTCAAGAAGCTTCATCATGTGACGCACTTCAGAAAGTGTAGCCCTGCAAAATAGAAAACAATCGTCAGCAAAAAGTAGATGGGACACACTGGGTGCCCCTCTACAAACTTGGATGCCATGGATATCGCCCCGGGCCACGGAATTCTTTATGAGAGTTGAAAGTCCTTCTGATAAAAGAATGAAGAGATAAGGAGACAGTGGGTCTCCTTGCCTCAATCCCCTTCCTGGTTCAATAGGTCCAACAATATCCGAGTTTACCAGCACATAATAGTTTACCGATGTCACACACATCATCATCCAATGAATCCATTTATCTGCAAAACCCAATCTAGTCAGCATCCCTTTTAGAAATCCCCAATCCACCCTATCATATGCCTTACTCATATCAATCTTTAGAGCCAACGACGCTTTCCTACCAGCCGTCTTTCTTTTGAGGTAATGAATAATTTCTGTTGCAATCATTGCATTATGTAGAATAGATCTACCTTCCACAAAAGCCGATTGTTCTTCAGACACACACTTATCCAACACTTTCTTGAGCCTATTCGCCAGAACTTTCGCCACGATCTTATAAATCACATTACAAAGTGAAATAGGCCTGAAATCTTTCATAGTTCTAGGATTAGCACTTTTAGGAATTAGGCAGATATTTGTATCATTTAAGGAGGGTGGGAAGAATCCTCTTTCAAGCCAAGCCGAGGCTGCCTGGAATATATCCTCACCACAAACTTCCCAATATTCCTGATAGAACGCCGGGTTGAAACCATCCGGCCCTGGGGATTTGTCTGGATGCATATCAAAGACCGCTGTCCGAACCTCCATAAACGACAACGGCTGAAGCAGCTGAGCAATATCACTATCGGTGATCTTCTGCGGAATTAATAAAAGTACCGGATCGTAGCTTCCAGACCCCACCTGAAACAATGCATCAAAGTATGTCTTAGCAATCTCACAGAGCACTGTTTGGTCCCGAACCTCACTACCATCTTCATTATTAAGCACCTCAATCTTTTTAAAATTTTTCCTAACAGTAGCAGATTGATGGAAAAATTTCGTGTTCATATCACCATCCCGAAGCCAGTGCATTTTAGCACGTTGTCTCCAATACAAATCCTCTTTTATAAGAGCTTTATTATACTCGGATTGAGCCTCGAGAAATCTCTCCACCGCTTGTTCATCATTCCCACTCCTAAACATTTCCATCGTAACTCTATGCCGTTCGATCTCTTCCTTCACATTCCTTCTTCTACCTCTACTCCACACCTCCAAATTCTCTGCACAGTTAGTAAGCCAAGCTTCCACTCCAATATTCTCACCTTGCATCCATCCCACCTGAACAACCTCATCGACGTCCGGTTCGTGAAGCCAACTATTTTCAAAACGGAACTTCCTCTTATATTGACTATGCTGCTATAAATCACAAGATAGCAGGATAGGACTGCGGTCAGAGTGAGATGCCAAGAGGTTCGATAGCGAGACATTAGGAAACAACTCTAACCAACTCGGCGTCGCCATAGCTCGATCCAACCTTTCTTCAATCATATGCACAGTGCCTCTACTCTTTACCCACGTGTACTGATATCCTTCAAGAGCTATATCAATCAAATTGCTATCACTCACCGCTTGTCGGAATCCTGAACATAGCCAATTCGGATGATTATGCATGCCAAGCTTATCATCTTGCGAAAGAAGATCATTGAAATCACCGATGATGCACCACGGTAACACCGACATATTGCAAATGTCCCTTAGCATATCCCATGCAAGTCTTCTCCTATTTATTTCAGGAAAACCGTAATAACACGACAACCGCCAGTCACCCCGAATCTCATCCTTAATAACCAAATTAATGAAATTTCTGGAGAAATTAATCACACTACAGTATCCTGTCTTCCTCCACAAAACAGCTAAACCACCACTCCTCCCCTCCACATCAACAGCCAAGCAAGCTTCGAACTTCAACGTAACTCGAATAGTTTCCAATCTCCGACTACTAGACAAAGTTTCCGATAAGAAAATAATATCCGGGCGGTGCTGCTGAGCCAGCTTTTTCAAATTTGGAATTGCACGCGGGTTGCTCAGTCCCCGACAATTCCAACTTAATATTTTCATGAGTCCCGGCAGTCCTGGCTGCCAGGACTTGCCGATAAAAAATGGTGCAGAACTTCATCTATAACAGTAACCTTGTCATTGTCATTAGCCACTTCCCTTCTTCTCTTCTTTTCGCCAGGTTCAACTTCTATCTGGTCCACATGAGCCACAGTTTGGGTTAGGTGATTATTGGTACATGTAACAGGATTATGTGTAAGGCTTGGGTTTACAGTCAGCTCATTGTATCTTTTATCTTTGGGTTGCTTTTGATTGTGTAGGCTAGTTTTTGAAGTATGAGTTTTTGTTTTAAATTTGAAAGGTTTTGGAATGAGAGAGGTATGTGTGTTTGCGGGTTGGGATTTCTCAAGCTGTGGATTGGTTAAAGGCAGGATGTCTTGCGATACATGAGAGGGGTTAGTGTTTGGCTGGGAATTATTTGGGTAGGTTACTAGGAGGGTGTTATTGGAATTTTGTGGCTGGGATTGGATAAAAGCAGCGTGGTTTTTTATTTGGGTGGGGTCCGCGAGGGGTTTAGCACTAGGGTTAGAAAAAGACAAAATGCCAGCATTGTGGGGGACCAGGTTCTGCGGGTTAGAAGTACTTTGCGGCGGACTAGGTGGGGTACAGAATTTGTTGGGCATCTTTAAGTGATGGGGGAAACATTCTTGGAAAGTTTTTATATGCTCTTGGACGTGGCCAGCTCTGGTGGGACCAGATTTCAAATTATTATTCACTCCATGATTCTGTAATGATGAGCCAATTAAATCCATTGAATAGCTTTTAATTACATGATTTGACTCAGGCATGCTGTTACGAACGTTGGAATTGGTTGGTGGACCCCGCTGCATGCAGCCTACACCATCACGTGCATCTTCCTTACTGTGACTCTCACGCGCCTGAAACTCTCCATTTGCACCCCTGCTATTATCCTTAATTTTCTCTTCCTTCAACCACCGCGACGATGTCCCGCCTCCGCCATATCTCCTTGTATCAGCTTTGATTTCAGACGACCATTCCCTAACTCCATCATCTTCTTCCCAAGCAAACCTGACTTCACATCGTTGTTCAGAGTGACCCAGTAAACCACACACAAAACAAAATAGGCTTAACTTCTCATATTTGAATTTTACCGTACACCACTCTCCTCCTTTATTCTTCACTCTAGTGTTTTGCTTCAGTGGTTTTCGAACGTCGATTTTTACTCGAATTCTCATATATTGTCTCCAAAAACTCGTATTATTGTTCTTGTCATATTCCACAAAAGACCCAATAAAATTAGCCAACGTTTTCCCTACCTTCTCCATCATAAGCCCTGCAGGAAGGTTGTGAATCTGCACCCAGAAATCCACCTCATTAAGAGCAATATTTTCTATCTGCACTCCTATCTTCATCCTCTCCAGTATTAGTAGATGACCATCATAGGTCCAGGGGCATCCACTAAGAACGGCTTCTAGATCCAGCTTGTGAGCAAACTGGAATAAGTAGAGACCATTCGCTTCTTTGATATTAACACCTTTAAGTGGCCTCATGATATCTGCCATCCTTGTCCTCATAGACAAAAAATGAATTGGCCTATCGCAAAGGAATCGACCTATAAGGCACAGGCTTAACTCCTCTGCTATCTCCTTCTCCGCCTCCACATCGAAACAAAAACCCTCCTCCTCACCATCATCACCGATTGATAGATCTGCGAAACTCGGACTTGCCATACTATACTGTAAATCAGACTCGAAGGACCAGAAAACCAGAAAAAAGAAAGACAAAACTTCTCAAAAGAGAAGAAAGGACCAAAGCTTCTCAAGAGAGAAGAAAAATATCATCGATAAGGAAAAGTCCGTTTCAGACTTTGCAGAACCAAAGATTGTGATTAAACAATGTTTCCTGGGTCAAATGTAAACTTGACTTGCTTTGTTGTTGAGGATTATACTTGGCATCTCTTATGTTATATCTAGCAGCAATCTAGCAGCTCTACACTTTATACATTGTGTGGAAACTTGGCAAGTAAACTCTCATAGCATTTTTAAAAAGTTCGTATTCAAATATGAATTTATGCTAGAGTTTTAGAAAAATCCAATAAAAATGTTGCCGTGACTCCAATTTTTTTTTACTGGCTTAACCCGGTGAAAATGTTGCCGTGACTCCAATTTTTTTTTTAAAGATGCAATTTATTTGTTAGGGTTTCACCAGATTTTTTAAAAAATCGGTAGGCTATTTTTTTTAAAAAAATTGTTATTTTTGTTTTGCATTTATAGTGAGACAAAAAGGAATAGATGGTAAAATCAGACTTAGACAGAGCGACAGACCTATTAGAGATGTTGTAGAGAGCTCTGGTGGAGATTGTGCAGATGATAGAGACTGTCACTTGCACACTAGGGCGGACAAAGTACCTACACCAGTTCTTAATGCAAGAGGATCAAAGAGACTTGCGGACCACATACTCTTTGTTGTTCAAGAGGCAGAGATGGTTGCTCTAGAGGTAATGCGGAGGCAAAAGTTGTTGTGACCAATTATGTTAGGTTAGAGGCTAATACATGAATGTTTGATTAGGCTGATATAGGTGCTTGTAAGGATTGGATCGAACTCTATTGTGTCAAAGAGTAGCTTCGGGTTCGACAGGATTTATGCATGTCGTCGAAGTATGTTCACATGTTGATGTCGAATGAGTATTTGTGAAAAAGCTCATTAGTTTAGTATGTTAGGTTTATTATAGATAGCATACTAGTCTCTCATCATTGCATACTGCAAATCCTAATTTAGGATGAGAGATTATTTGTTATTCTTATAACACTTGTAATCTTGATTGCAAGAGAAAGTAAAAAATAGCAATTCTAACCAATTCTTTGTGTCCTTATTGCTCCCCTACTTTTTCTCACCCTTGTGGGTTTCTTGCTGAAAGAACCCTATACTACTTTGTGATTCGGACAACGTTTTTCACAACAAGTTGGTGCGGCAGTTATGGACGATGCGTTGAAGAAAAGACGACCATGATAGAGAAAGCCCACAACACAATTTTGTTGAGCCTTGGTGATAAGCTTGTTCAACAGGTATCAAAGGAGACGACGACATCAAGGTTATGGGTGAAACTTGAAAGTTTGTACATGACCAAATCGCTGGTAAATCAACTTTACCTGAAGCAACCTTTGTATTCATTCAAGATGATTGAAGATAAAGTGTTGGCTGAGCAGTTGGATATGTTTAACAAACTGATTCTTGATCTTGAAAATATTAATGTGAAGATTGATAATGAAGATCAAGCGTTGTTGCGCGCTTTTCCTAGAACACATGCTCACTTTAAAGAAAATATCTTGTATGGAAGGGGTCCCTAACCTTTGAAGAAGTTTAGTCAGCCTTGTAGTCTAAGGACTTTAACGAACGAAAGGAGCATAAACCTTAGACGGTTGGTTAAGGTTTGGTCGTTAAGGGAAAATTCTTAAGAAAGGATGGTAAGTTCGACAAGAAGAAAGGTAAAAGTCAGCAGAAGTCTTACAGTGTTGAAGCATCTGGTATTCGATTATATCATTGTAGAAGGAGGGTAACACAAGAAAGGTGTGTCCTAAATGCCTAAAATATCGTGGAGGTATGGATAATGGCAATGCAACCATTATTCAAGATGATTTCGACTCATCAGATGTCCATGTGGTGTCAAGCTACGACTCAAGAAAAAAATGGATTATGGATTTAGGTTGCACTTGGTACATGACTCCAAACAAAGAACTGTTCGAGGAATTATGTGATCAAGATGGTGGGTCTGTATTGCTGGGAAACAACAAAGCTTGCAAGATTACAGGTGTTAGATATGTGAGATTCAAGCTCCATGATGAGTCAATAAGGTTGTTGACTGAAGTCAGGTATGTACATGATTTGAAGAGAAAGTTGATTTCTCTTGGTGAATTCGACAAGAAAGGATATGTTTTCCAAGGAGAGACAAGTATCCTAAGAGTCATGAAGGAATCAAAGAAAGTCTTGAGAGACGTGAAGAAACAAGGCTTATATACCCTTGAGGATGATGTTATAAGTGGTTCGACAAATGTTGCATCCACGAAATCTTTGTCGAAGACAAATATTTGGCACATCAAATTGGGCCATATCAATGAAATGGGTCTGGTCGAATTGGAAAACAAAATCTGCTTGGTGGAGACAAAGTCAAAAAACTAAAGTTATATGAACCATGTGTACTTGGAAAATCTTGCAGAGTGAAGTTCAACAAAGGCAAACAAAGAACTCAGGGATCTCTTGATTACATCCATGCTAATGTTTGGGGGATTTCAAGGTGTCCATCTCATTCAGGAGCAAGGTATTTTCTATCCATAGTAGATTATTATTTCCGAAAATGATGGGTATTCATCAAGAAGACTAAGGATGAAACTTTTGAGAATTTCAAAAGTTGGAAGACTCTAGTCGAAAATTAGACAGGTAGAAAGGTCAAGAGGTTGAGAACCGATAATGGCCTTGAATTTTTCATTGGGGCGTTCGAAAAATTTTGTGTTGCCTCTAGTATTGCAAGGCACAGAACTACTGCAGGTACACCACAACAGAATGGTTTGGCTGAAAGGTTTAATCGAACTATTTTGGAGAGAGTTAGATGCATGTTGACTAGTGCTGGGTTAAAAAAGGTGTTTTTGGTTGAGGCTATTTTGACAATAACATATATGATAAACAGATGTCCTTCGACTACATTAGATATGAAGACACCTGAAGAAGTTTGGTCGGGATATCCATCAAATCTCGACAAACTGAAGGTATTTGGCTGCATAGCCTATACTCACATTAGGAACGACTAGGTCGAACCTAGAGCTCTTAAATGCATGTTCATGGGATAATCAAAAAGATTCAAAGTTTATAGGCTCTGGTGCCTAGAGCCAGTTCATAAGAGGAGTATCACGAGTCGACATGTAGTTTTCAATGAAGCTAAAATGGCTTTTAAGAAAGCTGAAAATAGCATACTAGTCTCTCATCATTGTATACTACAAATCCTAATTTAGGGTGATAGGGTTATTTGTTACTCTTGTAACACTTGTAATCTTGATTTAAAGAGAAAGTAAAGAATAACAGTTATAACCAATTCTTTGTGTCCTTATTGCTCCCCTACTTTTTCTTACCCTTGTGGGTTTCTTGCCGAAAAAACCTATAATACTTTGTCATTCCGACATCTTTTTTACAACAATGACGATCGTGATGTTCTTACAAACGAGGGTTCCTTAGAGAGTCCCTGATCTTACATTGTTGATTGGGCATGCCGATCACATTTCATTTAGATTATTGTAATGAGGTGTATAAATATTTTAATTTAAGTTGTTTTATGTATTATTGATTAATTGAAAGTAATTGATGGTTTATGCTTTAATTATTTTAGAATAGTACTTCATTGAAGTCATTACTCATGGTCTAAAGCTGGAAAAATTTGCAGTGTAGATGCCACAAGAGGCTAAGGCACTAGTAAAAGATAGTGGCCTACTTTTGCTAGTGGATTGTTCGCTGCCCATGTTTGACAGTCCATTGTTATTTGTGTTTGTTGAGTGATGGCATGTTGTCAACGTTTATATCTTGCGATGCACCTATTATGAACCTTTATGTCATGTTGTACTTTGTCATGTTGTTCACATATTGTCTTTTTTAGATTTTGGACGGCCAAATATGTCATGACCATATAAATCCTCAACTAAATAGTAGTTGTGAATACCACATCTAACCTTTATGTTTCAATCACAACTAGATAGAACAAATCTCAACCAAAAGGGATACTCAACTCTTTTACTACAAGTAATTTTTTACTTTCCTTTATTTTTGTAATTTTCTCCCCTCTATCAAGCCAAGAACCAAGTTGTCACTCCTCCCTCTTCGCCCGTTTCCTCTATCCAAACAAATATTAACTAGAATAATATTGTGTTGCTCCCAATCAATTTTCTATGATAACACTTATGTTTGAGAGGAAAATATCTTTCAATTAAAACATAAAATAAATTACTCATCCATTCCATTATTTGATTAACAATATCAAAGTTTAGATAAAACATATAAGACATTCCAAGTTAGTGGTTAAGAATCCTGTAAAACCTACGGGAGAATCATTCATCTTAGATATATTCATTGTGATTAGTTTAACAAGATATTTCACGCCACCAGATTTTTTTGGAGAAGGACAAAAATTCGGTACACCTTATTTTTCAAAATATTCGATACGGACAAAACACACACCTGATTTTTCAATAAATCCGAAATAAAATCACGCCGGGTTTTTCAATATATCAAAAAATCTAGTATAAAACTCAACTTTTCACTTTTGAATGTTTTTATCGGATTTTTAGTTAAAATCATTCGATTTTTTTTAATTTTTTACTGGCTTCTTGGGTGTAAATTTTTTCAAAAAAACTATAAAAATTGAGAGATGTAAATTATGAGAGGAGTATTATCGACTATCAACTATATAGCTATTATTATAAGATGCATGCACACTATATTTTTGTCATTCACTTAAAAATTATTTGCATTACCTAAATGTTAAAAGAGTAAATACATAATCTTCTCAATTAATATCATTACAAGGCTATCATGTTTTGACACATGACAATGCCATAATGAATTCATTTTTGTTTTTAGTAACATTTTCTCTCTCCATTTTCTCTTTCCTTTTTTATTATTCTAAACATAAATAAATTAATTAAAATTTTTTTACTGGTATGAAATAAAACACATTAAATTTACTCAACTAAAAACATAATTATTTTATTATTATTAAAAAATTATTGATAATTAACAAAAAAATTATTTTAAAATATTAAAATTTCTATTTTACTCACGAGCTATCACCAAAATACATATTTTATTTTAATTAACCATTGTCTTTATTTGAGACACAAAATTTTTCAAATGAAAATTTCAAATTTTCTCACGGGTCAATATCAACAAAATACATATTTTATTTTAATTAACAATTTTCTTTATTTGAGACACAAAATTCTTATTTTTAAATGTCAAAATTTTTATTATTTTTACAGGCCACTATCAACAAAATACCTATTTTATTTTAATTAACAATTGTCTTGAATTGAGATACAAAATTCTTATTTTCAAATGTCAAAATTAAATTTATATTATTACTATTATTTTTATAATTAAATAAATCATTTTAAGTTTATATCTATATATAAATAAAATATATATCGTATTAAATGAATTTACCCGTGCGAACGCACGTGTGTATTGCTAGTTGACATTATAAAAATTATGCAGGCGTAAAGTATTAATTGAGAGGTGTAGGTTTAAACTTCTTTGCTGTCTCATGAAAGTAACATTTTCAGACTAGGTTCGGTCTAACTAAAGCCCAAGAGATTACTATTTAGGTTGAGGGGTAGGGCTGGAAATGAGTCGAGTCGAGTCGAACTCGCCTCAGCTCAGTTTGACTCGTTAAGAATAGGCCGAGTTCGAGTTCGAGTTCGAGTTCATGACGAACTTTTTTTTCAGCTCAAACTCGACTCGTTAAGAATTGACCGAGTTTTAGTTCGAGTTCGAGTTTATCTCGAACTTTTTTTTCCAGGTCAAACTCGACTTGTCAGAAGTTCACGAACATCTCGATTCAACTCGTTAGATTTATCTTGTTAGGTTCAACTCGCTTATTTCACGGACTTAAAAGTAATTTTTTAAAAGTATATATATATATATATATATATATATATATATATATATATATATATATATATATATATATATATATATATATATATATATATATATATATATATATATATATATATATATATATATATATATATATATATATATATATATATATATATATATATATATATATATATATGATATGATATTTTAAATTAATATTTTTTAAATAAAAAATATAGAAATAAAATTAAAGTCATAAGATTGAAATTCATACGATGATAATTTTATTTGTATAATTATTTGTAGAAATATTTTGCTCACTAGAGAATATAAATTATCAATTAAAATTGTTAGATTAAAATAAAATATAATAGTAAGATTTAGAGCAAATATTTAAACCTACTCTTAAAGACAATATAATATATCTCATATATAATCGAGTTGACTCATGAACCTAACGAGTCGAACTCTGTATAGTTCAAGTTCAGCTCATTTAGTTAACGAACTTAATTTTTAGCTCATACTCAGCTCATTTGGTTCATGAACCTAGTTCAACGATTTAATTTTCGAATCGAGTTTCGAACTATTTTCGAGTTAGTTTGGTTCATTGCCAGCCCTAGTTGAGGGTGTGCTATTTACTATACCTCACACCATTAAACCATACCCCACATTTTGTAAAATTTTCCAAAAATATCCACTATGTTTTCCACACCTCACATCTATACATACTTACCATATTGAAAACATTATTGTGTAATTTTTATATTTATTATTTTTTTATTATTTCTTTTATTTTATAATAGTCGACATGTTTGCAAATAAAATTTGTACTAATATTTCTTTTTTACCTGAATCACTTTCAAAAACCAAAACATAAATCCATGTGTTACAAAAGAAGAAAAATAATCGAGAGCGCAAATTTATAGCGAAAAATTACAAGGATTTAAATTTTGGAAGAACAAAAAAGAATTGCAGAAGCTTAGTAAATATCACCCTAAGCTATATCTCAAGAAATCATAAGAAAAAAAAATGAGGTATGTTATATTACAGCAGCTTCTAGTAAGAATTGCAAAACAGCTTCCTTTGTAGGAAGTGAAGGAATTGCACCTCTTTCTGTTACTGTTATGGCACCACATACATTAGCAAAATACAATGCCTTTCTCAGTTTTTTCTCATCCTGTCAAAAAAAATGTAAAGCATCATTATCAATTAATCCTAAAATTAAGCAGAAATTAAGCAATTATGAATGAGTGAAGATTGAAAATAACCTTGAAAATAGTTTGGTCAGAAGCTATACAGTATAGAATTCCACTAACAAATGCATCACCAGCACCAGTTGTGTCTACAGGCTTAACTTTAACACCTCCAACCCTGCCTCTAAATTCCTGCAAGAAATTCGGCTTCGCAATTAGGCTGTGTTTGGATCAAAGTGTCGGTGTCTATATTGTTTGTATGCAGAAATACCGGCAAAAATTGATAAGGAAAGCATACCTTTGTGTAATATCTACAACCCTCGGACCCTTCGGTAACAATTAAGAGTTTGAGATTAGGATGAAAAAGTTTCTTCAAAACAACATCATCATCATAAGGATCATCACCTCCAGTCAAAAATGTAATCTCTTCTTCACTTATCTTAATCACATCGGCTTGATCCCATATACTCATTATGCCATTCCGAGCAGCCTCGGCAGACGGCCATAACGCCAATCTCAAATTCGGATCGTAAGAGAGAATGCAACCAGTGCTTTTGGCAATGTTCATTGCAGCAATGTGTGCTGATTTGCATGGATCATCGATTAAACTAATGGAACCGTAATGGAAAATTCTAGCCTGAAAAATCAATATATCAATCGAGATCATTAATCGAACTATAGGTGTTGAACTACATGTCAGGAAACAGAGAGAAATGAAATTTCAAAATACCTGCTTTAGGAGATTTCTATCGAGTTCTGATTCTTGAAGAAGCATATCAGCACTTGGATTACGGAAAAACAAGAACTCGCGCTCGCCGTCAGATCTAAGTGTGACAAAAGCTAATGCAGTTCTTGCATTAGCGTCAAACCGCATGCCAGAAGTATCGACATTGTTTTGCTTTAAAATATCAGCTAACATGTAACCAAATTCATCTGCTCCAACCTTATACACAGACAATAAGAAAATAAAATGATTTTCAGTTATGCAATTTATTTTCCAATTTTTTTGAATTTTTAAAGCAGGTGTTGTCTCTATCATGTCGTATCCTGGTGTCCGTATCGGAGTTTATGCTTCATAGCATATAATAAATATGTCTCGGTCATAGTTATCAAATTGAGATTCAAACCGTAAATCAAAAGACCTATTTTATGAATCGTGGATCGAATCTTATTATGATTAATAAGATAAGATACATTACCAATATAGAAGTATAGAATTAATCGGAATATTCAGTTTGAATTTGAAACTTTAACAACATATTCGAATGTGCGAATAGATAGTACCAAGTGCTTGTTTAACTTATTTAAAAGTATACCTTGCCTATGAAAGCAGATGAACCCCCTAGTCTAGAGATACCAACAGCCACATTTGCTGGAGCTCCACCGGGAGCTTTCTTGAAAGCCGGCGCCTCGGCGAGTGACACTCCTCCGACCGTTGGCACAAAGTCAATCAGCATTTCCCCAAAGGAAACAACCAATGAACTTGTTTCCTTATGGTCTTCTTTTGTAAGACCATTGGTTTCAACTGCAAAAAAGTAGTAGCTTTATTCAATATAAACCAGTTCCACAGCATTTTACAAGTAACTACTAACAATCTAATTGAATAGAATTTAGTCTAGAATTGAGCAGATCAAGATGCTGTCATTTGGTTTAGAAGGCTACAGATATTTAGAGCAGAAACCTTCTCGTTATAGTATCACTAAGAGGCATACTTTAAAACATTTTGTATGTAACCTATGAATCACAGACATCGGACACAGACATGAGACTAGCACATCGACACTCGTAATAATTTGAAAAAATTTTATACTTAAGAAAATAAGTATCTGACACACACGTGTCAAACACTTGCAACGTTACGTAGTTGCTTCTAACTACTGAGAACAGAAGAATCAACTCACAGATCCACCAAATTTAAAACAAAAGGGTATTTCAAATTTGAATATTAAATACTAACTGGTAGAAAAGAGAGCCATCAAATATGTCATTAGTTCAAACAATGCAATTCCCAAATACCTACATTTATGCCCCTGATGCAGGCCAACTTAAATTCATGTATGACAAAAGTCTATGTAATCGTGTCACGTAGTTACAAATCTCTACCGTTAGATCTCAAACTAATGACAACATTTGATGACAACTGTTCCTTCCTAACCATCCACAAGATCCAAAGAGTTTAGGCCCACTAAAGGAGAACAGATGGACTCCTTCCCTTACTGATGAGAAAATCCTTCTCGCGAGCACCTTGCCAACCTTTCAGATCAATCTGACAGCTGACTGCAATGACTTACTGCAATCCACACCTTGCACACGCATTCAATTGCCAACCATTTCCCCTGTTTAAAGAAGAAGGCGCGTCATTTCTCAAGTATTCAAATCCTTTCCCATTCAAACATCACTTTTCACTCTCATACCAATCTCAGGGTTGGAGTACTATCCTTGCAGCCCAGCCCCCTCTCCGATGCATCGAAAGTTCAAGACCACCGCAACAAACTCACCCTCATTTTCCGATCAACTCCAGTTCCACAAAGGAGCAAGAACAACAACATAATTTGAACATTACAACCTCAAATCAGATATTTTAACTACAAAAAATCTAAATCCTCATCATTATGTCTACGTGTCCCTATTGAGTCCAGTGATTGTGTTGCTGATTCATAGCGGGCACACACATCTAAAATCTAACCACATTTTTCATATCATATCAACTACCAAAAGCTAATACAATAGTACTCTACAAATCTTACGACTAGAAATGATTGAAGATATGTCACAAGATCTTGATTTTTGTCTCTATCCAATCAGCAGTACAAAGCACTCAGAAAAATTCTCTTATCAGATTCATTGAAACAAATCAAAAATAGAGCAAAACCCATAATCCCAAAAACCCAAAGATTCAAACTTTATCTCATTCAAACAACAAAAATTAACAATAACGAAAATAACACATGTTCCAACCAAAACAAGAACGCACAGAAACAATAAAAACAGTGAAAAAGATCGAAGACAAAACCTGAAGAGGTGGTAGAATGAGCCATGAATCAAAACAATGGAGAAGGTGTAACTATGTTGTTGTTAATGTTGTTGAAGTATAAGAGAAAATGAAAAAAAAAAAAAAAAGTAGATGAGAATAAGGAGAGAAATGGGTCGGTGTTAGAAAAGTATTTATGAATGAGAAAGGTGACAGCGAGAAATTCAACAACAATTAGAGCATAGCACACAGGTTTCTCCAACTTGCTGCCTACACTTTTTCAAACTCTCTCACTTGTTGCTTTCTTGTATTTTTCATGCTTGTTTGGCTAGATGCATTTCATGTGGACTCAACAGTTACAAGTTTATTTTAATTATTTAAAAATGAATGAGAAAGTTTTTATTAAATTAAATATTATGAGTTATATTTGACCGTGTTTTAAAAAAATTTAATTTAATATTTTAAAATTATCATATTAAACTATCAAATATTGTTTTGAAAATCGGTTCGGGTCAATCAGTTGAACGGGGCTAGTCGATAATCAAACGAGTCATTAGTATAAGAGTAGTGCTATTTAGTACGAAGCAATTTGAAGAAGAAATGCAAGAATGAGTATGTGTCACTATTTTAGTGGTAAATTTTAAATTAATTTTAAATTTAACTTCCTTTTTAATAGGGATCATGGGGTTGTGATGATAATGGATGGTTGAGATATATTCTTGCCTTTCTTGTTTTTCCACTTTCTTACTAATAAGCATTTTCCTTAGTATAAATAGGTTATTCAATCGATTATGTAATTAACTTAATGAAAATTTGAGTAAACTAGCCAAAATAAAAACAAATCGATTAATCAGGGTTTCTATGGATTGGATGAATTAGGTTTTTTTTAATATTTAATAGAAGTCGTTTTATAATCATTTTTTATTTTAAAAAATAAATTGAATGTAATTTTCGTCTCTATTTCAATTTTTATAATTTTTTAGTCTCTATTAAAAATTTTAATTTTTGTCCCTTTTTATCATTTTTTTTATAGTCTTCATTCATATTTGCTGACATGACATCCCAACTTATGACATGGCAAGTGGCATGTGGTGCACATATTAAAACTAGGGTAAATTCTTTGATATCCATGTATTTAAGTTGGATACCGGTACCTTTAGTTTAAATTATTATTAAATGTTAATTTATTTTAAAATAAATAAGTGACATCGCATGAAACTATAGCATTTCATTGGATGAGGGTACCGGTACTCATCTAAACTCAAGGGTTCCGGAGTGTAAACCTAAAACTAGTTGCCACTTAATTAAAAACAAAATTTAGAAAAATATTTATTTTCATTAAGTTTTATATTAATTATATTTTTAAATTTACTTATTCTTTTGTTTTTAAATTATAAAAACTCAAAGATATTGAGCAAATTAGAAACAAAAACTCATCTTCTATTTTCCTTTCAAAATCGTACTTGGTCTGAACCCTAGAAGTATTCAATGTACCTATTTATAATCTCGTCAAATTTGTTTTGTTATTCTCCTACAAGCATTCATTGTACGAGTTCGTCTCCTACATTCTCCTTGATCTTGAATTCACATAGGCTTTTCTGCTATGAACAATCCACCAAAATCATGGAAAAGCAATGAAGAGGTTAAGTTTTGTCTCAAGTATGTGCTTTATTGTCCCTCTTTTAAAACCTAATTTAATGCGTATGTTCTTATTGCTGTTGTTGTTGTTTGCGGTCCATTTCCTGAAATCCTGATTTACTATCATTAGTTTGTATTCTCGTTGTAGTGAAAATGTCGACAATGCTCCCTTTTCCCCTAGTAGTTTAATCCGAAATGTAGTCTCTTTTCTTAGTTTGTGGTCCCAAAATGTATTACTCTAACAGTGGACCCATATGTTTCATCAGATATGTGTATTTTAATTGTTATCCACGCCAGCTAAGAACCAAACTCTTAGGTTAAGAATACATCGCACAAATGAACTTGCACACCCCCTTGTTAAATGACATGTGAGCGGGGAAATGCTAGAAATGAGCAAGAAGTGTGATGTTTATTCTATGTCTTATATGCAATCGGAGACTTTGATTAATAATAAGGGATATACAAATGTGAAGTGTATTACATATTGGACCCCTAGGCTTACATTTTCTAGAGGACTTAGACCTCTAAATTATGACGTTGGTGTGTTGAAATTTGTTGAAGATGTTAATGGATTTGAGTTGGTTGATGTGTATCTGAAAAATTGTGTCAATAACCTAGATATAATAGATGATGCAGAGTTAGGTTGTGATATGATGAACAAGTTTAAGTTAATGGTGAGCCAAATTCAAATAATAATAATGTAGTATATGATGAGTTAGGGAATAACAAAGGCGTTAAGGAATACTTATGTCAATTTTGTTAAAATTGAACTGTGTCAAACTGTGTAAAATGTGTCATACTGTTAAATTTTGTGCTTATACGAATTTTGTTAAAATAGAGTTGTGTTAAACTGTGTCCAAATGTTTTAAAATTGATGTGATTGTGCTTATACCAGTTTTGTTATGATTGAACAGTTAAATATGTTAAAATTTGATTTTGTTAAAATTGTTAAAATTGGATTGTGTCCAACTTGAGATTATTATAAACTGTCATAATTTTGTGGTTATTCCAATTGTGTCAAGCAAGTAAATGTTATCCAAAATTAAATGTCACATGAACATCATCTTCATTCAACTTTAAAGTGTTACATTCAAAGTTAACAAAGATGTTACAAATTCAACAATGGACAAAATATCACATTTAACTAAATCAAATCAATTACTTCATTACATTAGATACAACTAATCTAATTAACAATGCCAAAGAGATGGAAAAAGTAAATATGATCATCATCTTTATAAACTTGATCTTAATCTTCATTACCTCATCTTTGAATCTTGGCATCATTCAATTTTAACTTTTTTTATTTAATTTATGGTACATGGAAGAGATTACATCTTTCGCTCTTGACGATATTTCTTCATCATACTAGATAAGATGATTACGCCACTTATAACTCTGCAGTTGAAATTACATAACAAAATGAAGGATTCAAAGAAACATAGCAAAAACTCATATTTTGGAAAACTAAAATCTAGCAGGACCTTAAACATCTCACATCCATAAAAAGGACAACATGGATTCAAATTAGTTCATTATATTATAAATGGAGATTCAATTCCATATTTCCACTCATCTTGAAAGGAACACGAAGTGAGTTGATTACTCGATTTCGAGCATTGGGATAAGGTGACTTGCGATACTGAAGTAGAACTTGACATAAAACAATCAAGATTATTGCAAATTCGGTGAAGATTGCAAAGAAAACTTTCTAGAGTTTTATGAAAGATGGAGGAGAAAAAAGATGACTTATGATTTTTGCTCTCAATTCTTAAATGATTAATGATAAATATAATTAATAATTGTGTAAAATGTTAATAATAATAAAAATGTTTTTCTAAATACTATCTCAAATGACGTGGAAATATGATGTAATATGTGGCGCCACATTCTACTTGGAATTTCATAAGTTGGGATGCCATGTGTTCCATTCAGGAACCAGAAATGAATGCAGTTGGAGAACTACTGATATTGAATGGTGGTGCTGAATTTCATCACAGGGATGCAAGGTGGAACTTCCTGATTAGCACTCCAATGCTCAATTCAGTTCTAGAATAAAGATGAGTATTGTGAAAATTGGAGATTGAATAATGCTACTTTGCTCTTTTGTGTGAACTGATTTTATACCTTGGGTCAAGTAAAGTGGATTTGAGATGAAATAGGTCTTAGCCATTTGGGCCCCTGGTTGGCCTAGAATAGTTGACCCCAAGGTTTTACTAAGAATTGAAGGAGCCTGGGATGCCTTAAATGATGTTGATCAGCCTCCAGACTATTGTCCAGTGAGAAATAAAACTGAAACGCCTGGAATCAGTTGAAAAAGTAGTGGACTATAGATGGTACAAGAAGTAATATGGTACAATAGTAAATCATCTTTCCCACAACTTCAACAATGTATTATATGAATCCAGCTTTGATGTGCTCTTTGTCCCCCACGACCTTTTTGGAGTCGTTACATCAACTTGCAAGGAAAGTTTCAACTTGTCATTCTCAACGGTCATTTTTATGGGACTATATATATATGAGACAGTATCCTTTGAAGAAGAAGCAAATTTTTTACGAGAAGCAAATTCACTATTGAAGCTAATACATGCTACTCAAGCTAAAGTTTCAAACTCAGCAAATAAACTTCAAAGAGAAAAAGAGAAATAAATATCTTAGAGAAATTGTTTTAAACACTCTGCTGTGGGAAATATATTTTTTAAGAATCTCTAGAACACAAGAGTTGTTGCTCATTGGATTGTGTTACCATCAGTTCTTAATCTTTTGTTTCAATCTGCTTATTTATAATTCCTCAAGTGACTAGGTTGTTAGTGTATATACTTGAGAGGGGTAAGGTGTATTTCTAGACTCTTAGAATTTGTTTGTAATCTTTCAAGATTAGAGGATTAAGTCCTTTTCTAAGGCGAAATCACCTCGGCGGGTGGACAAGATTAACCTTTTCTAAGGTGAACTTGTATAAACCAAATGTGTCTATCTCTATTAATTTATTATTTATCTCATTGATTATTATAAATAGTGTTTCTAAAAGAAAAGGTTTTGAAAACCCAATTCAAACCCATTTTCTTGTGTTTTTCTATACCTTTAATTCAAACTTACAATCACCTTCATATAAAATGCCTTTGTTACCTCTTTCCTGTGAGTATTAATTTAAGTGATCCACTATGCCTTACTTAAAATCTTCGCCTTTCTTCCTCTTCTCCGCTTAATCAATATCTCAAAGCCAGACACCTTCCTTAACTGATCTTTTCTTTCAACATTTCACATTTTCAAGATAGGATGAGTGATAATAATAGTAACCTAATGAGTGATTCTGAGAGTGATACTCTCTAGTTTCAAGAATGGGGATATCCCCTTATTCTCATCTCAATCCTATTGATCAGGTCAATTTAAAGCTAGAGGTCATATCCTTATTTGATGATTCTGATTCGGAAAAAGTATCTGGGGACTCCATGGAAGAAGGGGAATATTCATCTGACTCATTAGAAGTCTTTTTATAAAATGTCAGTGTAGAGGCTAATCGCATTGAGGTCCCTATGCCACATGCCATCTTGTTTGAGGAGGAAATGCAAGCCAACCGATAAAGGAGGGAAGGCGCTAAAAGTTATATTCAACTTTGTCTGAGGACTAATAACTGTGAACCCAGTGACGTTGACGTTAAGGCCTACTTAGATCTTTAAAACAAGTCAGAAGCAGCGGATTATGGTTGGGTGGATGTAAAATTGATGGGCAGTCCATCTGTTTTGAACACTAAGGCTGCCATATATACTGTTGGAATAGTGGTCGACGATCCCCTAGAATTGTCGGCTCTTCTAGTGGGATTGGAAAAGAGGATATGGAGTTACTTTAACAATCATGTGATCTCTCTCTATGAGTTTCTATTCACAATAATAGGACTATGGTTGCCTTTTTCTAACTTCAAAGTACTTGTGTTAAAGCACTTAAAAGTTTCTCCTCCTAGCTCCATTGGAGATCTTGGGTTTACATGAGGTAATTCCAACTGTGCATAGAATATAAGTCTCAAAAGCTTTTCCTTGGGATTTTTTTTTCAGTGTGTTTCATCTGATATGTTCCTCCCAGGACAACTTCCTGGACCAAGGGTTCATTAGCCTCCATCCGGACAATCATTGGTTCGACCCTTTCACTCTGAATTAAGGCAATTTTTTGGGGTGTTTCTTCCTGGTAAATCCCTTTATGCCCCCGGCCTATCTCTCTTTTTGCTACCTCCATGATGATTCACCTTTTTTTAGACGTGGTTCATTCCTAAATTATTAGTCTTGTCGTCACTTTAACTAGGACGTCCATTCCTACCGCTCTAAGATGAATCCTCTTACCCCTGCTGAGGTGGTGAAGAAATAAGACATGCATTCTTAGTTTCAGAGGCTCAGTTATGAGGAAGGGTTCGACCCTGGTGAGGTGCCCTTACCCATATGAGGAAGAGGAGGATTGATGCTTACACCATTGTGAGTGCACCCAGTCAGGGAGGAAGGAAATAGATTCTTGATGAGGACATAGTCTTAGGTCTTTTTTAACATGTGTGATTGCCTTATGAAGATAATATAGACAAGCTACAGATGCTCTATGACCTTATAAATGATAAGGTATTCGGGTCGTGGTTCCTCCTCCGGACACCACTTCTCCTACTTTGACCCATACTCCAATTTGGACCACCGAGACTTCTACTTCTATGCTTGAGGTAGACCCTATCCGTCCAAAGGGAGATGATGATAAATTTCCATTGATCACTGAATGAAAGCATAATTTGTAATTGATAAAACATTGAAACTAATTCTATAATAGAGAAACTGCAATTTCAAAATTACTCATGAATCGATGAATGATTCAAAGTAACATTTTTTCCCACTCTATTAATCGTGATAATATGAAATCCTCAATCACTTTTGAAGAATGATTTGTAAATTGAATTCTATATGCTTCAAAAAAATCCATAAATATCCTATTTATTTAATTGTATATAAACACGATGACTTTACCTAAATGGCTAAATAAATTCAAAAAATAAGTGAGGATTTAGTTCTATACAAACACAATGAATGCACCATATTTATCTATTTTATTATTAACTTACATTCACCACAACTGTAGTATCACTATGTCCAACCACTCAGTTTCAAACATAAAATCCTTTATTTCTTTAGGATTGACATAGAAAACCTCTATCTCAGGATCATGATATAATTGAAGAGGAATTAGTTGTTTCTTATCCATAAGGTTAAGTACCAATAGTCTAATTGAATCCTCAGAAGGTACCAATATCTCATTATGGATATCGACATGGGTGGTTGAACAACTTTGTCTTGTGCTCACACCATGTATCATAACTCTTTATTCAACCAAATGATCATTATTTTCATTTCTACATGGTTGGATGTTACCACTCAATCTCTACATCATAAAAATAACAACAACACAAAACATATTCAATACAATATATCCTCCTACATTTCAGACAAAACACTATTCTCACATACCGCAATAAGCTTGTCCATCACTTTCCTGCGAATTTCTCGCTTCTGTGATAACACATATTCCAACTTCTTATTGTATGCCTCCGATAAATCTTCCAACTCTTTCTTTTTCGATTCACATTCACTTGCTAACTTCTTAACAATCTCATCCATATATTTCTTTTGCATGTTTGTGCTTTTTCTCGTTGTGCCAAAGAATATTCTAAGGGATATGTCTTCTCCAACACCACATACAAGTCCACCATGCTCTTTTGTTCTAATTTATTCTACTAATATATTATATTGTGGTTGTGGAACAAAAGAACCTTGACTCGCATATCAATGAATGAATCTTACACACCAAAAATAAGATATATTGTTAATAGAGCGATTTAAATTACACATAGTAAATAATACACACAATAAATCTTACTTACAATTTTCTCAGCGACTGCTTGTGATACATCTGAAGTGAACTCTCCATTTGGTCTCTGTTGAGTCCTCTTCCACTTCTCATACCATAAAGGTGGAGAGGGGCTGCGATCACAACTCGTGGGATCCTCATCTTTCATTCGTTATCTTTTTTCATCAATCAATTTTTGCTCAAGTTTCTTGTAACACCCACGAGACAATCTATGGGGGGTATTTATTTTTTTCCCTTGTTTATCTTTCCGGATTCACTTTTAGCCTCTAATAAACATATTGAAAATATTAATTTGCATGGTTGTATCTATAAAGCATAAGCATAAAATTATCAGATAAATAATTACTATTAACAAAAAAATCAACAGAACTACGAGACATCACAAACTTAGCCTTAACCTTCTTGCCAATAAAATTATATTTCACTGTTGGATGTTCAAGATCAACCTTAGGTTTCATAATGTAGTCACGCATGAGTTGTGACTTAAAGCCCCCTCCCCCTACACTCATCAGCATAAGTGATCCATTTTTTCTTTAACTTATCATCACCAGTAAAGTCAAAAGTCAACTACAGTTACATTAATCGTCATGTATTAGTAATTATATAAAATACAATTGAATCATGTAAATTTAAATCAATACCTTAACGTCTGTCCATATGCTTGCTTTTACATTTCTTGGTACTTGAGTCTAATCGTCTATCAAAATGTTCACTTTGCTACGCGCAAGGAACAAAATATAACTCTTAAAAAGCAACGCATTTTCACCATAGCATGTCCAGGTTACGAGACTAAACTCAATTAGGAATATGTTACTCGAGTTGCAAACTTTTGTTAATGTATCCATCATTGTAGAACCTCTTTATTTTCTTTTCTTTTTTCCCTCTGTAGATTGAGAATCATTTGTAGGATAATCTTTTGTGTGAGTTTCCTTAGAATGAGTTTCCTCACTAGATGAAGAGTCCATCTATGTTAAAAAACAACAACAAAATACTAAACCAATCAACAACTACAACATATACACAAAAATAACACAACATAATCAACAAGTATATCAAGAAACATCATCATCAACAACAACAACATTGAGCAACAACATAACATAACATTTCTCCCATGGTGCATCCACGTTCTATTAATAATGGAAGTAGTGTGTCTCAAACACGTTCAACAACAACTTACCAAATAACATAAATAACAACAACAACATCAACATTCAACATCAACATAACACAACGCTTCTCCCATGGTGCATCCACCTTCCATTGACAATGCAAGTAGTGTCTCAAACACATTCAACAACAACTTAACAAAGAACATAAACCAAAACAACATAACAAAGAATATAAACAACAACAACATAAACATGAACAACTACAACCATAAACATTCAACATCAACTACTCAAACATAAACATCAACAACGAGGGCATAAACGTACAATACATGCATGGTGAAAAGTTTACGTACCGAAAACGAGATGAATAAGTAAAATAACTTCTTATTGGATTTTTGTCCTCCTTTCCTCTTCTTCCATCTCTGACTTAGTTTTTTGTTACTTTATAAATGGGAAACCCAAGAATGAATGACATAGTGATAGCGATTTTTGTTGATTTGTAAAAGGGAAACCCAACAACGAACGATATAGTGATGGCTTTGTATGTTAATCAAAGAACGAATGACAATGACGATAGCGTGTTAGAGTTGAATGGCTTCTCAGTGATAAGTGATGATAGTGTGTTAAGTTTGAATGCTTGATAGCGATGAAATGGAAAAAATGGCAACTGAATAGACAAGTTTAGCCGTTTTTCAAGTTTCTGAATAACACATTTCACCACGGTTGTTTGAAACAACTGTAGTGATATCTGAGTTATTTAATAAAATTTTACAAAAAACGCCAGTTTTTAACAATTTAAAAATAAATGGAAAAATATATCACAACGGTTAGTATAACCAACCTTAGTGAAATATGAAATATTTTCAGATTAAAAATAAATGAAAAATAATGTTGCTACTATATAAAAAAAAATAAATAAAGGTAACCAATATCACCACAGTTGTTATAAATAACCATATAAAAATCAGATTAATATTTAATTAAAAAATAAATAAAAAAGAAAGGCGTCACTATAATATTAAAGAAAATACAAATGTGCTGGTGACAAGATTTGAACCCATGGACTTTAGGTACTTTCACCATAGTTTTTTCATCCAAGCCTGATAATATGTAATCTATTTTTAATTAAAAGATAATTAAAAATAATGGTGTCTAGTTTTAGAAATATCCCCCCCAGTCGTTCAAGGAACCGTGGTAAAATGGGCGTCGTTGTATATAATATTTGTAGTAGTGAACGATGAGGTTTCTTGACGGTTTTCAGGTTGACGTTAGGACAATGTAGCTGGTTCTAGGATGAAAGTCGTCATTGTTGATCGGGCGAGATCGTGGCCGAAGAGACATGACTTTTGGAATTATTTGGATTCAACGTGAGCGTTTGAGAGAATCAAAAAGTGACTCCCATAGTCGGCGCCACTATTTCCATGTGGAACGAGAAAAAGGAAGTGCTGAAAGAATGAGCTCTTTTGATGCTTCAAGTATGATGGAGTATGGAAGATCTGTAGATTATCACTCTAACGTTCAAACCAATAAAATCAGAGAGATGAATTTTAAGAGTGAGAGTGTGATAACTCATGCGAACAATGCATGATAAGGTTTATATTTGACAGACGGTTGAGACCCCACCCGTCTAACCCTACGTGTGATGTGGGAGCCGTCCAATCAAATTTAATTGCATGCGATGCTTAGACGGCAAAGATCAGATGCTCGGCTTCTTAACGAGGTTTCACCTGATCATCCTTTGTCATACTGAGTGGAGCTTTGGATTGAATCTTTATAATTAGACCTACCATTTTAACCCTTTGATTGACTTGAAAACAATATCAAATTTCTTTCCTTATATTAATTCAGTTGTAGTCACCATATAATCAAAATTGAGGAAAGTAATTTAAGAGTAGTTGAGAAAGAAAGTAATGGATTGATTTTTCAAATAGAAAAGAGTGACAATTTCTCTTTACTATCATAAATAGTTAGATACTATACATTTAATTATTTATCTAATGATATTTTATTTTATCGTTTTAATTATTTATTTAATAAGAAATGCTACTATGATACTAAATTTTACACTTACACTATATTTTATACTAATAATACATAATCATTATTTTTTAATAGTTTTTTGTCTCATTTTGGAACATGTGCACCACCAAACCAATGTATACATATGGTATAAAAAATTGATGTAAGCATAGCATAGCTCTTATTTAATAGTTCAAACTTTAGAATTTTTCAATGTAATTTACTTTATGGTAAACTAACTATCAAATTTTTGAGGTTACTAAATAAGAAGTTCCATAAAGTTTGGCAAGTTTTTGAAATTAGTATACACACTGACTCTATTTGAACTCATTTTCTTGATAAAAGTACGTAATTATCTTTTAAAGTAATAATAACTTGTGTTGTTATGACACTTTTGTTCATTCATTTGGATGGTAGTTTGCTGGATTGTGTGGTTGTCTAGAAATGTTGATGTGTTCCATAACAAACAAAGGAGAGTGGAGGTTGTGTTTAAGCTTGTGAAATATTTGTCTTGGAATTGACTTGTTTTATCTTTTAAGGGTGTAATTAGTTTGGATTGGGAGTTGTGGGAATCCAACCCTTTGTATTATTTAATCTGACTGTCCTTGGCTGGTGGCTTTTTTATTTTCTGTTTCTTGTACCTTGGGTTAGCACAAGAGACCTCTTGTGCTATTTATTACCAATTTACTTATAAATAAAATCATGTAGTTTATCAGCATCCTTTATAGTTCAACAAATTCTTTTCTAGTAGTAATTACATAGTTAGTGACAGGTAGTAAATTCTCAACGACTTGTCTACACTTAAGGCATGTGAGTTTAACCACTAAATAATATTTACGTGCGAACGGTTAACAGTTGTGCCGTCGAATATTAATCAAGTGTTTGTGTGGAGGTTGCTTCATTATAGATTGCAAACAAGGGATGAACTTGCTAAAAGAGGAGTTACTGACGGGCATAATCTCGTTTTCCCTTTATGTCTTGGCCCGAGTGAGACTCACCATTATCTCTTTATTGCTTGTCATGTTGCTAATGAGGTTTGATTATCTATCTTAGAATGGTAGGGGTGGTTGGCAACTTTTCTGTTTCTACTGTTTCTGATCATCTCTAGTTGTTCGCCTCTGTTATATCGATGAGGACAAGAAAAATTGTAGAATTTTTATTTGGTTATTTGTCGTCAGAGCTATTTGATTAATTAGGAATGACATTTTGTTGAAGGGTAGGTTGAAAGGGAGTCGGTAGATTGTTATTGTAGTCAAAACTCTAGCTTGAAATTGTATCTGTGCTAGATTTTTTGGTCAGTTTACTTTGTATAAAGATGATTGGATGTCCAATCCAATTTGTAGCTTTGACTTAACTTAGTTTTCTTCTTTGTTTTGAGTTGAGTATCCATTGTGCCGCTTTAATAGAATTTTCTTGCTTATAAAATCTTAAATATTACTTTATTAATATATTGATTTTGACTAATAAAACTGACTATAACCTTATATTAAAGATGTTAACTAGAAATATATATGCTATAAAAACTATCTGAGGGAAGTATTTGAAATACATAAGGGAACATTCGTTGAAACAATCCACTAATATTTTGTTGTTGTGAATTGTGATTGCTAGCTAGGATTGCCCTTTGTTCTCTTGTCAGGTGCGCTCTCCTTTGAAGAAATCTCATGGTGTAGAAACCAACTGCAACAAAATATATTTAGTAAATGACAACCAATTGTTAAAACTTAACAAAGAAGTACATTAATGAAAAAACAAAGAAGATGATGAAGATAATTATTTGCACGACAATTTTACTTATATTTATATTTTATGTAATTTCTATTGAATAAAGTTGTCTAATTAATGAATCGGATCCATCCATTTTTTTTTATTGAAATGCAAATTATTATATTTTATGTTAGTGATTTAAAATGTCTATCAAATTATCTATCATTTGTATCTATCTATTTTATAGATAAATTATAAATAAAATATAGGTAAATATAATAAACTCAGACTCCATTGAATGCATTAAATTAAAAGGCTAAAAGAAATGGAGCATACATGTTTAAAAGTTCACTTATTCAAAATGATTGGCTTGTAGCACGCAATTGAATATGATTTGTATTGTGCCCAACTAGGTTTGAGAGTTCATCAATTGTCTGCAAAATAAATATAAAAAATTCAAGTATGTATAAGGATACTTTTATTTTTCATAAAAAATTAAATTAATTGAATAAAATTGACATTTTAATGGCGAATGTTTTGAGATTTGAGAATATGCTCTTCTTAAATCATCAAGTTCGAATATTGTTAAGTATTAACAATTTCTATATTGAGACAATTTATATAGAAAATTGTTCTAATTTTAAATGGACTCTATTAATAAACGATAAGATTAACTTTTAATTGTTCTGACTTTATATGCTTGGATATCAATTTTGTAATAGTTAAGATTTGAGATTTCTGGAGATGCTATTTTAAAAATGTCATGTTCAAGTTTCATTAGGTATTAAGAATTCTTGTATTGAACTAATTCATATAAAATTTTATTCTAACTTTAAATGATGATGTTAATAACGGTGAGATTGAACCATTAAGTTTAGTAGGTCATATGCTCGGACATCGAATTTTTTACAAGGGTATATTTTAGATTCTAAATGGATGACAAGCTTTATGATGTAAAGTAGTATTCAAAAATTTTAATTTATTTCTTAACTAGTGACATTACTTATTAAAAAAAAAAAAACTTTTAAGTAAAAACCTTGGGCTCCAATGTTTTGTTAAGCTCCTCCAAGTTATGCACCTGTAAAATGATGTTATATTGTCATTGTGAGTAATCAATTCAATTAAAAGCATATTATATTGTTTTGAAATTTGAAAGAAATAAAATTAAGTAAACCAATATATTTGAATTGATAATAAAGTTAACTTTTGTTGAGATAGTATTATTTGAGATAAAAGATATTTTTCATTTTTCTAACAATTCCGACGAATAATTTTAATTAAAACTGAATCTTGTAGGTTTTATTTTAGGCCTTTAGACCTTCTTTTATAAATAAAAAAATACCATAATTTTAATGGTGGATGAAGAAACTCCTTTCTAATAATAATCCATAAAATATAAATCTTTGACCCAAGCAATAACAAGAAAATCAAAAACAATTAATATTATATGAAACTCTCAAATTGAAAGGATTCACATAAACAATTAATCTAGTAATTTAAATAATTGCATACCTTTTCACGTAATTCCTCAGCTCGTGCCAAGAGCTTTGTCATCTGCAATAAAACCACGTTATTAGCAATCATATGAAATTGATTATATTCATTTTCTTCTGCAATATTGTTATGATTTTTTTTAGTAATTTAAAATAAATAATTTAATGTATTTCATTGGTAATGGTGTTTATACTTGTTGCTGTCTAGCTTGTGTGAGAGTTAAGTCTAGTCGTTCCTCAAGGCTCTGCAATTCTTTCAAGTTTAGTTCCTCAAGTTCTTCACCATTAAAATGCCTTCAAATAACAAAGAGAAACAATTTCAACTTGTTCCTTTTCACATAGGATAATTAGTTAAGCCAATAATATTCTCATTATACTTTTGTAAATGTTAGTTGCAAGTGTAACTATACAAACGATTAGTTTAGCATATTCTAAAATATTGGAAAAAGTTGCTACTAATAATCTTGTTAATCAATATTTCCCCCCTCATTTTTTATAGAAAGGAAATTACTATTATTCTAAAGTTTGGAATAAAAAGATTGACTCATAAATAAAAATATGTTCACATTCGGTACTATTGACTTGGTACATGAATATATATGGTGAGTGATTCAATTGCTTTTGTGCACGAATATAAATGATGGAGGATTTGATTAAAAAAACAATTACAGCTAGTAAATTTCAAAAGAGACATTAATACTATTTTAAAATTATAGTTAAAATTTTTGTAAAAAAAAAAATTATAGTTAAACCTAATATGATTTTACAAAAAAGACTTATAGGATAATGATTAGTCCTATTTAGAAATATATTTTTTATTAAATTTTTCTTAGATGTGTGACTTTTAACCATCACATTTCCTAAGATATATAATATTCAAACTATATATATATATATATATATATATATATATATATATATATATATATATATATATATATATATATATATATATATATATATATATATATATATATATATATATATATATATATATATATATATATATATAGAGGAGGGATATTCTTACTCCAGGAGTAAGTTATCAAGACTTACTCCTCATCATCACCATTGATTCTTCTCAATCTAATGGTTAAAATTAATGAGTATCATTTTTCTCTCTCCACATTTAATTACTTATTAATTTTAACCATTAGATTGAAAAGAATCAATGGTCATGATGAGGAGTAAGTCTTAATAACTTACTCCTGGAGTAAGAATATCCCTCCTCATATATATATATATATATATATATATATATATATATATATATATATATATATATATATATATATATATATATATATATATATATATATATATATATATATTTCAAAACAAAATTTTCACCACAATAACATTGAGCTTCCTATATATTTTAATGGACAGAAAATAGAGTGTAATTAATTTACTTATTTGACTTTAGAGTAATGATGAATCATTCAAAACATTTGAATTAGGTACACCTACCTTTGTTTTCGGTCAAGAGATTCATATTTTGCCTTTAATTTCAAGTAATCCTGGTACAAGTTCTGGAAGACACAATAAATTAATTAAAAGAATTACATAATTTTGAACATTGCAGTTAGAAAACTATAATTTCTTTTTATACTTTTTTTATATATTTATATTTGATGAGATAAAGCTAAAATAAAACCTGTGAATCATTTTGGCCAAATGAATTTCCAGCTTGTAACTTGTTGTAACGACATTGTCGATACCTTTCAATGATTTTGTTAACACTGATCACATTTTAAAAATTACAAAAATTAAAATTTTTAGCTAAATAATAATAATTTTGACAAGATCTAACCAACAAATCAATTCTAAAATTAATTAAAGATCATCTCGATCAAACATAACTAGAATATATTATTCATAACTTAGATCCCTGTTGTTGTTCTACGATGTAGAATATTAAATTAATTTACATCTGAAAACAACCGCAGATAATAGAGTTCTTTTTCTGAGAGAGAGAGAAAGATGAACAAAATCGTAAATTATTATGAAAGTAAAATTGAAAGAGGAAAAGAAATACTCAGTGCTACTGTATTGGAAAAGCTTGCCACGACTTGAAAAGATGATAAGTGCTACTTCAGCATCACATAGCACACAAAGCTCAAAAGCTTTCTTCAATAATCCACTTCTTCTCTTTGAGAATGTTACTTGCCTGTTGATCTTGTTCTCTATTCTCTCCAAAACTACTCTCCCTCTTCCCATTTTCTTATCTCTCTCTCTTTCTATGTTTATACTATAATGCTTTCTCTTCACTCATTATATATACTTCTTCACCAATAAAATACAAGAAAAATTACTTATTTTATATATAAACAAAAGTTGTTTATCAGACCTAACTCAACCGAAAATGCTGATATTGTTAGACAGAATATATTCATCACTTTAATTCCAAAAAAACAAACTTGTCTGTGGAGATAATATTATTCTCGTATCTAATAATAATATCTTAAAATTACTTTTCTTTCAAAATATTGAAGTAGTTTTTTTTTATATTATTGATTTTTAATTTAATAATCATTGAAAATCAAATTAAAAATGTTGCAATGGATGTCTAGTAAGACTCTACATGATAAATTTAAAAATGAAAATATTAGAAAGAATATCCGATAATACTTATAGTAGAAAAAATATGAAAAATAGATTTAGATAAATTAAAAATGTAGAGAGAAGATTTGTAGATTCTATACTAAGGAGAGTAGAGCAATTGAAGAGAAGACAAACAATTAGAAGAAAAGAAAAACTTATAAAGATTATAAGAAAAATTATTTAAAAAGAGCTTGAATTTTTTTTTATAAGCAACTTCTTAGATTAAGAAAAGAAGTCATAGGGATACTCCAACCCTTACTAGAATAACAAGATAATGATGTGAATAGAACATAGTTATTGATAGAACATTATGATAAAAGTTGATTCAAGTAGTCGAACTCACTTAATGAGTTATTGTTGTTGTAGTCATTGAAGATGATTAGGCATATATTGACTTTTTTTTATTAAAATTACTTGGATAAAATAATAATTATTTTTATTTATAAATGTTAACAACTTATTTATATTAATATATAAATATAAATCAATTTTACTGTCAAAGATTAAATGTGACAATTATACTTTTTTAATATGCAAAATATTTTTGCTTGTAATTTGGTGGATATATGAGTACTAAGAATATTTTATTTTTTATATTTCTTTTAACGGTCACTTTTTAAATAAGTGTCAAATCTGTGCAAGTTTTTTAATTGTGTTGTGGAATACATTTTTAAAATATGGAATCTATATAAATTTTATAAAATAAAAGAATATATGTTAGAGAAAACTTTGAAAAAAAATATTTAAAACGAAAATATTTGTGAAGCTTCTCTTTGGAGGAATCACTCAACTAAAGAATGATAATGTAGATATAGTTATTCAATTCAGTCCATAAAAGGAGAAAGTTAAGATTCTATTTGAAACCGACACCTACTCCCATTGGCCATTTGCCTCATTATATACGACCAAAAGAATTCATTGTAAAGCGGAAGTTTCCCTGATTTGAAAACTACTATGATGAGTGTAGCATCATTTTGTTAAGGCCAAAATTCTATCAACATAATAAAGATTAGGCTATTAGACAAATGACACAAATGAGTCTCACCCACATTTAGACATCATTTTGTTAAGGCCAAAATTCTATCAACATAATAAAGATTAGGCTAGTAAACAAACTAGTAACAAACCCGTGCATACGCACGAGTTCTTGTTCTGGCACGCGCATTTGGATACATCATTTATTTTAAATAAAATGTTAAAAAAAAGAAAAAATTTAGATAAATAATTAATTATTTCATATATATATATATATATATATATATATATATATATATATATATATATATATATATATATATATATATGTAGATCAATAATAAATTTTTTTCAGTATACCATTTTTTGATAAAAAATATTTGATTATAAATATCATTTCTCGTATATAAAAATATTTAGATTAATAATAAATTTTTTTCCGTATCTTGACTTCATTTTTGTTTAGGTATAATTTACAAAATATTTGAATCATGAGTAAATTTTGTATATAAAAATATTTAGATCAATAGTAGATTTTTTCCCGTATACCATTTTTGAATAAAAATATTTGAATCATAAATACCATTTTTCGTAAATAATAGATTTTTTTCCATATACAAATATTATTTTTGTTTAGGTATCATTTACAAAAATATTTGGATCAATATTAAATTTTCGTATATAAAAATATTTAGATTAATAATATATTTTTTCCCGTATACCATTTTTTGATCAAAAATATTTGATCATAAATACAATTTCTCGTATATAAAAATATTTAGATCAATAATAAAAAAAAATTTCTGTATACATGCTTCATTTTTGTTTAGGTATAATTTACAAAAATTTTGAATCATGAGTAAATTTTGTATATAAAAATATTTAGATCAATAGTAGATTTTTCCCGTATACCATTTTTGATAAAATATATTTGGATCATAAATACCATTTTTTGTAAATAATAGATTTTTTTAGTATACAAATATTATTTTGTTTTAGGTATCATTTACAAAAATATTTGGATCAATATAAAATTTTCGTATATAAAAATATTTATATCAATAATAGATTTTTTTATTAAATTTTTCCCGTATACCATTTTTGAAAAAAAAAATTTTGGATCAAAAATACAATGTTTCGTATATAAAAATATATAGATCAATAATATATTTTTTTTTGTGGAAGAAAGAAGTGAGAAAGTGATGAAAGAGAATAAAACAGAGAATGGAGAGAGATTTGATAAGTTTGATAAAATATGAGGGTTGTATTATTTTAATAATAAAATTAAAAACTTTATTGTACAAAGACCAAATAAAAACAATTTTAATGTGGTGACAAAAAATCAAATAACAGTATCGTAAACTTTTCCACAACCACTAATTTTCTTATATTATAGATGATAGATATTAGTCTCATCCACATTTACATATCATTTTGTTAAGGCCAAAAATCTATCAACATAATAAAGATTAGGCTATTAAACAAATAAATGAGTCTCACCCACATTTTTAAATAATATGGTTTGGAGAGATAACCCATAAGGATATCTTAATTTCTATTAGTCATTAACAAAGTTGATGGATAATTCTCACCAATATCATAGTTACCAAAAAATTTCTTCAGAAGTTGTTATAATTAGAGTTTATCAATGTAAAAAATTTATATTTTTTAAATACAATTTATCAAGTGAACGAATCTTTTTCTGAGGCCGCGCACTCGTCTAGCAATAATATGAGTATGAGTCTTCAAAGGCTGACTTTCTTCATACTCTTATCTTTAGAAGTTGACCTCCTTTAGAGTCTGAGTCTTCAAAGTCTGACTCTCAAATTTTAATCATTCAAATTCTAGATCTTTTAACTTCTCTTTAAATTTTCCTTTTCAGTACCAATATTAAGTTTATATCACAAATTTTAACCTATAATCCTACACACATAAATAAATATTAATATATTCAATTGTCTTTTAAATACTTTATTATCATTAAAACTTTAAAGATATCATGCAAACCAATGTTGTTTCAACACTTAATTCAAATTTGTTGTTTTGTTGAAATGTGTGTGGTCCGAAGGAATCATTCTTAGAGGAGCATGTAGATGAGAGATGATATGTTTGCTTTGTGGCTAACTTGAAGTTGAGTTATTAAGTGGTACATATCTAGGAATGTGGTGCATATCTAGGAACGCCACTTTTAAGAATTAATTTATTTTTTTCTCATATAATAAACTACTTTAGAAAGATATATGGACCTCACTTTATTTCATATGGTTTAAACTTTAAATTATAAAAGAGGTATCTTAGTATATTACATTAGAATTTTAACAAAGCAAAATCTTATTGCACAAAATTCAAAACAAGATAAATTATTAAAAAAATAAGTCTTGTACATATTATGTATGAAAATAAGGTGTGGTGTAACAAAACAATGTAAGCTTATCATTTCTCACTATAAAAATAAATAAATTCAAACCTTATTAAATCTCATTTTATTCAACTTACTTCTATCTGTATCTCTAGGAGTTTCTATTTTTAAAACTTCTATTTGACACTAATATTGAGCCAACAAAATTTTCCCACTATAATGCTAAAATTAAATTCCTTAAGAATTATTAAGGAAGAAAATTGAAGATGCCTCCATCTTAACTTTTATAAGAAAAGGCCACAAAATGTAACTGAATTTTCTCATCCCCATCATGATGCTATCTTGTCAATAGAGCCACTTTCTCAGGCAGTAACATGGCTGTTGTGAATCCATGTCAACTTGTCAAGTATTTATACTCATAGAGATAACTAAAGAAAGTGACAAAAGTGATACGTGTCGATCACCTCGTATAATTTTTAACATATACTTAATTTTTCAGCCCTAATAGCCATTCAAATGTTGCGCATATGTTTTCCATTAAGTTAACACAATAGTGTTCCTTTTTGACATATGATTCCAAAGTCACTGTGTGTCACTTCAATCTCATCTATAACCTATCTTGTACCTTTTTTTGTTTTATCCTCTTGGAAACCTTACCCTACATGTCGTTGAACCATATATAAAAGTTATTATTGTGACATAAGGTTCACTTCCATTGAGATTGGCCACGTTTCATAATCCTAGTAGCTCTTTTACTTGTTATAAAGCTGCATTTTACTTCACATACATTAGAATTGGAAGAATAAATATTCCTCCAATTTGAACTCGACACCTTTTGAGGCTCACAAAATTTAACTCAACATTGGAGCTTAGTGTTTTACCTAGGGGTGGCAAAACGGGCTGGGGCCCGCCGGGCCCGCCCGCCGCCCGCCAAAAAATGGCGGGTTGGGTTGGGATTTTGGGCCCGCCTACCCGTTTAGCCCGCCCCGCCAAAACTAAAAAACCCGCGGGCTGAATTGATAATGGGGCGGGGTTGCCCGCTAGCCCGCTTTATTTTAATTTTTTTTTTTTAAAAAATCCATCAAAAGAGTTTAAGGCCCAGCCCATGTTCCAATTTGAATCTAACCCTAATAGATAGATATTATCTCAGTTTCTCTCTCACTGAACAACAAATCAGCAGCTACGCACAGGCACAGTGCACACGAACGACTACTACAGCAACATTCACAATCAAAATCACTGCTTCAGCGGCGCGCAACACGGAAACTCCATTTTTGACTGCGACTGCAAGCAACACGGCATCTCCATCTCCTCTGAATCGGTAAGCATCCCTGTCTAGTAGCTCAAGCTCACTATGTTTAGAGTATTTGTTTGTTTGCTTTGCTTAAGCATCTTGGTAAGCTGAAATATATGTTGATTCAATATTTGTTTGCTTTGTCGATTCGATTCAGTATATGTTTGCTTCACACTATATTTCATATGGCTTTTCTGACAATATATGCTAACAAGTCGGTAGCTGAAGTCCATTTATTAGTCCATGGTCATAACATAAGCAACGTAGATTTCAGAAAATTGTTAGGCAAATATAATGAGACCGTAAACATCGCATACAGAACAATACAGAACAATGTTGGTGTTTGTTCCTCGGCTATGCATCAATAATTTTCATCATCTCAAACCATATAGTAATGGAAATTGATGTGATAGAATTGTCATTGTTTGGTAGATGGTTGTGTCATGATTTAGAGAACTATGGGTGGATACCATACCAGCCATTGAAAATTAGAAATAATTGAGCTGAAACTTCTTTTTCTAGTGATTTGTGGTATGAATTTTGTGCTCACGGTGTGAGAAAATGATGGAACATCACATCCTTAAGCTTTAAAAGACAATCAAAATGGTAATGTGTGCTATGCTTATGGAACATCATATACATGAGTTAGGATTAAGTATTTTATTATTCTTGGTGTTAATTGCTTGAAAATTCATATATAGTGTTTACTATACTTCATTTCAAGGTTTAGTGTGATATGGTAGGCAGTGATTATAACAGTTCAATATTAGTATCGTTATTGTAATTATTATTTTTATTGACTTATTATTATCTCTATTTGTATTTATTGTGTTTTAGGACCTAGTTTGGATATGGATTTCTTAGCTCCAATTGATGAGAATGACGATGTAGATTTGGACCTAACTATTGAACAAGATTGTGAGTCGGTGGAACCTAATAGTAATGTGTTAGGGGAACCAAGTAAAATGAAGAACACTAAGAGAAAGTTGAAATCTCAAGTGTGGAATTTTTTTACCATGATAGAAGGGATGGATAAGGAGGGAAGGCAAAGAGCAAAATGCAATGCATGTGGTACATCATATGCATGTGGAGGAAAACGATATGGGACAACTTCTCTAAATCGTCATCTTGAAGTTTGTAAGAAAGTAAATTATGGAGATGTTAGTCAGATGATGTTAGACATGCAAGGAAAGTTGAAATCATTAAAGGTTGATAATATGGTATCTCGTGAAATGTGTGCTCGACTAATTATCAAGCGGGATCTTCCTTTTAAATTTGCCGAGTTTGAAGAGCTTACAGATTGGCTTCAGTACTTGAATCCTGATTACATTCCTATCACTAGAAATACCGCCAAAGCTGATGTTGTGAAAATATTCAAAAGGGAAAAGGAAAAGGTTAAGATGGAAATGGCCAACACTCCTTGTAAGATTTCTCTAACTTCTGATTTATGGACATCAATTAATACTGAGGGCTATATTACTTTAACTGCTCATTATGTTGATAAAAATTGGAAGTTAAATAGTAAGATCCTCAACTTTTGTCACATGCCTCCTCCTCACACTGGTTTTGAGTTGTCTAAAAGAATATATGAGTTTTTAATTGATTGGGGAATAGAGAAGAAGATTTTTTCCATTACTTTGGATAATGCTTCTGCAAATGATGTCATGCAACAAACTTTGAAGAGTCAACTAGCCTTGCAAAATTGGTTGTTATGTAACGGGGAGTTCTTTCATATCCGTTGTTCTGCGCATGTCTTGAATCTAATTGTGCAAGAGGGTCTTAAAGTAGCTTCTGGTGCTTTGCAAAAGATTAGGGAAAGCATAAAACATGTGAAGGGTTCAGAGAGTAGGATGGTAAAATTCAAGCAATGCATTGTTACGGTTGGCAACATTGATGTATCAAGTGGATTGGTTACAGATGTGCCTACAAGATGGAATTCAACATATTTGATGCTTAAGAGTGCTCTTAAATATCAACGTGCATTCGAAAACCTTCATTGTTATGATGCAAATTATACAAGTAATCCTTCAAAAGAAGAATGGGTGAGACTTGAAAAAATGAGTAGGTTCTTGTTGCCATTTTATGAAATTACCACTTTGATGTCCGGAACAAGCTATCCCACTTCCAATTTGTACTTCTTGCAAATTTGGAAAAGTCAACGTCTTTTGATAGATAGCCAAAAAGATGTAGATGAAGTTATAAGAAAAATGGCCGAAAGCATGATTTTGAAGTTTGAGAAGTATTGGGATGAGTATAGTGTTGTTCTTGCATTTGGTGCTGTCTTAGATCCAAGAATGAAGTTGGACTCATTGGGATATTGTTATAAAGTGGTTGATCCACTAAATTGTCAATTGAAGTTGGAAAACATAAGGCTTAAATTGTACAAGTTGTTTGCAGAATATTCTATTTCTTCTTCTAATGCTTCAAGTACTCCTCCTACTACCTCTTCAACTATGTCAAGTGAGCCAAGCCTATTTGATGTAAGTTTTTCGTTCATGAATTACAAATTGGTTTCTTCCAAATAATATGCAATCATTATTTACTAATTGGTTTCATTTAACTTTATGTTATTATTCAATTGTCATAATTTTAGGAAATTAGATTGGGTAGACAACAATCTAGTACGGCTAGAAGAAATGGTCAAAGTCAGCTTGACATATATTTGGAAGAGCCGGCTTTAGATCTTGATTACACAGAGCATTTGGATGTACTACAATGGTGGAAGAACACTAGACACAAATTTCCCGAACTTTCAATAATGGCTCGAGACTTGTTAAGCATTCCTATTACTACTGTTGCATCAGAATCTTCTTTTAGTATTGGTTCTAGAGTGCTTAACAAGTATAGGAATAGGCTATTGTCTGAAAATGTTGAAGCATTACTTTGTTCTCGTAATTGGTTGCATGCCTTTGATGATGGTAATTAGTTTTAGTATGAATATAGTTATCTACAATTTTTTTGATATTACTTTACTAACCATTGAATTTATTTCATTGTTTTTGTAATGTAGATGGAAATGATGATGACAATGAAGATGAAAATGAGGGTCCAACTTGTTCTAAGAGTGCATCTAATATTCTTGACCTTGATGATTAGAATTTAGATTTATAATGCTCCACTCTTGTTTTGTAATACTATGTTATTATGGTTTTGGTTGGTTTAACTTAAAATTTGATGTCGTAGTTAATATTTATTATTATGGTTTTGGTTGGTTTAACATAAACTTTGGATGATTGATGGTTGAACTTAAACTTTGGTAGATTGATGGTTGAACTTAATATTTATTTTGGTTTGTTGAAAGTTAATACTTGTTGATAGTTCTACTTCTATTTTAGGTGAATGCTTGTTGAAGGTTTTATTTTTTGGTTGAAGTTTATTACATGATGGTTTTACTCTTTTGCCATTTGTGCTTTTTAATGGTTGGTTTTATGCTTTCTTATTGAAGTTCAAAAAAAAAATAGCCTTTTAATTTCTAAAAACAATAGAAAAAAAAAAGGAAAAAAAATGGCGGGCCAACCCGCCGCCCGCCAACCCGCTACCTTGGCGGGGCGAGCTAGAGTTTCATGCCCATTTCAACTTGGCGGGCATGTTCGCCCCGCTTTATTTCTAGCGGGCATTAGGCGGGGCGGGGCGGGGCGGGCCGCCCGCTTTGCCACCCCTAGTTTTACCCCTCCATTCTTCTTTTGTCACGAGTTGTGATCATATATGTACATTAAAGGTGGATACATGAACCCTACATTTCTTTTTAAATGTTTTATTCTTCATTAGAAGTTCATGATTATTTTCTATAAAGCAAAATTATATACAAATAAAACAACTAATGAAATATTTACTATATGAGTGTTAAATAGAATTATAAATCTCTTTAATATATATATTTAAAGTTGTCGTGATGACAACCCTAAACAAAACTCTAGCATCATGTTTATGTGGCAATCTCACAAAGTTTCTCAAACTAAATTAAATTTTCAAATTTTTTATATTTTATAAAATTTTATATTTATTTTAAATATAATCTCAAATAAATTTTACATTAAAAACTGTCAAATATATATGTTATTCATTTTTTAGAATTAATATTCCAATTAATATTTTTTAAAGTATTTTACAACTTTTATAACTCTTATTACTATTATATATTATTAACTATTAAATTACTTTTTCTATTTTATAAATTAGTAGTCACTTTAATTAATTAAAATGAAATACTTGACTAAATAATTTTAATTATAAATTTAATTATACATTAAGATAAACATTTTCTCATAAAAATTTTCTTATATTTTCTCATAAGTATTTTTAAAATTATATTTAATTGATTACATTATGTCTTATATTTTTTCGAGAGAAAATATTTAACGACATAAATAAAACATAAAATATTTAAAATAATATATTTTAACATAATAATTTATAATTGAAAATAATAAAAAAATGGACTCTACAAAAATATTCCTCTACAATGTTAAAAATACACAAATTTTGTAACTTTTAAAAATAAACAATTTTTGCTTATTTTAATGTTACAAATACTAAATAAATTATTCAAATAATATTTCTATATTAAATTATACAATATTAAAATAATAAAAATATAAAATATCACACAAAAATTAAAATATAAATTTTATTAATAAGACCTTTCATTTGCTTTTGAAATTCTATTTTCTTTACCTTATATCTTCTTCTTCTTTTTTTTTTAGAAAAACTATTTAACATCATAAATACTACATATATAATTTAAAATAATATATTTTAAGATAATAATTTATAATTCAAAAGAATTAAGAAAATATAACTTATAAAATAACCTATACAATGTTAAAAAAATAATTCTTTTTAAATTATTTTATATATAATTGATGCAAATTATAACATAGGGATACCAAAGAACCAAGACATTGAAATAAAAAATTATATTTGATTGCAAATAAACAAATAATTAATTAAGATTAAATATGTTTTAACCACTCATTTAATTACAATTAATCGGTTAAACTTGAATAATCTTCACACAAGAGAGTAACTATCAAACTCTTTAATTCCTTTACCTTATTATCTTTTTTTTTTAGAAAAACTATTTAACATCATAAATACTACATATATAATTTAAAATAATATATTTTAACATAATAATTTATAATTGAAAAGAATTAAAAAAGCATAACATATAAAATAACTTCTACAATGTTAAAAAATAATTCTTTTTAAATTATTTTATATATAATTGATGCAAATAATAACATAGGGATATCAAAGAACTTGACAATGAAATAAAAAATTATATTTGATTGCATTGAAACAAATAATTAATTTAGATTAAATATGTTTTAACCACTCATTTAATTACAATAAATTGACTAAACTTAATAATCTTCACCCAAAAGAGTAACAATCAAACTCTTTCATCCCTTTTACGTTATAACTTGGATTAAGAAACAGAAGAAAAAAAGTTTTAAAATATTAATCAATAATTAATATTCTCCATCTTATAATATTTATAAGGATGAAAAACAATTCATAGCTATTATATTAATTATAATTTATAATAGTAAACTTAATAAAATAGCTATGAACTTAAATTAATGAATAATTTGAAATCCCTCAAAAAATATGAAAAAAATGAATAATATAGATAGTGAAAGGTTAAAGAATTAGATTAAATATAATATCTTGATAACATGCTTTGTTATTCAAAGTAGTAGTAATAATAATAATAATAATAATAATAATAATAATAATAATAATAATAATAATAATAATAATAATAATAATAATGATAATAATAATAATAATAATAATAATTATTATTATTATTATTATTATTATTATTATTATAATTATAATAATAATTATAATAATAATTATAATAATAATTATAATTATAATTATAATTATAATAATAATATAAATAATATTTTCAAATTTTCATATTTAAATTATAAGTTAAATGTTAATTTAATAAAATTCAAGTAGTCATATTTTTATACTCATAAAATCATATGTTAAAATCATTTATATAAAATTTATTCTTTTCATATAAATAATATATTAATATACAAAATAAATATTAGAACTACATTTTTTTTTCTATTTTGTAACTCCTAATATATAATAATGATGAATAGGATTAATATTGAACTTATTTTGTAACTCTTATTATATAGTAATGATGAATAGAATTAATATTAAATTTATTTTATAAATCTTATTATATAGTATTGATGAATATAATAATATTTCAACTTATTTTATAACTCCTGTTATATAGTAATTGTGATTAGAACGGTAATAAAATGAAATTAATGAATTTCTTGAAACCCCTTGAAAAATATTTAAAATATTAATAATAGAAATAAAGAAAAGTTAAAGAATTAAAATAAATATAATATCATAATAATAATAATAATAAATTTTAAGTTAAAAAGAATGTTCCTATAAAAGAAATCCTTCAAAGTTACATAAATATTTTTTTAATATAAAATTCCTACGAGACTAAATTAATAAAAATATATTTTTATACTTTATAATCGTAAAAATTAATAAAATAACTTTAAATTAAAATTAATGAGTAATTTAAAATCCCTGAAAAATAATAGAGAAAGATTAAGAAATCATAGTAGATAAAATATCACAAAAATGATAATGTAGAAATGTAATTGATGGAATAAATATATTAATATATCTAATAAATATTTTAGCTACATCTTTTTATATTATGTAACTCCTATTATATAATTATGGTAATTCACTATCAAATTATATTGACATAAATTTTAATTACTAATTTGATTGATTATTATTTTTATTATTTATTATTGTTCTATTTTATGTTCACGTGTGTGTGTGTATATATATATATATATATATATATATATATATATATATATATATATATATATATTTCGTTAGTCTTATGTTATAACTATTTTTATAATTTTTTATTGGTTGATATGATTATGAATTTTTTTTCCATGTGAATAAGAAGAAGATGATGATAAAATTGTATTACGTTATTGTTGTTTGGAAAGTCTAATATTCATTTAAGTAAGTACATGTCTATAGCCCAATTATTTTCGTGATTTAAAACTCTCATTTTTATTGATATAATTTTTTGTCAGTTTGTAATTCTACTTTTGGTTCTAATTTTTGTATTGGTTAACATAAATATAACTACTTTTTCATGTGAATTTTTGTATTGGTGAACATAAATATAACTATTTTTAATGTGAATCAGGAGTACAAGATATATGAGACTTTTATTTTTTTAATCGTTGCATCATTGCTACAATGGGAGTATGAGATTGTTGTAGACATAAATACATATATTTTTAGTCCTAATATTTTTCCATTTCTAGGACACTACCAGTACATTCAAAGTCTTGATTTTTAGTCTTTTTCTGGACTAGGCTTCAAATCACATCAAAGAGATTGCAAAAAACTCTGCTACTTGTTCTCCAAGAAATTTGGTCTTCAATCTAATCTTTCCTAAAATGTCTCCAATAATAGACAGCGTGGAAATCCTCTGATTGAAACCATCTTGGCAAAAATATCAGCTAAATGACTTCTTCGAATATTCTGAGCAGAAATACAGATTCTTGTAGCAAATAAAACAGCCTGATCCAAGTGCTAGATCGACTTTCTGCAGCCAGGATGTCATGCCAGGATGTCATGACATCTTCTTCAACATGTTGAAGTCTGAATGATAAGTCATATAGCATCTTTTCCAACATGATCTTCCTTAGAGTGTTTTAGCAAAATGCATGCCAACAATCAGAGAGCCTTCAGATTAAACACTCGTAAATTTATTTTTGGTTTACTTTCTTAAACATGAATGACATTGGTAAACAATTTGAAGTAGATATTCTCGTTTACTACCACGTAAGGATATGAGGAATCCTCAAAACTCATATTGTTTATTTACTTGCTTAACCTAACTTACTAAGGGATTGTGGAGGTATTTAAGTTGTTAAAGGTTTAGCTACTAAGGAATTAGGTTTAAACAATATTTGGACTGAGTAATCACATAGAATAATAACATTAATTAGTAAGGTAAAATAAAGAGCGCAAAATAAATCCTAAGTCAGACTAATCCATGCCAATCTTTTAATCATTCAAACTCTTAAACAAAACAACTAAGCCTTTGTGTTTAATAAGTATAATTTTAGATTTAATATCTATTGTAGTCTTATGTAGGGAGAATTACCATTTCCAATAGTTCCAGAACCGATAATCTTTCCATTTTTATTTCCTCCGAATCTAACGTCTCCACCAGATTTAAGCTCCAAGCTTTGGAACATAGAATTTCTTCCCGTCATGTGTCGCGAGCATCCAGAGTCCAGGTACCATGACTGGTGTTTCAATTGTGCTGCTAAGGATATCTGCAACATTTATTATTTTCTCCTTAGGTACCCACATCTTTTTGGGTCCTTTGGAGTTAGTGTGCCTAAAGTTCTGTTTGAACTTAGGTCTAGCATGAAAGTTTTCAGAATAAGAAGTGTATTTAATGTCATGTGAGTGACCAAATTCAAATTGGGTGTGTAAAGGTTTATATGTAATAACCATATCATCAACAAGTTTAGTTTGATATGGTTCTTTCCCTTTGGGTGTTTCATAACCAATTCCTTTTTTGTTGTTTCTGCTAACACCATATATCATTGAAGCCATTTTGCTTCTGTTTATGCTTCTAGCAAGAAATTTTTGAAAACTAGAGTCAAATTCTTTTAGAATATCTTTCAAACTTGAAGCAGTATCTGAATTAGAGATATTTTGAATTTCTAATTCCTCTATGAGTTTGAGATTAATTTCTTTAAATTCAGAGTTTTCTGCTTTAAGTTTCTCAGTTTCAACTACAAAACTATTTTTAAGTTTCTTGTATTTGATTATGAGTTTACTATGGTTTTCTAGAAATTCTGATAAGCTTTATACAAGCTCATCTCTAGAAGTTCAGAGAATACCTCATCAGTTTCTGATTCAGAGACAGAGTCATCTCCTATGGTAGCCATTAATGCTAAGTTGGCATGTTCATCTTCTAAGTCAGATTCACCTTCAGAAGATTATGAATCATCCCATGAGGCTATCATACTTTTCTTCTTTTCAAATTTTTTTCTTTGGCCCTTCTCTCTGCAGCTTGGGACAATCATTCTTAAAGTGTTTTGGTTCTTTACATTCATAGCAGACAATGCTTTTTCTGCTAGGCTTCTTATGTCCAGAAGATTCTGCTTTATTTTCTGGTCTCCTGTAGTTTCTGAACTTCCTTTGTTTATGCTTCCATAATTGATTTACTCTTTTGGAGAGAAGAGATAACTCATCTTCTTCTTCTGATGCAGAGTCACTAGAGCTTTCTTCTCCAGCCTGAAAAGCGTTAGTTTCAAGTCTTCTAATAGATTTAAGGGCAACCGACTTCCCTTTCTTCTGAGGCTCATTTTCATCAAGTTCTATCTCGTGGCTTCTCAATACACTGATAAGTTCTTCAAGAGATACATCATTTAGATTCTTTGCAACTTTCTACGCAGTAACCATTGGTCCCTATCTTCCGGGTAAACTTCTGATTATCTTCTTGACATGATCTGCTCTGGTGTATCCTTTATTCAAAACTCTCAAGCTAGCAGTCAAAGTTTGAAATCTTGAGAACATGGTTTCAATGGACTCATCTTCTTCCATTCTAGATGCCTCGTACTTCTGGATGAGGGCCAAAGCTTTAATCTCTTTAACTTGAGCATTCCCTTCATGAGTCATTTTGAGAGACTCAAGCATATCATGTGCAGTATCTTTGTTGGTGATTTTTTCATATTCTACATGTGAGATAGCATTCAGTAAGATAGTTCTAGCCTTGTGATGATTTTTGAACTCTTTCTTTTGTTTATCACTCATGTTTTTCCTATCAATCTTTTTACCAGCATCTACAGGATGTGTGTAACCATCTAACACAATGTCCCATAGTTCTGCATCTTGTCCTAGAAAGAAACTTTCCAGTACTCAAAATTTTCTCCATCAAACACAGGGGGTCTGTTGTTTTAGTCATTTGCCAAAGTGTTTTCCTTCTGGATCTTTTAGTGACACTGTTAAGTGTTTGCACCCAGAACCAAGTGCTCTGATGGAAATTGAAGGGTATGAAAACACTTAGAAGGGGGGGGGGGGGGAGGGGGTTGAATAAAGGGTTTTCTTTCTCTAATAAAAATTCACACGATATTTTATCCTAGTTCGTTTGAACTCAAACTACTCCAATCCACCCGTCAAGGTTATTTCGCCTCTCAACGAGGACTTAATCCACTATAACCCAACTGATTACAAATGCACAACCAACTGGTGTGACTAACAATACAATGCGCAAGCCAACTGCTAGTGATTAACACCTCTAAGACTAACTAGTCCTAGCCCTCTTGAGAAATCTGACCGAACTGGTCTTTCAAGGAACAATTACAAGTAAGAACTTCTAACAATAGTGTTTTAGATTGCTTCTAATAAGATTTATCATAACTGTGATTTTTTCACTAAGTTTAAGTACAATGAATATGAATCTCAATAAAATGATATGAACAAAGTACTTTCTTTTAGCACAAGAGTTCAAGTTAGTGTTCATTCACACTTTTATTTTTCAAATGATCTTCTATTTATAGCCTTTGGAAGGTGTTGATCGTTGCTTCCTCGTAATCTCTTCCACAATAAATGTTGCGTGTCGTGTTGGTGAATTGAGCTTTGCATGCTTCTTCAGCGTGACTTTTCTTTCTTTGTTTGTTCAGCTTTACACAAGTTCATGTTATGATAGTACTTGAGTTAGAACTTCTTCTGAAATAAGAAACATATAATTAGAGTACCATATTTACTTATACAAAATTTATTTAATTGTTATCATCAAAACACTAAGATATGATTAGAACTAAACTATGTTCTAACAATAGGTACCGACCTCCGTGTCTTCATGCTCCTAAACTAGAAGTGTTTCCTGAGCTTGAAGAATCTACGCTTGCATCAGAACTTCAGATGATTGTAGCATCTTCTTCTGGAGATACTTCTGAGAAGCCTCCTGCTGAAGAACCTTCTCCTCCACCAACATTTAAGATCGTTGTTGCGTATGAAGTTGCAAATTTGTCTTCTGATGTTGTTGCTCTGCTTCATGCTCTCTTGAAGACTCTAGATGAGATCAAGCAAGAGAATTATGTTGTCATATCGAACTTAAATTTACAAGAACATGTGTTCAAGGATAAAGCAAAGACGAATTCAAAGATTACTGGGCTATTGGAGCACATTATGTTAAGACTACCACCCCAACCTAGGTTTATTTTAACCTTTTTAGTTTACTTTTCTGTCATCATTTTAATTTCTGTATCTTTATTTTTCTTAATCAATGAAAAGTTTTCTTAGTTTCACTTTTACTCATTTGCGTTCTTTTTTATTGATGACAAAGAGGGAGAAGTATGTATGATTTTGATATATCTATTTTCCAATTGCTTATCCCATACATATGTTCTAAGATATTATACCTATGCTGTAACAATGTTTGATTAATCAAGAAATTTGAAAAATTTCTATGAACATTATTTGACAGGCACTTCTGAAGACAACTTATGGTCTGAGTTACATTTAAAACCAAACTAATATGAGTCATGAACTAAACCTTCTGAAGAACAATTTTATACCCTAATGGTTTATGTCTAGTGTGTGGTTTTTGCTTACAGGTTCTGACTTTGGTAGAATGGCGTGTAACGTCATCAGTTTTTGGAATCAATACACTATGACTCTGAAGTGAAAACAAAGTGCAGTTTACAAAGAAAAGTCAATACCTGGAATGCTCTTTGAAACCGCTTCTAATAGAATGATCATCAAATGCTTTCTAACTCTGACTTTGATAAAAGGCTTTTTAAGATTCTGAAGCTTTGACATTTTGGCACAAGTTCTAAAGACCAAGTGTTGAATATTCTGAATACAAGGTTCTCGAGGACAAGATATGAAGACTCTAAAGACAAGTCTTTGAATACTTTATTCATGTCTTTGTTCTTTCAAAACATGCTTCATCAAAATACATTATGAATCCTCTGAAGATTAGAAGATAAGATCAAAAAGGTTTTAAGCGAGTGAATAGTGGATGGTACAAATCAAATATTTCTTCCACTATACTGATTTGGTGGGTCAAGGACAATACTATGGTACAATGTTATCTACCATCATACTGACCGCTATGTAAGAATACAACTAAGAAATGTGAAATTCCATCTTCACCCTTCAACATATCTTTTCATGCCTATATATAAATGACTTGGAAGAATACAAGATAACAACGAAAAGACTAATTGAATACGCGGAAACTCTGTTAGATTGAAAAGATGTAAAGAAATGAAGTTTTATTCATATCTTGCTCTTAAAATTGTTGTGTTATTTGATTGTATTTTGTTTTGTGTAATCTGCTTATCAAGAAGCATCTTTGTAAACACACCTTTGTATTTTAACTTGTGAGTTGATATTGCTCCTTGAGAGACAAGGGAATAGTCATAAGTCTCAAGAAGACATTGATAGTAGGTCTTTGTGGTTGTAATCAAGTTTTGTTACAGTGGATTAAGTCCTTGTTAATAAGGTAAAATCACCTTGGCGGGTGGACTGGAGGTAGTTTTGTTAACATAAACCAAGATTAAAAATATTGTGTCTTTATTTTTATTCCTTGCTCATTGTTTGTTTGTCTTGGTTGAAGAAAAAGTTTTTAAATTTGAAAGCCAATTAAAACCCCCCTTTCTTGTGTTTCCTTTAACTTCAAATGGTTTGTTAGATTTTAGTCAAGAATATTTAATGATTTGAGTCAAATGAATAATTTAAGTGGAGTAAGATGAACATCAAGAAAAGTAACCCATTTCCTGGGATTTGAATAATGTCGTATATGTGATTCAAGTCACGAAGGCTCGTGTTCGAGTAATGTAAAAACCATGACTCCAGTCGAATTGGACATAACCAAATAGGAAAAGTGAAATAATTTGTGATTCGAGTCATGTAGGATGTGTGATTCGAGTCAAATAAGGAAGTCGCTAGCAAGAGATCTTTGAATCGAATCAAGTGAAACTTGTGATTTAAGTCACGGTGCTTCATGATTCGAGTCATGTGTAAATTGTGATTTGAGTCACATACACCAAAATATTTTCGTTCTCCTCTTTTTGATTTGATTCGAGTCATAGATTGTGAGTGACTCAAGTCACACATAAAAAATTAAAATTTTCAAGTTTTTCAAAATAGTTTGAGATTTAACTTCCCAGACAACTTGAACCAACCTTAAATATAGTTATTTTCCATTAATTCAAGTAATTAACTAAAAGCATAATGATCATACTCAAATACAAATAATTCAATTATGAATTCTAAAACAAATGATGTGCAATTATGAAGGAGGCTTAATAAACAATGATAAACGAAATGAAATGAAAGATTAAGAGGCAATCAACAAAAAATGTATTGGGATTCCCCCCTGAGTGCATTAGAGATGTGCAACTTGGGTCTTCCCCTTTTTGATTCTTGGGAAACTTCCAATTGGAAATGAGTTTACTATAAACCAACACAAATAAATGCTTGTGCTCCCATGAAACATTGCACACACACAACAACATAAAACACATAACACCATTCTAGACTCACATTAAAACTTCCCCCCCTTTGACATAATAAAAAAGAGATAGATAGTAATGATTTTAAAACACCTAAATACCAACAGCAGAGAAAAATAATTCCAGAAGAACACCGTAGCTAAAAGTTAATAAAAATGTACAACAATGATCAAATATAGAACACGAAGATAGACATGCTTAATGGAACAAAGCACAAATATACATGAAACAAATCATCAAAATTAAGTGATTAAACTATTATGAATGGAAGGCTAAATAATGCATGAACAAGTATATTAAGGCTCAAATGCACATACTTAACAACACGCATTTATAAATACCTTAAATGTAAATATGAAAAATAAAAAAATATGCTAAATGCAATAGGAGTCTAATAGCTTCTAGACGAGCTACATGGGCATAAGTCTCCTTGTAGTTTATTCCTTCAGCTTGACTATTGATAAGTTCCAAAATATCGTTATTTTGAGTATATATTTGTGGCACTTATCGATTCTATTCTTTTGGTTTTTATAATAAAGTCCCAACTTTTGTGTAAATATGTGCATAATTGAGTTTTGATTCGTTTTGTGTACCGTTTGATAGTTTTCCTTTGTTTTATAGTTATTAATGCATATTCGAGCCTCGAGGAATAAAGTATCGAAGACACGATTTCGAATACGCAGTTTTGGAGCAATATAAGGAAAATTCTGCAGAAGCTCGCTTAGCCACGCTGTAGCGCGCTAGGAGCTTCAGAAACAGAGAAAAGCAGATTTTATGAGCTCGCTTAGCGCGGTTAGCTCGCTAAGCGAGACCCATTTTACTGTGCCAAATATTTTGTGTAATAAGTGTAGCGGACTTAACCAACCTAGCTCGCTAAGCAATCCTGCACATATTTTGTGTTTATATTTCTCATTTTTCACATTTCTAGGGTTATGCGTTTGGGGATTTTTTATCCCAAATCATCACTTTCATTCTTAGATTAGGATTAGCTTAGAAAACAATATTGCATCATGCATTTGGATGATCAGAGGTGGATGCTCATCAATCAGATTTGACAACCCGCGAGATGTTCGGTTTATATCTTCTCCTCTTTTTGTGTTTCCTTTGTGTTAGTTTTTTTTTTTGTATATTTACTCGAATCTTATGTATATTTACCACTCATTTCGTTGTATAAAATCTGCTTTATAAATCGTTACTGTTATCTTCTCTAATCTTTTTGCATTTATGTTTGAAATTTGTGTTGCTTTAGAAATAAACTTCACGAATTCTGATTAGGGATAAATATCTGTTAGTTTCTAAACTCTATTGATGGATTTAGAGCTGACAGCCGCTTGTATGTCAAAGCTTAATGCTTCCGTGTTCGAGTTGCATGTGAGTGATCGCCGACGCGAGAATACAAACGTTCTCTCAACTTTGTGTTAGAGATAACCTTGGTTTGCATCCGCCCAAAAGTACTTATGTAAGATCAAGATATGAGAATAGTTGACAAAATTCTCTATAATGTTACAACTAGATGTAGTATGTATAGAAAATTAAGCATACATGCTAGTATGTTTGATTAGGCTTAATTACATGGACCCTTTGGGTCGGTTGTACTTCATGATTTTTTGGTAATAAAGTAATGTTTATTCTCCAAAAATTAAATAAAAATAAAATATATAAATAATCCCATAAATTAAAAAGTATTAAAACAAATAAAAACGAACTATTCCTCTTTCTCACCATAATGAGCAAGCAATATGTTACTCGTATCGTATCAAAAGAGAAGTGTCATACGATCCTCGTTGAAACTAAGGTTGTCCTATACATTAATGCTGAATGATCCTACCGTTACTTCCTTGACTATGCACCCTTAAAATATTTTCAAACAATAAAGACAATTTCAAAAGAAAAAAAAAACATACTTACTCAAAAGTAAGTAATATGGTTATGTAAAAACCAAATTCTCGTAATATTTATATTTAATTAATTCAATAAAAAAATTATTATCATATTAAGCAATTTGATATTGGAAAAAAATTACTAAGTTAATTCAATCTTAAGTAATTCGATGAAAGACAATAAAAGATAATATGGACTGATAATTGTTGGGGTGTAAGAAAGAATCTTTGATGAATTATGAAGCTAGAAGGAAGATTCCTAAAGCCCAAATCTTCAGTCCATTTGTCTCTTTGCAAAGTCCATTTTGGTAACCAATACGTGACCCTTCCATCTTTTTAAATACTATCCTAAATTATAAATTATTTTCGGGCCGTTTAAATTTACAAAATATTAAAAAAAATCTTAACTTCAAATAAGTAATTGATCTAAACAATTTTTATTAAAAATATTTTAGATACTTAAGTCTTTTGTTACACTTTTATTGAAAGGTAATTTTTAAAAAAGAATTAAAATTAAAAACCATTTTAAATATTTTTTATAAAAATTATTTTTAAGAAATGTGATTTTTATTATTTAATTATTTAATAATAAATATTTATATTATTGAATTTCAAGATTACTCTTTCAATTCTTAAGATATAAAACACAGACATTTTTAAAAGTAGGTCTGTCGAAGTGTCTGACACTTTTGTACTCTTGTCAGAAAATTCACAAGTATTCTAAATAAAAGATTTTTTTTATTTTAACAATTTTTTGAAACAAATTTAGACACTTTCATATCATACGTTTTTCATTTCTTAATACAACATATACATATTTTTTAGGACAATTATCATACATTTAAAATTTAAAAAGATTAAATATAGTTAAACAATATTATCAATGAAAAATAAAATACATTAATTTTATAAGAATATTTTATATTATTTTTAACTATAGATGAGTAAATAAAGATCAAATACTATTATATAATTAAAAAATTATTCAATAATATTATAAGTGAAAATTATTTTGCGATAAATAAATATTGTACATTAGTTTTTATTTTAAGATGGAGGAATTAAATAGTTTAGAAATTTTAAACATACTGTTTTCACTAATGATTTTAACTGTTATACCTAAAAACAATGATTATTTAATATTTATATTCTTTAATTTAATGTTTAAACATTTTCTTTTTCAGACTTGTTGACTTTCTCAAAGTTAGAGATGTGAAATAGGGTAGCATGACCCAATCTGCTTTGCCATAATTAGATAAAAGGATTAGATCAATTAATTATTGAATTTGTTAATGAAATCTTTTCCCCCTAAATGTTTGAATAGTTAAATTATTCAAGAGAGACATTAAGTATATCAAATCAACCTCAAGAACATTATTAAAAAAAAAAAAAATCAACCATAAGAACACGTTCTTCAACACATAGCAATTATCTCACCTCTTCTTTTTATAGAATTGACCGTGCCATATATGTGAACTATTCATGTTCGGGCTGTTAGTAAGGTGAGAAGTGTCATCTATCTTCAACCAATGTGAGACTTTAGGATTTCTAATACAGGAATACACCTCTCACGCTTAGCGCTCTTTTGGGCTTGGTGCGTGGATATTAAAGGTGGGCGACCCATGGTCTGATTAGAGTTTGACATAACTCATTTTTACAAAACCAGTTGGTAAGATGTGGATATACTCTTTCAATGCTCTATCTTCAACCAATGCAGGACTTTAAAATCTTCATAATAAGTATTAACCTTGCAAGTAACATTCGCGCCTCCGTATTGGAAAGCTCAGTCCATTGCGTCCAATCTCACCGATCTATCTCACTTTTTTCGGTCACTTTTAGAGAATTTATATTTGTCATCTCACATTTTTGGGTCACTTTTAGAGAATTTATATTTGTCATTAATATTTGTCATTATGTACAATAAATCTACCATGTAACGATAGAACATATCACTTATTTCTTCCGATAGATTCATGTGGGTTGTCCCTAACTTTGTATGATGATAGAGTAGGTGCAATAGCCATTAATTGTTACATCCTAACCAGGCATAGTTGCATGAAAAAGTGGAAAAAAACAAACGAGAAAAAGGAAGGGGACATAGAAGAAAAGAAAAGGCCACATAAAATATGGGCATGTGTGTGCCTGTCCTAGGCTATGATTAGTTTTCATTTGTTTTATGTTGTACAAGTTCAAATTAAGGTCCCAAAACATATACATCATCGTTTGTCAATGAATTGAGAGCATTATTATGCATGGCATTGGTCATGTCATATACCCCTCTTTAGCTCAACATACTTGGATTATCATTCCCCTCAAACTGGTTTTTTCTTCAAAACTTCCAAAGCAAAATTAAAATGGTTTTGTCTTGCCCCCTAATTTTTAATGGCAAAATAGCCCACGTGACACTCCTACAGATAATGATACAAACCAATGATTTTAGAGCCAACCCAACCAAGAGATTGAAGAATTTTAGACCTCCACACTTTTTTTCTTCTCTATATTCTATAGGAGTATTGTTGTGATCCTTTGCACTCATGAAAGGGTGCTGTTAGAATTGTCAAAATAGACTCGACTCATCAGGTTCACCCACAAGTCTTATATTTTATTGTGGGTCGGGTCTAGGTTTTTCACGGACCATGTCGGCCTAACGATCTTTCGGCTGACCCATTAAAAATAAAATTTTAAAATAATTTTAGTTTATTTTGGAGAAAAAATATTAAGTTAAGATATAATTGCATAAGTGTATTTCAAGTGGAAAAAAAAGTTAAAGAGGATGAAGATATGTTTCAAGATGATATGATTAAAGAAATAGCGGTGAGATAAAGAAAAAGTTTGATAAGTATTGGAGATAATATTCAGTTTCTCTCTACTTTTACATAGATATCTTCCTAAGATTCATATATATGGATGTTGATTTGATGAATATTTTAAATATCACTTTACTAAGTTTATCATTACTCTCTACTTATATTACATAGCTTTTATCTATTACATCCTTTTTATAAATTTAAAACTATAATATTAAAATAAATGATTGACTGGTCCATTGGGTTGATCCACCAGACCACAAAGCCTATTAGTAATTAACTGGGTTGGGCTAATTTTTGGAAGCCCATGAAGTAATCGGTCCGACCCAATTCAGCCCATTTAAAACTATAATATTCTATAGGAGTATTGTCTATCAATAAATAGTCTCCTCCTTTTGTTTATTGAAATTTTTATCGAAATTCTGCGTTTCATAGGAGTATTGTCTGTAAATAAATAGTCCTCTCCTTTTGTTTATTAAAAATTTTATCAAAATTATGCGTTTCATTTGTAAAAACATTAAATATTAGACAGAGCAGTACACAATAGTACAAATAGCTATTTGTAATTAATTATGTTTGATGGACGAGACACAAGACAATGTTTTTTTAATTTAAATTCAACACAATATAAACTAATATAACTTTTTACTATAAACTCTTTATACTCTTTATTAATCATGAGGTTTGCAAGGAAATTTTTCATAATTTTTCACTTTGACTTTAACAATGATGATCGTACTAATTTATATATTAACCACCTTGCTTCTTTCTCCAAAACTTGAATCATTATTAAACAAATGTGATTAAGTCCAATCAATTCGTGAACCTTGATCTAAAAACTTGCATCCAATTGGACTGCACAACTTTTTCTTGTTCAGGAAGTATTGCAAGCCTATAAGTATGGTTTTGCATTACTGAATGTATTTTATCATTTAGCATCTTCAACTATTTTTTACTCTCTTTTATTTCGAATGTCTCTTTAAAGGTCTTTGGTTTTGAATCTTGCAACCCTTCAGCCACATTCAAAGTATAACAACCAAGATTCAAGATATTAAAATTTCTCTTCTTACCCTATCAAGATTAAAATGATATTCTGAAGCCACTTAAAATTCCCCATCACTAGAGTTAGAATCACGAGCCATAACTTTGATACCTCTAGTCTTAGGAGGAAAACTAGAGCTACACTAGTCTTCCTCCCAAGAACCTCGAGTCTCAAAACTCGACACCACTAGTGTACAATCAATCTCAAAAGAATCCTTATCTGAGGTAACTACAAATCTAAATATGATCTTCAGTTTCATCCCTCTCGAGACAATCTTTTTTTAAGTGACAGATTTTCCGACAAACAAAACATTTTAACACTCTGTAGTGTTATATTTATGAGAGTCTCAAACAAGGGCAACTCCAGGGTCTCTACCTAGAGTGATGTTGCCTAGGCGACATCCATAAAGAACGTGGGGGCTCGTCCTAGGGACAGATGATGTATGTGATCCCATTATATCCAATTGGTTATGCGAGAAGGAGTTATACAACGACTCCTAAATAAATGGGTAGTCAATAGTCTCCCTTAATCACCGGGGAATAGTTGTTATCTCTAGGTTTTTCCTAAATACTGGGTCTAGAAGGCCTATAGAAATACTTCTTCCCTAATAGGTGAAGAGGAGATCTTAACTCAAACGAAACACACCTTACGTATTCTAACCCCAAATAATATTGCTTATAGACAAATTCTCTCACCTCACATGGACATGTCCTCTAAACCACCATAAACACCATCATTCAAGGTTTTTCACTACCGCGGGTAAGCTTTAACCACCATACATCGTAAGATGCCTACTAAGGCCATTGAATTCCACAACCCTTATAGGGGTAATATGCACTCCTATACTTTTTTAATAGTATAATGACACCCACCGTGGGGCCTAGTAAAACTTGGTCGCACCTTCTTCATCACAATCACCACACTCATTGTCACCCTCGACTCTTATCCCCTATTTGGAGGATACCAATGGTACTTGTGATACCAACTCCCTAGAGGAGATGCGCATTACCATCGAATCACTACACCGACAGAATTAGACTCTGAAGGATAATGTCCACATCATCAGAAAACTCCAACAAGAATCCAATCCCCTTAAGGAGATAGAAGTGTTGGATCCCTAACCCCTCTCGGAAGAGATATGGGACGTGCTTGTCCCTGAAGGAATGAAACCTTCCCCCTTTTCTGGCCAAGTTTGATGGTTGTAGTGATCACTATGAGTATGTCGCTTCCATCAACACACATATGGTCATCATTCGGGGTACCTGACTCATTGAAGTGCAAACTACTGGTTGTCACCTTCAATGACACTGCCCTTCCATGGTATATGGGTTTACCCCATGCATTCATCTCCAACTATCGAGAGCTGGTAAAGAAATTTGTGCACCAGATCACCGCCAACTGTCACAGGAAGATATCCACCACTAGCATTGTTCAATATACGACAGGGTCCATTAGAGTCACTAAGGGATTATCTCTCCCCGTTTAATGAAGCCACCATTAGGTTCATTTCAGTAAACTAAGAAATATTTAGGGAGGCGTTCTAAAACTAACTCAAGGCGAAACGTTCTAGCACAAGATCTTCACACCCCTGAACACTCGTCATGAATAGATCTAGCGCGAGGTAATTTTCCTGCACCACATATCCACGCCTCCAACTCTGAAGGACGATATAATGGATCGTGAACCAGGAAAATGGTGAAAGTTCCATGGGTCAAGGGACATTGTAAAACCCTAACTTTAGATTAATATGTTTACTTAATTACTTGAGTGTTTATGTGTGTTGCGTGATTTATTTAATTATTTGAGTCATTTGGTGTTTTGAAATGGTTATAGGTATTTTAGTAATTTAATAATTATTGGGATACAGAGTTGGAGAGGGGGAGATAAAATAGGATTTATTCAAGTAATTAGACATTTTTAATTATTTAGAGTTAATTGGAATAATTGGGATAGTTAAAAATAATCATAGAATTATATAATAATGATTTTTATTAAATAATTATTTAAGTGTAATTTTTATTTAAATGAAAGTGCTACAATTACTTAGAAAATAGTATTTAATAAAATAAAATAGTTAATGGGATTGTTTTTGTTATTACCATTAAAAATACGTAAAATCATAAATTCTTGATAGAGGGGTGTAGGTGAAGGGGGCGTGGAGACCAATTGGGGTTTTTTAAGTAAGAATATATATTCTAACATGGGGGACTGAGTTAGTGTATACAAATGAATTTAAAAATTGGGAAGCGCCGATAGTGAGAAGGGAGAATTTGGAACATGCAGAGCTTTGGGAGCGATCATGAAGAATTTGTTAGAATTTTTCATTCGAGGTAATAGGGGGAATTGATTTATTTGTGGGTGATTGTTAGGCATTCAGGATTGTGAGGGGTCCTTACCCTCCCATCAGCGCCATAGTTGTTATCCAGTAATGTTTCTGTAATATGTTTAGGAAAATGAAGTTTGGGCAAAACCCCATTGTCATCAATCGATAAATAGCTTAGTTTCTATGTTTTTGTTGTGGTAACCAAATGGGATTTGAGATAACTCCCATATAGTCATCATACGATGGTTTGTTATTGATGATAATAGGTATACGTGAATAATTCTTATGGTAAGATGTTGCAATAATATATTTATATAGTATGAATTCTATGTTGTATTGGGATGTTTGAATGAATAGGTTTTATTGTGAATACAGTGATAGCCTAATTCTGTTTGATTTGTTATTTCGGCCAAATTTACCCAATTTCTTTAAATTGTGTCATCTGTGAACTTTTTTCTAAAAATTTAAAAAAAAAATGTCAGAAACTGTATTTTCTCAGAAACCTAGAATCTGTCATTAAAGCCTAGAAACTGTCACTAAAACTATCTTAGAAGATGGAGATTCCTATCAAATCCAAAATCTGTCATTAAAAGCCTAAAAACTGTCAGTAAAATTTTATTAGAAGATGAAGATTCATATCAAACCCAAAATCCGTCACTAAAAGCCTTAAAATTGTCACTATTACATAGAAACCGTCACTAAAAGAATTTAAGAAGATGAAGATTCATTTCCAAAATCTAGAAACTGTCGCTATAGCCTAGAAACTGTCACTAAAAGAATTTAATAAGATGAAGATTTATTTCTAAAACCCAAAAAATGTCACTACAGCCAATAAACTGTCACTATAGCCTAGATGCATCTTCTCAGTCCCAAATGCAAATGCAGGCAGAAAAACAACTCAAAATTGCCATTTCAAACAAAACTCCAACTCAATATGAAACTTAGCAAGTAAATAACACAAGCATGGATTAAAAACTTAAATACCATGAAAACATGATTAATAATAACAAAACAACACAAAATATGACAACATCCGAAAATCAAAGTTCCACATAAAAAGATTCGATTCATCCTTGTTTCGTGTTTTTAAAAGAAATTAATTACCAAAATGTATTTAAGGTCATGTTCCGATGCATTTTGAAAGATTGTTTGCTTGAAACAAGTCCAAAATAAGAAATCTAGAATTTATGTTCATGGACCTTCATGAACCTAAAAATGAACCGCCATGGTGAAGAATTTCAAGAAATTGTGTTGGGGCTATTGATCAGCAAGGCAAAGGCTACACACCGATATAAAGAAATTATGAAACGAGTTGTTTTAACTCAACTGGTGTGAGCAAAATAGTTGTTTTAACTCATAGATTTCTTATTGATATGGTTGAACTTTTAGTGACAGTTATTTGTCGCCCGTAGGTAAAATCATTTTTTAGTCATCAAAACTCTTCCATATGGCATGCCGCGTAAGCCTCCACTAGTGGAATCTAACGGGAGGGACCAATTTTGGAGACGGATAATATCGCAATGTCGATTGTTTGAAGACATTTTTTATAGGAACTAAAATTGAATGGTGGCATATTTATAGGGGCTAAAAACTTATTTAACCCTTACTTTTATTATTTGAATTATTATTAACAAATATCTTTCAAATCTTGACCTAATATCATCTTCTATCAAAGGTCAAACTCTAGATATAGAGTAGGGTTTGAGATTCACAGATAGTATCGACTCTTAATGCTTCCTTATTGATTAATGAGTTTAGACATCATCGATTAAACAATAAGGTCGAAACCTCATAAGTAGTTTACATATAAACTATGTTATGAGCGATACGTGATGATATTGATGAATGTCTAGATTGTGTATAACTGATTAGTGAATTTCATATTCTATCAGTGGATGAAATTCAATCCTGATAAGCTCTCATCTCTCTGAAACTTTATCTATCATTTATCGATTTATATTTTGTAACTTTAAACCATCAAACATCTTGCAAAATTTTTCTTAAAACCATAGTAATTATTAAATGACATTGATATCTCACCAATCTCTGTAAAAATGATAAAACAAATACTTACATTATTAATTTCTTACACTGCAACATCAAAATGGCGTCGTTGCCAAGGATTGGTGTTCAGATATTAAAAGCATCACAATAGTTTCTATCTTTAAATATTTGTACATTTGTCTATATTGTATATATACTCGTTTTCCATTACGTTTTCTCAAGTGTCGGTAAAGGGTAACTGCTGGTGAAGGAAAAACAGCAAAACCAGGAAGCACAAAAAACTAACCAAGAAAAAGGAAGCAACAAGAGGGAGTGTCTACTTGAAAAAAGGTGTCAAGGTTATAACGTAAAACAAGCGCTTGTTGGGAGGCAACCCAGTCTTATAATTATTTAATAGCTTTGTAATAAGTAGTATAAGGCTTAAATAGTGGAAGTGGATGGAAAAACTGGGGACTTTTGGCATTTGCAAAATTCTGAGCAGACATGCATGCGCTAAGCGCGGTCTGATGGCGCTAAGCGCACCCTGCTGCATCAGTAAAATTAAACGTTTACTCATCCCTGTAATTTACTTACACTCAAGCCCAATTATCTCCACTTTTGACCTATTTTGAACTTATTTTGTTATATGCATAGTAGTTTAGTTTAATTTGAAGTTGTTAGAAAATTATTTTGCGTTTGTCCAAGAAGCTTGTCTTTGATTGGATTGAAGAAACATGGAGTGATTGTTTCAAGTTTGACTGTATCCACAAGAAAATGTTATGTTAATGTTAAAAGTTTGAAGGGAAGGTACATTGTCAAGGTACATGTTTAATGCTTTCTAGAACATTGCATGAATATGAAAATTGTAATTTGTGCAAACATCATGTCATTCATTCTTTTTCATTACATGTTCATAATTTAATCACTTTAGATCAAAGCCTAATTGTGAGGAGACTTTCCATTATTTACTATATGCATAGGAGACCAACAACTCTTGTTTAAACTTGATTTTATTATGTTTAATCTTGCATTTATGTGGAAATTGTATGAAAGCATGAAAATGACCAAGGAAATTATTTGATATTGAGCACAACCACTTGACCAAGAGTAACCTACCTTGTAAGTGAGTGAGAATTCGTTAGCCCCTTTGAGCCTTAGTGTCAAGATCCATATCCATGTTGAACTATGAAACTTGTGCATGAAAACTTAGCACAAATTGATTTTTGAATGGATTTTGCTTTTGTTTCTTGAATCAATTGAACCATCAACCATAAAATATGGTTGAAATTTTTTCCCTTTCCTTAGAAATTTTAGGAGCATTCATGTTGCAATATGTGGTTGTATTCAAGTTAGGGAGAAAAATGTGGGTTGCTAAGTTGTTGAAAAAGAAAGTGGTTGACAAAAAAAAGAAAATTATGAAAAAGAAAAAGAAAAAAAAAAAAAGAAAAGCTTTGAAATAAAAAAATGGTATGCATTGTGTGCCAACAAATGAGATCAAGGGTGTAGCAATTGAGCAAAGAGAAAAGGGTAAATAAAGTTTTGAATGCTTGAGAATTTGAGAAGTGAATGCTCTCAAAGGTTTAGGCAATTTTATTTCATTTTCCTTGAGATGTGACTTTTCTTTGTTATCCAAGCCACATTACAACCCTTGAAAGTCTTTTGTAAATTGTGCTTTTATGCTTTCAATATGAGTTTTTGGGTGAATGCATAATTTAATCAAGATGTTAGCAAGATTGTTGGGTGTGAGTCAAGTCCCTCATTTTTGTTCTTTATCCATTGAAGATGTGTGTTGGGTGTGATTCATAATTGAGCACATATTGTTTTGAAATGTTTGACATAATTTGTGTACTTAGAATTTGTTTCATGATCACGATGTCGTTGTAGAATAGTGGTAAGCATGACCTTACTTGTGCTTTTGAAATTTTTAACCATGCATTTGTCGTATTTTCTTAAAACCTGTTATCATGATATGTCTTAGAAGTTGCTTTTGTTTCTATAGGTTTCAAAGACTCTTGTTTGAGGAAACACAAAGTTCTAAGTTGGGGAGAGTTGATAAGTTCCAAAGTGTGATGAATTTAAGCATGAAAAGTGGCACTTATTAGCTTGATTCATTCAAAATTCATGTCAAAATCTCAACTTTAGTGTAAATAATAGCTTTTTTTGTTGCGTACACATTGTTTAGATAGATCATTTGCAAGTCTTTTTGTAGGTTTAATTGCATTGGAGGAGTTCTAGTCATCAAAAGCTTAAGAAATGGCTTCAACATGCAATTTTGGAGCAAAAACAATCCTGCTGATGGGGCTTAGCGCCCTTGTAGCATATATCTGAGGCTTAGCGCCAAATCTGGGGCGTAGCCCCATTTATGGCAGTTTATTGTGTTTTTTTGGATTTGGGGCTTAACGAGGTCTGCAACTTTTTGTTTTCTATAAATAACATTTAGTTGATATTTTGAGATACACATTACATTTTGGAGAGAGAGAGAGAGAGAGAAGCTTAGAAAACAATAGGAGAGGGTGCATCTTGAAGATCAGGAGATGGGTTCACATCAATCGATGGGAAATCACGATTGATGCATTTTCATCTTCATTCTCTTTGTATCAAGATATAATGAGTAGCTAAATCCCTTTAGGATTGGATGTAAGTTCATCGTAACAGTATGGATTTTATTGATCTTGGTGTTATATACAATATATTTATAAATCTATATTGATGTTATCTTTGTTTTAATATTATTTTTATGATTTGAATTATTATTAACAAATATCTTTCAAATCTGTTTCTAAGATCATCATCTATCAAAGGCCAAACTCTAGACATAGATTTGGATTTGAGATTCACAGATAGTTTCGAGTCTTAATGCTTCCTTATTGATTAATGAGTTGAAACATCGTCGATTAAACAATAAGGTCAAAACCTCATCAGAAGTTTAGACATAAACTCTGTTGTGAATGATGCGTGATGATATTGATGAATGTCTATATTGTGTATAAAACTGATTAGTAAATTGCTTATTCTATCGGTGGATGAAATCCAATCCTGACAAGCTCTCATCTCTCTGAAACTTTATTTATCATTTATCAATTTACATTTTGTAACTTTAAACTATCAAACATCTTGCAAACTTTTGCTTAAAATCATAGTAAATATTGAACAACATTGATATTGCACAAGTCCATGTGGATATGATAAAAAATACTTACACTTTTGATTACTTACACTGAAACATCAGTGTCTGAGATAGAATGAAGGGGAGAAGCATGATATAGATAAAACAGGGAGAGAGATATGAGAAATGAAAGAGACAAATACTTTTAGATGTGTTGTTAAGGTGTATTATGGACCCCAAGACTTTTAAGCCATTCCTCCTCCCGATTTTTTCTAGAATTTGTAACAAGTGGTATTAAAGACTTGATTCAGCTTAAGGTGTAAGAAAATAATAAAAACACAATTAAAGCGACAATCCAAACCAAACCAAATTGACAAAAAACCGATTATTTGTGGTTTGGTTCCAAAACCGAACTGAACCAATGAACAGAGGTGGTTTGGCTTGATTCTCAATTTTAGTTTTTAGGAACCGCCAACCCGACGAAAAGAGCGAATGATTATAATTACGTCTAAATATTTTATTCCATCCATCATTAAGCCTATATTTTATAACGGTCCAACAATTCTCCATCTTTTTTACGCTTCATTCCTTTCAACAAAACATGTTGCTAGAACTAAACTCCAAACATAGAATTTAAAAATCATAAGTAACAAAAAATTTCTCTCACCGAACTACTTGTCTTGCTTCCCGCCCCCAGTTTTTCTCTCTACCGTCATTTTGATATGTTATTGTCACCTTCTTCGTGTTCAAGTTCTTTTCGTTAGTTTTCATCTTTTTTATTTTTTTTAACCTTTTTTGTTTCTTTTTCTTTAATGAAATTCTTTCTAATCATATTAAAAAATAGTTTTGATGTGTGTTTGAGGTGTGAAACATGTTAATTTATGTTTATTAAAACTTTTTGTTGTTATTTTTGTGTTTTATTTGTTAAATTTGTAAATATCTTCACAACCTTCTGATGCCAAGTGTCAACTTTTATATTTGATAGTGAACTTATTTTATGATGCAAGAGAAATCATGTCATAGTTTCGTATGGATTAAGAAGAACTTGTAAGTTGTTTGAAAAAATAGAACATGAAATAAATTATATGAAATAAATTATATAAAAATACACCAAAAAATACGATAGTGGAGAATACACTGATGAATATAATGTTTGAAAATAAACATTGTAAACCGACCAACCAAACCAAAGCAAACCAAATTAAATCAGTTAGTTTGGTTTGGGTTCATTTTCTAAGAAAATCCTAAAAACCAAACCAAATCGATGGAAATATCATCGGTTGGATATTTTTTGATTAAAAATTGGTCCAAACCGAGCTGATTACACCCCTAATTCAGCTTGGTGGAGAGCGTGGGATAGATCATGTGTTGGATTCTATCATATGATGTGAGATATCATATTTGTGGGGTAAACTAGGGTTCAAGTGTAAGGGTGTTAAGATCCACATTGATTATGAATGAGAAATATGTTAGATTCATAAAAGAAGTAATATGTATGCCTAATGTCTGATGCCAATTGAAATTCGGGCACTTACATAACAAATGTCAAGACATATGTCTTAATAACACACAATGTTAAGACAAATGTTATAACATCTGTTGACTGACAGCATCAATATCAAACAGAAATAAACTGTTGAAAGATAAATAACACAATAATTATTAACCCGGTTCTGTGCAACAACACCTAATTTAGAGGCTACCAAATAAGCAAGGAAATCAACTATTAATAGTACTAGTTCGAAGCATAAATAGTCACAGTTTACAACTTCTCTACTAATCCCTACCCAGTGCAACTTCTACCTAAAAATCAACATCTAGATATGACAAATTGGCATCTCACTCCCAATCACCGCAGTGATAAAACAATCACACACCACGTGGCCAGAGGAATCCAATAGAAAGATTACACTTTCAAATAAACAATACTTAGTCAAGAACCTTAAATAAGAACAATACATGATCTTTCTTAAAAGATTTGATTAAGAATAATACTTAACTCTTTTTCTTAAAAGCTTCAAGGGTGAGAACACACGCCTACCTCAATGTATCAGAAGATACATGAGTGACACAAAAAACAAAACACACGAAGAACTTGAAAGACTCCCCAAACAACAACCCTTATAGCACATACAATCTTCCTCCTTTCTGAAATAGCTATAAGATCTTCACACAAAATAGGAACATATCAAATCAAATGAAATCTTAGTTTTCTAAAATAAATCTCAAAGATTCTTTTTTCTAAAAACCGAGACAAATCTGTATTTGTCTAAAATATTCCTTGATTGCTTGCGCCTGTAATGAGTATCTGAATATTTTAGATTCTCATATTTTTCAATCAAATCATTCAAGGATTAAAAAACCAGTCTGAATTGTCAAGATGTTCTAATGTAGGATGTCACAACATCTGTCAAAACACATAACAGCTGAACATGTTATACCAATAGGACAAAATGTTTCAACATCTTGCTCAACATCACTTAAGAACCATGTTTTAGAAAAATTATGCCAAAATTACAAAAACCATAGAAATAGAAATATATATATATATATATATATATATATATATATATATATATATATATATATATATATATATGTATGTATATATGTACACATTTGTGTGTGTGTGTGAGGGTCAAATGATACAAATGTGTCAAACTTAGTAACATGACATCTCAGATAACTCTCTACCGGATATTCGTATTACAAAATCCACCGTTAGATTGAAAGCTATTATCATGTAGATCATGTCTATAAAATTTAACATCAATCAAAAATCATTTGATATATTAACGAGATGCATAAAAACTAACGTCTTGCAAAACTTTAACAAAACCGTTAATTTTGATCGTTCTCTTTAACATATCAAATGATTTTTCGTTTGATGTTAAATTTTATCAACATGATTTATATGATAATAGGTTTCAACCCAACGGTGAATTTTGTTAAACGGATATGCGATAAAAAGTTATCAGAGGTGTCATGTTACTAAGTTTGACAACTTGATGTCATTTGATCCCGAACCTATATATATATATATATATATATATATATATATATATATATATATATATATATATATATATATATATATATATATATATATATATATATATATATATATATATATATATATATATATATATATATATATGGCTCATCAATTAAAATTTTTAAGGGATAAAATCAAATTTTTTCTTACGGAGAATTAATTTGAATTCTATAATTTTTATGAATGACCGATCTTCACTCTTATCTTAATTTATTGAATTTATTAAACTTATTCAAATATTTATAATTAATTTATCACCCTATCTATTTAAACCTAAATTAAATTATTTTCAAATTTTTACTCATAATTTAAATTGACATTTATAGTCCTTACTTAGGATTCCCCTGCCTGGTCAAAATTTTTATCATGCTTAGCACTTGTTCATACTTATCTATCATGCTGGTCCCAAAACTATCCCTACAAAATTCATCATATCTAAAACAATATCTTGATTGGTTGTCATTTTTTTAATTTAAATAAAACATCCAATCCTAATAATTCATTTGATTTGTAGATTTTCTATAGAATCTCAAACTAGTGGTCCCTATGTTTTAGCTAATGAAAAGCCAAACATATATGTCTCCAAAACTGTTAAACTTTTCCTAAATACCAATCTTCCTAAAATCCTATAGTTCCTTACTAGTGGACAATAGATATTGGGTGGAGAAGAGGGGTTGGGGGACACGACATTTAGGTCCATTTAATGAGGCAGCTAACATGATAGTTGTATTTATCATAGTATTATCGATGATTATGCATATGTATGATGTATATATGGATAAGGAGCCTTTCCTGGAGAGAATATCCCATGATATTGACTTACTTTACTGGATAAGTTGAGAGCCCTTCATGAATAGTATGTCGCAACTAAGGAAAAGATAGTTCCATCTTGATGATTCTACAAATGACTAGAAAAAGTTAAAATAATCACAATATTTATATATTAAAAAATACAAATGGTTACTGAGTTTATAGTCTCTAAATCTTCGTCAATATAATGCAAATTTACTAGTTTTATGTCTCGATTTATTTAGATCTAATTGTATATAAAAAATTCGCAACTACGACTTAAATCGTGGCCATTGTTGAAGTAATATCACACTTTATGTTGAAGAGAGATAGGGTTTGAGGAAAGATATCCAGGCAAGACCTTCGATGATTGCTTAAAAACAGCAAACAAAATAAATAACTAGGAGTGGAGAATATATAGTTTGGAACTGTTAGTTATTACCAATATATATATATTTTTTACTTTCTACTGTTCATCCTGTTGTCATAAACTTTCATATGATTTTGATAGAATATATGAATGATTAAATATTGTTTATATATATATATATATATATATATATATATATATATATATATATATATATATATATATATATATATATATATATATAAGTTCTTCCACCAAAATTTCCTCCCAAATCTTTTAATAAATGATAAATAAAATAAATAAAAATTAATTAATTAAATTGATTAAATTAATTATTGAATTAAAAATTTATTTGGACATCAATTGCAAAACTCACACTACTTCAAAAACAGTTTCTTAATTATTATTATCAATTTAAAAATTAGTTCAAAAATTTGGACTCTAATTTATGCATAACACACATATTGAAACTACCTTCCACAACTAATTCAAAAAATAATAAGAACATAGTAAATTATTAATTAAAAATTTTCGAAAAAAATTATTACGGATTAAAATGCTCAATTATTTAGTGAAATTTAGTTAATTGAAAAAAAAAATAAAAAAATAGGGCATTTAGTAATAATAATTAAATCTACAATTAAATCTATAACAAATAATAATAATAATAATAATAATAATAATAATAATAATAATAATAATAATAATAATAATAATTTAATAACCTCACTAATTCATTACTTCATTACATTTTTTTCTTTTTCATTTTCATAAATCAAATAATAATCCTAATAAAATTTAAAAATTCAACAAAATTATAATCCTAATAAAACCTCTATTTACAATAGTGCTTAGTGGGAAGTTTAGAAATAGAAGAATATTTAATCATCATATCTACAATCTCACTAAATCACAACATTTGATATATATATATATATATATATATATATATATATATATATATATATATATATATATATATATATATATATATATATATATATATATATATATATATATATATATATATATATATATATATATATATATATATATATATATATATATATATATATATATATATATATATATATATATATCCACTAACCATACATTAGCACTATTAGGAGATGGTTTTGTTTATAATTTCAATATAGTTTGTGTTTAATATAAATAGTAATTAAATAAAAATAAACAACTAATACCTATAATTAATTTTTAAAAAACTAATAACTTCCCTACTTAAAACAAAATACTCCTCTTAACCATTTAACCCCACCCACGTTCAACTATTTTTTAATTTAATAATAATAATAATAATAATAATAATAATAATAATAAAAATACTTAATAATTCAACATTACAAACAAACAAAACCAACTTCTCTCACTTGCATAACCCCACTAATTCCATTAAATTATAATTTATTAATTAAATGGTTTCTTTATGGTCAAGAGTTTAATTATTTATTTATTTATAATTCTATAAGGTCTTCTTCAAAATTTCTCTCCAACTTCAATTTTTACCAATTTATTTATATTTGATTAACAATTAAATTAAAATTTCTCTTAATTCATATTTATATTTTTATTAAATTTCCACTCACTTCATTAACTTCCAATGCACCTCTTTATAAAAATTAATTCTCTTATTTATAACCTATTTTAGTTTTTCAAGACTCAAAAGTCTATATATATTACTTATTTCTCCTCCCTTTTTATTCAAAATTGTTTGAACTCTTAATTATTCACCTTTTCTCAATGTTCTTATTCAAATTTATTATTTTATTTTTTTCTTTCCATTCACAAGTCTATATAGATCACTTCTTTCCTCTTCTTTTTTTTAATTAAAATTGATTGAACTCCTAATCATTCACTTTTTCTCAATTTTTATATTCAATTTTATTATTTTTGCTTTTTTTGTATTCAGTTTTTTGAGAAATAAAGGAGTACAAATCTTACATTTTATTATGAATAGGCTTTGATCAAATAATTGTACTCTAAAATTTTATGATATATTCTGATCGAATTTCAACAATCTAGTGGCTCTTTTAATTTAATTAAAATATTTCTATTTTTTATTTTTCTTTTATCTATAAATTAACTTAAAATAATATAAATTTTTGTCGATCATAAATAAAAAATTAATTGAAATAATTAAAAATTACTAAAATGCAAAGTAAAAATAAAAATTAATAGTTATTATTTTTACAAACTCATAATTTACTATGATATACCACCTATAACATCTACATTTGTTTTTAAAATTATTGGTTGTTAATTAGTATATGCATTTTTTTCTATTTCAATAATTACAATGAGAACATTTTCAATATTTTTTACTCTATTAATTTTACTATTTTTACTCAATTAATTTTCACTATTTTTAGTCTATGATTTATTTTTCATTTTTGTTAATATACATTGTTATTTTTTATGACATGCAAACTATTAATTTATTGCTAATTTATATCATTATATTTTAAATTATTAATTTAAACTACATTATTTATTATTAATAATTTAATAAAACTTATCCGCACATCGTGCGGGTGTACGTCTAGTTAAGTGAGAATGTTATTATTTTTATGTGAGAATGGTAGGAATAATTATTATCCCTTTGATTTAATCATAAATGGTTGAGATTAAATATTTCATAGGTGATTCTTTTTCATCATTTATGAAAAAGCCAAATGTAAAATAAACGATGAAACAGAATCACATATCAAATTTTTAATCTCAACCATTTATGTTTAAATCGAAAGGCTAATAACTATTCTTACCATTCTCTTATAAAAATACAATTCTCACTTAGTATATTTCAATCCAATGGTTGATTTTAAAAAATATTTATTCGAAATGAAGTAATTGAGCGAGTGTAACGTGTGATGTAACTCTTCGACTCGTAACTTCATTTCAAATAAATATTTTTTAAAATCAACCGTAGAATTGAAACATAATATCATATATATCATACCTATAAAGTTTGAGATTAATCCATGATGATTTGCTATGTCATTGAATTATATCAAAATTAACGTTATATGAAAGTTCATTTTAATGTTAATATTTGAATATCTTGATGGTATAGTAAATCATTATAGATTAATCTCAAACATTATAGGTATGATCTATATGATATTATGTTTTAATCTAACGAATGATTTTAAAAAATATTTATTCGAAATGAAGTTACGGGCGAGTGTAACTCTTCGGGTGTAACTTTATATATATATATATATATATATATATATATATATATAGAGGAGGGATCAAATTACACCCGAACCGTTACACCAAGAGTTACACTCGCTCGTAACTTCATTTTGAATAAATATTTTTTAAAATCAACTATTGGATTGAAACATAATATCATATAGATCATATCTATAAAGTTTGAGATAATCCATAATGATTTACTATGTCATTGAATTGCATCAAAATTAAAGTTATATGAAAGTTCATTTTAATGTTAATCTTTAGATATCTTGATGCTATAGTAAATCATTATAGATTAATCTCAAACTTTATAGGTATGATTTAAATGTTATTATGTTTCAATCCAACAATTGATTTTAAAAAAAAATATTTATTCGAAATGAAGTTACGAGCGACTGTAACTCGTGGTGAAACACCTTTTAAGACTTTTGTGTATCTTTCATATATTTATTTGGTAGCACTTTTAATTTAAAAGCTAACCGGGAATAGAAAATTGGATGTGCGTGTTTTAAATTTTTATCCGACAAATACACTTTCAACTTTGATTGTTTTGAACGTCCAATGTAACTTATTATATTTATAATTATGGGTAGTCTAATATAGACTTAATCCAAACAAAATTTCTCATATTAAGGGTCGGATTTTGATTTTTTTTGTCCACAGTAGACATGGATTAGTCGGATGGACAGCTATATTTTTACAAGTCACACCTCCATTCTCATAAATGATAGCACCACTGAGGATTTTAAGGTGGAAAAGGGTCTTCGTCAAGGGGATCCCATGTCTCCCTTTCTTTTTGTTTTGGTTACGAAAGCGCTGACGGGACTTATGACAAGGGCAGTGGATTTAGGAGAGTTCAAAGGGTTTAGGATCAATGAAGTTTAAGAGATTAACCTTGTGCAATTCGCGGATGATATCATCATAGTGGCGGATGGAAGTAGCGATAACTTTTGGATGATGAAGTCGATTATAAGAGGGTTCGAATTGATGACAGGGCTGAAGATCATTTTCCTTAAGATCAATCTCTATGGCATCCATGTTAGTGGTTGGATTTTGGAAACGGTGTCTAATTTCTTGAACTGTGATATTGATTCTTTACCTTTCAAATACCTAGGGGTTAAAGTTGGCGCTAGCCCTAGAAATATTTCAATGTGGAAGGACTTAATAAGTCAGCTGAAATCTAAATTGGCCAAATGGAGAGGTAGAAATTTGAATATAGCGGGTCGTGTTACGTTGATTAACTCGGTGTTGAATGCAATACTGATTTATACTCTTTCTTTCTACAAAGCCCCTTCAAAAGTGATTAAAGAGATTCGTAAAATCCAAAGTAATTTCTTATGGCATTATAATGAGGGTCATCGCTCTATTCATTGGATTAGTTGGAATTCAGTCTGTTATCCTAAGAGTAAAGGTGGTTTAGGCGTAAAGGACATAAAGATTTTAAATTTGGCTTTATTGAGCAAGTGGGAGTGGAGGATTGTTAAAGAGCATGACGTGGTTTGGAGCTGTTTGTTAAGAAGTAGATATGGGGATCCGGTTATTAAAGTGCTAATTGGGAATGTTTCTGTGCTCAGCAGCAAGGATTCTATATGGTGGCGCAATTTGATTTTAGCTGACAATGCTGTTAATGTTATCGGTAAATGCTTTACAGATGCAGTGAATATTCAGGTGAACAACGACCAAATGACTGCATTCTGACAGTCGAAGTGGTAAGGTAATCAAGCTTTAAAGGAAGCGTTTCAGGATGCTTTTGATGTAGCCATTAATAAGTGTTGCAGTGTGGATGCTGTTGGATCTTGGACAAGACCAGTTTGGAATTGGAACCTTGGGACTGTTATTGATATGGCAGATCCATCGAACCAAACTTTTATCATTGATCTTTTGGATTTATTGTCTGATTTTAATATGTCCGAGAATGCTGAAGATTGCTTTGAATGGTCGTTGACGGGAGATGGTGGATACTCGGTTCAAACCTGTTATGATATGTTATTCACTGTAGAAAATACGGGTTATGTGTGTCATCTTGGAACTGTGAAGGTGCTGGATTTTCTATGGAAGGATGAGGCTCCACCCAATTTGCTTTTCTTTGGTTGGAAAGTCTTTCTTAATAGGATAGCTACTAGAAACCAGTTGCTAAAACGCAACATTATCACGGATCCAAACGGTTCTTCTTGTGTCTTTTGTTTGGGTTACGAAGAATATGTTGCTCATTTGTTTGGTTCATGTTATTTTGTGGATAATATTTTTCGGAGAGTGATATTATGGTTAGGTCCCTTACAAGACCTGTCTTTGGAGGAGTTCAAATATTTTTCTATAATGTTGAGAAAGTGAAGAATGTGTTGAAAAGGAAAATTTTAGCACTGATTTGGTTAGTTTTGATTTGGAGCATTTGGCTTTTGAGAAATGACGTCATTTTCAACAAAGCGGTTCCTACTTTCGATGATTGTATGACAGCCATTATCTTTAGATCGTGGACGTGACTCTCTTCTTTTTGTTCCCTTATAGATGATTGTAATTTTCACACTTGACATACTCTTCCTTTCCTCTGTGTTGGGAGATAGAGGATGGCCGCTTTATGTATTTGGGTTGAGTATCCCTTCTACTCCGTTTAATAGATATCTTGCCTATTAAAAAAAACTATAACCATTTTCAAATCACTAAAACAAAAATGGTTTCTAAGCAATTCTATTATAAAATCTAAAAAGTACTCGATAAATTAGATAGCTACTTTTTGCTTCAAGTAACTATGCTTAAGAAATAAATATAGATTTTTTCTTTACCCACCTCCCTATGGGGGTCACCCCCAGCGAAAACCCCATTTTACCCCGCTTCGGAAATGCATTTTCGAAATATTTTTTTTTCTAAATTTTTTCAGACTTCGAAAGTGCATTTCCGAAAAAATCCCAAAAATTGGGATTTTGACTAATTCGGAGATGCATCTCCGAACCAACAAAAAAATCTAAAAAAATCCCAAAAATTAATTTTAGGATATTAATTAATTCAATTATCATAAATTTATGAGTAATGAATAATAATAATTATATATTTTGATATAATTTATGAATTATGAATAATAATTATTATATATTTCTATTTTTATTCATATTTTAAAATTTAAAATAATTTTAATTAAAAAAATTAAAATAATTTCACTTACAAAATGAGTTATAATTTTTTATTTATATATTTATATATTTATAATAATTATTATATATTTATATATTTACAAAAATAATTAAAAAAAATGAGTGTTTTAATTTATATATTTATATAATAATTATAATAATTATTATATATTTATAAAAATTATTATATATTTATATAATAATTATTATATATTCATTATAAATATATTTATACATTTATATAATAATTATAAAAATTAAAACAATGATTGTTTTAATTTATAATATATATATATATATATATTATATTTATATTTATATTATATTTAATTTTAAATAATTCAAAATTTACTTATGAAATTAAGATGTTTTTGATTTATATAAGTTAGTAAAATAATTTTTAACTTTAAAATTGTTTAGGAAATTTTATACCTATTAATTATATTGATTCACCTTGATTTATTGTATTGATTCACCTTGATTTTAATTTTTTAATAATTATTGAATTCTTTCGGAAGTGTATATCCGAAACATTCCAAGATCAATTTGGTCTTGGAATATTTCGGAAGTGTATATCCGAAGACACCCCTCCCAAAAAAAAATTCGGAAGTGTATATCCGAAGACACCCCCTCCCAAAAAAAAGGTGTTTTCGGAAATGCATTTCCGAAAACCCAAAAAAGGGGGTGTTTTCGGAAATGCATCTCCGAAAACACCTTTTTTTCGTATTTTCGGAAGTGCATTTCCGAAATAAGACAAATTTTGAAAAAAAAAATAAGCGTTTCGGAAATGCATTTCCGAAGTGAGAGTATTTTGGGTTTTTCACCGGAGGTGGCCAAGAAAAGAGAGAGGTGGGTAAAGAATCTTTTTACCGTGGATTTTCCAACTCTCTTCAAAAGATTGCTAATTAATAATTGAAATTATTTGTGAACTTCAAAAAACCAAAAAGTGTACAATAATTATTTTTCAATTTTTTAAATTTAGGGAAATTACACTTATCTATGTATCTATGCTAACGTTTGTTAAAATGACACATACAGTTTCTCTTGTTTTAAATTATACTCTAATTTTCTAGGAGATCTATTAAAATAGAAACAACACTTTTATTTTTATTTTTTTTATAATAGAATAAACAATACTCTTTTTAATTTTTAGTGACAACACAAAATCATAGGTATTGATGAGAATCTTTTGTTTATCAGTAAAAACTTTTGTTGGTATTTTAAAATTAGAGAAGTATATCATTATCGTTTTAACAAACCTCAAAGAAAGATATTATTATCTTTAACAAATCTCAAAGGAAAAATATCATTAGAGAGATATAATTTTTCCTTAAAATTTTTATTTTATTTTGTAAACAAAAAAGGTAAGTAATAATTGATAATTTTACCAAATTTTCAAACAATTTCTTTTACTTAATTTTAATCCATATTTTCAAAAATAAATAAATTATTCTAAAAATTATTATGAACCAAAAAAAAAAACAAAACAAATTACAAAAAGGAAATGAAAAAGACTGAAAGGGTTAGGGGACAAAACAAAATAAAAGGGGCAGCATGTCACGCGCTTTGTTTTGTTGGCTTGAAAATCAAAAAATAATAATTAAAGTAAGACAAAAATATACGTCTAACTAAAAGCTATAGCACCTTTTTTGTGTCCGTAGGCAAAAGCTAATCCTAATTACAAGTCAAATAAGAAATAAAATCGACCTATGTAAATGAAAATGATGGGTGGTGATTAGGGGTGGCAAAACGGGTCGTTCGCCCCACCCGTCCCATCTTAAGCCCGTCAAAAAAGGAGCGGGACGGGCATGTCCACCAAGTGAAATGGGCACAAAAATCATGTCCGCTCCGCCAAGATGGCAGGTTGGCAGGCGGCGGGCTTGCCCGCCTATTTTTATTTATATTTTTTTTCTTCATTTCTTTAATAGATTAATAGGTTTTTTTTACCTTTTAATTAAAATTTTCACTTATTTTTTAAAATAATTTTTTATAAAAGCAACTATTTAACAAATTTTACTTCGAAAAAATATTACATATATTTACAAATAAATATAAATTAAACCATCAAGAATTGAAATTACTAGAATTAACTAAAAAAGAGGGAATTTTGGAGGAAGGGCGGACTTTGGCGGACAGCGGACATTGGCAGGGCGGGCTATGGCGGGCAGCGGGTTTTGACGGGGCGGGCTTTGGCGGGCGACGGACCTAAAATCCCAACTCAACCCGCAATTTTTTGGCGGGTGCGCGGGCCGGCCTTGCGGGCCACGACCCGTTTTGCCACCCCTAGTGGTGATATAAGTCAGTTCAATTGTGATTAATTTTTAATAATGATATTACTGACCGGTTTAATTGTGGTGGATTTCTTTAGCATTAATTTTTTTTTATATATAAAGTTAAATATTATAAAAGAAGAAGAAATGATTAAAAAAAAGGAGGGGGGACTAGACCAAACCCTCACTCAAAAGAGGTAACTTTAAAGTTAGGCCAACCTAACTTGTTGGAAATCACGCTAGACAATAACCTTTGCGGAATATTATTGAAGGACTGGTACCCATCTATCGAAAGCCCTTCATTTGCCAACAAATCAGCACACGAATTGGCCTCTCTATACACATGTGTAACCAAGAAAATAATATGTCTAGTATAAGCCAGGCAGTTATGCCATCTATTCCTAAGAATCCAAGGGATAGATGTTTGGTTGTTAAAAGCTTTGACCACCAGAGTAGAATCTGTTTCTAACCATAAATGTTGCCATTGGTGTTGTTGCGCCACTTCAATAGCTCACATAGCTCCAGAGATTTCAACATAAAATGCATTATGAAGACCTAAATTTTCAGAGAACCCGACGATAAAATCACCTGTACTGCTACGAAAAATACCACCGCAAGCTGAAGAAACGTTATTGGATGCTCCATCAGTATTAACTTCCACCCAGTTTTCAAGCGGAGGAGTCCAGAAAATTTCTTTGGTCAAAGTAGTGCGAGGGGGGATGAACTGCAATTTAAAATAGTTTCAAAATCCTAAAATAATTTAAAATAGTCAAGGTGCCGGCAAGCTACACATGAGCTTTAACGTGAGTAATCGCGTTTCTCCAAGTTGTTGATGTATTCTGAAATCTTAGCAGGTTTCTACAATTCCAAATAGTATGAATAATAATGATAATGAGAGCCTGAACCACTATCTTACATTGCGGACTCCAGTTCCGATCACATAGCTTCCAAATATCGGCTCGGTGAGAGATAATAATTCTTCTATTAGTAACTTCAGATTACCACGTCCAAATATTCACAGCGAAGCAACATTAAAAAAAAGATGAAAAGTAGTCTCTTCCTTAAGTCTGCATTGACTGCATATCGACGGCATGACGCACCTTGCAATTTAAGATTTTCGTCCGTGGGGAGCTTATTGAGCTGATTTTGTATTTGAATGAATAGGCTTGTTTTAAGGACGAATATCCCGTATCAGTTAACTTCCAAACCAAACAATCCTTTCTGTTCTCAATTGGTATCACTACTTTGTTCACAATAGATAAAATATTTGGGCAATAATCTATCAGCTGTTGAGGAATTTCCCAATTATGGTCATGAATCAAATTTGTAATTGTGTCTTTTAATAGGACATGCCAAGCTGCAAGTATGTGGAAAATATCAGCCAGAGTCGAGTTTCCGCACCAAATATCAAACCAGAAGCTAGTATTTCGACCATTACCAATCACCATAGATGAGTTCTCTTTGACATTCTGAAATTCTGTTTTGATTCCGCTCCATAAAGTAGAAGAAATGTGGTGATTAATACAACCTTTACCTCGTAAAACCCGAGCTCTGAGCATTAAATATTGAATTGGTCCATCTAAGTTGAGATATTTTTTATTTTAATCTCAGTATATATTTGGATAAAATTCTTAAATATTAATTTTCATTTGGTTTTAGTCCCTCGTGTACATTTTTTGTTATAAAAACTTTTTGATGTGCCACTAGTGATGTGGTTTAGAAGGACGAAATCCAAAAATATTAATTTTTCAAATTCAACTTCTTTTTCTTCAATCTATTTTCAATCTCCAACCTCCATTTTTCCATTTCCAACTTTTATTTTGAGAATTTCTCAACCAACCCATACACTTCTTACGCACCACCGAATTGACCATTTTGTTCTTGTGCTTTCGTAGATGCATTTCTGGAAACACCATTTTTTTGTTTAATGTTGCTTTGTTCCGTAGATGCATCTACGGAAGTCTTCCTTAGGTGGATCTACGGAAATGTTTGGTGTTATAACTCGTGCCAAACCTTTCCCCTCCCTCATTCTCTTCATTTCAAACTCAAACTCAAACTCTCCTCATACTCTCTCAACCCCAAACTATCTTTCCCCTACCTCAAAAGCGATATCAAGACTACATTGTCAACATCAACTTCAAATCTCTTTCAAGTTCAAAGCGATATTTTAATCGATAAGTTTTTCAAATTTTTAGTTAATTTAGAGTAGTTTTGAAATTGAATTAAAATGTGATATTTAGGATTAGAAATGAATTGATAGGTTTAGCAAATGTGTTTAGAGACAATGTAGGGTTGGTTTGACGTTTTAAACGGACGATCAAGCCACCAAAAATAGAGTTTGTAGTGGCTAGACTGACTCAGACGCCATTGTTGCGTTTTTAAGTTTTAGTTGCTTCCATAGATCCATCTACGAAAGAGATGGACGTTGGGGCTTTCCGTAGATCCATCTACAGAAGAACCTAATGTATTTGATAACTAACATGCTTCCGTAGGTCCATCTACGGAAGCACCTAATGTATTTGACAACTAACATGCTTCCGTAGGTCCATCTACGGAAGCACCCAAGGTTTTTGAAACTAACACACTTCTGTAGGTGCATCTACGGAAAGAGTATTTTTTTTTATTTTTTATTTCTTGTTTATTTATATTTCATTGTTCATGTATGTAACACCCCAAAACTACCCCGCAAATATACAGGAAAATCAGAGTGCAAAATCTCAAAACATACATCACATTTGAGGCGTCACAAATTATCAACTTAACAAATCACAAATCATGCTCATAATCATAGATACATAACACATACAAATGGGAATCATGTTTCATTAAACTTCCAAACCAAATAGTGCATACTATCGCAGTGGAACAACATCGACAATAATATTCAAGTCATACATGCCATACGTGGGCAACTAAGAATATCCAACATATCTCTGTAGGAGATAACAACATAATCCACTGAGAGATAACAATATCCAAATATAGCAACAAAATGACAAGACAACATGACATAATCAAAACAAGATAGACGTCCCCCGAGTGTCACGTATCAGAGCATAAACACACCGACACGAGCTAAAAGGTAAACGGCTACTCCACGTCGTTACCTGCATGTTACCAACAAAGGGTAACATTCAAACAGAAGGGGGGGATATATCATTGATTATAAAGAAACGTATGATAATATTCAAAGCAAGAGAAAAGATCATACATCGGTCACCATTTCTCATCACAACACTTAATACAACGATTCTCATCACATAATCGACTTATGAAACGGAAACAATGTCAACAATCAACCATGACAAGATATGCAATTCACAAATAAGTTACCAACATATCACGACAAACATCTCATCATCAAGTCATCACATTACAACAAACATATCTTCATCAAGTCACAACAACATAATCAAATAAGACTCAATGCAATTCACATATGACTCGACTTATGCAAATGCATGTGGTACCATTTGGAGTAAAACTCCCACATCTCAAAATTTTCCATTGGGCACATGTTGCTATTTGCCATTAAGGCCACGTCTCTTTTGCCATTAAGGCCACGTCTCTTTTATGCAATGGATGTGACTCAATGAATGCAACATCCATACAAACACAACATACATCACAACAATACGTCACAACATCGTCTAAATCACCATCGAACATTATCACTATAACGTTGAACTTCAAAAACAACAAAATCATCATCATCCATAAGGATGCATCACTTCACTTCACAATACGTCCTAATTCATCATGTTACAACAAACATCAACAATTCATCTTATTACCAACAACAATCACAAACGTCAAACCATTTCATTTAGGGAAAGATTCAAAAGGTCTCTAAATATTTTCAAATCATATTCATTATAAATACATCGATTTAAGCTTCACGGAGGTTCAAACGGTACTTAAAAGGGAGTTACAGATCAAAAGATATATCATGTCAAAGTTTGAACAAGTTTTGCACAACAGGGTCCGCTTAGAGACCCTCAAGCGCGCTTATGGAAATACAATTTCAATTACCCCGCTTCAAGCGGCCAAATACAGTAGCGAACCAATTTTGAGCTCGGCTTAGCGGACCAGCTTCGCTTAGCGAGCTCTTTTAATTTTTCAAAAACAAACAGTGTCCGCTTAGCGGCCTCGCGTCCGCTCAACGGACGTGTGATTATGTAGAAAATAACAGCAGGCACAAAACTGCAAAATCACACATCCATCATCCAAAACGCATTCTAAACAGCGATTAACTACATATAATCACGAAATCTATCATCATCTATCATCAAACATCAATTAAAACACATTTCAAATCAAAGATTCATGCATTTTCATCATAAACCCTAACATTATATACACAAATTCATGGATACAACACATAATCAAAACCCCACCCTAAACATCATCATACATCCCTTTAGCATGAAAGAACCTCACCCTTACCTTGAGCTTTGGATTGAAGCCAACTCTAATCTTCAATCTCTCTTTCTCTCTCTATTCTCTTCTTTCACCAAAATCCCCAAATGAGCTTCTAATTCTATTTTCCTCTAAAACCTTTGTTTTGTTAAACCCTTACTATCTTATAATTGCTAATGGGCCCTAATTAACACCTCTCTAATGCTAATCCTATCATAGGCCCAATAACTAGTCTAATCACCACTTATGTCATTTACTAGTAAAACTCAATAAATAACATAAAGCCACATAAGCACATATAAACGCACTTAATCCACATAATTCATAAATAATAAAATAAAATACGAAATAATAAATACGGGTGTTACAATGTACGGTTACCTATGCAGACATTATAACTCACGAGCCAGATAGAGATATACATGGGAGGAGTGTGCAACATACATCTGTGCGTCGCGAACGGGTGCGTGTTATATCTCAGGTGATTGATGGAGCTGTTGTTACACCTGATACACCCGCTACAGCCGGGCATTCTACACCTGACCCAATTGAGGGGCTCTCAACTGCTGTTCTAGTTCATACACCCGCTACAGCCAGGCATTCTACACATGTCCCAATTGAGGGGCCTTCCTCGTCTACTACTACTTCATGGAGGCCCCGGGATGATGATGAGGGTTCTTCATAGATGCCACCCCCTGCAGACGTCGTCATGGTACTACTTCTACTTCTACTCATGTGTTTGTGCCACTGACGGGCGATGCAGGATCTGCTATGCCACCTCCACAGGGACACGAGAATGAGTAGGTGCCATAGCCTAGATGGTACCCTGGGGGTCCTATAGAGGCATCCCGTTTGACAGGGTATGACGATCATGCAGCTAGGCATATATGGGATGGAGGGGTAAATTTTATTTGTTAATTACTATTTATTTTCGTCAGTTCTAACCTTGCTTATTACTAACCGTTTGAATTTTTTAAAAATTTCAGAGTAGGGATCCCCAGAGGTTCTATAACCATGGGCGGAAGATTAAAGATCTCGCGCAGCCTAACGAGCCATGGTTTCAAGAGGTACTGGCAGCTTCAGGCATGAGGGACCTCTGTACGCTCGGCTACCATACTATACATAATGGTATGCTTGTGGCCATTCCAGAGATATGGCATCCTCAGACATCGTCATTTCATCTACCCCATGGTGAGATTACCATCACCCTAGATAATGTGGCATGCCTAATTCATCTACCTATCAGGGGTACCCTCTTTCGTCACGGTAGGATAACGAAGGTGGAAGCTCAGAAGATGTTGATTGTTGAGCTGGGGGCTGATCCTGAAGACGCCCTTGAGGAGGTGGAGAGGATACAAGGGGCCCACGTTTGATTTAGCTTCTTGCAGAGATAGTATGATGCAGAGCTCACTACAACACACCACGCTGAGGCAGACGAGTTGGAGCAGGCTACACACAAAGAGTGGGCGCTGATATGCTACTTCCTATATTTGATAGGCACTCAGCTCTTTGTGGACACGAGCTCTACGTACACAGACGTCGCCTACCTGACGTACTTATCAGATACATCACGTATCCATGAGTATAACTAGGGAGGGGTTGTACTGGCGGACAGTTACCACAGACTTGGAGAGGGATGCATGTGGAAGGCAAGGACAGTTGCGGGCAGTTGTACTCTATTGTTGGTAACAATCTTATACTATTCTACTTATTTTTATATTTTTTTGATAGTACTTTAAAATAACCGTGTTTTTTTCTAGGGTTGGATACTACAACACTTCCCAGACATTATAGGCTGGGGAGAGGTAAAGGAGTACACAGAGGTCATGCCGCGTGCGAGTGCTTTCACCCCCTTAGAGGGAACCAGGTGTTGGATCCCTACAGGAGCATTCTTGACCGCATGGCCGCGGATGACATTAGATAATGCTGCCATGATGAGCAACGGGAGACGGTTCCCTTTGACGAGATGCTATATATTATGGATGGTTGGCGGCCAGCTAGACAATTAAATACGCTATCTTCTGAAGCGCGTCATGCGTCAGTTTGGATATGAGTAGATGATACCCCACAATCCTATTATCTCAGCTCCTATCGCCATGACCCGCATGCAGTTATAGGAGGTCTTTGCAGACTGGGAGCATCACCTGGTCCCTGAGGAGGCACAAACAACGAGAGCAGAGCACGACTGGAGCTGTGCCGAGGGGTACATCACTTGGTACTACAGAGTCTCACACCCATACATGCTTCTATATGCATAGGGAGGTCCGCCTAGACCAGCCTACGAGGAGATTCTCCGTGCGCATCAGGCTCAGTTGGACCAAACTCAAGATCTTCTACCTTTGTGTCTTCAGATAGCCGACAGGGGCATCAGAGCCATTGCAGAGAGTTTATTCCCTGAGGGGACTGCTTCTAGGCGTGTGATGGCAGAGAGTTCATTTCTGTACCGTCAACATCGTGTCAGGACCCGTGGGACACTTGATGTTAGGGGTAGAGCCAGCAGAGCCCTTGGTGGACTCGGAGTGGATGGTACGCAGGATGACACTTGGCATACTCAGTATTTATATTAGATGATGTATTTATATTTTATTTTTTTATGTATTTGATGATGTACTCGACACTTTGACTTTCATTATTTATATATTGTATTTTTATTGGTCTACCTACTATTGTCTTTTATTAGAATTTAGCGGTGCATATTTATGAACAATAAAGCAACAAGAAAACATTGGGTGATCTACAATACATTCAAGAAATTTAAAAAATAGCAGACTGTTCCGTGGATGGATCTACGGAAGTACCTTTGTTCCAAAAACATTGGGTGCTTCCGTAGATGCATCTACGGAAGTATTGCTAAACTGAATATAAGGTGAAATTAACTGTGTTTTATACGCTTCCGTAGATGCATCTACGGAAGGAATCAAATTTATTTAAAATATGGGGTGCTTCCGAATGTGCATCTACGGAAGCTGGGGCAAAAATTGGAATTTTGCGTGGTGTGTAAGATAACCATGGGGTGGGTTGAGAAATAGTTTATTTTTGTCTCATCTCCAACCTCCATTTTTTCATTTCTATCCTCCATTTTTTCTTCATTTCCAACGTCCAACCTCCAACATTCACTTATTCATCTCCAACCTCCAACATTCACTTATTTATCTCCAACATCCATCTCCAACCTCTATCTCCAACCTCCATCTTCAACCTATAACTTCTATCTCCAACCTCCATCTTCAACCTTCAAACTATGTCTTCAATTTCCATCTTAAACCTCCAACCTCTATCTCCATCATCTATCTTCACCCTCCATCTTTAACCTCCATCCTATATCTCCAACCTCCATCTTCAACCTCCAAAACCTATTAAGGTTCGAGGACGAAAAAATTAAAATAAACCCAAACTTACACGGACAACAACCAATTACACATAAACATTAAATTATTACATTCAAACACTTCACATCCATTAAGTAAATACATTTGAATTCAATTTGTGCATTACATACATAACAATTACGCAATTCTTGCAAAATGAGAAAAAAGATGATTGTGAAATAACACTTTCTTTTAGAATTAATCATTTCTTTTAATACCATCAAACTACATAATCCACGTCACCATTTTATTAAACAACTTAAACTTAAAAAATAAAATAAACTCACGTCAGCAACGTTAGCACCTCTCCTTTTTTGTAAAGGAAGACTGACGCCAGCGACTAAAACCAAATGAAAATCAACATTTAAGGACTTTATAAAAAAGATAAAGAGACTAAAATAAAAAACACGCCAACTTACAAGGACCAATTGACTATTTAAAGCATTTCTTATTAATGATATTATTGACTAGTTTAATTGTGATTAATCAGTGTGATTATGATTAATCTTTAATCATGTATTTTACTGGCCAATAGCCTTAAAGAACAGTCCATCTCATATGCTCACTCCAGTAAAAAATAATGTCATGTTTATGTCCAACGACCTATACTAACTAACCATTAAAGCAAGTATTCTTCATGTCAGACTTGGTAGACGGATGATGAAGTGCTTTATCGAGATTTTAAAATTGACATGTCTTTTGAACCAAGGAATACTTTTAAAGTCTAGGTCTTCACTGATTTTATTGCATAACTAACTTTGACCACAATGAACCGTGCATGAAGTGGATTTTCTTCTGTGAGGGATTGTCAAATAGTAAAGAAATTGGAATCGGCCTCATACTTGATAGTGATGAGAGGCTAGTAGGAGAAGTATATCTCTTCTTATACTTTTCCACCACGGGAAATCAAGTTGAATATGAAGCCTTCATCATCAGGCTAACTTTAGCATAAAAAGTGGGGACAAAAGAAGTCAAGCTACCCACCCACAAACTCCTATTTAGTGGTCTCTTAGGTCAAAGGGGACACACAAGTCAATGATCCATTGTTACAAAAAATATGCAATCATGGTTAAACAATTAGGAAAGAGATATATTTTCTAGATGAAAGATATGTTTTTCAACCCCTAACGATATCATTATCAAACATGACACAACACCAAGATACAATAAAAAATGTGAAGTAGAGGGAGTTGCACCCTGGTGATCTTGTCCTCTAAAGAACTAACATCGGTGGAGGGAATGTTGAGATGTGTTTGTGAGAAAGTCCAAGTAAAAGTTATCCATATTTAGATGATGGAAATTCTTACTTTCTTATACTTATGGGTAGTAAGTTGTGTTTTCCACTCGAATACGACGAAATATCTTTTCAATTAAAAATCAATCAACAAACTTTCGTAGTTATTTATACCAAGAACTACGAGGCTCTGACTTCTTCACTACACATGGGGATACGTAGGCATAAGACTCTTGAAGTCTTGGCGAGCATAAAAATAATAAAAGACTTCTTTTCTCGTCACCCAAATCTTTTTCTAAACAAATTGGTTTTATTATAACATATATTTTCAAGAGGTTCCTATGGAGTACTATAGATGTGAGCTAGTACCTCCCATTTGCATAACCAACCCTAGTATCCAGATCTCTCTTTTGTTTTATTTTTGCATTGAATTTTATCTATATTTTTCCTTTCCTTTAGAAACAATAAAATTTGATAGTGACCCTTTCTTTTCAAGTTTAGTTAATCAATTGCTTAATTCCAATTTTTCCGCCGCGACAATGTTGACTAGTGATTCCATGACTGAAACTTTATCTATCAAAAAGGTGTTGAATGACAAATTAAAGATTAAGGATCTTGGTTCCTTAAGAGTACTGTTTCTCGGCCTTTACGTTGCCTTTAGCAAGGTTGGAATTTCTCTTATTCAACGCAAATACACACTTGAATTGCTTGATGATAGTGGCCTTCTTGGTCCCAAACCCACAATTATTCCATGCACTTCATCCACAAAACTCACCAATAAAATAAGCAACTCTTATTCTAATCAATCTTCTTATACAAAACTCATTAGAATACTTGTTTATTTGACTCACATACGTCTAGATATTTTTTTTGGGAAACAACTCAATCAGTACATATCCAAGCCTGTTGAATCTCATTTTCATCTTTCAACGCGTGTTCTCATATATCTCAAACAAATTCCTCACAAGGTTTATTCTTCCTTGCATCTAATCACTAAATATTTATGAATTTATTTTTATTTTTATTTTTATTTTTATTGGGCTTGTTGTTTATACACTCGTAAATCTAGTGCTTGTTATCGTCAATTTCTTGGCTTTCCTCTCATTTCATGGAAGTCTAAGAAACAATCTATTGTTTCTAAATCAATCTTTGAGGCCATGTGCATTGGTCATTCTTTCTTGTGAGATGTAGTAGTTATATTATTTACTTTATGATTTTCATGTTTCAATATCTACATCTTCTAATGTTTATCGTGACAATGTTCCAGCTATCTACCTCACTCATAATCCCACCTTTCATGAACACATTAAACACATTGAGATAATTTATCACGGTATTTGTGAAAAGATTCAAAAAGAAAGCATTCATCTCTTAATAGTTCCTCCATTCTCTTAGTTTACAAATATATTCACCAAACCTCTACATGTGATTTCATTTAATCAATTATTTTTAGGTTGAGACTTTGAAATCTCCCCAATCCAACTTGAGAAAGAGTATTTGTTAGAATTAATTTAATAAATCTAATTATAAAATATATGTTCTATACATGATATCAAACATATTTTAGGTGGATAAAAAAAATAAACAAATGAACACGCAAATAATTATATGATCTACGATATGTTAGTATATGAGAGATGAGACTACAATAATATATTTATATTCATGACCATAAGTCTCTTGGTATTGATCTGAAATACAAAAGTATAGAGACAACTTATTGATATATGTTGGCTTGTGAATGTTCCTTGACCGGTTCCTTGACCGGTACAACTAATGTCTTTAACATTCTTCAAATAGAAATAAGGAATAATACAATTACGTACGGTATATTGAAAACCACGGTGTATTTTTTATAGGCTAAATTACCTCCAGGGTTCTTTAAGTTATTTAATTGTAACGAGTCAGTCATTTATGTTATTTTCGTTACATGTGAGTCCTTTATGTTAATTAACGCACGCACCGTTGACTTATTTCTACTTTATTTTGTTCTATTAATTTTATTTTAACTTCTAAAATTCATATTAAATTCGTTTTTGGTCCAAAAATTATGAAAAAAATTCTAAAAATATTTCTTCTAATTTTATACTTCGTGTAATTTTATGAGAATTTTATTTTCTATTATACTATTTTTCTTTAATTTTTTCTTTTGTGTGCATTTTAATTAGTTTAAAAATACTTTTATGCAATACAAAATTTTGAAAATTTTATTATATGATCCAATGATGCTCTATGACCTATGTTACGTGACATATCAGTACCATTAATGTTACTTCGGCTTTTTTGGAAAGAATTTTGAGAAAAAGTCAACGGTGCAAATGTTAGTTAACATAAAGGACCAACATGTAGTGAAAAGGACTAACTTGTTACAATTAAAACATAAAAGACTAACTTGTTACAATTAAATAACTTAAAAGATCTAGGAGGTAATTTAGCCTTTTTTATAAGCAATAGAGTATTATAACGAAACTGAGTACAAGGGGTACTCACCCATGGGTAATAAAAAAGGAGGAGTTCAAAGATTCCAAGGGACATTGAGCTCAAAAATAAAAATTATAATTAATGGTGAATTTGAAACCAATAACGTTCCAAAGCCAACATGTGGGAGATTAGTGCATGTTTTAAAATTATAAGGAGTGTTAGTGTTATTTTTATAATCTCATAAAAAGTAATGCATTTGTATAATGTTGGCTATTATACCATAAAAACATTACCATTTGAGCTAATTAATTTTAGATGAAATGAAATTGTTCTTTAACAGGCCACAAAATAGTGTTAGATTGAAACTTAAAAAGAAAAAAATTAGTATATGTTTGGAATTGTGTCTGTGTTGGCATTCTCACGTTATGAGCACTACAAAAAATGTGTTCTTAAATCATGTGAAGTAGTTATGTGATTATCAAGTGGATAAAAAAAAGTCAGTTGCGACGTGATAATCACGTCATTAAAAATTTTAATATTAAAATATCATACATAACGTAAATATTGCGAGTGTCAGACTTTTGATTTTTAAAAACCAATTATGACGTGGGAATCACGTCGCAACCCTAAAATTAATATAAAAAAATTAAATAGAAGGTGACATTCACACCAGGGAGTTTGAAAACTTTCAAAATTGTAGTAGTGACGTGGGATTCACGTCGCTAAATTTTAGTAGACTTTAGTAAAAAAAGTTTGGTCTGACTTGATGCAGGCTTTTGCAGGTGAGAGAATAATATTTATTTACGTTGGCAAGGTTGCGACGTGAAATTCACATTGCTGATTGGCTTATAGGAACACGCGTTTCAGGCTTTTGCAGTGAGATAATCTTATTAATTACCGTTGGCAAGGTTGCGACGTGAATTCCACGTGGCAAGGTTGCAACATGAAACTTACATTGTTGATTGGCTTATAAGAATACACTTTCTCTTCTCCCTCCCAAACCCATTTTCGTTCCAGCATTATTCCTTTCCCTCTTTCTTCTATTGCAAACTCAAACACATTTTTCATATACCTTCAAATCTCGAATTTTTTCCCCAAATTTCTTCCATTCTTGTATTAAAGGTAAATTACATAAATAAATTTTGATAATTTCGTTTTTATAATTGCATCAATAGATATTTCGGTTTGTTAATTTAGATTTTAATTTTTTTAAAGGTTTTGAAGAGAAGAAGAAGAAGAAAAAGAAGAAGAAGAAGAAGAAGAAGAAGAAGAAGAAGAAGAAGAAGAAGAAGAAGAAGAAGATTGAAAGAGCATGAAACTTGAAGGATATTGAAGAAGAGGTATTTTTGCTATTTTTTCTTTTATAAATTTAATATATATGATAAAATATTGTATATGATATAAATGTTAGTTTTGAGTTTAGGAGTTGAGAATTTTATAAAAATGTTGTGAATAGAATATAATATTAGTTTTTTTATATGATATAAATATTTAGGAGTTGATAAAAATAGTGTATATGATATAAATGTTTGTTTGTTTTTTATAATATGTTTTATATTTTCTAAATAGAATATATATTTTATAGACTATATATATATATATATATATATATATATATATATATATATATATATATATTAAAAATAGAATACATTTTTTGGATGATATTGAAAATAAAATATAATTTTTTATCAAAACAGATTATATATATATATAAATTTATTAAAATGAATTTTTAATTAAATATTTTAGAATATATTTAAAATAGATTATAAAACAATTATATATATATATATTAATAAAACAAATTATTATATATATTATTAAAACATATTATTATACATATTATTACAACAGATTATTTCAAAAAAGGCGAACGAGTAACAGATTTGCCTCCGCTTCTATTGTCACTAAGTGCTGTATGAGACAAAGTGTGTGAACTACCAAAATTCACAGATACTGGAAAGGCATGTAGAATTGAAGGATATGGGATGGAACACAATTGGACAAAAAGAAGTATATTTTGGGACCTCCCGTATTGGAAAGATAACTTGTTACGCGATAATCTTGATGTTATGCATATCGAGAAGAATTGATAATGTATTTAACAGAGTGATGGATGTTAAAGACAAAACAAAAGATAATGAGAAGGCTAGACAAGAAATAGAAATTGTGTGTAATCGAAAAGAGTTGGAGTTGAAGCCTCAATCGAATGGAAAATTATTAAAATCGAAGGCCTCTTTCAGTCTGACCTCCCAAGAAGCTACAGCGGTTTGCCGATGGTTAAAATACTTGAGAATTCCCGACAGATATTCTTCAAATTTAGCAAGGTGTGTCGACCCTAACACTGGGAAGTTGCATGGTATGGAAAGTCATGATTGTCATGTTTTTATGGAACAATTGCTACCAATTGCGTTCGGTACTCTACCCAAACATGTGCCTAATCCACTAACTGAAATTAGTCAATTTTTTAGAGATATTTGTGCGTCAGCTTTAATAGTGGATGACATCATTAAGTTGGACCAAAATATTTCAGTCATTCTCTGTAAGTTGGAACAAGTATTTCCGCCTGGTTTTTTTTACTCCATGGAACATCTACCTGTACGTCTTGCCTATGAAGCTTATCTTCAAGGACCTGTTTAATATAGGTGGTTGTATCCGTTTGAAAGGTTCATGGGTGATTCAAAGCGATCAGTGAAAAATAAAGCTAGAGTTGAAGGATCAATATATGCATATTACTTGCATCGAGAAACATCACATTTTTGCAGTCACTATTTCAACCACTTGATGTTAACTCCAAGAATCATACAAAATCCTGTAAATGTTAATGAAAGAAGTCAATTCACCTTATCAGTCTTCGTGCTTCCAGGACATCCATCTGGAAATAAGGGTGTGCATTAGTTGACCTAACAAGAAATGCAATCTACACATGTTCTTGTCTTGATCAACTGCCTGAAGTTAAACCATATCTTGAGTAAGTATACCCTAAATTTTAATTTTCTAGTTGAAACTTATAGTATGTTTCTTTTTAGGGAATTTAACAACGCCTATTTTCATAGTATCGGTGTAAAATAAACATCTGGCGTCATTCATGTTCAATATCCAACATGGTTCAAGGAGATATTGTCTAACATTGTTGCACCGACTCCAAAAATACTCCATTTGAGTAACTTGTCTCAATGCCCTATTCAAAGCTCAAATGAATTGCACACATACTTTGTGAATGGATATAAATTTTACACTCATACATGGACTGAAGGGAAAAAGACCATAAATAGTAGTGTATTTGTGAAAGGAGTTACAAATGGTGGTGAAGATAATTTCTAAGGTTTTGTTAAAAATATCTACGAGTTGGTATACAATTACTTGGAATCGGAAAATAAAGTTGTCTTATTTTATTGTGAATTGTATGATCCAACTAGAGGCACAAAAATAGATAAGACATATGGTACTGTTGATATTCAAATGGACCGGAGGTACAAAGAGTATGACCCTTTCATAATGGCACATATTGTTAGGCAAGTTTATTAAGTTCCTTATCCTTCATTTGTGCCACGTAAACGAGGGTGTTGTGTTGTAATAAAAACAAAACAATTGGGTCATATTAAAACTGGCGATCTAGTGGAAGATCTTGCTTACCAAGTTGATGAAGGTGAACAAATTAATGATGTGATTGCGGATGAACAAACTATAAGTTTATCTGATACAATGGTTGAGAGGCATCTAATTGATTCGCCTATATTGTTTGTTGATAATAATGTGGACGAAGAGCATGGAGATTTTGGATCCGAGGATAATATCACATCAGATGATGAGAATGATAGGGATGACGAGCATGAAGATTTAGAAAAATGAATATGTACTGTTGAGAATGTTTTTTTGTATTTTTACCTAATGAACCATCTATTGAATGTGTTAATGAATATGTGTTGTTGAGAATGTGTTTTTGTAATTTTACTTAATAAACCATCTATTGAATGTGTTAATGAGTTTGTGTTGATGAGAACGTTTTTTTCAAATATATTATATATTGAATGTGTATTCTCTATAAATAGGTAAAATGTCACCCCAACCTGAAAATAGTAAGGGTGTGAGTGATAGTGGTAAGAATAAGTCTCAACACCCACGGATAGTAGTATGTTAGTCACCTAACTCTGCCATGTGTCCTCCCTCGCAGAGTCAGGTTGATTCTATGTCCATGGCCAGTACTAAGGCTTTTATGCCATTACTCTCCTCTCTGTTTTCTATGTTCCCATCTAGGAGTCCGTCTTTTATGAGCCCAACTGGGGGACCATCTTTTGTTAGGCCACCACCTGATTATCCATTCCAGTAGACAAATATGTCCTCATTCTTCCAGCAGACACATGTGCCCCCATCCTTCCAACAAACTAGAGGATCTAGTTTTCCACCATCCACACGGAATGGCCGCACCCCACATCCCACACATGTTCCTTCATCCTTCCAGCAGATCGGAGGATCTAGTTTTTCACCACCCACACAGACAGGTTGCACCCCACATGTGCCATCATCCTTTCAGCAAAATGAGGATGATGATCGGGCGAAGGATGAGGATGACGATCATGAGATAGGTAAGGACAATGATGATTTGGATGGGAGCGATCTTCGAGGGGATGATGATCCGAGCTAGATTCATACCATTGAGGGGAGATTTTGGATTTGGCCCGAAGGAAGATCGTAAGTTTCTTATTTATAAATTTTTATTTAAGTATACATTTTCATTTTTAATAAATTTATAATTAATCCTAATTAAATTATTGTTGTTTAGATTCGGACCGAGCCAGATTGCTGCCAAAGTTATAAATTATATAATTCAGCAGAATTATAAAAAAATTATAGAGTTTTAAAGATGTTAAAGGCAAGGATAGAGAATATTGGTTTAAGCAATTTCAGGTATAATTAATTTATTTTTTAAGTTATTGTTATTTAAATGACTTTTCATTATACTTATCTACCTCTTTATTTTAATGTCATACAACATTGCAGGAAAAATGTGTGTGGGATCCACTGAAAGAGAGGCAAATTTAAAAAATTATTATGGAAAAACTGTAAGGCGACTTTCTAACATGCTTCGGCGTGCAAGAAAGCATTGGGAATTTCTCGGCCTCCGTCCCTGTTGGATAGGCGAAGAAATCTTTCAGGAACTTCTAAAATATTGGGAGAATGATGAATTTCAGGCTAAATATTAAAATACAAAGAAGATGAGAGCATCTGAAAAAGGGGGTTGCCTTAATGCTGTTGGAAGTATAAACACTGCTGAGCATCTTCGACGCTTGGTAATAATTATTTCCACTTTTTAAAGTTATAATTTGATTTATAATATATATTATTAATTATAGTTAATTTTATTATTTAGACTAAAAAATTGAATAGACCATTTCTAATGACCGAGCTGGTTATAAAGACTCGGACAAAGAAACCGGGGAGTTTTATTGACGATCGTACACAAAAAGCTTTGGTACGTTATTTAATTTACGTTGTTCATATTTTTTTAATTTATTGATAACTTTTGTGGTGTGATTTTCACGTGGCAACTTTAGTTCTGGCGTGAAAATTACGTGGCTATTTTTCATATATTATTTAAGTAAATTTAATTTAATTTAAATTATATTTAACTTAATTTTTTATGGTATGTGTAGGATGATTATCAGACATTGCTTGTACGATTTCTAAATATTAATCCTCAGTATACTCTGAAATCGGGAGAGCCACTTCATCCAAATGTGGACTTTTATATTTGGAGTGAAGTCATTTGCGAAAAGGGACATAACGGGTGTTTTTTTGGTGGTGGAAATTTGGTAGGCACCTTGAAACGTGATGATAGAACTTTATATCAAAGAGTTATTGACGGGGAAGGAGGTTCACTTCCATTATATTTGACACCGGAATAGCGAGAAACCGTAAGACAATTGGCGGTAAATGAGGTGAGACGCGAGGCAGTTTGAAGGTCCAAATAGAGGCAATGCAGAATGAGCATCAACGGGAAATGGAGGTCATGGCGAAGAGGCAATCTGATATGGAGGCGCAAATGCGACAATTTTTGCAATTGTTTGGTGGAAATCAAAACGTGGGTAGTTATGCGCTGACGGATCAGGAGAACGAAAATGATGATAACTTTCTTGACCCAGACTAATCGTTGATTTAATTTTATTTTGTTGTTACTTCTGATTTTGATTTTTTGTAAGATATTAATTAATTTATACTTACATTATATTTATTCATATTTGATTTATAATTTTAATTTATTAGTTTATATATTTTAATATATTTAGTTTAATAATTTATATATTTTAATATATTTAGTTTATTAATTTATATATTTTAATATATTTAGTTTATTAATTTAATTTATATAATTTTAGTATATTTTAATTGGTTTCAGAATTTTAAAAAACATAATAATAATATTTAGTTACATCACAAGTTAGTGACATGAAAATCACGTCGCAACTTACAATAAACTCCAACATTTGAATTCAAACAACAACTAATTAGTGACATGAAAATCACGTCGCAACTAAAGCTGCTTTTTCTGAACACCAACTGATGCGCCTGCTCTGGCTTAAAGTTTATGAGTATTTGTGCAAGTTTTTGCGACGTGATATTCATGTCACTAATTAGTGAAGTGAATATTACGTCACTACTAAGTTGTCACCCGCTCTCTTGCGGCGTAATTAACCACGTCGCAAATTTTAGTTTGTGAAGTGTTTTTGCTTGTTGTGGCGTGACTTTCACGTCACTAATAATTTTCTTTTGTAGTGGAGGCACTTTCAACATGAAAAACTAGAAGCTATAAAATGGAGTTTTATTGTAAACACATGTTTAAGACATTTCAGACGTGGAAACAATCAGACAATTAGTTATCAATTTAAAGTCGCTCTATTAACACATTGAAAGTAAAGGTAAGTGTAATCCAACGGACCTGAATTCCCTGTAGTCAGGGTATGCTGCAGTCACACAATAAGTTTGTTGGAGATCTTTAGATTGAATTTTGATGGTCCAGATTTAAAGATTAACAATTAAATAAAAGACATTGTTAATTGATGATGAAAATGGATGGCTGAGATGTGCCTGCAGTCATGGTTCTCAGACTCGCGAGTAGACTCGTAAACTCGTACGAGTTTACGAGTCTAGTAAACAAAAATGCGTAGACACGTGCATAGAATCATTTTTTGATAGACTCGAATAAAATCGGGTAGACTCACACAAACTCGTATAAACTCGCGAGTCTATGACAAGTTTATAAGTTTTCTGAATTTTCCTCTTTTTTTAAAAGAATCCAAAAAAACCCGAATCCCCAAAAGAAATTAAATTGTTTTAAAAAGAAAAAATCTTATTTTATTGCTCGTATGACAATTAGAAACATCTCTCTCCCAGTCTCTTCTTACGATAAAGTTTCTTCCTCTATTCATCGACGACGTGGTCGCATTTGTCCGTCTCTAGTTGTGTTCGTGTTCGTTGCCTTAAATGAATAATTTGTTGTGTAAGTTATCTCTTATATGTTTCACTTGGATGTTTCTCTTATATGTTCTTTTGTGTTATATTCTCTTCTATAAAGATGATGCACCATTTCATTTTAATTAAATTCAATGATCGCTAATTCCCATGTATCAATTTAAACATGACAAAAGTGTTTATAAGATTTATGATTTACGGATAAACAAATTTTTGTCTGTCTGGCAATAATGCATTGCTTACATGAATTCTTTTTATAGTTTTTTCTAATTAATTAATTATTAATAATAATTATAAAGAACCTGCATGTAAAGTATTGTGTTGTAAGGATGTTTGAAGCCATTAGCATATATGTTTTATATTTTTTTAAAACATTAAAAAAAAATTATACTTTAAGTCTTTAACTACATATTTTGCTATTTTGCTTGTTCTATTATCAAGTTTGTTTTGTTAAGGAATTTGTCAAGGAGTATGAAATTTAAATTTTGATGTTAATTGGTGTTTTATTATATACGTTTGTATCATATATGCGGTATTTCCTGATTTATAAATATATGTCTGTGTTATATATGTGTCACTTACAAATTTTTAAAAATCACTTTAAATTTTCTCTAAATTCGTACGTGTTTGCGAGTCAAGTCTGCAAGTCGAATCTACAGACTCTTTACGAGTTTAAGTAGACTCGCGAATATGACAAACTTACCTGATCAATTCCCGTAACCCTATTAGGAAACCCCTTACATGACTCATGTTATATATTGTTATCTACCTACTGTTACATGTAATTGGACGACTATACACATATAAGGGACATATGTATTAACTTAGAGAAATATGGGTACTCTAACCCAAATACAAAAAAGAAAGGACCAAACCATCCATACAATAAAATCAAATTGATTTGAGGCAGAGAAGATGATTTTTGTACCAATCATAAAACTTACAATTTCGATTGAAACTAGAATTAATGCTAAACTTCAGCTCAGCCTCTGATGCCACAACACAACATTGTTGAATAAAATTTCATTCCTTTTGGTCCAAACTGTGCAACGCAAAAATCCAACCATGTGACACTTAAACACTTGAAGTCCACTTTCCCAGCCCAGCAATTTTGTGACTGCAGAAAATGATCCAAGATATTCTCCTAGCTGTTGAAGACATAGTCAGTCCAAACACACACTTCCTGCCAGACAGCTGGCACTAATAGAGCATGTGAAGGTAGTCAAATGTTAAAATTCTCTCTATATATGTCATTAAACTTTATGATAAACCAAATCAAGAGCTTTCATTATTTTTTATTAATTATTTTTAGATAAGTTACTAGAGCAATTTTTAAAGTGTAACTACAAGTTATTTATTTTATTTTGGGTTAAATAACTGTCAATTGGAGATTGCAAAACTAAAATTGAAAGTTGTCATATTTATAGGGACTAAAAACTTATTTAACCCTTTTATTTTTGTCTACTTTTCATGACTATATGTTACTTTTTATTTTAATCATAAAATACTTGTAAATCACCAAATTAAAGTAGAAATAATTTCAAAGAATTAGAAATGTTTATAAGACATTAGAGATAAAAAAAATTCAACAACAATAAATATATATATATATATATATATATATATATATATATATATATATATATATATATATAAAAATAAAAAAATCACACCATCACCAGAACAACAAACCAAATAACACAGACAAAAAACGTCCGAGCAACTAAGAATTAATTCTTTAAAATTTGAGTTAGAGTTCACACAACCGAACCACTATTTATTAATCAAAATTCACCTAGAACAACAAAACAACATACTAGTATGTGTATCTACATGATTCGCTGTTAGAGATATTATTTTAAGCTAAGTGCTTTTGTTAGATACAGTTAACACTGTTAACTAAGTGTGACTGAAGTATAGAGTAAAGTGGTTAACCGTTAGATATGTTAACGGAAACCGTACTGTATATAAGCTAACACCTTATCTCTTTGTAAGTGTGAATGAAATATATCTTTTCTCCTTTCTTCTGTTTCTCACTTCATCTTCTTCATCACCTCTCTTCAACTTCACAGAGTGAAGTATGAAGAAGATTCAACTCTAACATGGTATCATTCGCCTGAACCGATCTTCCGCGCTTCTCTTTCGTTCATCTTTTGTGTTCTTGGATCTTGTTCTAGCTTTGCCATCAATGGATTCCGAAAGCACGCCCGATTCGATTCTCAAATCGCAAGAATTCTCCACTGGTGGCTCTGCAACAAAGTCCTCCAACACATTTGGTCCAAAACTCTCAATCAAACTTCAAGATAACAACTATCTCCTATGGAATCAACAGGTTGAGGGTGTTATTCTCTCACAGAAAATGCACAAGCTTGTGGTCAATCCGATGATTCCGCAGAAATTCAAGACTGCTCAAGATCGTGTCACAGGTACAATCTCTGAAGAATATGAAAACTGGATTGTACAAGATCAAGCTCTTTCCATCTGGTTGTTATCTACGATATCTGAATCCGTGTTACCTAGGGTTCTTGCGTGCAAACACGCATTTGAAGTTTGGGACAAAATTCATCAGCATTTTAATGCTCAAATGAAAGCGAGAGTTCGTCAATTGCGTATTGAACTGAAATCAACCAAGAAGGGCACCAAATCGATCACTGAGTATGTGCTGCGAATCAAGGCCATTGCGAACTCGCTCCTTGCAGCTGGTGACTCTATAACTGAACAAGATCAGGTTGATTCTATACTACAAGGGCTTCCAGAGGAATATAACCCCTTTGTAATGCAAATGTATGGCTGTCCCACACCTCCCTCTCTCTGCGACGTTGAAGCATTGCTCTATGTGCAAGAAGCACAATTGGATAAATTCCGTGAGGAGCAAAATGCAACAACCATAGCTGCAAACATTGCTCATATGCATCATGAATCTCAGGGCTCCAGAGGAGCTTATTCAAGCACTAGAGGCAGAGGTCGTTTTCAACGCAGTCGTGGTCGTGGTCGAGGCAGAGGTATCACAGGCAATCGACCAACGTGCCAGCTATGCGGCAAATATGGTCATGAAGTTTCTACATGTTGGCATAGATTTGATGAGAATTATATGCCTTCAACTGCCACCACCAATGTGTCTGCCAGTTCCACTCAAGCAGCTACCAAGCAGGATGAGTCTGCTTCAACTCCTCAAACCACCCAAACAGTTGCAATGATGGCAACAACAGGACGACCAACTGGCTACACTGCAGAGTACAACTTACCCTCCGAGCTAGAATCTCAGTCCTGGTTTGCGGATTCAGGTGCTTCTCATCACCTAACTCCCTTTGCTCATTTATTACAAAACAAACGACCTTATGTAGGTATGAATAAGGTGTATGTTGGAAATGGTCAATCCCTAGCAATCGACTCTGTAGGATCCACACACTTACACTCTACAGTTCATCCTTCACATAAATTACTCCTCACCAACATTCTTCATGTTCCATCTATCACTAGAAACTTACTATCAGTTTCAAAATTTGCTAAGGATAATAATGTCATCTTTCAATTCCTCTCTGACAAATGCTATATAATTTCCCAGGCTTCTAACCAAGTGCTTGCAGAAGGAACACTTGATGCCAGTGGCCTATACTTCTTCTCTCAGCTGCAGTGGAAGCCTCAGGTGTATGCCAACCATGGAACAGGACTGAGACCTATATCTGGTATACATAGTTATGTAGCTTCTGATTCAACTGTCAATAGTGTAGATGTTTGTAATACTAGAGCACTCTGGCACCACAGACTTGGTCATGCCAATTACAATTCTGTTGATGCTATTCTAAAACTGTGTAATATAGCTTCATCCAATAAAAGCACTAGTTTCTGTTCTGCTTGTAATGTTGGGAAAGCTCATAAATTGCATGCACCACTCACACACATAATTTATCATAAACCGTTTGACATGTTGTACACTGACTTATGGGGTCCTTCTCCCTGTCCATCTAGCTCAGGCTATAGATATTATCTTGCCTTTGTTGATGGCCACACCAAATACACATGGATCTATTTGCTAAAGCAAAAGTCTGATGCTCTGCAAGCCTTTAAGCTTTTTCATGCCTTTGTCAAAACACAATTTCTGACATCTATCAAAGCAGTACAGTCAGACTTTGGGGGTGAGTTTAGACCCTTCACTAAATTTCTGACAGAGTTGGGAATCTCCCACAGACTCACCTGCCCTCATACCTCCCACCAAAATGGTTCAGTTGAGAGAAAACACAGACAGATAGTGGAGATGGGACTCACACTGCTGGCTCATGCTTCTCTTCCCATTTCCTATTGGGATTATAGCTTCACAACCTCTGTGCATATAATAAATAGACTTCCTTCTTCATCCTTAACCCAAGCCAACTCACCTTTTCATGCATTGTATGCCAAAAACCCTGATTACTCCACCATGAAAGTCTTTGGGTGTTCATGCTTTCCTCTCCTCAGGCCCTACAATAAACATAAACTGGAATTTAGAAGTCAAGAGTGTGTCTTTCTTGGAGTTTCCCCACAACACAAGGGTTTTAAATGCTTAAGTTCAGATGGCAGGATTTACATCTCTAAGGATGTCAAGTTTAATGAGCAGTCCTTCCCCTTCCCCAAACTGTTTCCTAAGGATATACCTACAAACTCAGGGTCAAAACATTCACCTCACAAGGGTAGCAGTCTGTCTAGTCCAGGCTTTTTGTCTATTGTGCCATCAATATCCGGTTACTCAGGGAATTCCATAAGAGCCAATGAACAGGTGCCAGTAGCTAATTCTACTTTCAATAATGACACACAAAATCCAGAGGACAATGCACTAGTCATTTTGAGTAATGACCAACTGGTTAGTACACCTCAGTCTCATGAGCCAGCTCAGCAATCTAATGTCCCACATATTTCTTCTAGGCACAGTTCCCAAAGCTTTGGGAACAACTCTGCTGATCCTGACATCTCTACTGACCCTGTACCTCACACTCCCTCTTCCAATGAGGTAGTTCAAATATCCAATACCACTCCCCCACAACAACTTACAGAAAACTCGCCTGTGTCTATTGGTCAAAAAGGCTCTTCTCCCCCTCCTCATCAGTCTACATCACATCCTGCTGAGAGCTCTCAACATCTGACTGTCCTTGATGTTACATTAGCTGGAGACACTCAGTCATCTATGTCTCCTTCCATAGGAGCTAACATTTCTCCTTCCCCTCTGCTTACTAACTCTCATCCTATGCTCACAAGGGCCAAAACCGGCAACTCCAAACCTAAAGTGTTTGTAGCCCATACTGAGTTAGAACCCACCAGTATTAAACAAGCCCTTTCCAAACCTGAGTGGGTTAAGGCCATGAAGGATGAATACAATGCTCTTCAGGCTAACAACACTTGGTCTTTAACTACTCTTCCACCTGATAGGCAAGCAGTGGGATGCAAATGGGTTTTCAAAATAAAAGAAAATCCAGATGGCAGCATTAACAAGTATAAAGCCAGGCTTGTAGCCAAAGGCTTTCACCAAGAACAAGGTTTTGATTACACAGAAATGTTTTCTCCTATTGTCAAACCCACCACCATAAGAGTTATCCTCACACTGGCTATCACATACAGGTGGGATATTCAACAAATAGATGTGAATAATGCGTTTCTAAATGGGATACTTCAGGATGATGTCTATATGAGTCAACCACCAGGCTTTGTGCACACTGATAAGTCTCTTGTATGCAAACTGCACAAAGCCATCTATGGCCTCAAACAAGCCCCAAGGGCTTGGTATGAGAAACTGACCCAGGCCCTTCTGCAGTTTGGTTTCAACCCCTCTAAATGTGACACTTCCTTATTTGTTTACTCTAAACATGGCACCACTCTATTTGCTTTGGTTTATGTAGATGATATCCTACTTACAGGGTCAGATGCTGCTCTTCTTCAAACTGTCATACACAATTTACATAGTGTATTTCCTCTGAAAAAGTTAGGCAGACCCAGCTATTTTCTTGGCATAGAAGTTAAATTCTGCAGTGATGGATCTGTGTTCCTCAATCAATCAAAGTACATTCAGGATCTGCTAACACGAGCCAAAATGTCCAATGCCAATGGGGTGCCTACCCCCATGTTGAGCACCTGCAAACTTAGTAAACATGGTACTGACCTTTTCTCTGATCCACACCTATACAGGTCCATAGTAGGGGCATTACAATATGTAACTTTAACTCGGCCAGACATTGCTTTCAGTGTTAACAAAGCATGTCAATATATGGCTAGACCTTTAGACTCTCATTGGGCTGCTGTGCGACGGCTACTTCGATATCTCAGTGGTACAACCAAACTGGGGTTCAAATTGACTCCATCTCTGTCTGGCTCTAAGTTCTCTATACGTGCCTACAGTGACTCGGATTGGGCCAGTGACCCTGATGACCGCAGGTCAACCTCTGGATCGTGTATATATTTTGGTCCCAACCTGATCTCATGGAGCTCTAAGAAACAGTCACTTGTAGCACGCTCTAGTACAGAGGCAGAGTATCGTGCTCTTGCCCACACCACGTCTGAACTTCTCTGGCTGGAATCCTTACTATCTGAGTTAAGCATACCGTTTCACACCCCTGCTCTCATGTGTGACAATCTTAGTGCAGTTCTGCTGTCGCATAACCCGGTCCTTCATGCTCGCACGAAGCATATTGAACTTGACATTCACTTTGTTCGGGAAAGAGTTGTGGCTGGCAAGCTTCTGATCAAACATGTTCCTGCTGCTTTACAAATCGCAGACACGCTGACCAAGCCATTGGGCACTAGCGCTTTTCAGGAACTTCGTGGCAAACTCAAGGTGTTGAGCTACACTCCCCAACCTTCAGTTTGAGGGGGGCTGTTAGAGATATTATTTTAAGCTAAGTGCTTTTGTTAGATACAGTTAACACTGTTAACTAAGTGTGACTGAAGTATAGAGTAAAGTGGTTAACCGTTAGATATGTTAACGGAAACCGTACTGTATATAAGCTAACACCTTATCTCTTTGTAAGTGTGAATGAAATATATCTTTTCTCCTTTCTTCTGTTTCTCACTTCATCTTCTTCATCACCTCTCTTCAACTTCACAGAGTGAAGTATGAAGAAGATTCAACTCTAACATTCGCTATTGATTGATGTAGAAGATAGAGTTCTAAACTTAGTAAGAGTATGCACATGATCTCATCCCTAAACAATCTAAAAATCATTTTTAAACAAAAAAATACTCTTCTCCCCATTTTTTTCATCGATTTTGTAACAATATTAAAGATGAAATCATTCCATAGTTACGTGTTACATTTAAAACAACCAATTTAAGTTTAAATAATACACCTAGCATTCTTCAAGAATATCTTCATATATCTAGGTATATCCCTTATGAATTATGGTGTAGTTACAATATATTACATACAAACATCAAACTTTGTCATGCAGCGTAGAACCTTTTTTCAAAAACTCATACGACACTATTTTCAATTTAATGTATCTTATCGTATCAGAAATTCTAAAACGACACTGTACCTTGCATTTATTTTGGACTTTTTTTTTTTTTTTGTTTAAATTAAACTAAACATATATTTCACTAGTCAGCAAGATTCACTCCCTCTTAACATTGAATTAACCTTTATTTTGTTTTGTTTTTTATACCATCCAAGAGAATTCAAGAAGTAAAAAAATACAAGGTACAGTGTGAATTTTTATTCATCGTTTAATAATATGTAATATTATATATCTATATATATATATATATATATATATATATATATATATATATAGGGCTAAAAATATTCTTTTAATAATATTTTATTATATATTATTAGAATGTCATTTTTATTTTTCATTTTCTGGAAGCACATTTGTTTGGGTTGATTCTATTGTAGTTATTCTAATTCACTATTAAAATAATTTATTTTATGTTTTAATTATTTTTACTCAACAAAAAAAAAAATCGAGGTATAATTATAGGATACATCATGTTTTATTTTATTTCTTTTATAAAAAAGATCATCTATTTTCTCAATTTTCTAAAATAATTGAGGGAAAAACTAATTCAAGAAATGTTTCGAATCCCAACAAATACAGTTTATATTTTTATTTATGTAAAACTGGTATTTTTTTGTTTATATTTTATTTATAAATTAAGTTATCTATTTTTTCTGTTTCTTTAATAACCGAGTGGTTAGATAATCATATTTTAATATAAAGCCACTCGTAAAATAAGTTTTTATCATAAATCTAACTCATCTATAGCCGCTCCAAACTCGTACAAATCATTCTATGACATGGATTGCAAGACGGGAAAAAATCTTCAAAGTTTTGTGTTGTATGTTGTTTTTCTAGCACCAAGCTTTGAACAAAATATTTGTTATGCTCTTGCAATTTATTTCACATAATGGTAGTGTTATTGTTGTTTCCACCTTTTGCAAGGCAATTGTTATATTTTGAAATAACCTTCCTTTGTTGTCAATCAAAGAAAACACTCCATTTTTATTATTTTCCTCGGTTAACAACATTGAGAAATTTATTCCTAAACATACTGTAAATTACAAGCAATATGTTGTTGTCTCAGAATACATGACATTTGTTTGAATATTGCAGCACATAACGAAAGTGGTGAATGATAAATAATTAAAAAAAGATACAGTAGATGTTACTTTCAATTTTCTTACCATTCACCATTTTCCTTAGCAAGTAATATATTATATTGGTTCTTTTATAAAACCAAGATAAAAGTTCTTATTTTATTTTTTAATAAAAAAGAAATAACTTTTTCGCTCGATTTTATAAAAGAACCGAGGGTTGTTACAGTTACTCAATTAACCTACAATGAATTTATACTTTACATTCATAAAGTAACAACGCTCAAGATATTGCCAACACATCAATCCACAAGAAACCCTCTACATCCAATAAGAACGTGAATACCAATATTATATATCTCGAACACTATCTAGTGAAACTCAAACATTGATAATAAAAGCATTTGTCGTGAAAACAGTGAAATTATTGATAATGAAAGCTTGGAACAGGTCTCTAGGATGGATTGCAAGTGCTGAAAAAATTTATTCCAAGGTTGGTGTTCTTACATAATATATTATCTTTTAACTAGAACTTCATGTTATGTATCTAACTTTTTTATGCTATATCAAAAATTGGATGCATGCAAAATCATTCAACTTGAAAATAAATGGGTACGCAACAAAGGCCCATCTCTCCATACTTGAAGCATTTAAGAGGAGTAGATGCTTCTCTCCCACTTTTCCCTTTCCCACCTAAGGCTTTCTATTAAGTCTTCTGGTTACTCTTAGCACTTGAATTTCCATAAGGCTTCCCACAACTCTGACTTTCATGCTTCTTCTTACTAATAATCTTGTATTGAGTTGATTAGACCTTGCTATCCTCATCATAAATCCGATACTTATTAACCAATATAGAAAAGCAAAAGATCTCCTGGTAACCAATAAGCTGTTTGATTTATGGACATATGCCACTCTTAAACTTCACATATTTTTATCCCTCAGCATACACACCATTGTAGTGAGGACAAAAATGAGACAGTTCTTCAAACTTAGCTACATCATTAACTATAGTCATGTTTCCCTGTTTCAGCTCTAGGAACTCAATCTCTTTGTGACTTCACACCTCAGCAAGAAAATACTTGTCAAAGAACTCATTCCTGAAACTAGCCCATGTAATCTCGTTTTGAGTAGCTTCCATTCTTTGACGAGTGTTCTCCCACTGTTGAAGCGGTAGAGCGGCAAGCAACAAAAGATTTGGAAGTATTCATCCGGGAATTATCGTGTCCACAGAGATCGGTGAGAAGAACTGCCGTTCGACTATCTCGCGTTCTAAGTTTCATGATTTGGGTGCGGAAAAGTAAATGCGGGAAAAGTAAATAAAAGCAGATAAACAATCTCAATAGTCTAAGAGAAATAGTTATGGAGTGGCATTTCGTTCTACCCGTCGAATACTTAAATCTGAAGATCTATCGCTCTACACTCACAATATGCATCAACATCACCGGGCATCACTCGAGATGCCGCATCGGTGTCCATGTCTGCAACACCGACGAAAGCTCAACCGTACTATTCACATCAGCGATTTCTCCACCGACACAAACAACACGGAGGCATTAGACTCGATACCCACTACGATTGTTAGTCCTGAATCCATGTCTGCAACCCAGAAACTAACAGTTATCATTCCTAATCAAGATCTATGGTGTCCATGTCTGCAACAACACAAATCCAGAGCATTTAAGCAAAAAGATCAAGAACAACAACAATGATGATTTGTAAAGCGAATATATAAACGATCCCAAGATCCACAAATATACATACAATAAGAGTAGAAACATACATACAACACCCACCATTGGAATGAAACAAAGGGAAGAGAGAAGATGAACCGGAAAGATCTCACCGGTACAATGAAATCGAGTCAGATCCATGATCAATCCACATGACGTCGCACCCAATGGTGTTTCCTAAGCCTCTAAACTACCAAAAAAGGATCAGAGCTCAACTTGTCAAGAAGAGGTGATAAAAAACCTAAAAAATCTGTTATTAACTATTTATACAAAACTGAGTTTCGCAGTGGGCGCGACGCGCCCTACTTCGGTGCGACGCGCCCTGTATAAATTTACCAAACCGCCCTAGAGCGCGAAGCGCCCTAATCCGGCGCGACGCGCCCTAACTTCTGCCAGACTATGTTCTTCAAACTCAAAGAGGGCGCGACGCGCCCTACAGCGCGCGAAGCGCCCTGCACCAGAACAGCAGAATTATTTTCTCTTTGCTCTCGCAGCCGTGTATTCGACACTTTATTCCTCAAGGCTCCGAAAACGCAAGAATACCTACAAAAATACAACAAAACTATCAAACGGTATAAAAGTATATGAAAATACAAGTATTCGTAAAGTAAACGTAATTACACAAAAACGGGGAATTATTCAAACGGTATTAACAAAAAGCATTGATAAGTGCCACTATTTACATACACAAAATAACTACAATTTGGCACTTAACAACTCTCCCCAACTAGAATCTGTTTGTCCTCAAACAGGGCCAAACACTCAAATCGCAAAAGTAAAAATCCAAAGAATCAAGAATCGACAAGATTTGGAAAAACAAAACAATTGTACGGTTCAAACAAAAACGCACAAACAAAGTAAATATTTACCACTATCCTACAACGACAACATGAAAACGAAACGAATCCTAAGTACAAAAATTCATACAAAACATCCTAAAACAAAACAAACTCAATAATGAATCACGCCTAGCAAAAACTCATCGGTAGATGAAAAACACCGAAAGGTGAGGACTTTGAACACTCATCCAACAATCTTGCAAACAATAGACAAAATTATGCATTCATCCAAAAATAGTATCGACATTGCAACGGCACGAATCACCAGGGCTTTTAAGGTTGTAATGTGGCTTGGTTAACAAACAAGTGATAAGTCCTAAAGCTAATCGAAACAAAAACTTGCCTAAACCTAAGGGAGTAATTACTTCCACAAAGTTTCAAACAATACAATTTCAATCCAACTTTTCTCTTTATCACAAATTTCACACCAAACACAAAACTTATTAGCACATTCTTATTCAAAACTCTTTTTTGTTCTTTTCTTTTTCAAGCTTTTCTCTTTTTTTTCTTTCTTTTTCTTTTCTTTCTTTCTCACCTTTTTTTTTCTTTTTCTTTCTTTTCACTACCTCATATCAATCACATCATAAAAAGGCAAACACCTTCTCCCCAACTTGAATTCAACCATAACATAAAGTGAATACTCCCTACTTTCTAAGGCAAGGTAAAAATCCAACTAAGCATCATAGTTAAGGTCAAGAAAACAAAGATAATCAAAATCCATCAAAAAGGGTGAACTATGTCTCAAGTTCAAAAACAAAATGGACAATGACAAAAAGGCTCAAAGGGGGTACGAATGGTCACACACTCACAAGGTAAAATGACATTTGGCTTATGGTAGTTGTGCTCAAAATCAAACAAGTGCCTTGATCACTTTCGTGCATTCACAAAATCGATACAGACGAAAGATTAAACATAATAATATCCAGTTAAAACAAGAAATGTCGGTCACTCACATATATACACAATGGAAAGCCACCTCACATTTATGGTAAAAAGGGGAAACTAATTGTGATTCAAGTCATGAGCAAGTTATGCAAAAAGAATGAATAGTATGAAATTTGTACAAATGAAAAGTCTCAAAAACATGCTATGCTATAGAAAGCGATAAACGAGTACCTTGCTATGTACAAATTCGAACAATCATTACCGCACAACCGGCATGTTGAATCAATCAAAATTGGAGAATTATCAAATGCGACTCCAAGTAACCGGGCCAAAATTTGAGTCTAAACACAAACAAAAGAATTAAAAATAAATCGATAAAATACTATACTATAAAGCCTTGGTGTAAGTGGGAAAAAGGCGAGCCGAGTGACCCGTTAAAAAGAGGTCACTGGCCAAAAGCAACCCAGCGCGCGACGCACCCATGAGCGCGCGACGCGCGCTACACCAGAAAAACCAGACCAGTCTAAAAAGACAGATTTTCCAGTGAGCCACCACTTAACACCTACACAACTCAATTACAGAAAAACAGAAAAATAAAACCGTTGGGGTGCCTCCCAACAAGCGCTCGTTTAACGTCGTTAGCTCGACGCCTTTATTGTTTCGCGAATGGTAAGAAACTTCCTCGCGGTACGCCAATGCTTTCGCCTCAAACGCAACCTAAAGAAAATGACCTGCCCAAACACTTAATCAAAACTATACGAAACTTAAAACATAAAACCATCGCAATGCGATTAATCTTAACCAATCCCCGGCAACGGCGCCATTTTGTTGGGGCGGTAAAGCGGCAAGCAACAAAAGATTTGGAAGTATTCATCCGGGAATTATCGTGTCCACAGAGATCGGTGAGAAGAACTGCCGTTCGACTATCTCGCGTTCTAAGTTTCATGATTTGGGTGCGGAAAAGTAAATGCGGGAAAAGTAAATAAAAGCAGATAAACAATCTCAATAGTCTAAGAGAAATAGTTATGGAGTGGCATTTCGTTCTACCCGTCGAATACTTAAATCTGAAGATCTATCGCTCTACACTCACAATATGCATCAACATCACCGGGCATCACTCGAGATGCCGCATCGGTGTCCATGTCTGCAACACCGACGAAAGCTCAACCGTACTATTCACATCAGCGATTTCTCCACCGACACAAACAACACGGAGGCATTAGACTCGATACCCACTACGATTGTTAGTCCTGAATCCATGTCTGCAACCCAGAAACTAACAGTTATCATTCCTAATCAAGATCTATGGTGTCCATGTCTGCAACAACACAAATCCAGAGCATTTAAGCAAAAAGATCAAGAACAACAACAATGATGATTTGTAAAGCGAATATATAAACGATCCCAAGATCCACAAATATACATACAATAAGAGTAGAAACATACATACAACACCCACCATTGGAATGAAACAAAGGGAAGAGAGAAGATGAACCGGAAAGATCTCACCGGTACAATGAAATCGAGTCAGATCCATGATCAATCCACATGACGTCGCACCCAATGGTGTTTCCTAAGCCTCTAAACTACCAAAAAAGGATCAGAGCTCAACTTGTCAAGAAGAGGTGATAAAAAACCTAAAAAATCTGTTATTAACTATTTATACAAAACTGAGTTTCGCAGTGGGCGCGACGCGCCCTACTTCGGTGCGACGCGCCCTGTATAAATTTACCAAACCGCCCTAGAGCGCGAAGCGCCCTAATCCGGCGCGACGCGCCCTAACTTCTGCCAGACTATGTTCTTCAAACTCAAAGAGGGCGCGACGCGCCCTACAGCGCGCGAAGCGCCCTGCACCAGAACAGCAGAATTATTTTCTCTTTGCTCTCGCAGCCGTGTATTCGACACTTTATTCCTCAAGGCTCCGAAAACGCAAGAATACCTACAAAAATACAACAAAACTATCAAACGGTATAAAAGTATATGAAAATACAAGTATTCGTAAAGTAAACGTAATTACACAAAAACGGGGAATTATTCAAACGGTATTAACAAAAAGCATTGATAAGTGCCACTATTTACATACACAAAATAACTACAATTTGGCACTTAACACCCACCAGTATTCAGCCTCCTCAGATAACATATGTGTCCACAACATCAGTTTTTGTGCATTCGTACATGCCATGACTCTGAAGATTCTCTCAATTTCTTGCAGCCATATCTTAGCACAATCTAAATCATATCTCCCTTTAAATGCAGGCAGATGCTTCTTATGAAGTCTGTCTAACCCACAAAACTCGTCAACAACCTCATCATTCTGATGATTCTAATAAGCTTGCGTCATCACCAGAGCAAGCGCCTCCAAAGCACCAGAAATTGCACAGTGGTTTCTACCAGCCATTTCTCTACATAACCAGCCAATTGCCATTATAGAGATCATGTATCAACGATGTTCATATACATGTCGCATACCAAGAAATAAATAAAATCGTAAAACTTGTCGGGATGGATCGACTTGATCTAATACCAACTATGTAACACCCTAAAACCTCGATTCTTAAATTAAAAGAAAGACATCGATAAATCATAAATCACTTCACCTCTAGGGTGTCACATATACTTCTCCAAACAAACATACACTTTAAAAATGATAAATAACACATCGGATTTAAACATTAAACCATCTCGATACATTTCATGTTATCAACAATGAATAAACTTTAAATAATTGCTACTACAAATAAAATCAACTTGCAAGATAGACATAACGACCCCATCTAGATGTTACACTATCAGACCATTTATTCACGAATCCAAAATAAAACAGAATAAAGGAAAACAAAGTTAGCCATCTCAAGCCATCCTCTGGTACGCACCACACTAACTCTCCCTTGCCTGATTATCTGCATCATAGTCGTAAAACCAACACAAGAAACAAAATGGGAAATGAATACAATTAATAACGGTGTAAAATACAGTAAGGATAGATAGAACACATCTATTATTAAAATCAAGCCACTCAATCACACAACAACCAATCATTCATAACATCAATCATTCACATATTCAAGAATGAATGCAATGTACTCGACGCCCTACTTCAACATGCATTTGGTATCAATTTTTGAGATTAGAGGTATGTTACTGATTTAATCCACTCACCGATGGTTCCTCTCTAAACCCAAATTCGTCCTTGGTCCCCTCTTTTGAACCAGAGACTCATCCTTAGAACGAAGTCCATATAACATCACCAGAACATGTGATGCATGAAATGCACAACACCAACAAATGAAACAATCATCACAGGTTCCCCTTTGAACTGTACCCATCAAATAAGTATGAAGCAAACATACATACAATCATATATCACCATATAAGTATTGTAGAACCTTGTTTTGCATGTAGTAAACTTTTTATCAAGACAACATCTTTTGATAAAGAAAAGTACAGAGACATCCATCATCATAAAGATGAAACCAATGATAAGTCAAATAATGCACTTAAGCGGTTAAATATGCAAGTCATGAATATAAAGGTTTGATAAACTTGACAATCAGATGAAGGCAAACAAATTGGATTTTATTAAAAACCTCAAGAGATCTCAAGTAAGTTTCAACGCAAAAGATTACAACCGACAAAGGCTTAAAGAAAATATCTTAAATTAGTATGTGAGTGAAAATATGTAAAACCAAAGGGACCTTCTCATAGAAGTACATGACTATTAGCACACACAGACACACAAACATTTTTCTCAAATGATTTACCAAAACAAAATACTTCGAAAAACATATAGAAATTGCACTGGACAAGATGGGAGAAGTCAAAATGCCCAGAAATTGCATAGGACAAGATTGTGTGATTAGTTCCTATATATATATATATATATATATATATATATATATATATATATATTGTGTGTGTGTATTGAAGTTTATCTAGCTTTGAAATCTTCTATTGGTTCATGGTCAGCCAGTTAAACGATGATTTGTCAAGATTACCCGATATTAAAAATCTACATAGGTTTTAGATCATCCTAGATAAAATCTTAGAGGTTATTTGGTTAACCTGTTAAACCATAATTGAGCTAAGATATTCAGAACTTGAAGACTAACCACTACAAGGTCTGTGTTTGTGGAGAGAAGATTAGCCAATTCAATCTACAGTTTAGGAGGAAGCTTGGCCATTTCACTTTCAACAAATTATTAGAGAAAATACGCAAACACATATATCTATCGTCTTGTATTATTCGGTGGAAGGGAAAGCACCATTTCCTTGTATAAGGGAGTTTTTGAGTCATTCATACTAAAAGTTCTAAAGTATTATTGGAAACTCTCAAGACCAAGTCTCGAGAGAAGGGTAGGTCCTTTTTATTTTTGACCGAACCTCTATAATTCTCCATATTCTTCTTTTTTCCTTTATCTTTTTATTTTCCGCATTTAAATTTAGTACTTTACTTTCACTGCTCAAATAATTTGAAAATGCTTTTGAACTCTGATTTAACTTGCCAAAAGTTTTCAAAATGATGTTTTTCCATACCACGCAATTCACCCCCCTCTTGTGTGTGAATTCTCAAGTCCAACAAGTGGCATTAGAGTCTAACTCCTGTTTAAGGACTAATCTCCCTAAGATTACTTCTAACACAAGACCGTTTTTAAACACACCACCAGCTCTTGAAAAAAGGTTATTTTTATATTTGGAAAATCATATTTAAAGTTTTTCTTCAAAGTATAAATATTGATTTATGGAAAATCATAATCAATTGTTTGGTTTATCCTACTCATCAAGTAAATGATAAAGAAGTGGAAAAACCTTATTCTCTTTGGACCGAAGAAGAAAAGAGAAAAATAGATATAGATCTCAAACCCAAAAATTTCATAAAAATGTCTTTAGATGATAACATCCTTCTTGATGTTCATCATTGTAAAACTGTCAAGGAAATGTGAGATACTCTAGAAAAGATATATGGAGCTTCTCCAAGTGTCAAGATAGAGATGATGAACACACGAGGCGAAGAAGTTATCTTTAAATGTTTTCCTAGCACTAAACACGTAGGAAATTTTATTAGAAATTAATTCGCTAACATATATCTAAGAATTAAGAATTGGAGAATTTATCCAACTCTTAAATATATTTTTGTTTTAAACTAAAAAGATCTAAATGTAAAAAACCTTATATCTTCTATGACTAATGCACCTGGACCCAAGAAGATAATATAGAGACAAAGGTGAAACCTAATGTATTTTATTGGATATGCCTTACAGCTTAAAAGATCTAAAATGAGATTATTTTAAGAAGCTATACAAAGCAGAGGTATACTGTACAAGTATATATGATTTAAGTCTTTGATCCTAAAGACAAACAATGAAGATGAATGTCAACCATTGTGATCAAAGCAATATATTTTGAGAGTTTATTAAAATTAATATGAGATGATTAGTAGAATGAATAAGCATGTGATGAACTTATCCATTGTTGTGAATTTACCACCTCTCGCATCCAACAATGTGTGGAGAAGGACACACCATAAAGGTGTGTTTTCCTAAAGGACTTTCATCAATAATTCTCTCGATAAAATAAGTAAAATTATTTTAAGGTTGAAACAATAAGTTAAATCTAATTAAGACCCTTAAAATAATTATTTTAAATTATTTTGCTCAAGCCTTAAATAAATCATTTCCAAATTAATTATTTCTAACCCATGAAAAATGAGTTTGTTCTAGTATTTTAAAGCTTAGGGGTACTAAAAGCATCAATTGGAGGTGTCAAGATAGCAACAAATCCTAATAAGGACAAAGCCGAGAAGAGCAAAAAGAAAAAGGGAAAATTTACTCGATTGGCCAAATCGATTAAATTATTTGAAAAAGTAAGAATTTGAACGTTGAACAACTCCTCAACGGATAGTTGAAGGAGTAAATGTTGTAACGGATACTTGCAACGGAAAAATATCAAATTTGTTGTTCCCAATCGATTATTCAATCAATTAAATGCTGACAATAAAAGGAGGTAAATTCTCATTTCTCTTCACTCCATTATTTTCTTACTACTTGTTTGCATTAAAAACACTCATTGCTCTCAAATCATGATCATAATCTAAATGGATTCAAAAAGAACGTGTTCCTCCCAACCTTCGTCATCTTAATTTTTTGGAGGTTTCTTAACCCAAGCTCAATAAACCAAATAAACATGAGGTTATATTTTATGTGTGATTGTTGTATTTTAATGTTTTCAGTTCTGTTCTTGTATTTTAATCTCTTGTCTCCCATTTTCCTTGCATTTCCTTTATGTGTCGCATAATATCGATTTATGTGTGATTGTTGAATTATGTGTGAGAATGTGTTGTACGATACTGTATGCAATTATCTGTTGAATATACATGTGTCTTATACTCTAACTTGCAATATGTACCACTTACTTTATTAATGTGACTCACCTCTTTATTGTTGTTGTGGTCGGCGCTCTTCTTTAGAATACAAATAAGAGCAGGAGGATGGCGTTAGGTTGTTCTTCTTTCCTTTTGTTTTCACGTTCTTAGAATTATGTTGCTCTGCTATGCAACACTAGGTGAGACAAATGGTGTTTTTAATTTTGTTGGCGTTATTTAGAGAGTTGCATGTTATACTCTCCCCATTGTGATGACTTTGTTGTTTTAAAGAAATTTTTACCGTTTCTATTTGGGTTTTAATAAAGTATTTTCTTGAGACTTATATGATTTGCCAAGCATGCTTAATTTTATAATTCCGCTGCAATGATACCCCACATGAAGGCGAACATGCGATGACAAATGTTGAATGTCTTAATTTAATTGTGTGTTACAGAACATATGTGTTTGATATCGAATAACATCCGAAGTGCGAATATGTATTTTCTATATGCTTTATTCTATAATATAAAGCGTAGGGATTTAGAATATTACACTCACCATATCCCACACCTATTTAATCTTATTTAATTTCTAATAAAATCAGAATTTTGATTCTCAATCTCTCTAAATTCTATTATTCAATTAAATTAATAAATTTTTATTAAATTATTCCCACATTCTTAACTAATAATTAAATAAAAATTGAAATAAAGTAACACTATGATACCCAATAAATAAATAAAAATTCTAACATGAATAAAATAGAAATACGAGAAACTAGATTCATGTAATCTTAGATAAAATCATATTATTACATAAAGTCTACAACTCATAATTTGTACTATTTGAGATTGAACGTCAAGGGAGTGAATTATTGATAAATTGAAGTTTGTTCTTGGATGATAGTGCTTCTTTCATCGATTTTCTCCAATTGTGGCAAGTAGACTCGGTTAATGGCAGAGGAATAAGAATCGAGCGTGGGTTTTCAGCAATGTGGAGATATAAGGGATTATGAGGGTTGCACGGTGGATCTTGAGTGTTAATTCAAAGTGAAGTTTTTATTGTTCCTCCATAGAAGACGACCAACGAAAATGTAAGAAAAAAAAGCATAGAATTTAATAATATAGAAATGAAAAAGAAATAGAAATGTTGTTTATTAAGAAAAGAAAAAATAAATTTTATTGGAGATATATAGAAATGACTAAAAAAAATTGAAAGGAAATAAGGGGTGTTGTTTATAATACCCTCTTTAAGGGGGTGATCCTTAATCTTAGACATTTATTTTTGAGAAACGGTTACCTCACCCTTGGAGTCTTAGGCACCATGTGCCTTTCTAAATTTACTCTTCTGATGCACACAATTTTTTATTCAGCGTAAAAGATTTTCGTATGTTTATCTATGGAATTCGTTCGTATGTATATTTACGAAATTAACTCAGAAATAGAAAATTAGAAAATCAAAATTGCAACGATAAAAACAATATTTATAAATTATAATCGGCATTACATTGATGATTTCAACACAAAATTAAATATTGCACTTCAATAACCCGGTGAATACTTGCACATCTCTAAGATTTGTTCGACTGTTCTTCATACCCGTCGCTACCAACTCGAGTAGGATTTTCTAAAATTAAATATTATTTTGTTGTTGCACAAAAAAATTGAAGTTTTGGAGTGAAATATAGTTGGTATAAAATATAGTAGAAGGTTACGTAGGTACATCTACGAAATATTTTGGCGTTAAGACTTTCCGGAGATACATTTACAGAAGTCTCCATGAACTGACTTAATTTAAATTTTTCTCAATGTTTACCATTTCAATATTTTCGTAAATGTAGCTCCGGAAAAAACTAAATTTTGGCACAAATAAATGTTTTTTGATGTGTATCTCCGAAAGCAGGGGCGTTAATGTAATCGCGTCATATTCATAAGAATATCAAGGGGGATTGAGATATTCTCTTCTTTTTTTCTTCTTATTTATTTATTTATTTTTAATTTAATTTATATACCCTAAATTTCTTTTACAATTTTAATAATATTTGTGTTGCTGTAAAAAAAAACATTTTAAATAAAATTATGTAAAACGTTTTCTCAAAATAATACTATCAAATAATTTTCATTTTTCTATAGATTGTCTTTCTACCAGAGACATTTTAATTCAAAGTGTATTATGTCAGACACATAATATAATATTTTTTTAATTAATAATAAAATTTTCTTCACAAATTATTAATAATCATAAAAAAATTACTAATGGTTTACATACAAATTACTAATAATCATAAAAAAATTACATAATATATAATAAAAAAATTTCGTAATCTCAAATTCAAATAGAAAATAAGATATTTAATTTAATAAAATCAAGATGGTTTAAATAGTTAAATATCCCTATAGAGAGTTTTTAATTGTTTTCTCTATATTATTATTTTTTTTTTAAATAATATTTGAATACTAGAATCATTTTAGTATTTGTCTCACATGTGAATTTTAATTTTATAAATGAATATCAAAAAAATTTAACATTCATAAATATATATATATATATATATATATATATATATATATATATATATATATATATATATATAATAAAAAAGTCACGAATTTATAAATACAATTTGCCTATTTAAACCTATCAGAATATTTATATAAGTTAACTTAATTTAGATGGTAGGACATGTATATACACTTAACTTTACTTTGAATATACGTACATGCCGGCTTTCTCCTATTACTATTAGGCTATATTGAGAAAAGTGTCAAACATTGCCATATTGATTATAACTTTCTAAATTAAGTCACCACCACTCTCTTTACCATCCAATTATTTTGACAAGGGACATTTCTCCATTTCCTGAAATTGTCTTTTCAAACCTCAAATCACTGCATCATGAACTTTGATTCGAAATCAACCAATGTGAAACTGAAACGTAATATCCACCCCCAACGACTAATAATCCTTCATTGTAGTCTTGTGTTTTCATCACATGTTGAAATGATATTCTCCAACTAAATCTATACCCCTCTTTTCATCCATGCAAAAAGAATAATAAATAGTGTACTAGAACTCAGTCTTTTATTAAATAACTTGTATATGGGAGTGGGATAAATAAATAGTATGTCTATTCGTTGCTTGTCTAGTTATTTTTCTTTTTGCTATTAGTTGATATTGAAAATATCTTAATTCTCCTGTTCTAAGGTGTCCAGATCAATCATGGATTGTTTTGTTCCAACCACTTAAATATTTCCTAAACCTGGAGAAAGTGCAGTTATTGCTTTGATGATTTGTTTGTCTGGCCGATTAGTGGAGGCTTTAGTCTTCAGAGTGTTCTCTCAAGATTTTAAATTTGAATTCTATTAAATACTAATAATTTTTGTCAAATTTACTACATATACTTTAATGATGGTGTCATTATATTTAACAGTGTCTCACAATTAAGATACATTTAAAAATACATTAAACATCTCTAGTATTCTAGACTTCCAAACAACATTATAAAGATAATCTTTTAAATATAAATAATTGATATAATACAATTTTTAAGTTTAAAAATAAAATAATTGACCTCTAAAACTTACCTCAATAAATAAAAAGTAAAATATCTTTTACCCCTGCCATATAAGCGGATTTTGATTTATCCTCTCCAAAAAATAAAATTTTCGCAGCCCTCACCAAATAATTTCATTCAATTTGACCTTGGATCAAAATTCCAACAGAATCTGTGGCTGGCATTTTTTTTTTTTAATTTTTCAAATTTCCACGTGGAAATTCGTTTTTTTATTTTTTATTTAATTTTTTAGTTAGGTTGATTTTTTTTTAAAAGTTTTTTTATTTATTTATGGGTGAAAAGTTATTTGTTCTAATTGTTCTTAAATTTTGTACATAATGACACTTCAATCCATGTCCTCTATATTAAAGTAAAGAGGCGCTACCACTACACCAAATAACTTTTGTTGTTTAATTTTTGAACATGAAAGTATAAATTATATATTATATTATATAAAGTACAATTAATATATTAATGTTATTAGTGTTATTTTTTAATTATATAACGTTATTTTATTATTTTTTTATTATAAACTTATTTAAATAATAAAATTGTAACTAGTTATATGTGACTATGTATATGTATAATATATACTGTATAATTATATTGTAATTAAAAAAATAACTGTAACTATGTATATATAATTGAATAATTATATACTATAAATATATTGTAACTAATTATATTGTTCAGTTTTAAAATGGTGCAGGTATATGTTTTTATATTAATTAGGGTTGAATCAATTAAATTTTAACGAAATCATGTAGCTCACTTGATGTGAGTCTCAACCTACAAGTACTAGGTTCGAATCCTTTAAAAAAAATCATTTTATTTTTATTATATTCTTGGAACAAATGAGCGGATCAATTTTTCTTCATGCCTTCATATTTATTTTTCCATATAATTTTTATTTAACTATCCTATTTAATTTTCTATGTAAAATAAACCATTTAAAACAAATGAGCGTACCATACTGGTACCCGTGCGAATACACGGGCATCCTGTTAATATTTAAAATATTGAATATTAACGGGAGCACAGAGTTATTGATTTAAAATGTTGAATATTAACGAGAGCACGAAGTTACTTATCAAAATTTTGAATATTATTGGAAACATTAAGTTACTGATCCAAATTTTGAATATTAACGGGAACAAATTTTGAATATTAACGGGAACATGGAGTTACTGATCAAAATAATAAATATTAACGGGAACACGAAGTCACTGATCAAAATAATTATTAACGGGAACACGGAGTTATTGACAAAATATTGAATATTAACGAGAACACATTACTGATAATTTTTTTTAATATTAACAAAAACATTAAGTTACTGATAATTTTTTTTGAATATTATCGAGAACAAATTTGGAATATTAACGGGAACATGAAGTTATTGATCAAAATAATGAATATCAACGGGAACACGGAGTTACTGATCAAAATAATGAATATTAACGGGAACATGAAGTTACTGATCAAAATATTAAATACTAACGGAAACAAATTTAAAATATTAACGGGAATACGAAGTTACTGATCAAAACAATGAATATTAGTGGGAACATGAAGTTACTGATCAAAATATTAAATATTAACGAAAACAAATTTGAAATATTAACGGAAATACGAAGTTACTGATCAAAACAATGAATATTAGTGGGAACATGAAATTATTGATCAAAATATTGAATATTAACGGGAACATGAAGTTACTAGATAAAATATTCAATATTAATGAGAACATGAATTACTGATCAAAACAATGAATATTGACGGGAACCTGAAGTTACTGATCGAAATATTGAATATTAACGGGAAAATGATGTTTATTGATCAAAATATTGAATATTAACAGGAACATGAAGTTAGTGGTCAAAATATTGAATATTAATAGTAACCTAAAATCAATTGATCAAAATATCTTTTTTCTATCAAAAAAAAATATAATATTGAACAAAATAAGCGTGGCTGAACGGGTACCCGGGCGGACGCATGAGTATCACACTAGTTTATTATATATAAGTTAGTATAATTCAATTTTTATGTTTGCTTTTAATTAGGTTTTAAAGACATAAATGTGATGGTAACTATTTAAAGAATATCTTGATTAAAATACTCTTTAAAAAATACTCTTTAAAAAAAGATAAACTTTTTTTTTTCTCTTTCTCGAAAGGTTATCTTTCCTCAAAATATGTTTTTATTTTATTTTTGTCTTTTAGCAAGTTAAGTAATATAAATATAATTTTCTATCCAATTCTTTTAAGATTTTTTTAATTAATACATTTTTTAAATATTTCTTTTCCATTTAAAGAATTACACCTTTGTGCTTTTGTTTGTATGTGAATGATTCAATAACATTTCCTCCATGTTGGAGAGAAATAGAATTTTTTTTATGCCTATATATAATACAAGTTTTTCTCTCATTGTACCAATAACTAGCCTTTGCTTTTCTTTCATCCCCTCTCTCACTCTGTTTTCCTCTGCTTTTCATTATTTTTGTTACTATTATCATTGTTAAGGCAATGGCTATAGAATGCATAACAAGTGCAAAACTCATGACTCAACCACCAAAACAAAGCAATGATAAAAATGAAAATGAAGAATCATCATCATTAGTTTTTGATGCTTCATTTCTAAGGCACCAACTCAACCTTCCAAAACAATTCATTTGGCCAGATGATGAAAAGCCATGCATGAATGTGCCAGAGCTTGATGTTCCACTCATTGATTTGAAAAATTTCTTATCTGGTGACCCTTTTGCTGCAATGGAAGCTTCTAGAACCATTGGTGAAGCATGTGAAAAGCATGGGTTTTTTCTTGTTGTTAATCATGGAATTGATGCAAAGTTGATTGAACATGCTCATAGTTACATGAATGATTTCTTTGAGGTTCCTCTGTCTCAGAAACAGAGGTGTCAGAGAAAAACAGGGGAACATTGTGGTTATGCTAGTAGTTTTACAGGAAGATTCTCCTCAAAACTTCCATGGAAAGAAACACTTTCTTTTCAATTTTCAGATGAGAAAAACTCATCCAAGATTGTTAAAGATTACCTTTCCAACACATTAGGGGAAGATTTTCAACAATTTGGGTAAGCAAAAATTTTAATCTCTTTTATTTTAATCTAATAATTTAGCCGATGAATTTTAATTCTTAAAAGTAAAAAAATATGATGTCGTAAATTATAATGATGACTCTGCAGTCAAATGTTTCTGCATAACTAATAACAAAATAATTTAAAACAAAAAATAACGGCGCATCTTATTGTCCGTTTGTCTTCTGTATAAACTTTATTCAGATATATTTTTGTAATAGATATATTTCATTTATGTTATATACTAAATTATGTTTATTTTTGGTTAATAAATAGGGAGGTTTACCAAGAATATTGTGAAGCAATGAGCAAACTTTCATTAGGGATAATGGAGCTACTTGGAATGAGTCTTGGAGTTGGAAAAGAATGTTTTAGAGATTTTTTTGAAGAGAATAAATCAATTATGAGACTTAATTATTACCCTCCATGTCAAAAACCTGATCTCACTTTAGGAACTGGACCTCATTGTGATCCAACATCTTTAACTATTCTTCACCAAGATCAAGTTGGTGGCTTGCAAGTTTTTGTTGATAATGAGTGGCATTCCATTAGGCCAAATTTCAATGCTTTTGTTGTCAATATTGGTGACACCTTCATGGTATGTTTGTTAACTTCTCTTTCTTTTCTATCATTTATTTAAAATAAAATTTATTATTTAAAAAGAATAAAATTTTAAGAATTGAGAAGTTATTTTGACTAACTTTTTGGGAATATAATTTTTAATAATAAATTTTTTTAATAAATAAATATTTCACTTAAAAATAAATAAGTAAAATATCGCGGATTCGAACATACGCTCTGAAATTGCCGACTAATATAAATTATCGAGTTTATAAAATATTCTTTTTTGTATGGTGTTATTGATTATTTTTTTCACTATGTATTTTGTGTAGGCTCTTTCAAATGGAAGGTACAAGAGTTGTTTACATAGGGCAGTGGTGAACAACAAGACAACAAGAAAATCTCTAGCTTTCTTTTTGTGTCCAAAAGGTGATAAAGTGGTTAGTCCACCAAGTGAATTGGTGAGTGATTTGACACCAAGGATCTATCCAGATTTTACATGGCCAATGCTTCTTGAGTTTACTCAAAAACATTATAGAGCTGATATGAGGACACTAGAAGCATTCACCAAATGGATTCAACAAAAACAAAATTAGCTCAAATTTCAACCACATGAATCAGAAACAAATTATTAGACCCATTGATAACCCTAGTGAAAAAGTGGCCAATCATGTGAAAGTACACTTGTGTAATTCATGAGGTACATATTAGTGAAGAAGAGTAATGAAGAATTAGGGTCATGAATCATGATTGAATTATGAGGCATCAATAAGAAAAAATTTCAAGCTAATTTTGTAATTTTAATTTTTGGATTATTATATAGAGAAGGCTATTAACTTTGCATTATTAGCTCTTTCATTTAACAACATATTATTTGGTATATTATATTAAATTTGTTTATATTTAAAAAGAGATAAATTATTATTAATTAAAGAAATTACATGATCAAACTCTTAACACAGGAATATAAACTTCATGTCACATTATTAAAATCAACTTATAAAAAATTTTAATTCTGAATATTTTAAAATATATGGAATATAATAAAATGAAGTGAAAGAAATCGGACAAAATAAAATGAAAAAAAATAAAGATTCAATTCTATTACTTAACTATTTTATAATTGAGCCAATACAATTTTTTCACTTAAACTAAATTGGAAAGGAAGCAAATTAGTGGTATGAGACTATGAGATGTATATTTAACTAATTTAAATAATATTTTATTTATTATAATTCATCTTATACCACCACTGCATTTAACCATATTTCATCCATCTAAATTTAATTTTAATAATATTTAATTATAATATGTAAAATATTATATGAAAAACATCCAAAGTAATCATTCACAAATAATATAAGAACTGAGATTCCAAATGTTAGAACATCTACACCATGTTTCGAATTCCTAGGATTCTGTTTATTTTGTTTTATTTATTTTTAAAAGGTTCAATTATTTGACTCATCTGAAGAAAATTAAGTTTAACACCTAATGAATCCTAATCACCAATTAAATTAATTTAAATAATATTATGTTGCTAAATGATGCTTAGTCACAACCCTCATGCATCAATCAATAGTTTTTTTCTTTATCTAGAGGATATTGGAACTATTTGAGGGTAAAGTTAAAATACAGCAAATAAATACATCAAATAAAACAAATGGTCCCACAATTTGAATGATTCTGAAGAATAGGAAGCTAAAATCCATGGAGGAGTGGCAGTGATCTCTTTTGTAATTTATGTAAATTTATTCATCAATTGAAAGCACTTGTTTCTTGGTTTTGTTGTTCTGAATTTTTATATCTGGAAATTTGGAGGGATTTGTAATTATTATACAAGAGAATACTTACCACAATCCTTCCCTCATTTGTCTTGTGATGCTGCAACATTCTTCTCATCATATTTTAATCTCTAGGAATAAAATAAAAATACATAAAACAAAACAATAATTGAAATTAAAAATTTGTCGACGCAGTTTGATCAGTTGTTGAAGACTCGTCTTATATCACACAATTTATTGAATTTTTCGATGATTAATTTTTAATATTTTTTAATAAATTATCATAATTTGGATTTATATTTTTCCATTTGCAACATCATATGAGTATTTTTTAATATTTTGTAAAAATCGTTAAAATTAGATTTTTTTATTACTTTATCGATCGGTCAGAACATTCTAACAAATTTAAATCTTGTAAACTCTGGAGTTAATACATCTCTCAGGTCATAGTTTAAATTTTCCATCCAACTTTCAAACTAAATTTTATATAATAAAAGTTATGATTTCATCTCGCAAGCTCTAGGCTCTTTATCCTAATAGTCACATAGACGACATATGATCTATTTGAGTCTGTATGTTCACCTATTCATAAATTTGAAATTTATTAAATTGTTTAATTAAAATAACACTTTTAAATTTGAATTGTCCAATCATGATCAAACAATTATCAAAACTTCAAATGTAAAAATATTTTATATGACTACAAGATATCATCAAGCACATAAAGAAAAAAATTATTATCTATAGCTTCTTTAAATCTAGTTAACAAAATTTGTCAGTTTGATTTACACTAAGAAGTTCAAGTTCCCAACACAAATATTAAATCAAATATTTTGACATATTAGAAAAAAAGAATATTATCATCCTGCAAATTCTAAATAAATAAATAAAAAGTGAAACTACAAGTAAGCCCTTGAGAAATGAATAAGAAAAAGAGATTTGAAAGGCACAGCCGCCACAAGTAAGGACAATGACAGTCCCATTCTTGTACTCTCTTCCAAAAGGCCCGCATCACGTGGAAACCATCTGTTGTTTGTTCTTTTGGCATTGTTTCTAATCCAAATTCATGCATTATTCTACTAATATTAATTCATTTCTATGGCTATTATTTTGCTAAGTAAAATAAACACAAAATGACAATAAACATTTGTATACATTCAACACAACTATGCTCTCTTGAAAAACGACATATCTTAGGATTTCTGTCACAGATACCTCCTTCACTAACCTATCTGTATTATTCTTGTTTCCTAGCTAGCTCTCCCTTCTTTATTTATTTTAATCTTTTGTTTTCTTCTGATACTAGCGAGATACCCGTGCGTACGCACGGGTACTGGTATGGAACGCGCATTTGTTTTCTATGTATATTTTTTAATAGAAAAATGTCTGGTTATCCGTGAAAAAATAATTATTGAATATATAATTAATAAAACAATATTTTGATCAATAACTTCATGTTCTCGTATACAAATATTATTTTTTTTAGGTATCGTTATAAAAAATATCTGAATCAATAGTAAATTTTCGTATATAAAAATATTTAGATCAATAATATATTTTTTTCCCGTATACCATTTGATAAAAAATATTTAGATCATAAATACCATTTTTTATATAAAGAAATTTGTTCAATATTGTATTTTTTTACATAAAAAAGAAATTTGTGTAATTGTTGTTAAGATGCATTTCATTCACTAAATATACATATTAAAATTAAAAATGAAAATTATAAAGAATAAAATATATATCTAGTAGTTGTAAAATTATAAGCGTTCGCAAAATTATTATATTTTATTATTCTAAATATTAATTTAATATTTAAAATAATATAAATATATATATTTTTTATTATATGTGTTAAGCTATATAATTTGGATTCAACAATAGAATTCATCTGCAACTCTATGCACTCAAAGAAGAAAGAAATAGTCACTACCCATCAAGTATGTTTTGTTTGGCTGCATAACAAAATAAGAAACTGACATGCAAAACTAATAATCCACAAAGATCTACAAAACAATATAAAATGATGAGACTACTACAGAATGTAACTTTAGGATTGTGTGTGACCTTGTGAATAAAAAAGTTCATTTTCCTTTTCAACACTGCTCTTATTATTTATTTTAATCGCTTATGAATGAACTTTAACAAACAGATAAAGCATGTCTTGGTAAAACTGAAAGCTATTAGTAATTCACAAAGTAAGAATCAAGGTACAAAATGAAAATAAACCATGAAAACAAAAACTCAAGTAAAACCTAAAACCAGTAAAAATGTTAAAAAATAGAAGACATAGAATTTAAGAACCAAGACAAACTTCTTAGTGTTATGTTGATATGAAAGTCTAGTATCAAGGCACATAACTTATGCTTAAAATCGACTATCAAAGGAACATACTCTTTCAACATGTGATATGTGACCTCCTGTCGACACAACTTCAACTGAGTCCATATTGACATCATGATATTTTAAGAGGGTGCTTTCACATATCTACTAAAGTCAGTCTCATTTCAGATTCTAAGGTCAGCTCAAGCTGCTGTGTGCTAAGCTGGAAAAGCTCTCTTTTCATATTTTCTATTTGATCGTCTCAGAAGCTTATCTCAGAATGGAGACAGCTAACTGTAATAAGCACTTATGCAATAAGCACGTAATTGAATTGAATAAAATGCATACCATTGTAGTGACAAATATAGATATTACATCAAACACATATCTTTGCTATTAGTAGGAGGAGCCCTTGGAACCGGCATGCTTGTGATAGCCATTCATTTTGAACAGAATAAAAGCAAATCATGGGAAAGATCTGGCAATATTCTGCGACCTTAAAAATACCCTCAAAGGCTGTAACAACGTATCCGTCAAAAGATCCGGCAAAGAATAAATGCAATATATCGATGTCATTTCAGTTATCCCACTTCATAACATAGATGATGATGAAGAACATGAAAGACTTTCTATAGAAGCAGCTTCAGTTTCTGAAACATTGCATATTGACAAAACTTTTGAACAGCAAAACTCAGCTAACAAATTTTGAGCAATACTTAAGAATCTTGAATTCTTAAGAATAGTAGCATAACCACTGAAAAAGCCAAGTTGCAACTTGCAACTTGCTTGGTACGTAACCTGCATCACCGGCAGGGCATGTGGTACATAACCTGCATCATATAATCAACAAAATTCAGCACCAGTATTAGACAGGTTCCAAGATTATTTTAACCCAGACGTTGCAGCTATACATACAACGCAACATAGTCAAGAAAATCCAACCAAAGAGGGGCCATCTACATCAGCTCAGCGGTTCATACAATACAAGATATTTATCATACATTCAGCTCAAGAAAAACATCACGAAATAGTGCACAAAACAACCCAGCGCTAGTTAGTTTAACATGATTGAGCAAAGAAGGAATTTCAGAACATTCAAACTAATATTGCTAATCTAGCATCCCCTTGTTTCAATTCCAATACCATCAACATTTAACACCACAAATTCAAACCTAACGGTTCAAAACAATCTTTCAGCCATGATACATTCAAAACGTAATCAAAGCTTGATGTGCACATGATTTGCTTATAAAACCTGCAGAGTTCATTAAAGAACATAAATATAAGAGGGTATAAAATATGTAATAGTATATACATAACCTTGTATCAAGAACCACACAGTCTATTCTAACATAAATATCATAAATCATGTAGTCTATTCTGACATAAATATCAAAGTAGCCAATAGTTCAGATATTTGATTAGACAATATATATAGTCAAATCTTGTAGGGATATATCAATATTCAACAATATTATAGGTGTACCAAAACTTTATAGCCTCTTGAAGGGAACTCCTTGAAAAGAGCTGAAACCATTTTGCTTCTCTTTAACCATAGATATATATGGCTTCCACAATCTTCATTAGATATAAGCAAAATCCAATTAAACCGGGTAAGATCATATCATGTTTACAACTTGATCCTTGAGGCTTTTCAGTCACAATGTTGGCATGATGAAAGGAAAGATGTTCTTGAAAGCTATTAAAGAATACTTGAAAGTTTGGCCTTTACAGTACTATCAAGAATTGAATATGTACTTTATGCAGATTGCCAAACAGTAAGTCTATCACAAGAAAGAAGAAGTAGTGTAAGAAAGCTTGTCACAAGCAGTATCAATTAAGAAATAAAATATTAGCAGTTTCACCCTTCCATGTAACAAAAAGTATAGTATTTCAAAAAGTGCAATTCAAGTAAAAGTTTTTTTATTGGTACAGGCTGTGAAAGTAATGGAGTTTCTAATGTTCAGTTTGCTAACAATCATACATACATAGATAAGAATTCTGCTAAGATTTGTATTGGAGGAAGACTTGCAGATAACCAATGCCAGAAAGAATTAGTAGCAACAGTCAGGGAGGCAGCTAATAAATGTGATCAAACAACTGGACCACCTGTTGAGTTATTTGCTTGTAATCAAGAACTGCCTGCAGGAAGTACAAACAATATGGTTGTAGACGATTTTCAGGATAATCAATCAGAAAAGTCCTTCTTGTGCATGAAAAACTTCCTTATATTTCTAACAAATCAAACCCTTTATATGAATAGATGACTACTACAATATATACAGTTTTGATGTATGAAGAAACCCAAACTCGAGATTTTACAAACCTGGAGAATCTCAATCAGAATTAGAGTCGTATTCAAAATACTCACTTTCAGCTTCAGAACATTAATATTATTAGCCTTAATGCTTTTAGCAATAATCTTTGTGCTGTGAAGAATATCAGTGGTGATCTCAAATAGCACCCAAGCCCATTTCTCACTATTGGCATTATCTGATATATAGTGAATGTCCTTTTTTTGAAATCTTGAGGCTTTCATCTCTCAATTCCTCTACCACCACCTGTTGCTGCATAACCGCTTATTTTCACCTGCCTAGCATATTCACTAATTAGAATTTCATTAAATTACCAAATGGACAAAACATGTACAGTAGAGCTAATTCAACGTGTTTGTGTATTTCGTAGCGAATAACAAAAACACAAAAACACATCCATGTAATTGATCAAAAGGGAAAGCAAAAAAGAATAAACAAAGAGAAAAGAGAGGCAACTCAGTTACACAGTGATGCATGCATAGCCTAGCGAAATTTGAACAAACCGCTACTGTCCGCTACTTGAATTTTTAAGTGCATCCTGATATTTTATAAAACCGACAGTTTCTTGCCAGAGAAAGAGTGTTTATGCCAAAAACGAAGCCCTTTGTATCGTTTATTGGTAGAAGAAATCTAACAGCAGAGCCTGAAATTACTTGGATCAGTAAATCTTCGGACAGAGGCCCAAATAGTCAGGCATTGAGAACCTTGAGCTCATACTTTCCAGTAGCTTTCAACCACTTGTCATGGTGATGCTTAGATCTCAAACACTTTATAGCCCCGCCCCTGAAATCTATTATTCCTTAAAAACACCATTCCAACAGCGAGACATTAGTTAAATAAGCCCTTTTGAGGGCAATAACACAGTTAATCATCGACAAATCTATCATTCTCTTCAAGTTATCTACAACCATCTCAATATTAAAAATGATGAAAAGGAAATAATACAAACTAATGTTCAAATTAAATCTTCTATGAATTGACTATTCTAAATAATTGTTTACTCAGAAAGATGTATAGTAATATTTAAAAATAAACCACCAAATTCAAAAACATAAAACAAGGAAATGAATGCCTACCAGCCAAAGACACAGAAACATCATGAAGGTGTTGTCCGTCGCTTAAACCTTCATATTCCTTGATATATTGTTCGATAGACATAATGACATGGAATTTGTGTGGATATGGGTTTCTCCCTTCTGCTTTATCAGTTGCAAAATGCTTTTGCCTATTCTTCCGGTATTACTGCAGCGAAACAAAACCCAAGTAAACAAAAAATGTTCATCAACCATACTATAGCTGAAATAACATCTCTGAAACATTACAGTAAGAAAAGATAAGAGTAATACAGTTGGATTCATATCTTCATCGTCAACAGCTGCAGGTTTGTTCTCTATGACACTTAGTGTTTCAAGACCTGTAGAGACATTAACATTCATATTTCATATAAAAGTATAAATTTTCAGAAACTGAAACCAATAAAAGAATAAAATCACACAAAACTCCACTAAAATATACATAAACTAAACTATAGAAATTAAATATACAAATTTCACCACCAATCAAGGGTAACTAACAGTGCCAATTGTTTACACTATATATAAAATATAACAGCAGAGTTACCCCTATGTGCTATGATACAACCAGAATTAGAACATTGAAACATCAGAGTTACCCCTATGTGCTATGATACAACCAGAATTAGAAAAAAATAGACTTTAAAAAAAACAGACTGCATAATAACAACAACATCCTACAAATATAATAGATACAGTAGAAACAAAAACTCTATCGCTATCACCTCCTAACTGAAAACACGCACTCACCAAGATCAGAACAAACATAACGCCGACTGCACTAAGATCAGAGCAACCTGTTATCGCACATACTGGAACAAAAAATCCAGACTTCAAATCCAATTCGCAGCTACGCCGAAAAACAGATACAGCACTCCATACATACCATGACTCATCCTATTTTAAATTCATGTGTAACATGAAAAAATTATTATATTCAAAATGGTCTCCCTTGTGCAACCATTAAAAGAAATGATGAAGCTTGCAGTAAGATAAATCTAAAATATCCTATTTTTTATAATCGGGCAATGCACTATCAATTAGAAAATGGATACTGTACACAACCAACTCCACCAAAAAATGCAGAAAAAATGCACAAGGGAGATTATAATTACCCGATTATAGTTTTCAATCCAGCTCTCTTCCTCACATGGTGACATCCATTTCAAGATTAGCGACCTATTCTCCATAAACTCCTTACAGGTCTTATCTATAGTCAATGCAGCATTTGAATTTTTCTCAATAATAACTTTGTCAGCCACATCAAAAGTCAATAAGGAGTAACCCAACATCGTTCTATCCAATTAGCATTCTTAACATTATTAAGAGCATCATGCAACTACAACTTAAAGTATCAACAACTGAAATTGATGTCATAGCTAGAGTAAATAAAAAGTTGTTAATCTAAACTTGTGAAGAAAATTACCTCAGCATCAGCATATGTTGATTGTCTCCTGATACTACATCGAGAGTATTTAACAGCTGATTTGGAACCATACCACTTAAGCTTCAACTGTTTCCATAATTTCTATAATATGAGTAAGATTCATAAGAGCAGTATAAATATGAGAAGTTAAGAAGCATAAGTGGTGAATTGGGGAAAAAAATACCTCAACTCTATCAAACATGTCATCAAGTATCAAAGGCTATCCTCTGTAATATGTATCTCTTGCCTATTACCAAACACCACCATGTTAAAAACACCATGAACAACTTCAAAAATCAGAAGCAGAGTTATAGAAAAAGTGAAGACTGAAATTACCCCAGAATAAAGAGCTTCAAGGGTTTCTTTGCCAACATATTCATCCCAATTTTGGACCTTGTTTCTTTCTTTCTGGTCATTTAAAGGAGCATAAAGACTTTCACTGATTTCCCTGTCAGCATCTTCACATTCACATGCTTTGTATGTGTATGTGCATAACAGAAGTAACGTTGCTCCTGGAAAAGATAGAACATATAAAGTTTCCTCAAGAGACAGTTCACCGCTCTCGATTGAATCAGACACAAATAACGCACATAATAGACCATAAACAAAGAATGTGAGAACAAAAAACATCCACAACCATGCTCTGCAGAGTTGTTTTACCTGAAGGGTTACAATTAAACTTACTGAAAACCATGTGAATCCATGAAAGAATTATAGCAACAATCTGTAAGTTTGAATATCTTACTTGACTCCAAAAGGGGTTCGGCAGCAGAATTTGAATGAGATATTATTTTCTGCTATTTGCCATTGACAATATTGAACAAACACAGTGCATATTCCAAGGCTCGGTGACTCTACAATTCCTTACCAAACTTGTACTCCAAAAAATTTCACATCTCAACTTATGAAAGCTAAAGACCAACTTATAAGCATAAAGACCAACTTATGAAAGCTAACATAACTGTTGCATCTAAAGTCACATATTAGTATTGTGATTATCACAAAATTATCGCATTAAACACAAAAACCCTAATCACAAACTGAAAACCCTAAATTTAAACAGATAACCAATTATAAACCTTTATAAACCTTTCAAACAGTGATTTCCCCCGTCCATTTCACTTCACCATAAAGCTTTTCACATTTATCTGCTAGATAACCTGAAAGTTTAAATAGGAAATCTCAGTAAGATTCACTAATATTACAGAAGTAGTCAAAAGAAGTTGGTCCGTGCATACGCACCACACTCGTCGACGGAAACCGCCAACTACAATCATACCGTTGCTATCCCGTTTCAACCACCACCATCACAACCGTCTCAAGCCCGTTTCCACGGTAAGAACACACCTAAAACCATGGTCGCCACACATATGTTTGCTTTCGACCGTCGAAACACACCTGAAACCAAAAATCGCACCCACACAAATCAAATATCACAGATTTGTAACCGAAAAAATATTGGGATTAGGGTATATCAAATATCACATATTTGAAACTGAAAATTGTTGGTATTAGGGCAAAAATCATACGTTAGAGAAGAATGACAAACAGAAAGAGAAAGAGAAGGAATAGAGAGAAGAGAAATGAATGAGAGATAAGAGGATGGTGGTGAGATACAGAAAGAGAAAGAAGACAGTACTGAAGAGGAAGAAACACGTGAAAAAGGACCATAGAGAGTGATGATTTCAGAGAAATATGAATTAAAGTAGCTACATTAGTTTGTATGTAACCAAACAACGCAAAATGACATCATCAATTTACTCCAAGTTAATTATCAAAGACAAAAAGCAACAACTATATAATTGGAAGTCAATTATATGACATCATTAGTTGAAAAAAGTAAATTTATGACCAAAATTGCCCCCATTTTGGAGAGGTGGCAAAATTAGAAGGAAGGGTATTTGGGTGTTTTCCAGAACATATTCCTTTCTTATATTATAGATTTATTCTTTTTTAATTCTAATAAAAAGTTACTGTGGCACTGATGATATTTACATCGGATTTTGGGCATAGTACCATTGAAATGGACTAGTTGCAATATATGGGTTTCTATTTGTAGAATATCAATCAATGCATTGGTTTTAAATTTCCAAAATGTAAATAGTTAGAATAGCAATCTAATAGATCATATAGAAGAAGAACAAGAGAAAGATTCCCATATTGCATAAGCATGCTACTCTCTTACTTGATTAGCAACTATTATGTTAGTTAGATTGAGTTAGTTAGAATGATGATGTGGTATAACTTCTTTGATGTAGCTATATAAGTTGGTTGTAGCTAACTTCTTCTTCAATCAATTCAAATTATTATCCAATTCATCTTTTTCATTTTCTCTCTATTTTCTCCCATCAATGAAATTCTGTGAATGCTTAGTTGATATTAGAACTTCTCCCATCGATTTGTTGCTTGATCTTAAATCCATTGCGATTGTGATTGCTTCTTCTTGAAGTATAGTTTCTTTTCGTTTCTTCTTGAAAGCATTGCTTCTTTGTTGTTTGTATTGGGTTGCAATGACAAGAAACAACAGTAACAATAATCAAGTTCAGGATCAACTTGATCTTTACTATGCGCATCCATTTGAGAATTCATCAATGGTATGTGCTACTCCGGCGTTATCCGGTGACAATTATCATGTGTGGTCGATGAAGATGAGGTGTGCTTTAGCCATGAAGAAGAAGTTCCAATTTGTAGATGGATCAATTGAGATTTCTGATAAAAGTGATTGGAACTATGTACCTTGGCAAAGATGCAATAATTTGGTGCATACATGGATCATAAATTCGATAATACCATCAATTGCTCAAAGTGTGGTGTTTATTGATAATGCTATGGCATGTGGAATGATCTCAAAGGTCGATTCTTGAGAGGTGATAGGATTCGTGTTGCTCAATTGCTCCAGAAATTTTCAAATCTGAAACAAGGTAGCAAGAAGGTTTAGGATTATTTCACTGAATTGAGGAGTTTCTGGAGAGAATTGGATCAGTATAGACCAATGCCAAGTTGTACATGTCGTGTAGCATATGTCTGTTTAGAAATAAGGAATAGCAAAAAATTTAGAGCTAAAGATAGAATCATTTAGTTCTTGATTTTCCTGAATAAATAATTTCATGGAGTAGTTTCGCAAGTGCTACTCATGGATCCTCTATCTCAAATTAATAGTTTTTCCATGGTGATGCAACAAGAGAGGAAGATATGTGGTACCATATTCTCAAGTGGTAAGGCTGTTGAAGATGGATTTGGTATGATTAATGAGATAGATGGAGCAAAACAGTTTGGGAGAGATAAAGGTAATGGTAATTTTACTCCACGAAAAGGAAGAGAAAATATGAAAGTTTGTACCTATTGTAGTAAAACTTGTCATAGAATCGATAATTGCTATAAGAAGCATGAATTGCAAAATAAGACATTTACAACTTGGTTCACACGTTTTAGATCTAATTTCACAAGTACCATGACCTCAACTCATTTCTTATAAATAGAGGGTTATTTTTCCTTAATTTGCTAGCTTGAATAGCCAAAGAACCTCTGCCGTTTTCACTCACGAAAAGCTTCACAAAAAAAAATCAGTATTCCTAATTAAGCTTGTTTTAACTTCATTTCTCTACCCAGAATCACTCACCGGCATCATTTGAAGCAAATTGAATCATTTCTGAAGTTTATAACCTCCTGCAATCTTCAACTGGATTTCACCATTGTTGACATTCTAAGCTCCAACTTAAAAGTAGTTACAAGTTAAATTTCTTAACAAACAAGTTACCACACTCTTCGTCTTAGTTCTCTACTTAAAATCCCTATATTACTTGGAATTTATTGTACATATTTTTTATTTAGTTTTACTTTGAAGAACTAGGGTTTTTGTGTTATTGAGCGAAGAGACATGAACGATTACATGAGAAGAAGCACAAACGTGTGTTGTTTGAGCTTAAAACTTAGAGTTCATGGATTTGCAGAAATCGATTTGAGGTTGAAGATGAATAAGGGAAGTGCGCGTTATGGTGGAAAATTTAAAATCTTGGTGAATCAGAATGTGCCACGCCTCGTAGCCATTAACCTTTTTTATTTCCTTTATTTTAAATTCATTTTAATTTTCCATTTCATTTTTGATTTATTTTAAATAGCTCCTTTGAAATTTTTTACTCCATTTTTTTTCATAAATCACTAAAAATATTTTCTACCGCATATATTTTTTATAGAATTTAAATATTATTTTTAGCATTTTTTTTGTTATTTTCTCGCTCTTTTCTTTTTAATTTTTATTTAACAATTAATTTTCATGCATTTTTAGTTATTTTTCTCCCCAACTTTTAAAATCAATTTGGAATATTTCTGATTTTTCTCAAATTTTCTTGGCAATTTATTTGATGTTTTGATATCTCTTTGGAATTTTCTATTTAATTTCCATTTTAAATTATTTTAATCATTTTTAATTTTTTTTAACCCATTTTTGTTTTACTTTTGGTTGACTTGAATCATGACTTGGTAGATCATTGCTTTATCAATCTCAATTGGTCTTTAAATGATGCTTTGGTAGTATGAACTTTCATTATTTCAAATCTATTGATTAAATGATTATTGGATAATTTTTTATAATTTGGATTAGTTACAAGTTTTTCCCGTTGTATTATAAATTTGAATGATTGAAATTGTTGATAGATGATATCTTGTTTTATTTACTTTGTGTTTGATCATATCTCCTTCTCCATCTTCTTCTTTTTACTTTTTGTTTCGATCATTGTGTTACTGTTAGCTAGAGATTTCGAATATTATTTATATTCTTCGAAGATATAAGTCTCGGAGGAAGAATGGCTTTGAATGGCTATTTTTGAGATTGTTATATATCATGAAGGTTCCTAAATTGAAGCTGAATTGGAATAGGTGACCTTCAAAACCTTAAGTAGTCTTCGAAGCATAAAGGCCGATGAGACTTAAGGTATTTTGATATATTCTCATGAAGGACACGTTTTCGCGAGTCGAAGAAGGTTCGAGCGGGAAGATTTGAAATTCGAAAAGTTCCGTTTGAATCAAGGAGGACATGTGGAGCCCCAGGAATTCGAAGCGCATGCAAGCGGACAACGTGGCATTTCGTTATTATAGGACCGTTAAGGTCGAATTAGTATAAATAAGGGTCTTAGTGGTAGGATCCAAGTGTGTTCATTTTGTACAAAACACTCACAAATCACTCAAGTATCAAGCTTTAGAGAAAGAGTTTTCGCTGAGAAATGTACGTGTAACACCATCATCTTTTATATATTTGTCTTTCCTTTACAAGAACAAAGTATTGTAACTTTACTTTACTTTCTCGTCGAATCCTTTACATTTGCAGTTTAAATTCCTTTACACTTCCATCCAATTCATTTCCGTTTATTGTCTAACCAATTTCAATTTACTTTTTACAATTTATTTCGTTGCATTTTATTCAGTTTTACTTTACAATCATTCATAGATTAAGATCATCACATTACAGAAAATCAAAACTTAGAAAGCATGAACCAAATCATCATAAAAGATAGCTTTTGGACACATGTCCTAGGATCAATCTAGTTGATCCTGCGAGTAACCAAAGTATATTCATAGTTTGGAGGACTAGCGGTTGTTTACCGGAAATCACCGTAAACACTTACATTGTTTTAGGAGGATGATTTTGTATCATTCCTCTAACGTGTATGACACATAAATTGCTATTTACCGGCCTCATATAGGTGTGACTTATACATAAGTCCACTTATGATTACTTACATAATGCTAAATTGTCCCGACTCAGTTGATTCCTCATTAATAATAACTTTGACGTATAATTGTGTTAACATCTAACTTTTACTTTTATGTTATTTACTTTTAATTCCATTTAATTTTCATCATGTCATTTACATTCTTTCCATTTTATTGTGCCTTTTACTTTATGCCTTTTATCTTTTTGTTTCTCTTGCTTTCAATTCAAAAGAAGAAAAACATTATAAAATGGATAAAACCCTAAAAAAAACTTTCATCTAATCTTGTGGACTTTATGTTACTAATCTTCTGGACCTTAGGATTCAGTGTTTCCCTTTGCTTGAAGAGGTTATATTTGGGACCTTATGATCTACTTATACTTTCAACTTCAATTCAAGACATGGCCTCGTTCTAAGAAACTTTTGATCTTTATCTTGAAGACTTGGAATTTCCTTTGTGACTCTTGATGATTCATCTGTTTATGTGCATGCTTTGCTTATTTTGTGGCTAAATCCAAAGGGAAAGGAATGCTCATTTTGACCAATGTCAAATGCTTGCTCCATCCTGTGGTTAGTACACTTGCACACACTAAGGATTTATCTTAGGCTAACTTACAACGAGACATTTTATTTCATGTCATTTACTTTATGCTTTAGGATAGTCTCTTCATCTCCTACCCACTTCTTCAGATTTCGAAACTTCTCCCTATTTTCAAAACTTCTTTTTAAACTTCAAATCTTTTCTCAATAAACCTTTGAAAATTCTGATATACAGACTCGGATGTCAATCCCAATGTCAAGACATCTGATCTGTTATTAATGTAGCACAAGCAGAATAGAAGGATCCCCCATTATTTAATTACTCTTAGAAAAGAGTCAATGAAACCTGGGATCACACACGTTCAGCATACATAACCAGATTATGCTTTTTACATGGTTCTGTATAGGAACAGCTAACACTTCTGAACCCGATGTTATAACCAAAGTCATAACATTCATAACTGAACAAACAATGCAGAAGATAAATAACGAAGTTAATTGTTAACCCAGTTCGGTCTAACTACCTACTCTGGGGGCTACCAAGCCAGGAAGAAGATTCACTATCAATAGTAATATTTTATATAAACAACCTCTGGTTTACAGATAAACAACCTCTGGTTTACCTAGCCACTACCCAATGCAACCTTTATCTCAAAACTCCATCCAAGATAAGAAAACCTCTGCTCACTCCCTGGTGATACCTAACTGTTACAATCCTGCAACAACTATTTACACAATTAACATTGAACGCATACTTGATCTTGCTTCACAGCTTCAATCAAGCTTACAATACTCAACTCTTACCTACAGGTTTCGAGTGAGGACAATCACTTCTCTAACCTAAAGGTTTCGAGAAGGACAAGGCAGCCATCCCACAACCTGGGTGGTCTACCTATAGAAACCCTAATTACTACATCGTTAAAACCAGGTTTTCTATTTCAAACTAGGTTACAAAAGTTTCCTATTTATAACCTGATCCTACTTGGACTTGGGCTTACAAATCGCAGCACTTTTGCTGTTATAAATATGCAGAAAATATTTTGCTACAAATAAGGTCTTTCAATCATGAGTTTCCTAAATTAGAAACTGCTGAATCTTCAATCTTCTGATCTGATTCTTCCTGAATCTTCAATCTTCTGATCTGATTCTTCAATTATTCTTTTGACCTTTAAATATGCGCCACATAGGATTACATAATATTCACATAGAATATTATGTATCTGTTAAGTACAAACTGAATCTTCCTTCCAGTTCTGCAGGCGCGATGTCATGCGTTGATGTCATGACATTCCATCTAACATCTTGCTTAAACCTGTTTTGTTCTTTATAAACATGCAAGATTCACATTTTGACCATTTGCTGCTATTATATGTTTTAGCCAAACATTAGACAATAATACAGGACAGGCAGAGCATCAACAACCTTGACTTTGTCAAGTGATCGCGAAAATATTTTTTCTAATAAATGATAAAACACTTAAGCATATTCAAACTTTTTTCAAAAGTTATGAAAAAGACAAAACTTATCAAATTTCTTTTCGTGCCTTTGTGAACTTTTCTTTTAAAACCTTTTCAAAAGATAGGATATTAGTCTATTCTTGTAGTGATGCAAACCACTATGCTTTTACAAGGTGTTGTGAAGTGATTGACATTTTCCACTTGAATGTAGAGATGTACTAGTGAGCAAGTCCAAGTAAAGGTTCTCCACATCAAGATGATGCAAATGACTCACTTCCTCATATTCGTTGGTAGCAAGTTGTGTTTTCCACTCAGATACGACAAAATTTCTTTTCAATTTTAAAATCAATCAACAAACTTTTGCGATTATTTTTACCATAAACTATGAGGCTATGACTTCTTCGTATTGCACATGGAGGATACATAGGCACATGACTCTTGAAGTCTTGGCAAGCACAAAAATAATAAAAAAATTCTTTTCTCATCACTCCAATATTTTTGCAAACAATCTAGTTATTATCATAACCGATATTTTCAGGAGGTTTTTGTGGAGTACCATAGATGTGAGGGGTGCTAATACTTTCCCCTTGCATAACCGACCCCCATATCCAGATCTCTCTTTGTTTTACTTTTGTGTTGGTTTTTATCGATATTTTTCCTTTTCTTTAGAAACAATAAAGTTCGGTGGCGACTCTTGTTTTCGAGTTAAGTTAATTAATAGCTTAATCTTAGTTTTTCCCGCTGCACTTGCTGCCAAACAATGCAAGAAATTGGGCACAACATAAACAAGAAGTGACCATTATCTTCACACGCCTCCTAATAAAGTGGACAAACCATAGCATGGATTCCTTCGATAATTCTCACTTTGCAAGTTGCAACTTAGTGTGTAATATATTCAATTGAGATTTTCAGCAAGAGATTTGAATATTACTCGACATCATCAATTTCCAAATCCGATTCTACAACTTCAAATAGACTTCTTCCAGCAAAAAATCTAACTTGTCTATATCCAGAATCATTGAATTGGCATTCTTAATTGAAAAGGCATTCTTTTCTTTCCACCACATAGAGCTATCAGTTATATCTTCATTGATTTGAACCTGCGACCAAATTTCTTGAATAACTAGATGTTTAGAAAGTTGATCCTAATTAAGATCAACTTCAAATCCTCCAAAAAATGAAGACCACATTAACTCCATCAAATTCTTCATTTGCACTATAGATATAACATGATTGCCCAAATAGTCATAGATACTTAGAAACTGATATAATAATGGTTCTAGCACTTTAAGTTTGTATTTGACTTTTTATAATTTCTCTTATACTCTTGTTTCAGAGTGTTACAAGGGGTAGTTAAATATTTTCTTCGAAGAACACGGGTGTGTTGGGGCCTTGGGGTGGTTGAGTGTAGTCTATGTGTTATAACAATTTTTATATAGTGTTATTCTCTTGTTGTCATTTGACAACGGTTGTGGTTTTTTCTCTGGCTTAGAAGTTTCCTCGTTAATCTCTTTGTTTTTTTCCCTACAAGTGGTATCCAGAGCCTTGGTTTGATGGAGTATAAATTTCAATATCTGTAGTTGTAGTTTTGTCTGATCTTCTACATTAGAAAAAAATTTATACTTTGTTTTGGTTGGAAAAATTTTGTTTTGCTGCAGAAAAGATGTTGATTACAATGTCAAGTTTTTCAAGCGAACAGAAGATTGACTTATAGAAATTTGATGGAAGAGTCAATTTTGCCGTGAAAAATTAAAGTCAAAGATGTTTTGATACAATTAGGATTACACAAGGTGTTGAAAGGAAACATTTCCAACATGGACAACGAGATATGAGAGGAACTAGATTTGAGAGCTTCGAGTACGATCCGCGTGTCTTTGGCTAAGAATTTTCTTGTGAATGTTCTTGGTACGTCACCATCCAAATAGCTGTAGGAGAAACTTGAAGGGCTATATCAAGGAAAAGGTATATCAAATCGATTGTTGTTGAAGGTGCAGTTTCATAGCTCGTGTATGGATGAACATACAAAAGTACATGATCATTTAAGTGTTCTCAATGGTACTATTTATGAATTAGAAATTATAGGAGTCAAGATTGAAGATAAAGATAAAGGTTTGAGACTCATATGGTCTCTTCCATCTTCCTATGAACATATTAAACTTGTTTATATATATGGGAAGGAAACTTTGAGTTTTGAAGAAGTTGCTAGTAAAATTATTTCTAGAGAAAGAAGATTGAAGGGTGAGGATAATACTTCATCAAACTTCGTGTTGGTTGCTAGAGGAAGCTCGCATGCGAAGAAAAATAATGAAACAGGTGTGAGATGTTAGAAATCTGGAAAGATTGGACATATAAAGTATAAGTGTCTTGATGGAGCAACGTCAGAGAAGGACTCTGAGTCAAATGCTAGTAATGTCTCTCTCGCTGTGAGAGAGGATGATTTTCTCTAAAAATTGAGAAGTGTATCCTCATGACATTTCTACTGTCATGAGAAAAGACGAGTTATTTCTAGCAAAATAACACATGGACATTGATACAAGTGTGTTGTGAGATTACGTTGATGGTTGAAGAACTTCATACCAACATGGAAGTTGCACTGGAAAGATTCAACCTAGTTTTCGACATGTGAAAATTCTTGAATTGGCTTACCTTCAAATGAAGTATATTCTTCTTTATATGGAGTATGATAGTTTTTAAAACTATAATCATCGGTGAAGGCAATGTGAAAATTCTCGAAATGGTGTAACTTCAAGTGACTATACTCTTTATGGTGGAGTATGATTGTCGATGAAGACAATGAAAATTAATGTATTATTTTCAATCAAGGTGGAGATTGTTGGGGTTGGTTGAAAATATACATGTTGAAGATGTCCCACATCGCTTAATTTTGGGAAGGAAGAGGAAGTCCAAGACTATATATGGGATTCAAGTTTTTCTTTACAAGATGTACTAGTAAAAAACACTTTAAACTTGTATGTAACTTTTTTTATATAGTGTTATTCTCTAGTTATCATTTGACTACGGTCGTGGTTTTTTTCTCCTGTTTAGGAGTTTTCACATTAATCTCTTGTATTGTTATTATGTTCCTCTTTTTTCCATGTTTTGGTTTTTCCAACAGAATTATATATAATGACACATCTCACATTACAAGTCAATTTTGCAGAAATAAATTAGGCCAAACCCTAATTCTAATATGATATCTTAGTCAATTGATCAAATCATGAGCAATCAATCATTTGTATTCATACATCAAACTAATTTTATAGAAATGAGTTAGTCGAATTCACACATTATAAAATAACATCAAGAGCCTATATACATAGGTTCCAAGACAAATAGTGGCGAGCTTAAGAAAGTGTATTGAAAAATATCTTGATCATACTTTGATTAAAGATAGAACCTAAAAAAAAATTATATGGAGAAACATTCCTTCCTTTACAAACCAATTTTCTATTTAAAAAATATTATTGAAATTTTTTATTTATTCTATAAAAAAATAAATTATTTAAAATTTTATTATAATTAAATTAAGTTGTTTTAATTTTTTAATATAATCATTTATATTATTATATTAATAATATCATAAATTTTTAAAAAGACATGTGACATGACATAATTGCATTTAAGAGATTAAAATACTAAAAAATTTAAATAAAAAAACCAAATGTACATTAAGTGAATGTTTGGCTCCACTTCTACAACACTCAGAATCAATTATAAATATGTAGAATTGATTCTGAATGATTTTGAGGTGTTTGATTTTTTAAAAATAGATTTGATTCTATCTTTAGAATTGATTTTAATTAAAATTAGAATTTGTAGTTTCTGTCACCAAAATTGATTATGGATAATTTTTATACTGAAATTTATTATTTAACTTACTTTTACATAAACGTGTCCGAACATAAATCAATTCGGCTAAATTTATTTTTGTTAAAATTATTTTTACCAAACTAAATTCGGGTAGAATCAAAAGAGTTTTAAATGAAAAGTTCTGCTTAGTGCTTACTCTTAAATTAAGTATTCTTTTAAATTACCTTTAGTTAAGTTTTCAATAATCATTCTGTTTTATTATCCGCTCATTTATTTAATTTATAATTTTTTTTTTAATATTTCAATAATACTACTAATATTTCGTGTTATTCGGTAGTGTCTATTTCTATTCAAATCCACATCCATTTGAAGTGGCACCAAAATGGCAACGAGCCCCACGTGCATATCTTGTGGTTTTTGTCCCCACACACAACATAACTATGTTTTTTTCTTCCTTAGAAAGTGATAAGGATTTTTTTTTCTTAAAAAGAATCACTTTTTAATTGATAAACAAAGTTGCAACATGCCACACTAAATATGTAGTCCTCACATAATGAACTTATATTGTAATTATTCATATGAACTTTTACAATAAAAAGTGTTTTTGAAAACAATAAGTCAGAAAATATTTTTATAACATAATTATTTTTCATTTTATTTGTTAATTACATTATTAGTTTAATTTTAATGGCCACTGTCATGGTGGGAGATGTTGATAAGTCTCTCCTATAAATAATGGTCTCACATGTGAGAGACCTATTAATTATTTCATATTAAATATTAAGTATATCTATTAAGGTCTCTACGATAGACAGTATCAATTTTATTAGATATGTTAAATTAATTACTCCATATTTTTAAGTTGTGCTAAAATATAGTAATTTTAAAATCAAATACTTTGGCTCGAATGGTGAATAAATTTCTGCTGAATGAAAAATATTAAATTAGATTTTTAGTGAGAATAATACTTGATTGAGAACCGGATAAACTTTATATATTATCTAAAAAAATAAGTTTTTCATTAAACTTTATGAATAAAAAAATAAATACGAACATTTTTTTTCTCTATCAAAGAGACAAAAGTCATTTGTTTTTATTGATAATAATTGTGTCTTATTTATTGGAAGAAAATATCGAGGAAGGAAAAGAAAAAAAAGTAAACAATCAATCAACAACAACTGCAGTAGACGCAATTTAGACTGCACATTGCAAAATGACAACCTCAATCTCTCATTGAATCTAAAAATATTATCTTTATCTGCTCTATCAGCTAGCTAGAGTTCTAGGGATACTGCATGCTTGTTACAGCAGTTGTTTTATTGAACTACATGTTTTTGTCTTATTATCTCATAATTTTCATTTGCATCTATCTAACACTATATATTTATATTAGGGCTCTCGATAATTCGAACTGAATTTAGTTAAATTATTAAATTATAGTGAAATTTCATTTGAATTTAATCAAACCATTTTAATTTTATCAAGAATTAAACTGAATCAAAACTATTATTAGTTTGATATATTATTTTGAAATTCTGAACCATACCAAATCATTAGAAGATAATTTTATTTAAATTGAATCGTTAATAAAACTGTTAACATATTTTTCAATTAAAATATAATAATAACTTGTTTAAGTATCTTTTATTTTTAGTTTTGACTTGATTAAGTTTTAGTTTGGTTTAGTTTCAGTATCAGTTCGGATTTAAAACCGTTTGTGCATTATAATTTAGTTTACTTCAATTCTTTTAACTTCAATTTGGTTCGATTCGACGGTTTGATTCAATTCTTAAATTTTTTTTAACAATCCTAAGTTATATGCTGAAATATAAAATTTAATAGAGTTTATGTTAATGGTTATTAAATTATTAAAATTTTATAATAATTTTTGAAAAATTATTTAGTCTTAGTTTTTATATTTAGCAAATCAAAATAATTAATATTGTTCTTGTAGTTAGTATGTTATCTTCAAAAAAAAAACATTTACTCAAATTGATCTAAATTGTCCAACATCGGATAAATCAATTCGTCTCTATATATCTCATGTGTGAAATCTTTTGTACTGATATGTTCAGAATAGCTCAACTCGTTTCGAACTAACAGGTCTTGGCCAGCCCGCTCTTGAGCTCACTAGACCCTTATAGAGTGTTTAAGCAAACCTAGGTGAGATAGATCCAACCTGGAGTAGCACTGACTAACTCAACCACGAGTTACCTAAACAATATATGGTGTGTTTGTTTTAAGGTTTAAAAATATATTCCTGAGAATATGACTATGGGATTGCAAGATTTCCATGTTTAACTCAAGGTTTAAAAAATTCTTCCAAAACATTTTTTATTCTTAGGAATCTTATTTACAAATGAGTTTTTTTTTTATTTTTATTCCAAAGTTTAAAGGGTGGAAATATAAGATTCTCAAAAGAATAAGTCCAACCAACTCTAACTTTCCACAATCACTTATATTTACTATTATTTTTATTTTTTTATAATTTAAAATTAAAGAAAACTTATAATTATTCCTAGGAATCTAAATTCCCACCAAACACATAAGTTGGAACAATATTTCCAAGAATAATAATCTTAGGACTATCATTCTAAAGAATATAATTTTAAACCATGAAACAAACACGCACTTATCAAATATTATGTGTTTGGATCTAAGAAAAATGTGATAATGATAACATGAATATGTAACTGTTATAACAGCTATATCTAGTAAAGGTCCTTAATGAATGTTGTGCAATCAAACTCTCATACAAGGGAGAAACATGGCATTGATAGACACTTAATATACAATAGAAACTCTCGAGGGTAACATTGTAGTTGTGGTAGTGTGTGGATCGTATAACATGATCTGGCCATAACATTGTAGTTGTGGTAGTGTGTGCAATCCATATAAGGCCACATTTGCTTTGTGATCCTAAATCACATTAGAAATCGCACCATAACGCCGCATTATCCCACATCAAACCGCATCAGGGTGCAATTGCAATGTATGTACAAATTATTTGATCTACCTTCCTATTTATATAATAGATTTAAGATATTTTTTAAAAGAATTATAGATATTCAAAGTAATGGAGAATTGATAATGATATATATATATATATATATATATATATATATATATATATATATATATATATATATATATATATATATATATATATATGAAGGGAAAGAATACATGGAGAGAGAAACAACCAAATAGAGTAACCAATAGAAAGAGGGTAACTAAATAGAAGAACTAATAAAAGAGAGAAAGAGAAGCAACCAAACAGAAGAACCAATAAGAAGGGGAAGAATGGAGAGAGAAGAAACCAATAGAATATTCAATAGGGAGAGGAGTAACCAAATAGAAGAACCAATAAGAGAGTGAAAATCATCCAAACAAAAGAACGAATAAGAAGAGGAAGAATAAATGGAGATAGAAGCAATCAATAAGGGAGTCAACTGGAGTCATATATAACTCAATCATGATCATCTGCATGCATACAAAAGTGGGAGATACTCGAGAATACTTTAACGATTCAACATAATTTGTTTTTCAGTAAACTTATCATTATAAAATCAAACAAACACACTCCCAACTTTTTTGGGAACTCAATAGGGGAAGCAACAATTAGTTCAAGGATGATTGAACCAAGATCTGATATCATGTTGACAATAGAGATGACAAAGTAGGTAAGTAAGGAAGATTCTAGGGTTTCAAATATATGAATAACATAACTTATACAAATAAGGGTTACCAAGAGAATATACATAACACTACTATAAAAAGGATATACAACAACGCCCATGTTATCATGGCCAAAGGATTCATTGTGGTAGAATTTATTCAATTAGACACTTTTTTTTCATTTTTAAGCCACTTTTCACCACGATTAGAAGTTCCAACCGCGGTAAAAGGTGGCACATGGTCATGAGTTCGAATCTTGCTGTTGTTGTTGTTGTTGTTGTTGTTCTACTACTGCATTTTTTATATTTTATTAAAATACATACAACAACGGCTGTTTAATACAACCATTGTTGTATGTAACACACTATTGACTTTACTACTACGGTTAAAAGTTCTAACCGTGGTGAAAAGTCTCTCAGTGTCATGGGTTCGAATTCTAGCACCTACAGTTTTATTTATTTTTAAGTCGTTTTTCACGACGGTTGGAAATTCCATCCATGGTGAAAAGTCACTTTGTGTCGTGGAGAAATATAAGCGTGTTTATTGAGTATCTTCAGCGTCCATAAACAAATCTTTATCGTTCATTTAGTGAGTATCAACGTTCATAACACTACCATTAGTGATCCGCGTGAAACCTAAAATTTAGACGAACTTCTAACTTAGACAAACTTCATCTTCTACCTTCAAACGTCATCTTTCATTTATGACACTCTATTTCTCCATTAAAACAAGCTCGAAAATATCATTTCTTCCATTTAAAAAACTTGGAAACATCATTTCTTTTATTAAGAAATTTCAGAACTCCATCATCTCTTCTCCAACTTAAATGAGACAAAGAAAATATGGATTCAAGTTGGCAATGTTAGTTGTTGTTGTTCTTTTTTTTTTGTGTTGCTTTTCTTATTATTATTGTTAATCTTGTTGTTGTTATTGTTGTTCTTGTTATTGTTGTTCTTGTTGTTCTTGTTATTGTTGTTGTTGTTGTTCTTCTTCTTGTTATTGTTGTTGTTGTTGATCTTGTTTTTGTTGGTCTTGTTGTTGTTGTTCTTGCTGTTGCTGTTGTTGTTGTTGTTGTTCTTGCTGTTGTTGTTGTTGTTGTTCTACTGCTGCATTTTTTATTATTAAATGACATAAATTAGTTTTTTAATGCAACTGGGGTTGTATATAGTGAGCTATCTAATTTAATAACATGGACAATAGACCGTGATTGTAAATAACGCACTTACAACCACACTCCACCTAACAACGGTTGTTCAACTGTTATTGTAGGTCTTTCACCAGTGTTGTTATATGTATTTTTCGTAATAATGTAAAACATATGATTAATGGCTATAGCTCAATTATAAGTAAAGACACATTACATATTATCTAACAACTGTTAACTTAAATATTATTAAGAATATAATACAAATAATCTTAAATTTTTATTAAGATTCACTGTATTATAAGGCATTAATCATAGGAATGAAAGACAAACAAACAAGAAGATAGGTCACTAACCCTTTTATGATGGCAGAATGAATCATTTTAAAAAGTATATGTATAGACCTAGGAGAACCTCTAATGGAGATTTTTTTTTACTTTCGCTACTCTAATGTGGCGTTGAACTTTTCACATATTCACTATTGGAGTATAAGTTATTTATTATAACTGTCTCTATTGTTTCCACTACAAAAAATATGCTCTGCAGCGACGTGGATAGCACGTCGCAACAGGAAAAATCACGTGGCAACCAAAAAGTAGCGACGTGGGCCAATACGTCGCAGGAGCACGAGTGGCAACAATGTAGCGACGTGGAGACCACGTCAGAAATTAGCGACGTGACTCCCACGTCGCAACAGGCTTACATTAGAAACAGCTACCTGCACACACAGCAGGTGTGGCAAATGTGGAAAAGTGTGAAGTTGACCAATGTAGCGACGTGGTTTCCACATCGCTACATTAAATGCTTTTTTTTAAAAAAAATTTAATCACGCTGGATTTGATTTGTTTTATTAGTTTTATATAATTAATTAATATATAATAAATTATATATAATAAAATATATATAATAAAATATATATAATAAAATTTATATAATAAAATCTATAAAATAAAATTTATATAATAAAATCTATAAAATATAATTTATATAATAAAATTTTATAGAATAAATTCATATAATAAACTTTATATAATAAATTCAATTAAATTAAACTAAAAATTTAAAACTAATATTTTAATGAATTAAAATGTAGAATAATTTACATAAAAATAAATTAAAAACAAATAAAATACAAAATGTTTTTAAGAGGCATCATCCAGAAAATAATTATCCGGATTAAAATCATCAGCCACTCCGTCATCCTCCGGCTCTTGAGGAGGAGCATTACTGTAATTTCCACCTCCATGCATAAACCGTCTCATCTGCTCCTCCATCTCAGCTTGCTTCTTCATAATGCCCTCTATCTGTCGCGCATGCTGCTCCTCCATATCAGACTGCTTCTTCCGCATCATCTCCATCTGGGCCTCATTTTCGCGTCTCGCCAATTGCCTTATTAATTCAGTTTGTTCCTGTGTCAGATTTGGTTGACGCGATCCACCCTCTCCATCCTGAACTCTTTGAAACAGATTGCGGTCACCACGTCTATAGCTAGCCGCCAAATTTCCAGCACCAAAAAAGCAACCATTAGGTCCTTTTTCTTTAATAACCTCACACCAAATATAGTGATCAACATCCGCGTTAAGCGGCTCCCCCTCTGCTGGCATGAATTGAGGATTATTTTCCAGAAAAATGGCAAGCAGTCTATCATATTCTTCCTGCACACATATTCAATAAAAAAAATTTAAGTTAAATATTTAAATGCATATTTAATTATACTAAATAAATATCTACATACTATAAAATAAAATATATTAAAAAGTTGCCACGTGATTTTCACGCCACAACTTATGATTTGCCACATGATTTTCACGTGGCAATTTATCAATTGCCACATGAAATTCATGTCATAAATTTTGTATTAATTTAAAAAAATACACAACGTAAATTTCACTTACAAGATACATCTTCGTGCGCTCGTCGACAAAACCTCCCGATCTCCTTGTCCGGGTCCTCGAAATCAGCTCAGGCATCAATGGTCTTCTCCCCAACTCCTTAGCCTAAATAATATAATTAAAAATAATTAGTAAAATATATTATGAATAAAGATGTAACTTAAAAATTTTAAAATTTTTACCAATCGTCGGGCATGCTCGACGGTGCTAATGCTTATAACTGTGTTGACACACCCGCCCTTTTCAGATGCCCTCATCTTCTTAAAAGTTTCTGATTTAGCCCGGAATTCTGGAGTCCTCCAATATGTAACAAGCTCCTAAAAAACCTCCTCGCTTATCCAGTTAGGACGGATGGCATGAAGCTCATAATTCAACCTTACTCGCCGCAGCATATCAGACATTCTTTTAGAGCATATGGTATTGAAAACTTTCTGAACACTTTTTTCGCTCAAAGGATCCCACACACATTTCTCCTGCAATAATGTTGTATGACATTAAAATAAAATGTTAAGTAATTATAATGAGAATTTTATTTAAATAACCATAACTAAAAAAATAAATTAAATGCACAACCTATATAAATAAAAATATCTTAAACATTCTAAACCATTCATCTTTATTTTTGACGTCCCCATAGCTCTTAAAAGCTGATTTATGCATCTGCTGAATTATATAGTTAACAATCCTAGCAGCAGTCCGACTCGGCGTAAAACTGGAAAAAAAATGAAAATGTTAGATATAAATTTATATAAAAAATGAAAATGTATACATACTATAAAAGTTTTTAAATATGAAACTTACTTGCTTCCTTCGGGCTGAATCCAAAATCTACCGTCAACGACATGAATCTCATCGGGATCATCCCTCCCACGAAGATCAGCTCCATCTATCTCATCAACTGCCTCATTAACCTCACGTGCTGGTACATGTGTGGGATGTGGGGTGCGTGAGCCTCCAACCTGTGTGGGGCGTGGACTAGGAGATCCTCTAGCCTGTGTGGGACGTGGACGGGGAGATTGTCCAGCCTGTGTGGGGCGTGGACTAGGAGATCGTCCAGCCTGTGCCGGACGTGTACTGCTGGATCCTCCTGTCTCCTGGAAGGATGAAGTCATCTGGATGGGATATGAAAAACCAGATCCTCCAATCTGCTGGAAGGATGAAGGCATGCCAGTATGGGAGAATGGAAAGCTGGGCGAGGGCACACCAGTATGTGTGAATAGAAAGCTAGGTCCTTCTGCCTGCTGGAAGGACGAGGGCACACCAGGATGCTGGAAGGATGGCGGTACCGCTGAGTATTGGAAAGATGCAGGTACCCTAGGCGGTAATGTGTGGGAGGAGAGTAATGGGGTAAAAGCCTGAGTACTGGCTAGAGACATAGGATCAACATGACTCTGAGGGCGGGGACACGCGGCTGTGTGAGGCGCGTCACATACTACTATCCTCGGACGTTGGGACTTCCTACCACTATCTTTACTCTTAGGTGGCATGTTACCTATTTTATTATTCACCAGCAAAGATAATAAATTCATTAAGATCAATATATATTCATTAACAAATAAATAGATATTCATTAACACATAAATAGATATTTAATAGATATTCATTAACACATAAATAGATATTCATTAACACATAAATAGATATTTAATAGATATTACATTCAATGTTTAGATATTCTTCATCTTCGCTATCCATATCATTCTCTTCATCATTCTCTTCGTCATTCTCTTCATTTTTGTCATCGGAAGCAATCTCTTCATCATTCTCTTCGTCATTCTCTTCATTATTGTCATCGGATTCAAACTCTTCATCATTCTCTTCATCCACATTATTTTCAACCAACAATATAGATGCATCAACTTGATGTCCCTCAACAGTTGTGTCAGACAAACTTGTAATGTCTTCAGCTGCAACCACTTCATTAATTTGATCAACATCATCAACTTGATAGGCAACATCTTCTACTTGATCGTCATTTTCAATATGACCTTGCGGTTTTGTTTTTATTACAACACACCATCCTCTTTTACGTGTTACAAATGAAGTATAAGGTACATAATAAACTTGCCTAACAATATTTGACATTATGAAAGGGTCATACTCTTTGTATTTTTGGTTCATCTGAATCTCAACAGTACCGTATGACTTGTCTATTTTTGTGCCTCTACTTGGATCATACCATTCACAATAAAACAAGACAACTTTATTTTCTGAATCCAAGTAATGGTATACCAACTCGTAGATATGTTTAATAACTCCATAAAAGTCATCTTCACCACCATCTGTAACTCCTTTTACAAATACACCACTGTTTATGGTTTTTTTCCCTTCGGTCCATGCCTCAGTGTGAAACTTATATCCGTTCACAAAGTATGTGTGCCAATCATTTGCGCTTTGGATAGGGCCTTCTGCCAAGTTTCTCAAATGGAGTATTTCTGGAGTTGGTGGAAACACGGTAGACAATCTTTGCTTGAACCATAAGGGAAATTGAGCATGAATGACGCCGGATGTTGACTATACACCGGTACTATGAAAATAGACATTGTTAAATTCCCTACAAAATATACACCATAAGTTAAATAAGTTTGGTATACAGACATTGTCAACAAAGGTAAAAAAATTGGGTAAACTTACTCAAGGTATTGTTTAACTTCAACGCAGTTGATCAAGACATGGACATGTGCGGATTGCATTTCTTTCTGGGTCAACCAATGCACACTCTTCTTTCCAGAAGGTCGACCTGGAAGACCGAATACTGATAAGGTGAATTGACTCCTCTAGTTGACATTTACCGGATTCTGTATGGTTCTAGGAGTTAACATCAAGTGATTGAAATAATGACTGCAAAAATGTGATGTTTCTCGATGCAGGTAATGTGCACATATAGAACCTTCAACTCTTGCTTTATTCTTCACTGACCGCTTTGAATCACCCATGAACCTTTCAAGCGGATACATCCACCTATATTGAACTGGTCCACCAAGAAAAGCTTCATATGCAAGATGCACAGGTAAATGTTTCATGGAGTCAAAGAAACCAGGCGGAAATACTTGTTCCAACTTACAAAGAATGATTGCAATGTTTTGGTCCAACTTCATGATGTCTTCCACTTTTAAAGCTGACGCACAAATATCTCTTAAAAACTGACTAATTTCAGTTAGTGGATCAAGAACATGTTTGGGTAGCGAGCCAAATGTAATTGGTAACAATTGTTCCCTAAAAATGTGACAATCGTGACTTTTCATTCCATGCAACTTCCTAGTGATAGGGTTAGAACACCTTGATAAATTTGATGAATAACCATCGGGCATTCTCAAATCTTTTAGCCATCGACAAACAGCTTTAGCTTCTTGGGAAGTCAGAGTGAAACAAGCCTTGGGTTTTAATAACTTTCCATTCGGTAGAGGCTTCAACTCCAACTCTCTTCTGTTACACCATTTTTCCATGTCTTGTCTGGCCTTTTCATTATATTTTGTTTTGCCTTTCACATCCATCACTGTGTTAAATACATTATCAAAAAAATTCTTCTCAATATTCATAACATCTAGATTATGGCGCAACAAGTTATCTTTCCAATACGGGAGGTCCCAAAATATACTTCTTTTTGTCCAATTATGCGTGACTCCGTATCCTTCAATTCGGCATTCTTTGCCAGTATCTGTAAATTTTGGTAGCTCACTAACTTGTTCCCATATTGCCCATGGTGACAATCGTGGCAGAGGCAAATCTTTCACTCGTACATCTTTTTTAAAGTTTGTCATGTTTCTTCTATAGGAGTGATTTCGTGAAAGGAATTTGCGGTGACAGTCAAACCACGAGCTTTTCCCACCTTTATCCAACGTGAACCCTTTGTTGTTTCCCATGCAATGCGGACAACCCATTTTGCCATGCGTACCCCAACAAGACAACATGCCATATGCTGGAAAGTCGTTGATGGTCCACATCAAGGAGGCTTGCATTGTAAAGTTTTCTTTACGTGATATATCATAAGTCCATTCTCCAATCCACAATCTCTTCAAATCATCAATTAAAGGTTGTAAATACACATCAATTCCTACTTTTGAACTCGAAGGTCCTGGAATGACGCACGTCAAAAACATATATGGTTTTGTCATGCACATCTCAGGAGGGAGGTTGTAAGGGGTTACAATAACTGGCCAACAAGAATAGATACTTCCCGACGCTTGAACATAAGGAGTAAAACCATCTGAGCATAATCCAAGCCTGACATTTCTAGGTTCTGCGGCAAAATCAGGATGTATTCGATCAAAATGCTTCCATGCCTCGCCATCAGATGGATGCCGCATAGTGCCTGGACTTGTTTTATTTGTGTGATGCCATGTCATTTGACTTGCACTGTGCATTGAAGCAAACATTCTTTTTAACCTTGGTATTATCGGAAGATAAAACATGGACTTTACTGCTACACGGTCTTGATTAGTGTTAACGGCTCTACTGGGAACTTTATATCTTGGACTCATACAAAACTTACATTCCTCCAACAAACCATCTTGAGTACCAAACTCATTGTCTAAAACAACATACAACCATTAATGCAACAATCAATCTTTCTTACTCTTAAGCCCAACTTCGACACCAACTTCTTTGCTTCATAAAATGTTGTAGGCAAGTTGTCTTTCATTGCAGTTGAGTACAACATCATTTTTACGAAGAATTCCAAACACTGATCAGGAACATTCCAATTTGCCTTGGCGGCCAACAATCTCACACACATTGATAACTTTGAGTCAGACGATCCATCAAACAACGGCGTATTCATCTCATTCAACAACTGATAAAATTTCTGCGCTTTCTCATTCGACAATTCTTCCCCACCAAAATCTTCAGGTTCATCATAGGTCACGTTCACACCAAAAGCATCCTCAACCATGTCACCAATCAGATTAAAGTTTTCCTCATATTCCATAGGCGGCCGACTACTTGAAGCATGAGAGTTGCTAGTCTCTAGTACGTTACTAGGTAGTTCTTCACCGTTAAACGTCCAAACCCAATAATTTGCAATGAAACCCCTTCTATGAAAATGAGATGTTATTTCCTGTGTGTCACTAATTATTGGTCTACATTCACATTTAAGACAGGGACACCTAACTCCTCCTTCGCTTCGACATAATTCCTGAGCAAACGCCCAACTGATAAACCCTTTAACTCCAACTATAAAATTGGGTTTAAGTCCCATTCTTCCTGGAAATGTTCTATCGTACATCCAACTACGATAATACCGATAATATTTCATACTGCATATTTATACAATCATTGTCATTTTGAGTTAGTAATATTAATCAACTTAATATTATTCTTAGACGTATACTAGTTAATATAACATATGTTATATTGAACATATGTTAACCATAAAGTTACTATTTTAGTAACTACACATTTTAAACTACACATATTGAAAATATTATTTAATAAAATTACTACTATTAAATATTTACTATTATTAAAAATATTATTTTTGATTCAACTATTAAACATGTACCATATAAATATATATTACATATTAAAAAGTACTACTCATATTAAACATGTACCATATAAAAATACTACTATTAAATATTTACTATTATTAAAAATATTATTTTTGATTCAACTATTCAACTATTTTAAATATTAATAATATTTTGTAAACATAACTTGTGCATTCATTAAGATTAATATGTATATTATTTTTAATATGTGTAGTTTTAATTATAGTTTGTAAACATAACTTCTACATTCATTAAGATTAAATATTTTTAATATTTTGTAAACATAACTTCAACATTCATTAAATATTAATAATATTTTGTAAACATAACTTCTATACTATTTTAAATATAATATATATTACATATAAAACATATTCTATTAGAATTTTTTTAATAAAACTATTTTTATCAAATATATACAAAAATGATGTATTTTTAATTATAGTTTGTTTATATTTCTATTTTTCAAAAAAATAACTTATTTTATATAAACATAAAAAATTCATAACTTATATGTATAAAAATATTCTCTTTTAATATTTTATTTTCATAATTCATAATATAAAATTATTATCTTTTTACTATAAACATAAAAAAATTAATTTCTATATATGCAAAAATTAAATTTATATAAAAATTAAATTCTATATAAAAATATAAAATATAAAAAATAATACATATAATAATAGTATGTGTTTCTTTTAAATACATATTTAATAAAATATTTTTAATACATAACTATTATTTTCTATAATAAAAAATATATATAATAAAAATTTATACTATAATACATACTGTATATTCTATTTTTTAAGTTATTTTTTATTATAATCTAATAAAAAATTATAATATTTAATAGATGCTCAAATAATACATTATATACTAATAATTTTTTTAAATAGTTTAATTTTAACTAATCTACATTATTAGTCTACATTTTATACTAATACATTATATGTTATAAATAATAAAATATTTTTTAAATACAAATAATACAAATAATATATATAATAATATTATGTATTTGTTTTAAATACATATTTAATAAAAAAATTTAATACATAACTATTATTTTTTAATTAAAAAAACATATCATACATACTATGCATTTTATTTTTTTAACTTCTGTTTTATTCTAATATAATAAAAAAAACATATATATATATATATATATATATATATATATATATATATATATATATATATAAATGTTGTTTTTAATAGATTCTAATTTATAAATTCTGTTTTTAATTAAAAAAACATATCATACATACTATGCATTTTATTTTTTTAACTTCTGTTTTATTCTAATATAATAAAAAAAACATATATATATATATATATATATATTTTATATATATATATATATATATATATATATATATATATATATAAATGTTGTTTTTAATAGATTCTAATTTATATATTCTGTTTTTAATAGATTCTATTTTTAATTGATATTTAATTATGTTTTTAATAAAAACAAAATAATATATTATATATTCTGTTTATAGATTCTATTTTACTAAATATTATATATTTAAAAGTACAATTTGTTTTAATAAATAATAATATTTACCTATTAAAAAAATATAATATGTTTTATTAAAAAAATATATTTATTATAATCACATATAAAATCTGTTTTAATATATATAAAATCTAAACAACATAAATCAATAATATACCAACACAATCAACAACAAACAAACAACACCAAAATCTTAAACAAACACATACATGAATCAGAAACTATACTATTAAGCTTTCAAATGTACAATAATAATGCTTGAAATCTTCAAGTTTAGTAGACAACTACAAAACAAATATTAAATATTAGAGATTATTTTGTAAACGAAAATTAAATAAAATTAAAACAATTAAATATTACCTTTTGATTAATATTGTGTGAGGAGAAAGAACTAAAAATCTGTTGGTGGTGGAAGAAGAGAAGAAGGAGAAGAGATATCTTGTGGTAGAGGAAGAAATAATGAGGAAGGAAGAAAGTGGAAGGAAGAAAGAAACGAAGCGTGTTTCTGGTTGAGTGCGATGGTAGTATTTAATGGCCCATAGCGACATGAAAAGCACATCGCTATTTGCCACGTGAGATACACGTCGCAACATGGCAACGGTAACAATCATCAATGCCTCTGCCTGCAAAGCTGCCACTGTGTCACTTCAAGGGAACGTTGTTTTTGATTTCTAAAAGTAGCGACGTGTAAGTAACGTCACTACCAAATTTTTCAAAATTTTAAATATTTCCCGCATTTGAACGTTATGGCTTTTAATAAATTAATTTATGTATTTAATGTAGCGACGTGTATACCACGTCGCAACTGTTTTTCACATTACCCCATGTCTGACTTCTAATTACTTTAAGGCTGTAAAGTGGTTTAATATTAAAATAAAGCTAGCGATGTTAAACTCACGTCGCAACTATCATTTTGGAGCCACGTGTTTTCCATGTCGCTAAATATGTCGTTGGGGAAGAGTTTTCTTGTAGTGTTCTTCGGCAAGCACCGTTGCTTTGCAGTATTTTACTATTAGACATTATAGTTTTTCTTAAATAGACATAGTTAATATTAATAACAATTATTAAGAAGGCTGATATGATTTTTTTTCAAAGTTACACTAATAGTGTAAAAGCTAGATAAGTTTTTTAAAGATGATGTGGTAAAATAAGAGTCACAAAATAATCATTGGTAAATTGTATTATTGGAGATGTTCTAAAAAAACATAACGTTGTGATGCATCTGTCATTTGAACAATTTTTAAAAAGATTCATTATTTTTAGTGTCATGAAGCTAAAAAGTCAAATCCAAATGATATAAAAAAAAGTTGAATGTCAAAACATGATTATCATATTTGACCATTTTGTTCGAGGTCTTTTTGAAGTGTGCATATCTCATGGTAAAATCATCATGCCTCAATCCCACAAGTGGGAAAAACCCAATCAATTTTACATATTATACATGTACTAGAACATCAACTGATTTAAGTATAATTCTCTTTTTTATTAAATAAGAAATACATCTCTAGTAAGATTATACTTATATTCAAAGCTTGAAATTTTTATTTTTTTTACAAGTTAAAATATCTATAATATAAGAAAATTAATGGTTATGGAAAAGTCAAAAATATCTTTATTTGATTTTTTGCCAACACATTAAAATTGTGGTTTTTTGGTCTTTGCACCATAAAGTTCTTAATTTTATTATTAAAATAATATAACTCTTATACTTATCAAATCTCTCTCCATTCTCTATTTTTTCTCTTTCATCACTTGCTCACTTCTTTTTTCTAAAAAAAAATCTATTATTTAAATATATTTTTATATACGAAAAATGATATTTATGATCGAAATACTTTTTAGTCAAAAATGATATACGGGAAAAATTTATTCAAAAAATCTATTATTGATCTAAATATTTTTATATACGAAAATTAAATATTGATCCAAATATTTTTGTAAACTATACCTAAGTAAAAATAATATTTGTATACGGAAAAAATCTATTATTTACGAAAAATGGTATTTATGATCCAAATATTTTTTATTCAAAAATGATATACGGGAAAAAATCTACTATTGATCTAAATATTTTTATATACGAAATTTACTATTGATCCAAATATTTTTGTAAATGATACCTAAACAAAAATGAAGTTTGTATACGGTAAAAAAATTATTATTGATATATATTTTTTTATATATGAAAAATGGTATTTATGATCGAAATATTTCTTAGTCAAAAATGATATACGGGAAAAATTTATTCGAAAGATTTATTATTGATCTAAAATTTTTATATCAAAAATTTAATATTGATCCAATTATTTTTGTAAATGATACCTAAATAAAAATAATATTTGTATACGGAAAAAGTCTATTATTTACGAAAAATGGTATTTATGGTCCAAATATTTTTTTATTCAAAAATGATATACGGAAAAAAAATTTACTATTGATCTAAATATTTTTACATAGGAAATTTGTTATTGATCCAAATATATTTGTAAATGATACCTAAACAAAAATGAAGTTTGTATACGGAAAAAAAATCTATTATTGATCTAAATATTTTTATATACGAGAAATGGTATTTATGATCAAATATTTTTTATCAAAAAATGGTATACGGAAAAATAATCTATTATTGACCTAAATATTTTTTTATGCGAAAATTTAATAAGATCCAAATATTTTTGTAAATGATACCTAAATAAAAATAATATTTGTATTATTATTTACGAAAAATGTTATTTATGATCCAAATATTTTTTATTAAAAAATGGAATACGGAAAAAAAATCTACTATTGATGTAAATATTTTTATATACAAAATTTACTATTGATCCAAATTTTTTGTAAATGATACCTAAACAAAAATGAAGTGTGTATACGAAAAAAACTATTATTTACCTAAATATTTTTATATACGAGAAATGGTATTTAAGATCAAATATTTTTGATCCAAAAATGGTATAAGGGAAAAAATGTATTATTGATCTAAATATTTTAATATACGAAAATTTAATATTGATTCAAATATTTTTGTAAATGATACCTAAACAAAAATAATATTTGTATATGGAAAAAAATCTATTATTTACGAAAAATGGTATTTATGACCCAAATATTTTTTATTCAAAAATGATATACGGGAAAAAATTTATTATTGATTTAAATATTTTTATATACGAAATTTACTATTGATCCAAATATTTTTGTAAATAATATCTAAACAAAAATGAAATCTGTATACGGAAAAAAAAATCTATTATTGATTTAAATATTTTTATATAGGAGAAATGTTATTTATAATTAAATATTTTTAATCCAAAAATGGTATACGGGAAAAAATTTATTATTGATCTAAATAATTTTATATACGAAATAATCAATTATTTATCTAATTTTTTTAAAAATATTTTTATTTAAAATAAGTGATGTATCCAAATTTGCGTAACAGAACGGAACCCGTGCGTATGCACGGGTTTGTTACTAGTTCATATAATAAACTAAATTGCATGTTCTTCAAAATTAACTAAAATTTTCTTATAAAAAATAATGAAATTATGAGATAATAATTTATTGACAATAATTTAGTTAAAAATCTAAAAGTAAAGGTTTTAATTATTTTGAAGGTAGAGAATATAAGGCTTCCCGCTCTCCCCTCAATGATTGTTGAGATTGAAAACAATACTTTTTTAATAAACCCAACACGAGAAACTTATTCATATTTTAATAAGCCAAAGAAACTTACATGATTAGCATAATCATGCTATACTAATTAAGTTGGCCATTTGAGCACCATGAAAACGCCAAAAGGATAAAGAGCATGACAGAATCAAATTTGTCCCACCGAATTAAAATAGTAAAAAGTATATATTTTTAACTTGAATCCTATTCCGTAATTACGTGTAAGGATGATCAACACACATAACTGTATAATCAAACGCACAAAATCTTATTAATTCTGTGGTTTGTCGTTTCTTTTGTTAGATTATGTGGGGGGAGAGATAGTGAAATGTGCAGCAGAAAAATCGACAAAGATTCGTCATATATGTGTATTGATAAAGTGTTTATTAAGAGAGTAACCTTTAATCGGGGAGAACAGTAAAAAACAGTAGTCAAAGATAACATTTTGTCCTCGATATGATTGTGAATAAACAATATATATATATATATATATATATATATATATATATATATATGACATGATTATGGATGTTCTAAGAGATTTCATATTGATTTTTTATTTGTTAAATATGTCCTATAAATAGGACTACATCGACTCAGAATATGAATAATAGAATACACTCTTTTCTCCTCTTTCTCTCTTCTATTGTTTTATTCAATTTATAACACGTTATCAGCACGAAACTCTATTAAATTTGGAAAAAAATTGAAGCCCTAAATATCAAAGCTAATATTATTTATTCTTTTATTCTTTTCCATTACCCGTGTTGAATTTCAATATTATATCTTATCAAATTATCAAATAACCCATGAAGGATTACAAATCAATGAGTTTATTATATAGTTTCTGAAGAAATTAAGAAATATCCTTTAATAATAGTAATGAGTTTATATATAGTTCTTGAAGAACTTATCAAATATCTTTGAAGGATAATATTGAGTTTATTATATAGTTCTTTAAAAACTTATAAAGCATCGCCAAGGATAATATTAACAATCTCAGAAGGATTGCATTTATAATATTAACGAATCTCAGAAAGATTGCATCTATAATATTAACGAATCTCAAAAGAATTGCATCTATAATATTAATGAATCCTAGAATAATTGTATCAATTATTCAATATTACCCAATTTGAGAAAGATTGAAAGAATAATATTGAATACCCAAAATGATTTTATAAATATTTTTTGTTATATCGATTTAAAAATGTGAAATATGTTCATAAAATAATTATCATTCCAGAAGAATGACACGAATAATTTTAACGCATCATGGTTATATATATTTTTTTATAAATAATCATTTATAAAATAATAATTTTAACGCATCTTTGAAAGATGTTTATATTTATTTTAAATTATTAGTTATAAATATTTATATTATTTTAAATTTTTTTCTCTAACATTTGACTATGTTAGAAACTTCTTCAAATTGTTAGAATATAATTTGTTATATGTTTGAGATTATAAATCTATATATTTCACTAAAGGATTGAATATGTGTTTGGTGTTAAAATATTTTACTAGAAGAAAGATGTTTATGTATCAATTAGTCGATGATATATATTTTATTGCTGCTATTAAATTTTTAAATTAACAAACTTTTGTCAAATATTAAGGTGTTTTTATGCTTTAAAATAATTTTTATATTGCTTAATTAATATCTTTGGTGCAACAATTTTAATGATATATATTTTTTAATTTATATTATATAATAATAGCTTATAATAATTAAGGAATATGATCTTATTACTCTGACTCATTCCCTATTGACTATCACGCTTAATTAGTAATAATATGGTTTCTATATTTATATGAAATTTATCTAATTTTTATGATAAAATAAAATTGAATTGCATAGAGTTCTTTTAGCTAAATGTGTGTGACTTGAATAATATTATTATGAAATAAATTTTGATTTAATTTATAAAAATTAAATCAAATAAAAATATGTATGTATGGTTTCTAAAGATTTATTTATTAGAGAATTATATGTTTGATTCAAACAATTTAGAATAATTAAAATACATATATGTATTATTGTAAATCAGAAGTTTACAAACCACACTTAAGTGTATTATTCGCAAAATTGGTTGGGTCATCTCGAATGTATTATGATGTAAAAATTAATATTGAAAAACTTGAAGTTTCTTCAATCCAATAAGTTTTGTATGTTCCTAAAGGAAATTAAAATTTTATAAGTTGAGTTTTTATATAACTGTTAGAAAGTATAGGATAAGTATTTTTAGTATCGTCTCCTCAGGGATTGATGCGATATTATCGCCGTTCTACAGCTTAGTGTATTTTGAGTTAAGGCTCTGGATGTGTTTAGTATCATGAAAGATAAATAGCATTAAAAGAAATTAAAGACAATAAATTCGGGTTTAAAAACGATTTGGTAAAACTGTGTCAAGATTAGTGTTCATTAGTTTGCTTCATATGTACTCTAAAGATTATATATATGAACCTATTCATGATTAATACAATCACGTATCCTCTCGATACTGTTTATCTCTAAAGCAATATCGTGATTATTATCATATTCACCGTCAGATGATCTCTCATGCCGACAATCAACATGATAATCTTAAAAGCTTGATACTTGTGAATATCAACTCACAAATCTATCTCTAGAGTTTGTTTATTGATAGATGAATATCTTTTAGTTCTAGCTTTGAAACATATCTCTCAATAGTGATCCAAAACAACAAATGAAACATAAATAACAAGATATTCACCATGTATTAATCATTAACCAAGTTCATACATAATAGATCAAAGAAAGTACATATTTACAAACTAACTACCTCTAATCTTGACACAAGATGAAACTTAGCCCTCCATATCCATGGAAGCTTCAACAACAAGCAACAAACCAAGATTTAGTGACATCAAACTCAAGAAGATCAAAGAAAGATGTTTGGAAATCTTGATTTTCTCTTAAGAACAAATGGTTTTTCTCTTCTTCTCTTGCCCTAACTTTCTCTCCAAATGTGTGTTATGATAAGAAGCAAGCTAACCATGCCTAATCATCAATTTTATGTGGCTAAGAACAAAAGTTGAAAAAGTAGGTCCGCTGAGCGGAGGGGGTCCGCTGAGCGGAGCAGTAAAAATATCTGTTTTGTCTTCAAGGTCCGCTGAGCGGAGAGGGTCCGCTGAGCGGAGGTAAATTTTCTGCTCTTCACTGCCCACGTCCGCTTCAGCTCCGCTGAGCGGACTTGCTGATGGAAAAAACTGCTGCATCACTGCCTGGGTCCGCTTGGACTCCGCTGAGCGGACCTCCTTGCACAAAAATTCTTCTTTTTGCATGCCATCCTCATTGCAAGCTTGTTTTGATCATTCTTCTCATTCCATCTTGCCCAAAAGTTGTTAAAACCTAAAGAAAACATAACAAGAGTTAATAAACTAACTTAATTTAGAAAATAAACATAAATTTATTTATTTACATACTATTATATCAAAAAGTAATCAAATTTGGCACAAGAGTTTCAGAAATACCACAAAACATATATACAAACTATGCACAAATGGGATTCTAACAACTCTCCCCAACTTTGATCTTTGTTTGTCCTCGAACAAAGCTAGCTCAAAAACATACATCATCGAATTACATGAGGTTAGCAACATCAATTGAATGGTTCAAACTTGAGTTACATACCTACAAGATAAGTCTTCCTTGCTTGTACAAGATTCTAACATGACTATGAACCACTTTCTGAACACAAACTTTCAACACAATTGCATTAAAGAGATAATGTTCATGAATGAATCACCTATGTTTCACTTCACAAAAATAATTGAAGGACAATTGCCATGATAGCATAAAGGATAATTCACACTCCCTAGTAATGATGCACATCCAAAACAATTCATATATTCATCTATACTATGCACATGAGACAATAGAGACAAAGATCACTGAGGACTTCATTTGGTTGTAACTTGGCCTGGGTTCCAAACAAGTGATATTATATGTACACGGCCATTGAAACAAAAAGGGTGAATGATCATGGAAAGCATTATTTATATACAACACTACTAATATGTTACCCTTTTGTTTTTCACCATACAATGCATCCTTTCCTTTTCTTTAGACCATTAACACATTTTTTTTTCTTTTCTTTTATCATTGTCTTTCCTCTTTTTTTTTTCAAAGAATGCATTGCACCACCATATTCTTTCTTTTCTTTATCTTTAAGAAACATCTCTCCCCAACTTTAAACATTTCTATCTATAAAGACATCAATGCTTTCCATTTAAGGTTCAAGTACTATTGGGTTAAGTGTTTACCAAAGAAATTGTCAAGTGAATCACTTCTCTTTATCAAAATTCATTGTGTTTTTCTTTGAGTCACTTGACAAAACAAAAATTTTAGGCTCAAAATTGGTTACAAAAGATCACACACTCACGGGTAGCCTTGTTTAAGGTGGTTTTTCTCATACTACTCAAAAAAATTTGCCTCGATCCCTTCTAAGCTCTAATGTCTCATACAAAGCAAGATTAAACATGAATCATTTGAGTTAACATCAATCACTAGAACACTCTTATTTTTGTACACAATGGAAGTCCACTCACTTATCTAGTTTTGTCCTATTTTTGATTCAAACACAAACAAAATTTCTAAAATGCAATGTGATCAAAACTTTGTGTAAAGTCCTTAATTCATAGTCACCTTATAATCTACAAAGCAACAAAATACTTACCTTGGTATGAACATCATCAAGAATATCATCATCACCATCCAAATTTTTGATGTTGACACACCTTATCACTTTTTCTTCTTTAGAGCATCACTTCTATTCCAAGACAAACACAAAAAATTATATACACCTTAACACATAATATATGTACACTATTCTACTACTAAAACACAATATTATAACAACAAAGGCATAACTTGCCCACCCAAGCACACATTACTTAAACCAAATACTTAAACAACAAAGGCATAAGTTGCCTACAAAATATGTTCGGGTGGCACCCATGGCCACCAAAGTACAACAAACCTCATCCTCATATGGATGGCACAAAAGTAGTTACTAATACTAACAAAGGTACTAGAAATTATGCTACTAGTTCAACAACATAAAAGTAAATAACAGAGTATTATAAAACTAAACATAAACTACATAAACAACAATAATAAAAAAATTCACTGAAAATCCTCAATCCTCCTCATCATCCTGCTCCATGCCATCTCCTTCCTCTTCTTCCTCTTCACCATCCCCCTCTCTGAAAAATGGCCTCTCCGCAGGCCATGCACAATGAGCCTCATAATCCTCATTAGTAGGAAAAGAGGGAACATCCGCCGGGTTGACTTGGTGGCGATAGAGCTTGCACAGAGAATCATGAATCATTGCTTGCGATCTTCTGTTGGCATCAAAATATGCCCAATTGTACCTGCAAGCTAATTCTTCATTATACCTACCACCAGCAGGAGGAGCCATGTTCTGTGGCTGAGGATGCTGCTGGACACCTAGCTTGGGAGAGCAGTGCCTATGCACATAACCTGTGTCCACAACACTAGTGGACTTCATGCTTGCAACATTAGGGAACTCCACACCTGCATTCCTACACAGCCCCATAATCAAACTTGGAAAACCAAGCTGAGCAGACGGCTTTGTCCCTCTTTTGGTTCCACTTGAAGCCACAATCCTAATCTCCTCAGAAATGATTTGAGCCACATCCACTTCTCCACCTGTCATAATCCAAAACAAAAGACAAGACATGTCAATGGTTAGGTCAGATGTGTGGCTTCTCGGCATGACATTGTTCAGGAGGAACACTGTGTACAGCTGTGCCATTTGAGTCATGTTCTTCCTGTCCATCTTCTGAATATAACCGGAAGGGTTAAGAGTGAACCCTCGGTTCTCAAAGGATAGCAGATCAGCAATCTCCTGCATATTCCAAGTCTTTGCAGCCTTTTTTCTTGCATACTCGCACTTCTCACCTGCAGCACGAGGAGACGGTCTTCCCAAAAAATTGTTAATTGCATCCCTTGAAAAAGAAATGCCCCTACCTCTCACATAGGACGTGTAAGTGTACACCCTTCCCTCAACCGGAATCGCATTTGCATAGAACTCGCGCACAAGGTCCGCATTGATTTGAGTATCTGGAGAAATCAGAGCTTCCCAATGGCGTTCCGCGATATTTTCCAGAAACTGATGAAAGTTACCTCTGTGTGAGAGGTCAAACACCTTTTCTGGCCAAATCTTCCGACCAACCAATTTCTCAAACCTCTCCTGCTGCTCTGGTCCTAGAAACCTATGGGAATCAAAGGGTGGTGGCGGAGCAGCTCCTGAACTCGAGCCTGCCAATTGCCTAGCTCGCTTTCCCCGATCACTTCTTGACGACATCTACAAAAAACAACACAACATCGAACAAACATCGTCAAAATCAACATTTATAGCAATTTACATGTCCATTAGTAGTGTGAAACCAGGCCCTACACCATTACATAACATTCAGAAAACAGAACTAAAATTCTGCACTCAGCAGGGTCCGCTCAGCGGATGGGGTCCGCTCAGCGGACCTGCGCAGAAATTCAAAAACACCTGCAGAAACAGGTCTGCACCAGAACAGCCATGGGGTTTCAAACCCCTCTCAATCACAAGTAAACATACTACAACAAACTATGAGAGGAAGGATATTCACATACAATTGATAAAACCCTAAAACTTAAAATCTAATCTAACCTAAATCTAAAACATAAACAAAATCTACTACTAAAGTCAAACCTAAAACACAATCTAACCTTAGTTCTACTACTAAATCACACCGATTCCTAAAAGAAACATATCTATGCAACCCTAATATGCTTTAAACAGAAAATTGCAACATTAAACACCACATACCTTGTCTGGAACTGAAGAGAACAAGATACAGCAGTTGATAGAAAAGAAATTGAGACTTGAAGGTTTGAAAATGGTGGAGATAGAGAAGAGAGCAAGTGGAGGCAAGTGAGATTCACAATTGTGGTGAGTTAGGGTTCTGAACCCGCTCAGCCACAGACTTCTTTCTTAAGTGGGCCTTTGGACCGGTTTGGTCCATTGGGCCTCTTTTTTTTTCTGGTTTTTAGCAGGTCCGCTCAGCGGAGGGGGGTCCGCTGAGCGGATGACAGAAAACAGCATTTTTCTGGTTTTTTCTCAGTCTGTTCCACTCGATTCTTTCTCCACCGACTTTTCAAATTTCCCAAAACACAAAAAACAGAGAATACTTACAATGTTGGGGTGCCTCCCAACTAGCGCTTTGTTTAACGTCGGTGAGCTCGACGGTCCGAGGCGGCTTTACGGATCAAAAATCGGAACGGATTCCGAATTTCGATCGACTTCACCACCAAGATACGGCTTGAGTCTTTGGCCATTCACGGTCCAACTTTCATTTGTTGCCGAATTTTCAAGCACAACCGCTCCATAGTCTTTTACTTCTTTGATTCGGAACGGACCCGACCATTTGGATTTCAATTTGCCCGGAAACAACTTCAACCTTGAATTGAACAATAGAACCATTTGGCCTTCTTTGAAATCCTTCTCCACAATCTTTCTATCATGATATCCTTTCACTTTCTCCTTGTAGATTTTGTTGGATTCATAGGCTTGTAATCGCAATTCTTCCATCTCAAACAATTGCAATCTTCTCATTTCACCACTTGCCTTCGGATCAAAGTTAAGCAACTTCAAGGCCCAAAATGCCTTATGCTCCAACTCCACAGGTAAATGACAACTCTTCCCGTAGACCATTTGAAATGGAGTAAAACCAATCGGTGCCTTGTATGCCGTACGGTAAGCCCATAAAGCATCATCCAACTTCTGTGACCAATCCTTTCTTGAAGAAGAAACTGTTTTTTCCAAGATTCTTTTGATTTCTCGGTTGGAAACTTCGGCTTGACCATTAGCTTGTGGATGATAAGCTGTTGTTACTTTGTGCTTCACACCATATTGTTGTAAGACTTTTTCAAGCTGTGTGTTGCAAAAATGTGAGCCACCATCACTAATGAGAATCCTTGGTGTTCCAAACCTTGTAAAAATGTTTTTCTTCAAGAATTTGATTACGGTCTTTCCATCCGCTTTTGGACACGCTAACGCTTCCACCCATTTTGAAACATAATCAACCGCAACCAATATATACTCACAACCAAAAGATGAAGGAAATGGTCCTACAAAGTCTATTCCCCAACAATCAAACACTTCCACTTCTAACATATTTGTCAATGGCATTTCATTCCTTTTACTCACTCCACCACTTCTTTGACAATTATCACAACTTTGTGCATGCAAGTAAGCATCTTTGAACAACGTCGGCCAATAGAACCCGGATTGAAGAACTTTTGCCGCCGTTCTTTGCCCACCATAATGCCCACCATAAGGTGAATTATGACAATGCCACAAGATTCTCATTGCTTCTTCTCTCGTCACACATCTTCTTAGCACACCATCCACACCAATTTTGAACAAGTATGGATCATCCCACACATAGAATTTGGCATCATGGAGAAACTTCTTTATTGCACTTTTACTCCAATCTTCCGGCATCCAACCCGATGCCTTATGATTAGCCATGTCAGCAAACCACGGCCTTTCTTCCACCATGAATAACTTTTCATCCGGGAATGATTCCAAAACCTCTTCTTCTTTGTTTGTTACCTCTTCATTCACCAACCTTGATAAATGATCCGCCACCAAGTTTTCTGCTCCTTTCTTGTCTCTAATCTCTAAGTGGAATTCTTGTAGCAACAATATCCACCTAATGAGCCTTTGCTTTGAATCCGGCTTGGTAAGCAAATACTTTATCGCTGCATGGTCAGTGTAAACAACAACTTTCGAACCAATTAAATAGGACCTAAATTTTTCTAATGCATATACAATAGCTAGTAGTTCTTTTTCAGTTGTTGCATAATTAATTTGTGCTTCATTAAGAACCTTACTAGCATAATGTATAGCATGAAAAATTTTTCCTTTTCTTTGACCCAACACCGCTCCTACCGCATAATCACTAGCATCACACATTAGTTCAAAATCAAGTTTCCAATCGGGTGCTATGATTATGGGTGCGGTGGTCAATCTTTGTTTTAATTCATTAAAAGCTAAAAGGCATGCATTATCAAAAACAAAAGACTTATCTTTGTTGAGCAAGTTGCTCAAAGGCTTTGCAATCTTTGAGAAGTCTTTGATGAATCTCCTATAGAATCCCGCATGGCCTAAGAAGCTTCGAATTCCTTTGACATTTGTTGGCGGTGGTAACTTCTCAATAACCTCCACTTTTGCTCGGTCGACTTCAATTCCTTTGGAAGAAACTTTGTGACCAAGAACTATGCCTTCAGTAACCATGAAATTGCATTTTTCCCAATTGAGGACCAAGTTGGTTTCAACACATCTTTTCAACACGGCATCCAAATTCTTCAAACAAAGATCAAATGAGGCTCCAAAAACGGAGAAGTCATCCATGAAAACTTCCATTGTCTTTTCTATGAAGTCCGAGAAGATAGCTTGCATACATCTTTGGAAAGTGGCCGGTGCATTACACAATCCAAACGGCATTCGCCTATAAGCAAAAATTCCAAAGGGACAAGTGAACGCCGTTTTCTCTTGATCTTCCGGATTGACCGAAATTTGGTTGTACCCGGAGTAGCCATCCAAGAAACAATAGAACTCTTGACCCGATAACCTTTCCAACATTTGGTCCATGAAAGGTAAAGGGAAGTGATCTTTCCTAGTAGCTTGGTTAAGCTTTCGGTAATCAATACACATCCTCCAACCCGTCACGGTTCTTGTCGGAATCAACTCATTCTTTTCATTTGTGATCACGGTCATTCCTCCTTTCTTTGGTACCACTTGGACTGGACTCACCCATGCACTATCGGAAATAGGATAAATCATTCCGGCTTCCAATAGTTTCACCACTTCCTTTCTTACAACTTCTTTCATTGTAGGATTCAACCGGCGTTGAGGTTGAGCTACCGGTTTAAAATCCTCCTCCATCATAATTTTATGCATACAATAGGCCGGACTAATTCCTTTTAAATCGGAAAGAACCCATCCTATTGCCTCCTTGTTAGCTTTCAACACATGAATTAATTTCTCTTCCTCCTCTTTAGACAATGAACCACTAATTATCACCGGCTTCTTACCACCTTCTTCAAGAAAAACATATTTCAAATGGGGCGGTAACATCTTCAATTCTAATTTGGTTTCTTCCACCTTTGGCTCATCTTTCAACCCCTCCATCTTTGCTTCAAAAGGACTTATCTCTTCAAAAACATCAAGATCTCGCAAACACTCTTCAATCTCTTTTTCTTCTTCTTCATTGAGAACATCAAGAGCTTTGGTTAATGTTTTCTCAAGAGGATTGAACATATGAGCTCTACTTTCGACTTGCATGATAACTTCCTCCATAGCATCAATTCTAAAACAATCACTTGTATCATTTGGATGTTTCATTGCTTCCGAGAGATCAAAACACACTTCCTCATCTTGGAACCTCAATTTCATCAAACCATCATCAATGTCTATCATCATCCTTGCCGTCTTCATAAAAGGTCTTCCTAGAATCAACGGGGTATCAACATCTTCCTCCATATCAATGACAACAAAATCAACCGGAAAGAAGAACTTGTCAACTTTCACAAGTAAATCTTCCGCTATCCCAAAAGGCATAGTTGTAGACTTGTCGGCTAATTGAAGTGTCATTCTTGTATTTTTCATATCCACAATGCCTAACCTCTTGACCATGGATAAAGGAATCAAATTGATACTTGCTCCCGTGTCAACCAAACCTCTTCCAATATGAATGTCACCAATAGTAACCGGCAAAGTAACTCTTCCTGGATCTCTTTCCTTCCTTGGTAAAGTACTTTGAATGATGGCACTACATTTAGCATCTAGGACAACCGTTTCGGGCTCAGTGTAACTTCTTTTCTTCGTGAGGATGTCCTTCATAAACTTGGCATATTTTGGCATTTGCTCTAAAGCTTCTCCAAAAGGAATATTAATTTGCAATTGCCTAAATATGTCAAGAAAACGAGCATATTGCTTCTCATTATCTTTCTTCGAAGGCGCACGAGGGTACGGTAAATTACGAACGGGAGGACTCATAACTTTCTTCTTTCCCTCTTTAATCTTTCTCTTTTTCTCTCTATTTTTTTCTTCTTCTTCCTCACTTTTTTCTTCACTCTCATTTTCAACTAGGACTCCCTCATTTTTCTTTGGTTCTACTTCACTTTCCACCTCTTTCTCCTTTTCTATCCTAACTTCCTCCTCCTCGACCTCTTTCTCCACTTCACTTTCAAGCACCTTCCCGCTCCTAGTTACAACCGCTTTGCAATGCTCCTTAGGATTGGTTTGAGTGTTTGCCGCGAATGATGGTCCGGGTTGCTTCTCGGCTAATTGTTTTGCAAGTTGGCCGACTTGAGTCTCTAAATTCTTTATTGCCGCTTCATTACTCTTTTGATTCGCCATTGATGCTTGCATAAATTGATTTAGAGTCTCCTCCAACTTTGAAGGCTTGTCTTGAGAAGGTTGTTGTTGTTGATAAGGACTTTGTCTTTGTTGATAATTATCTTGTCTCCACCCTTGACCATATTGCGGTGCATTAGGCCTTTGTTGGTATCCACCTTGGTTTTGGTAAGGAGCTTGTCTTTGTTGATAGCCTCCTTGATTTTGATTCGCCATGTAATTCACTTCATTCACCGGTGGACAATATCCGGTAGGGTGGTCTCCACTACAAAGCTCACACGAAGCAACTTGTTTGTTCTTGTTAGGATCATTTAATTCCTTGAGTTGTTGAGGTAACCTTGCCATTTGTTTCGTAAGCTCCTCCACTTGTTGAGAAAGAAGCTTGTTCTGAGCAAGAATAGCATCATTGGTTCCTAATTCAATAAGTCCCGGTTTCTTTTGAACAACTCCTCGGTTATGTTGCACCTGATGATCATTCCTGGCCATTTTCTCAATTATCTCTATTGCCTCCTCTGCTGTCTTAGCCATCAAAGAACCTCCAGCAGTAGCATCCAAAAGAAGCTTCGGTTGAGGTTGTAAGCCATTACGAAAAATATGAATCTGGGTGAGTTCATCAAAGCCATGACTCGGACATTTTCTCAACATTGACTTATACCTTTCCCATGCTTCATTAAGAGTTTCATTCACACCTTGAGAAAACACTGAAATTGCTGTTTTTGCTTCAAGCAACCTTGACTGAGGAAAGAACCTATCCAGAAACTTTTCTTCTAACTCATTCCAATTTGTCATCGTTTGAGTAGGTTGATCAAGGTACCAATCCTTTGCTTTACCAATCAATGAGTGAGGAAATAATCTTTTAAACACTTGCTCTTCCTCTCTTTCAGGTGCTCCGACTGCTCCGGCAATTTCATAGAACTTTGTCAAGTGTGTATATGGGTCCTCATGATCAAGTCCTGCAAAGGGACTAGCATAGAGTAGTTGAAGAATGCCAGTCTTCATTTCAGAATTTCTTGCATTGTTGTCATTTCGTGCAAACTGGGCTGCTCTTCTTGGACTGTTAGCACATGGTGCTCTTGGTGGTGGTGGTGGTGGTGGATCCTGATCTCCATTCCCTGCCATCTCTTCTTCTATAACTTGTGGTGTTGATGAAGTAGTTGCTTCTTGGGCTAATCTTCGTTCTTTGGCTAGTTTCCTTCTTCTTCTGGTTTTACTGTTCAATCTCCTTGCAGTTCTTTCAATTTCTGGATCAAAAAGAAGCTGATCTGCTGGGACACTCCCACGCATAAACCAGAGCTGAAACACTAACCAAAAAGTGAGCAAAGACTAGGTAATAATAATAATATTTATACTCAAAACACACAAAAACTATTGCTATGCTTATAATATCTTAACGCCAATCCCCGGCAACGGCGCCATTTTGTTAGAAAGTATAGGATAAGTATTTTTAGTATCGTCTCCTCAGGGATTGATGCGATATTATCGCCGTTCTACAGCTTAGTGTATTTTGAGTTAAGGCTCTGGATGTGTTTAGTATCATGAAAGATAAATAGCATTAAAAGAAATTAAAGACAATAAATTCGGGTTTAAAAACGATTTGGTAAAACTGTGTCAAGATTAGTGTTCATTAGTTTGCTTCATATGTACTCTAAAGATTATATATATGAACCTATTCATGATTAATACAATCACGTATCCTCTCGATACTGTTTATCTCTAAAGCAATATCGTGATTATTATCATATTCACCGTCAGATGATCTCTCATGCCGACAATCAACATGATAATCTTAAAAGCTTGATACTTGTGAATATCAACTCACAAATCTATCTCTAGAGTTTGTTTATTGATAGATGAATATCTTTTAGTTCTAGCTTTGAAACATATCTCTCAATAGTGATCCAAAACAACAAATGAAACATAAATAACAAGATATTCACCATGTATTAATCATTAACCAAGTTCATACATAATAGATCAAAGAAAGTACATATTTACAAACTAACTACCTCTAATCTTGACACAAGATGAAACTTAGCCCTCCATATCCATGGAAGCTTCAACAACAAGCAACAAACCAAGATTTAGTGACATCAAACTCAAGAAGATCAAAGAAAGATGTTTGGAAATCTTGATTTTCTCTTAAGAACAAATGGTTTTTCTCTTCTTCTCTTGCCCTAACTTTCTCTCCAAATGTGTGTTATGATAAGAAGCAAGCTAACCATGCCTAATCATCAATTTTATGTGGCTAAGAACAAAAGTTGAAAAAGTAGGTCCGCTGAGCGGAGGGGGTCCGCTGAGCGGAGCAGTAAAAATATCTGTTTTGTCTTCAAGGTCCGCTGAGCGGAGGTAAATTTTCTGCTCTTCACTGCCCACGTCCGCTTCAGCTCCGCTGAGCGGACTTGCTGATGGAAAAAACTGCTGCATCACTGCCTGGGTCCGCTTGGACTCCGCTGAGCGGACCTCCTTGCACAAAAATTCTTCTTTTTGCATGCCATCCTCATTGCAAGCTTGTTTTGATCATTCTTCTCATTCCATCTTGCCCAAAAGTTGTTAAAACCTAAAGAAAACATAACAAGAGTTAATAAACTAACTTAATTTAGAAAATAAACATAAATTTATTTATTTACATACTATTATATCAAAAAGTAATCAAATTTGGCACAAGAGTTTCAGAAATACCACAAAACATATATACAAACTATGCACAAATGGGATTCTAACAATAACATATATAAGATGATATTTGTGAATCAGTACATAAATCATGTAGACGATTTAAACATTTTATGATATTAATTATTGCATTGACTTTGAAATTATGCATATGTTTTTTGTCTACTCACAACCAGAAGTTTGTGAAATTGTCTTCTCAACTAAAAGATCATGAATTTGTATCGATGTGAAAACTCGTGATGAAGAACCAGAAGTTTCTTCAATCCAATAAATTTTGTGTGTTTTTTTTTAAAAAATTGAAAATCTGAGAGATTGAGCTTTTCATGACATTAATTGTTGCATCGACTAAAATATCATGTAAATGTTTATTGTCTACTCACCACAACTAGAAGTTTGTGAAGTTGTTTTCTCAGACTAAGATCTATATTTCAGAAATTTTCTTAATAAGCATCCATATATTATTAAATTTGATATTGAACATCTTATAGCATATGTTCACAAAAGAAAATGGACCTGAAGATCCATTCTTTAGACTCTAAAGTTAATTATATGTATGCTACTTATGAGATCATCAATTCTAAATTATATATTTGAAACACCCAAAGTATGATATTAAGATGTTTATTTGTATTAAGCCAACAAATTATTATAGGTTAATTTCCCCTTAACTTATAAATTATTTTAGATTAATAACATAATACTTCTCATCTAATTAAATTTGGAAATTTCTTCACCCACCTCCTAACCTTCTTACTCACCTCTGGCGAATTTACCAAAATACCCCTTATTTTGGAAATACATTTCCGAAAACGTACTTTTATTGGAAAAAAAAAAGTGTTTTCGGAAATACACTTCCGAAAACACGAAAAAAAGGTGTTTTCGGAGATGCATTTCCGAAAACACCCCTTTTTTGAGTTTTCGGAGATGCATTTCCGAAAACACCCCTTTTTTGAGTTTTCGGAGATACACTTCCGAAAATGTTCAATAATTATTAAAAAATTAAAATCAAGGTGAATCAATACAATTAATAGGTATAAAATGAAAGTGAATCAATAAAATGAAGGTGAATCAATATAATCAAAATTTCCTAAACAATTTTAAAGTTAAAAATTATTTTACTAACTTATATAAATCAAAAACATTTTAATTTCATAAGTAAATTTTGAATGGTATAGAATTAAATATAAAATTTATTTATTAAATAAAATTAAGACAAAATCTTTTTTTAATTTTTTTAAACTAAATAAAAAATTATAACTCATTTTTAATTATGAATCAGAATAGAAATATATAAATATATAATAATAATTATCCATTTTGTAAGTGAAATATATAAATATATAATATATAAATATTTAATAATTATTATATAAATATATAAATATATAATAATTAATATAAATTAAAACACTCTTTTTTTTTAATTTTTATAATTATTATATAAATATATAAATATATTTACAACTAATATATAATAATTATTATATAAATATATAAATATATAATAATTTTTATAAATATATAAAAATTATTATAATTATTATATAAATATATAAATTAAAACACTCATAAATTATTATTATATCAAAATATATAATTATTATATAAATATATAAATATATTTATAATTAATATATAATAATTATTATATAAATATATAAATATATAAATATATAAATATATCATAATTTTTATAAATATATAATAATTATTATAATTACTATATAAATATATAAATTAAAACACTCATAAATTATTATTATATCAAAATATATAATAATTATTATAATTATTATATAAATATATAAATTAAAACACTCATAACTATTATTCATAACTCATAAATTATATCAAAATATATAATTATTATTATTCATTACTCATAAATTATATCAAATTTATGATATATGAATTAATTAATATCCTAAAATTAATTTTTGGGATTTTTTTAGATTTTTTTATTGTTTCGGAGATGCATCTCCGAATTTATTCAAAATCCCAATTTTTGGGATTTTTTCGGAAATGCACTTCCGAAGTCTGGAAAAATTTAGAAAAAAAAAATTCGGAAATGCATTTCCGAAGCGGGGTAAAATGGATTTTTCGCTGGAGGTGACCCCCATAGGGAGGTGGGTAAAGAAATTTTCTTAAATTTTTGGATGTGTTGTGTATAATTCAATTGCTCTAATATAGTACACTAAGAAGAGTCTTGAAAGAATATTAGGGAAAATATATTTTTATATGAATCCCGTATTTGAGGATATATCTTGATCAATATTTAGATAGTTGATTGCAGTCCGGTAAATTGATTATTAATTGAACCAAATATTAGGGGGAGAGAATAAGTGGCTGAAAAAGTGAACCAAAAGTTCAAATGAACAATTTAAAATAAATTGTTGTCTTGATCCTCCTACAAACCAATATGAACCAAAAGTTCAAAATATTATTCATTTGCAAAGTTTATGAAATAAATTATTAGTTGTTAATACTCCACTCAAAGGGAATTCTATTATTGGATAATTTAATATTGCAAATAAGTTGTAGCTGCGTTTGAAGCGTGGTATGAAAGTCGGTTCCAATGTTGAAAGTCCTCTACCTAAAAAAGAAACTAAAGTTAAAGATGACCCAAGTGAGGATATGAAAATCCTAAAGGACTTTGTGACATAGTTTATTTTTTCAGTTCTAGAAGAACTAATCAAGTACTTGAAATATGAAATAAAGAGATCTCGATAAAATATGTCATATATTAAATGGAATGGAACCGAAATTATGATAACCAAATAAAGTCTACATTGACAATGTATTTGTATATAATATAGCGCTAAAGATGATAAACAATAACGAGGATCATGAAACAAAGTCTACCAATAAATTATAGACAACGCGAGAATTGGTCTAAATGAACAAATTATGTATCAAAGTCTATCAAAGATTGTAGACAAAGTGAGATTGACCAAATGAACAAAATATGAATCAAAGTCTATCCAAGATTATAGACAAAGTGAGAATTGATTAAAATAAACAGATTCAATTGAAGAATAATTAAACTCACTTTAAAAGTGAATCGTTTTTGGACTTGTAGTCCGAATACCTCGAGATGAGAAACTAATGAGATATAAATGATATTTTGTTAAAAAGGAAAATAAGAATGGTATTAAGCTTGATTTGTTGCTCAATGATTTTTATAAAGACCTAAGGTCGAGTTTGATGAAACATATCCATCTGTAGTGAATTCAATTAATTTTCGATAATTAATTAGTCTTGTAGCACATAAAGGACTTGATTTGAACATGATGGATGTTGTAATATCTTACTTGTATGGTTCACTTGATAAGGACATAAAATTGAACAAGTATCTCTTTGGGCTAAAACAATATGAACACAAGTGATATAATTGTCTCAATAAATATTTGCTAAGGGAGAGATATACAAATAAGTCCATAAGTCCTTGTATTTTTATGAAAAGACCTAGAAAATAATTTTCTATAATAGTTGTCTATGTAGATGACATAAAATTGTTGGAACTCCTGAAGTGATTCCAAAAAGCTATAAATTATTTAAAGAAATTATTTGAGATGAAGCACTTAGGAAATATAAAGTTCTTACTGGATGAATATGCAGACAATGAAACTTTTATATACCAAGAAGGTTATATAGAAAAAATGTTAAAACGTTTCTATATGAGTAAATCTCATATATAGCAAAAATGTTAAAATATTCTTATATGTACAAATGTCGTATGTTGTCTACCTCTATGATGTTAGATCATGGGATGTACATATGATTCTTTTAGACCTAGAGAAGAGGATGAAAAATTAATTGGTCCTGAAGTACCATATCCTAGTGTAATTAAAGCACTAATATATCTTTCTAATTTTGTCCACTATGCTATGTTAATTTCTATAACTCTACTAGCAAAATATTGTTATTCACCTACACGAAGACATTTGAACAAAGTCCAACATATACTTCGCTATCTTAAGGATAAATGGAAATGAGTTTGTTTTATTCCAAAGTATTCAAATTATAATTAACAAATTATGCAAAAATAAGTCACTTGTCAAATTCTCATAATGGTACAACTATTTCATGGAGACCTATCAAACAAATCACAACACCAACTTCATTAATTATGAAGAAATTTTTAGCACTACACGAGGCAGGTCGAGAATGCGCTTGATTGAGATACCAAATTCAACACACACAAAAGACTTGTGATTTGACTTCTAGAAAGAAATACAACAACCATATATGAAGATAATACTGCATGCATTGCTCAACTGAAATTTTTAATTATGAAGAAATTTTTAATTATGAAGATATGGTTGTTGTCAAATTCTCATAATGGTACAACTATTTCATGGAGACCTGTGAAACAAATCACAAAAGTAACTTCATTAATTATGAAGAAATTTTTAGCACTACATGAGGCAGGTCGAGAATGCGCTTGAATGAGATACCAAATTCAACACACACAAAAGACTTGTGATTTCACTTCTAGAAAGAAATACAACAACCATATATGAAGATAATACTGCATGCATTGCTCAACTGAAAGATGGTTACATTAAAGGAGATAAAAAAAATACATTTCTCCAAAGTTCTTTTTCACTCATGATCTTCAGCAAAGTGGTGATTTAAGCACCAACAAACTTGTTCATCTTGAAGACCTTTTAGTGCAAAAGATTGGTCTTCATCTTCGAAGAAATGATCGTTCAGTTGAGGGGGAGAACTGAATTCGTTCAGTTGAGGGGGAGAAATGAATTTTTCTTAAAAGGATATGTACTATTTTCCTTCACTAGATTTTTTCCACTAAATTTTTTCTAGTAAGGTTTTAACGAGGCATATCCCGAACATACATCCGAGGAAGATTATTATGAATAATGGATGGTTGTCTCCCTATAATTTCATTTCTTATTTGTAATAATTTGTATTGATTAGTAACGAGGTAGTTCTCTCATAAAGAATGTAGTACTCTTTTTCTTTCACTAGAATTTTTTTTACTGAGTTTTTTATAGTAAAGTTTTAACGAGGCATATTCTCTATGAACCTCCAAAAGGGAGTATTATAAATGACATATACTTGTAACTAATCTATATGTAGTGTTTAGAGTTAATCAGGTGTGTCATATAGAGTACTTGCGTAAGCTTGGATAACTTTAGGTGCTCTAAGTAGTTTCAGTGGCTTAATTGTTGTGTGATATCTCCATAAGTGAAAAGTATGAATGTTATCATATCCAACTTCAATAGAAATATGTGGAAAGGTTAAGATAGTAGAGGCTGAAAAAAATCAACAATTAGATTTTTGGAGGGGTCATAAAAATTTAAAAATGTCTGCTTGAAATTTTTCCACAAGAACGTGGAGGTCAAATTCCAAGTGTTTGAAGTTTTTATGTCATTTTAATTTTGGGATAATAGACATTTACCCTCTGCCATATAGGCGAGATTCGGGTTACCCCATTAATTTTTTTTTTGGATTACACCCTTGAAATATGAAAAGTTCTATGATTTACCCCCCTAGGACCCCCCTGTAAACTTGTTTTTTTTATTTACCCCCTGGTTTTTTACTGTTTTTTACACGCTTAGGGGGTACCCTAAAAATACAAGGGGGTAATCCAAAAAAATATTAATAGGGGGTAATTTGAATCTTGCCTATATGACAGGGGATAAATGTATATTATCCCTTTAATTTATTAACCTACTTTAATTTATTTTCTTTTACATTTATATGTAATATTGTAATTTAAAATTAAAATGTGATTGTTTTATAGCCATATTTTATAAAACTTCTAGTTAAATATAAAAATATATCTTAGTTACTTGATGAACTTCGGAAGAAAAAAAAATGAAAACACCTTATAAATAATATCATAAATTTTTTTCACGAGTTCATCCTAAAAAATAAGCTCACGAAATTTATCTTTGTTTAAGTAAATTCATATAAGTCAATGAAATATGCTATTTAAACATTAATTTCATTGCTTACTTAAATATGTTCAACTGAAATATGCTTTAAATTAGGCTAAAAAGCCAATCGTACCTTTGAAAATGTTGGATTCATGCCCTAAAAGTAAGCTTATGATAGGCTAAAAGACACTACTATAAATACTCGATTTTTATGAGAATTTAAAATAAATTCAAACTAGATCCTATGGTAAATCCGCAAATAATATTTTAGTGTTATATTTGTGATAGTCACAGGCGGCTCTAACGTCCCCTCCTAAGAGTGATGTCACATGGGCGATGTCCTCACAGAATATGGGATTCGCCCTTGAGACTAATGACATATACCGTTGTCTTCCGTTAGTTAGATGAGAAGGAATCCACCACGATTCCCTGAAGAATAGGTGGTCAACAGTCTCCCCAAGCTATGGGAGAGTGGTTGTCGCTCCTAAGGGTTTCCTAAAACATACGCCCAAAAAGTCTCTACAAACACTTCTTCTTTAAAGGGAGAGCAGACAGATCTTGATTCATACGCTTATACCTAAGCTACATACTGAGATATAGAGCCTCTCACCTAACTTGAGCAGGATCTCTAAATCACCATAAACACTACCATACAAACCTTCTCACCACATGGAAAAGCCCTAACTATCATACATCGTTATATACCTACTAAGGCCTCTAAGTTTCCCTGCCCGTGTAGGGATAATATGCACACCTGTACTTTTTTACCAATATAGTGGTGTTCACTGTGGGGTCCAAGTACACTAACCTGGGCGACACCTTCTTCATCACGATCACCTAACTCATGTTTACCATCCACTTCTACACCTAGCCACCCCCAGCTATTATTAACAGGAGAGCTCCACCCCTTACACCAGAAAGTACCAACAGTAGCAGTGATACTAATACCCTGGAGGAGATGTGTGTCGCCATGGACGAATTACACTGTCAAAAGTAGACATTGAAGGACAATATCAACAACATTAGATAGAGCTAGCAAGCATCCGATCCCCCGAGGGAGATGGAAGTGTTGGATCCCTAGACAGTCTCAAACGAGATATGGGGAGTGTCTGTCCCTGAAGGATTTAAACCTCCTTCTTTGGTCAAGTTTGATGGGCGCAACGATTCCTATGAACAACCGCCACCATCAACACACATACACATTGTTTTAGTACAACAAAATAACATTTCACATTTTTCATTCAAAATATCATTGTATTTCACATTTCAATTTCAAAATCCATTATAATTGCATTACAAAATTCATTTGCAACTAACACAATTCCTAATCGATTTCATCAAACTCAATCCTCACCTTCTATTACAATATTATCAAAGGCCAAGAATGATCAAAATACATATGCCACAGATCTCATCATCATCCCTTCAAACTCTCACCTCTAACCAATTTCCCCCCTAAAACTTTCACTCCATTTCGTCTTTACATATTTTTTCATGCTCCAAAGTGTTACTCAATTATCATCTCTTCACACTATAAATAAGCCTTCTAAAATCAGATCAGAGAGGAGAAACACAATGGAGCTTTGGATAAAATTCCCATGATCTTCCTCCAAATCCCCACTCTAAACAGCTCTATCAACAACCTGCACCTTTAACCGATCTATTCACTCCCATGAACAAACTTAAACTATGATCCTCCTTTGAGCACCATCTCCAACATCAAATTCAAAAATCTTCCATACCTTCAAAACTCGCCTCCTCACATCAGCAATAATCAACGCTATTCACAGTAACACATCAACATATACTCAACAAAATTCATCTGCAAATATTCAACCGTAATAACGACGACACATCTGAAGTAAAGAGCAACATCACATCTAAACTAACTGTTGAAAGTATTTGTGGGTAAATATTTTCGGTAATATATCGTATCCACAGGGATTGGTTAATATCACTGCCTTTCTATAGTTGTTTATTTTGAGTTAGGAAAATTAGGTTTGTTTGATTTATAATCTAATATTATCAAAAGTAAACAAATAAACTAAATGCAAATAATGAATTGTGGTTTAACAATTAGAGAAGTATGTTGAATCTTTAGGGTTCATCAATCTATTCCTATACAATTATCACTTAATTCCCAATTGAACAACTTTATGAATCATTATCTTCACTTATCCTCAAATAAGATTCCATCTCTGCAAATCAAACTAGATAGCTTTTACCGGTACGAGATTCGATCTCTCCAAATATCAATAACGATAACAGTAATTAAGAACGATAATTATGAAAACCCAATCTCAATCCCATCTCTGCGGATTGGTATTGAATCAATATAGTAACCTAGGGCAAAAGTTAAATCCTTTCTTTCGATCAAAGATTAAACGATAATTTAATAATAAAGGCAAGATTACTTATTGATAATGAATTCAAATTATTGTTCACAGGAATTAACTAATGGTATTGTATATTCATAGATTAACTACTACCTTAGATTCAACAAGAGGGATTTAGCTCTCCATAGACATGAAGAACACACAAGGATTAATGGAAGAATTCATCTTCATCAAAGGAATGTCTTCGCTTGATAGAGAATTGGTCTTCAATTGATGATTGTGGCTGCACCTTCAGAATGCTCTCCTAATTTCGCACAACACAACTCCCCTTTTTTCACTTGGAAGCTAGGGCTTTTAAATAGAAACTTTGGGCTTTTTACGCCGAGGCCGCGGCGCGGCATCGGGCTGGCGCGGCGCGATCAAAAACAGAGACTTTGGCGCGGCGCCTCACTGAACTTCCGCGGCGCGCCCTTTGCAAAACTCCACTCTTTCTCTTGCCCTCAGCTCTTCCAGCTTCCTTTCCTCCTCATGTTCTTCTCAAACTTCAATTCAGCTCTAAACCTGCAACAATAACACCCACAAGTGATTCGATTTGCTTTACACACGAACTAAACTTGTTCAATTCAATTCTCACTAAAAAACCTATGGATCCATCACAATTTGCATTAGTTTAGAGAAGAAATCACTTATATTAACACATGAATTTACCATTAATTTACTCCTAACAAACTCTCCCCAACTTAGAGTTTTGTTTGTCCCTAAACAAAATTACTTACCTCCAGCAAAGTTTACCGACAATCATGCAACAGGTTTTTCAAAAAGGTTTTCTCAAGTGGTTCAATACAGTAACTAAGTCAAATACTCCTCTTCTACCTGCAAACTCAGAATATACACATGAAACAAACTTTGAAAGCAAATTACCTCCAGAAGTTCAAAACACTACACAATTGTAATTGAATCAGCACTAATCACTCTCATCAAAAAGTATGATGAATAAAAGAGGGGTTAAACACTCATCCAAACAATTAAATCAACAAAGATCCATATCATACGTTCACCAAATTGCTCGCATCAAGTCTTGTGGAATCTGAGAATCAGAAGGTCTTTCTATGGTTGTAATGTGGTTTAGATTCAAAGAAAAGAAGATAATCAAGGGTTGTTCCTAATATAGGGAAGCATCCAATTCATAACTTATTTCTTTTTCTCTAAAACTCTAATTCCTTTACATGTCCATCTTTTTTCATTCATTCGTAGCTTGATTCTTCTTTTTCACTTTTTTCCAACAATCGTTATATTCAAACGTTGTTACTTCTTTCTTTTTCTTTTTTTCAAGCTACGACTTTTTTTCTTTCACCGATTACCATAAGTACTTACTCTTCTTTTGCATATGACTCTCCCCAACTTGGAGATCAACCTGTATTCAGATTATATGAATGCTCCCCTACTTTCTAAAAAGGGTCAAAGAGAAAACACATCACCAAATTTTATGGTTGATGATCCAGAACAAAACTTTTTTATTGAGATCAAAACTCACCAGGTATTTTGCTTGGTGCATATTATGATACTTACCTTGACCTCAGGCTCAAAGAATGGTTAGCAAAGGATCACACTCTCACAGAAGAAAATAATTTTTACGGTAGAGTCGGCTCAAAGAACTCTCAAATTCAAACAATTGCCTAAATCACTTCCACAGATTTCCACAGACGATGCAACAACCGGTTTAGCATGATACGAACAAGTCAAAATAATTGATGGTCTCCTGCATATAGTAAACAATGGAAAGCTTTCCTCACAATGGTTAAGGTTAAGCTGATCCAATAAACAATGTATCATAAAGAACTTCTGACAGTATTTACTAACACCTTAAGTTTCATTGCACACATTAAGAGTTTGAGTTTGAAAATTCATACCTGCTTTGTTACTTATTGAAAAAGAAAGTGAAAACTTAAAATTTTTGAACATTCACTTCCTACCACTTTTCATACATGTTGCTTCATTGTTGATACTTTGCTTGAGATTCTCGTTTTGTTATGGGACTACTTACTCTAACTGGGCATGGATAATTAAATAAAAACAGAAAATTTGAACAAATCGAAAATAAATAACTCCACCCCCCAAACTTGAACTAAACATTGACCTCAATGTTTCGAAACAAATCCGAGAGGGTGACTTACAGAGAGTAACGCAATATCAATTGTTGCCTCCTAGCTTTCACCAGACGGGTTCCCTGATTATTTCCTGAAATAAAAGCTAAACAAAATAAAACATTAGAAGTGTGGGTTACCTCCCACAAAGTGCTTCGTTTATCGTCGCATGGCTCGACGGTTCATGGTTGAATCATCAACCAATGTCTCTTTTCCTTGGTACTTTTCTTACCAATGTGAAACCCCAAAAGTATTTCATGTTTGCTTGTTTGGTTTCTTCATCCTTAATTCTTACCCCTTCAACTCGCGATCTCTCTTCCTTCCTTTGTTTTGTCCTCTCTTCAAGATAGATAACCTCCTTATCTGTTAATTTCTTCTTTTGTGAGAACCTATCCTTGACAAATGTTGGCTTTAACTTTAAACCTTCTAAAAATGGAATGGTGGTTTGCAAACGGCTAAACATTTCCATTGGTCGAAAGCAATGAATCTCCTTCCCTTCTTTATTAGGAACTTGTGGAGGAAGTAACTCCAATGAGAGTTTATGCTCATTTGCATTACTACTCTTCTTCAACTCTAAGTCCACCCTATTCTCTTTTGAAAAAGTTTCAACTTTTGAAGTTTCTAACTCATTCATGACTTCTTTGATTATATCCTCCTTTTTTGTTCCTTCGACTAACACATCCTCTACTTTTTTAGGAGGTCTTGGATAAGGTAGCTTCATTGAGAGCTCATACTCAACTTCTAAATTTTTCTTGATGTTTCCATACTCTATGTTATCCTTTTCAACAATATCTTCTTTGTCATCAACTTCCTCCTCCAATCTCTTCTTTCCATCATCCTCACCAATCACTTTTACACTCCTTACAGAAGTAGCATTGCAAGTTTCTACATAAGTCGTAGGGTTTTGAACAGTTGAGACTTGACTTACGTTTTGCTCGGTTAAGAATTTGGCAAGTTGAGCATCTCGAATTTCTCGGTTCTGTTGAATGGTTGAAGAGAGTTGCATGAATTGATTCATGGTTTCCTCTAACTCAGAGGGTCCACTTTGATAACCTTGATTATACTGTGAAAGCCCTTGTTGTTGATTTGTCATTGACATTTGTATGTACTGATTCATGATCTCTTCCAACTTAGATTGTCCTCCTTGTTGTTGTGGCGATGATTGAGTGTAAGGTTGAAAGGCTTGTTGTTGATACCCTTGATTCGGTGGCCTTTGTTGGTACCCTTGATTGTTATATCTTGGCGGGTAGCCTTGTTGGTATGGCTGATTTTGATATTGATACGGCCTTTGTCCTTGGTTATTATTCATGTAATTCACTTCTTCTTCTTGCACTGGTGGACAGAATCCTGTTTGATGATAATCATGGTTAGCCATATGATACTCCATCGTATCTTCCGGTGTGCCCCATCCGCTATCATAAAACTCATTAACTTGAGGTGTGAACTGTGACACACTTTGAAGGAGATACTCCATTTGTTGAAAAAGGATCTCGTTTTGAGCATGAATCGCGTCATTTATATGTGGGTCAAACATTCTGAGAAACAAACATCTACAAGACTAGCAAACAAGTGAAATAACAAGATAGAAAAAATTATACAAAAATCAAAATTAAAAGACTATTGCAATAACAAAATCTAAAATAAGGTAATTAACTAAAAATCTAAAATAAGGGAACTAAACTAAAAATCTAAAATTTAGGAACTAAACAAAAATTCTAAAATAAAGGAACTAAACTAAAAATTTAAAATTAAGGAACTAAACAAAAAAAAAAAATCTAAAATTAAGTAATTAAACAAAAAATCTAAAAATAAGTAAATAACTAAAAATAATATAACTAAAAATAAGGAAATAACTCAAAATAAAAAACTATTGCAATGCGTGCAATATTGACACCAATCCCCGGCAACGGCGCCAATTTGTTGAAAGTATTTGTGGGTAAATATTTTCGGTAATATATCGTATCCACAGGGATTGGTTAATATCACTGCCTTTCTATAGTTGTTTATTTTGAGTTAGGAAAATTAGGTTTGTTTGATTTATAATCTAATATTATCAAAAGTAAACAAATAAACTAAATGCAAATAATGAATTGTGGTTTAACAATTAGAGAAGTATGTTGAATCTTTAGGGTTCATCAATCTATTCCTATACAATTATCACTTAATTCCCAATTGAACAACTTTATGAATCATTATCTTCACTTATCCTCAAATAAGATTCCATCTCTGCAAATCAAACTAGATAGCTTTTACCGGTACGAGATTCGATCTCTCCAAATATCAATAACGATAACAGTAATTAAGAACGATAATTATGAAAACCCAATCTCAATCCCATCTCTGCGGATTGGTATTGAATCAATATAGTAACCTAGGGCAAAAGTTAAATCCTTTCTTTCGATCAAAGATTAAACGATAATTTAATAATAAAGGCAAGATTACTTATTGATAATGAATTCAAATTATTGTTCACAGGAATTAACTAATGGTATTGTATATTCATAGATTAACTACTACCTTAGATTCAACAAGAGGGATTTAGCTCTCCATAGACATGAAGAACACACAAGGATTAATGGAAGAATTCATCTTCATCAAAGGAATGTCTTCGCTTGATAGAGAATTGGTCTTCAATTGATGATTGTGGCTGCACCTTCAGAATGCTCTCCTAATTTCGCACAACACAACTCCCCTTTTTTCACTTGGAAGCTAGGGCTTTTAAATAGAAACTTTGGGCTTTTTACGCCGAGGCCGCGGCGCGGCATCGGGCTGGCGCGGCGCGATCAAAAACAGAGACTTTGGTGCGGCGCCTCACTGAACTTCCGCGGCGCGCCCTTTGCAAAACTCCACTCTTTCTCTTGCCCTCAGCTCTTCCAGCTTCCTTTCCTCCTCATGTTCTTCTCAAACTTCAATTCAGCTCTAAACCTGCAACAATAACACCCACAAGTGATTCGATTTGCTTTACACACGAACTAAACTTGTTCAATTCAATTCTCACTAAAAAACCTATGGATCCATCACAATTTGCATTAGTTTAGAGAAGAAATCACTTATATTAACACATGAATTTACCATTAATTTACTCCTAACACTAACACCAAAGTATTAATTGCTTTGCATACAAAACTAGTATTGAAGGAAGTGATAGAAGAATAACTAGAAGCACTGGATATTGTAAGAGCAAGATAACTAAAAGCTCGCAAAACATGGATTAATGTAAGTTGTTTCCTATTATAGCTTAATATCTCATAATATTATTTTCTAATTTTTTTCGAAAGGTTATATAGTTAGTCAAGGGTTGATAAAACACTTAAACTACACACAAACAAAAACATTTATAAAAAAAAACATCAACATACTTCAAAATTTATCAACATACTTCAACATTTATCAACAAACTTCAACACAAACAACAACATTTATCAGCAAAACAACAACTTACCTTAACATAAACAATAACTTACCTTAACAAAACAACACCATACTTAAAAAAAATCGACATGATTAATAAAAAAACATATACAATAACATAAACCACAATATTTATCGAAATTCTGGTATGACAGACTCAGGATGTCATTCACGATGTCAAGACATCTGATCTTTTATCAACTTAGCAAAGGCAGAACAGAAAGATCCCCCAATTTTTTATTACCCTAAGAGTAAGGAGTCTATTGAGTACTGGGATCATGTTAGTTCAATCAACATAACCAGATTGTAAACTTTATTGGTTTTGTAATTCGACCAGCTATCAAACCTGAACTTGATGTTATATACGATGTTACAACATCCAAGACTTAACAAACAATACAATGCAAAAGATAAATAACATAATGAATTGTTAACCCAATTCAGTTTAACTACCTACTGTGGGGGCTACCAAGCCAGGAAGAAGATCTCACTATCAGTAGTACTATTTTATGTAAACAATTTCTGGTTTACAGATAAACAACCTCTGGTTTACCTAGTCACTACCCAATGCAACTTGTATCTTAGAACTCCATCTAAGACAAGAGAACTTCTGCTCACTCCCTAGTGATATCTAACTGTTACAACCCTGCAAAAGCTATTTAAACAATTAACAATAAACACTAACTTGATCTTGCTTCACAGCTTCAATCAATAACATAATACAAAACTCTTACCTACAGGTTTTGAGTAAGAACAATAACTTCTCTTACCTACAGGTTTCGAGAATGACATGGCAGCCATCCCACAGCCTGGGTGGTCTACCTATAGAAACCCTAATGATTACATCTTTTCTAAACACGGTTTTCTATATAAAACTAGGTTACAAAGGTTTCTATTTATAACCTATTCCCAATTGGACTCGGGCTTACAAATCACAGCACTACTGGCTGTTACAAATCTGCAGATATCTTCTGCTAAAAGAAAGGTCTTCAATCACAAGTTTCCTAATTTATCTCTTAAATTAGAAACTGTTGAATCTTCAATATTCTGATTTGATTCTTTAATATTCTGACTTGATTCTATTGACCTTTAAATCTGCGCCACATTGGATTACATAATATTCCATAGAATATTCTGTATCTGTTGAGTGTCAAACTGAATCTTCATGTTCCAGTTCTGCAGGCGCGATGTCATGAGTTGATGTCATAACATTCCATATAACATCTTGCTTTTGTACCTGTTTTATTCTTTTATATTTGCCAGACTTATACAATCTATTACATTTTGCTTCTATTATATTTTAGCCAAACATAGATGCCAATCAGCCAATAAAAACATCAACAATCTCCCCCTTTGGCTTATTTTGGCTAAAACTATACAAACATTAAAATGCAGCAAAACATAAATGCTTCAAATTTCAAGACAACAAAGAAGAACATATTTTTATTTTCTCTGAATTGGGCTTCAATCTCCTCTGTTCTTCATAGTATCTTTGAACCACATCATAACATCTTCAGTCCATAATGTTTCTACAAAATCCTTTGTTTCTTTTGATAGTAGTGGACTTCAGAATATGTTCGGATAACTCTCCCCCTTTTTAGCCATAATATGACAAAGAGAAGATCAATATCATAATACCCAGATGAACAACACCATTAACTTCCTCTATGAAGTACACACATTGTGGTGTACATGAGGAAGAAGATAGGGGAGGAATCCCTTACTTCATGTAACTCAGAACATAAATCACAATTGTGTTCATAACTCAGATCAAAAATCAAAAAACCCTTTATTTGCCATGACCATACAAAGAACGAACACTTTTTGGTGGTCTCACACAAGAATTCAGGATAGAAACATACAGTATCCCCAGCCCTCTTTTCTCTTCTTCTGACCAAAATTTGGCATAACAACCCATCACAATACCAAACCCAGACACAACTTATTTGGAGACAAACGAAACTCATATTGAACGAAAATTCTTCGTGATATGCTGAGACTGAAAAGCAGAGATGATACCATTATATAGCCACTTGAATTCTTAGAAATTATTACTGGTCTTGGTCCATGGTCAAAGGCGTAATTAGGAAACATTCCCAAAAGCAATTACTCTCTCCAAGTCAGTTTTTGACTGTTTACTCTGGAAGGAGTTATCCTTACACCTAACACATGCATTGTCAGTAAATACGCTTTACACCGTCCATTGATGCGACCAGATAGTATAAAAAAAAGTCTCTGTTTGACTCAGCAGATACTATGTCGTTAAACATGTCATGACATCCTGTCATACATTGTCACCTTTTTACTACTCATGCACACAGACCAAACTTCTTCCACTAACCTTGTGAAAACCAAAACAAATGACCGCCAAAAAGAACTAATAACTCCCCCAGTCTAAGATAACCCGTGCTTCTTTAAGCAAAACTTGCACTAATGAATGGAAACATAAGACTCATCTTCATATTTTCAAGAGCTCACTCTCTATTCAGCCAACCAGTTGAACACACTCATTGTTGCGCTTTTTCACTTATTAATCACATATGCTATACACACCCTCCTGAGGGATCTGCCAATATACATAAGCTCCATATATTTTGATCTGCACATCTTCCCTTGACATGAATAAACAGCGTTCCCTTGCTTCAGTTGAAGACTTCATCGTGATAGTAGTAATGTATTTCCATAACATACCACTAACACCTAGATCGGAATCTGCCTATTTTCATCCACATTAAGTCAAAACTGCCACTTTAGACAATAATGTTGTTGTTTCAATCTTCATCTTTCTCCCCTTAACATTAGCTGATGCACTAGAGGAAGAAACAAACACTCTACTCTCCCTCAACCTGAGAGTAGATACATCTTACACACCTTCCTCTCATAGAACATGAGAGGTGACTCAACAACTGGACTTACTGAGAACACAAGACAACCAGTGTTCATGACTCAAATACTCTGACTATCCATAGAGATACCATACCTCTATAGAATGACTTAGGACACAAGAAACAATTTGTGTTCATGACACGAAACAAGACTCTACTCTTTACAAAACAACTGTAAAGAATGACCTCATACTTAACAATGTCTGAACACAACCCTTATACCCTATGCTTGTCACAATTTGACAACCATAATCTAGACTCTAGATTTTACTCATATCCAAAAGAAGAACATGAGAGACTCAAACAAGACTCAAAAGTATGAAACGGAAAAGACTCTAGAAACCTGAGCAATTAAAACAACATATTGTTAGATGACGATAACTTATCTAGAGGGGGTGAATAGATCCTGAAGTTAAAATCGTACTTTTAAAACTGTTTTAGAAATGTGCAAAAACTATGGCAAGTGTGAAACCCTAAATCAAACAAAGTCGTCTAATCCGAACCGATTATTGAAAACTCGGATATGCATAAGAAACCAAATGAAATGCAAAGACAATGATAAGAACACAATACAATATTTTTTCAAACAATCGTTTTATTATGATCATAATAATAAACTAGTTCCAATGAAATCAATTTATACACAAAACACAAGTATGTAAATTTTCAAATGCTTGGTGTGCACTTTGATATTTTTGAATTTCCTTTGGACTTTGTTGATATGAAAACTCAATCACAATTCTAAGAATTGTAATCTAATCAACAAAGCAATTTCAAGTTTGATACAAAGGATTTTTCTATACGTAATAATGCACAATCAATGAATTTAAGAAATCTGCAGTTAAATGTAAAATATAGATGTAAAGAAATAGAGGGAGAGAGAGAGAGAGAGAGAGAGGACACGAGGATTTTTTTAGGAAGCTCACCAATCATCCTTGTTATGGTTATGTCTACCCTAATTCCAAAGGAATTGAGATAGTCAATCTTACTTTGCGAAATTTATTTACAAGAGAAATGTAGCAATCCAACCATACAAACCCAATGTTTGATGTTGATCCTAACACTACTCTTCCCTTAACCTGAGTTTGATTAAGTCACCCCAAAAATACCAATATGATTCATCCTCTCACGCCACTCCTTTGAAAGAAACCTCTGTTCTTCAAAGCTTTCACTCGGTCGAATCCAAATTGCAAATTGTTGTCACCCAAGATTTACAATCAATTTACCGCCTCACGCTACTCCTCTGCAAGAACCTCCCGTTTTTCAAAGCTTTCACTCTATCGAATTCGAATTGAAAAAATCATGTCAAAACCATCAAATCAACACCATAATCTTGGAGGATAAACCCTCACAGTTTTTCCAATGAAACCTCCAAAGATTCTCAACTCAGTTCATTTGGTACATAAAACTAAATTGGAAGTTATCAAACCAAATCTAGATGGTACAAAAAATGATTGTGTGTAGTTTGTGTGTGTATGCATATATATGAGGTTGATGATGAAGAGAAATCTTTGTATATGTTTATAGTTTCATTACTTTGAAATGATCCATGTATGAGGTATTTATATGTGTGCAAGTTTGAGACAAAAAGAAAACTAGAGGTTTAGAAAAGAATGCAAAATTTCCAAAAATTTCACACATGTTTTGACACATGTAAGTCATGTGCTAACACATGTTGACACATGTGTAGACACATGAAGGTCATGTGTCGACTCATAGTAGTAAATTTGTTGTTATGTGTCGACCTGAAGAGTCCCATGACTCAACACATGCAAATCAAAGTTGCGGGCTTTAAAAAGCAAGTACATGTGTCGATACATAAGTCATATGTGTCAACTCATAGAGGAAAAATTTTCTTTTATGTGTCGACACATGCAAACAAAAGTTACATTATGTGTCGACTCATGAAAACAGAGCCTACAGGCTTTAATAATGATCTACATGTGTCGACTCATAACATGTATGTGGCAACACATAAGCTTGATTTTCACATAAAACATGATTTTTTTTATGCATAAAATCTTTTCTAAATGCATTATAAGTTTCCTAGTACTAAGATGCACATAAAACATGATTGTTGATGCATCAAACCTTTTCTAAATGCATTTTGAGTTCCCTAGTAATAAATGTAGCAACCTGCCTTAAAATTTACGTTAAAACGGAGTCGCCACACACTTTATTTGGGCAAGTAAGAAACCATCAAAATAAGAGATTTGGGTAAGTTGGTTAATTAGGCAAAGGGAAGGTGTTAGGCACCCTTTGCCTCCCTTGTACTCAAGGGGACCCATTTAATCTTTAGGTTTAGGTTTTAAAAAAAAGTTTTTTTCTATTGACTAATAAATTTAAAAAGTTTCTATCGACTAATAAATTTAAAACAAGAAAGCCTTTGCCCAAAAGGGTAAATCTCAGTTTTGATAAAGCCATTGTCAGATCGAGAAAACAATAGTCGAATGCCAAAAGGCATATAAACAAAATTGTAAGAAAAATAATAGGCCTCAATGCATCATCATTGGCCAAAACAAGGTTTTTTAAAAAAAGGAGCCTCATAGAAATCATTGGCCAAAATAAACATTAACGAAGAAAAAGCATTTTTTAAAAAGAGGGGAACCCCTTTTTTAGGGGGAGCCGACCATTGTCAGATCGAGACAACAATGATCAGAAACCCTTTTTTGGGGGAGCCTGCCAATGTCAGATCAAGACAACAATGGCTAGAAACCCTTTTTTGGGGGAGCCGACCATTGTCAGATCGAGACAACAATGGCCAGAAACCCTTTTGTGGGATTCGAATCTGTGACTTCTTACTTGCAAGCCTTATTCCTTACCAATTGTGCTATGTTATTTATTTGAAACAAAAACCCAATTGAAAGAATATGAAAGGCAAGAAAATATATGTTATTTAAAAATATAAATAATTTACAAGTAAATTATTATATTTTAAAACAAAGAATTACAAAAATCCAAAATATTGTAAATAAACCAATGACGTTTATAAAACCTAAGTTTAAAAATAATTACGAATTTTGAAATTGGGCCTCATATTTTATGAATAATAAGCCCAATTAAATACAAACTTTTACTCAATGCATACCCTCATTTAATCAATAAAATCTAATGACCTCACATCTTATGGATGCTAAGCCTAAGAGATTGAATTGAAGTATACATGTATTTTATAATCTTGATCACACTTATATACATATATATTTTAATACATACGTATTTTAAACGATGTACCAATAAGAAGAGACAAGTCTTTGTGGGTCAAATTTGGGGTATGCCAATAAGATGCACATTAAGACTCAGATGATACTATCCGATATACAAAAACGCTAAAATATCTTAGTTTTAACATCATGCAAAACATCTAATAAAAATGTGCACTCACACATATAAACATCTACCTCTCCATATACAATCAGAACTATGGTTAGTAATATCAATAATGGGATGAACGTAAAAATCTATGAAGTTTTTATTACAATTGGAGATGTTAATATGTACATATTTGTTGCAAAACAATGCAAGACCCTATTTTATACCCCCTATCATTATTACAACTGACACTATGATAATTGGCGAGGTTGCTAATATTAATAAGAATATTGTAGTTATTACCATTAGCAATTTTTTTCACATAGAAAAAGAATTTCAAGAAAACTTGAAAGAATTATCTTTTTAAGAGTTCTAATGGTTTTGGGGTTCCCCAACCCAGTGCAATTCCATGAGAGAATTTTCAAGGATCTTTGTTAACATTCCTTCTAAGGTCTAATTGTTATATTGAGAGTTCTAATTATTCTCGTTGACCCATAATGATGCTTAGGAGAATTTTTTGTGAAGGAAATCCACTAGTTCTTCTGAGAATTCAACAATCGGAAGATTTTTACAATAAACTATTATTCCTCCCCCCTAAAGAGATGAGATTCACTTGTTATAGGGTCATGTTTTGAATGGGGCTAAATTGGCTTTTATTGGGCTTTTTTTGTAGGGATGTTTTTCAAATTGGTGTTTATGTCTTTTACCTTGCTGGTTTGACCTTAGCCAAGGCCCCAAAAGGTTGATGTATTTGACCCTATTATTAGGTGAGTTTGGATTCTTGCAGTGCTCCTTATTATGCCCCATAATACCACATAGGAAATAGAACATAGCCTTATTTTCATGTAAAAAATCCACCCATGTAATCCCCTTAGCCTTACTCCAAATATACACTCCAATATAAGAGAAAGAGCTATCTACTGATATCAATTTTGAGATCTCAATGCTAGTATATAATTTTTTTTCACATAGAGAAAGAATTTCAAGAGAATTAGAAAGAATTATCTTTTTAAGAGTTCTAATGGTTTTGGGGTTTCCGAACCCAGTGCAATTCCATGAGAGAATTTTCATGGATCTTTGTTAACCTTCTTTATAAGGTCTAATTGTTATGTTGAGGGTTCTAATTATTTTGGTTGATCCATAATGATGATTAGGGGAATTTTTAGTGAAGGAAATCCACTAGTTTGATGTTTATTGGTCAATTTGTATTTGTTTGTCCGAGAATTCAACAGTCTGCATTTTTTTTACAATAAACCATTATTCCTCCCCCCCCCCCCCCCCACAAAGAGATGAGGTTCACTTGTTGTAGGGTCATTTTTTGAACGGAGCTAAATTGTCTTTTATTAGGCTTTTTTGTAGGGATGTTTTTCAAATTAGTGTTTATGTCTTTTACCTTGCTGGTTTGACCTTATCCATGGTCCCAAAAAGTTGATGTATTTGACCCTATTATTAGGTGAGTTTGGATTCTTGTAGTGCTCCTTCTTGTGCCACATAATACCACATAGGAAATAGAACATAGGCTGTGCTTTTCATGTAAAAAATCCACCCATGTAATCCCCTTAGCCTTACTCCAAATATGCATTCCCGATTTGATAGACTTGTTTGTGTTAATTTTTACTTTGACTTTGACATTAGTAGATCTGTCAGTCATATAAAAAAATAGAAGATTTGCATGCCTCTCTAAGTTTTCCACTAAGTTGTATTCCCATTTAGCGAGTCTTCCTATTAATGGGCAATCCCCAAAATTGAATCCAAATAGGTGCTTTGTTAAATTCATTATTAATGAGGGGAGAAAAATCCGTTCCTCCATTGAATAATAAACCAAGAGTTTTTGAAACTCCAAGGGCTACTTTTGAGTATGCATTTGTAATCTTCTTGCTTTTCCATGGTGATCTTGAAGATGGATGGTTTAAGTTCATGAAGTGCTAGGTTTGTTGGATTGCACCAGATGTTAAATAGAGCATTTTGAATTGATCCTCTATAAATAGCTTTCTCTGTGACGATTTTCCCCAAGATTATATTCTATGTAGAAATCTGATCTTCTTGGATGTCTTCCTCACTATAGACGAAGAATTATGATTTAAGTTCAATTTTATTGTAGTTTGTAATAAATCTTGGGGAAGTATTCTAGTTGGGTGTTAATTTCTTGTTTTTGATTAGTATTAGTATTAGGAATGCTAATATTTTCAAGATCCTTCATTCTAATTATATAGTGGTTATTTTGTTGTTGCGGGTTTTGGTAAAAAGTAACTTTTTGTCGGGTGGATGATGGAACCCAATTGGGATCATAGTTGGTTCCAATAAGTTCAATAGAGGGGCTTGAAAAGGTTGGTTCCACAAATATTTGGTGATTCTCCATTGGAGGGTGCAGACATATATTGCATAAATGGAAAGATAGGAGAAGAAAAAAGGTGAAAGCAAATATCAGAAATCGCCGTTGGCGGAATTTGGAGTGAGACTTGAGAAAGAAACACCTAAAATAGGAAACGCACATAGGGTGGATGGTTGATGGGATCTGATAGCACGCTAAATTCAAAAAAGAATCCTACCACAAACGAATAAAAATGCAAAAAAAAAAGGCTTGAAGCTACAATACCGAAAAGGATGCGATATAACTTAGAGGTTCTCACTAGTAGTTCTTGAATAGCCCCTTAAGATACTTAGACTATGTTTGAATATCATGAAATGAACGGAGCGGGGCAGAACGAAGATACTGTTCCATTGTTTGGAAATTTTAGGACGGAACGAAACAAATTGTTCAATCCGCTCAAATTGAAGAGGAAGGAATACGGTGGTAAGTGTAAACTAAAAGGAGAAGATGGAAATAATTTGATTGTATTTCCTTTAGAAACATTAGGGCATTATATACACACATACATCTCTCTAATTTGATGAATCTGTTCCTATAATTCAACAGCTTATTTCTACAATCAAGCTATTCTAATTTTACTGATATGACACTAACCATGTTACCATATTTACAACAAGAATAATGGATACAATTAACTCTCATAATAACAAGAATCATTAAATTTAATTTCCTTTCCTAACACTCCCCCTCAAGTTGGAGAGTGAATATCAAGAACTCCCAACTTGTGCTTCATAGTAAGAAAGGATTCCTTCCCTCATGGTTTAGTGAATACATTGGCAACTTGTTCCGCCGAAGGAACATACTCAGTTGCTACTGAACCATCTTGGATTTTGTCACGAATAAAATGACAATATATTTCTATATGTCGAGTTCTTTCATGAAATACCGGATTAGACGCTATGTGAAGAGCTGTTTTGTTGTCACAATACAATAGTGCTGCTTTTGAGTGCAATGTCTCCAAATCCTTCAACAACGAACGTAGCCAAGACAACTCACAACATGCGCCTGTCATAGCTCTATATTCTGCTTTAGCTGATGATAGAGAAATTGTCTTTTGTCTTTTTGTTCGCCAAGAAATTAGTGAGGATCCCAAAAAAACACCCTGTAGTTGATTTTCTGGATATCGGGCAACCTCCCCAATCTGAATCACAGAAGGCACGTAAAGATAAATCATTTTGGGAAGAGAAAAATAAACCTTGACCTGGATTATGCTTTAGGTACCGCAATATTCGCATGGCAACTTCCATATGAGGTTTGCGAGGGGCATGCATGAATCTACTCAATATATGCACCGAGTAGGTGATATTCGGACGAGTAACAGTCAAATAAATTAGGCGTCCTACAAGTCGCCTATATGAGGATGGATCTTTCAACAACTCTCCTTCATCTGACAATTTTACATTTTGCTCCATGGGAAAATTCACAGGCTTAGCTCCTAAACATCCTCCATCTTTTAGAATTTTCAAAGCATATTTCCTTTGCGAAATGAATATACCTTTCTTTGACCGAGAAATCTCCATGCCTAAAAAATAATTCAAGTCACCTAAATCTTTAATTCGGAATTTATTATGCAGAAACTGTTTAAGAACAGTTATGGCATTGAGATCATTACCCGTTATGAGGATGTCATCAACATAGATCAATAAGGCAGTAAATGATTTGCCTTTCTTACACGTAAACAACGAGTAGTCCGCTTTTGATTGAATAAATCCTGCTCCTTGAATAGATGTAGAGAACTTGGCAAACCATTGGCGAGAGGCTTGTTTTAACCCATATAAGGATTTGTTGCGGCGACACACAAGGTTCTCCCCGTGTCGCTGAAAACCAGGAGGAAGAGACATATAAATCTCTTCAGAAAGATCTCCGTGAAGAAACGCATTGTGGACATCAAGTTGATGAAGTGACCAATTTTGAGCGGCTGCCAAAGCTAATAAACAACGTATTGTAACCATTTTAGCAGTAGCTGAAAAAGTGTCATGGTAATCAATCCCTTCAAGTTGTGTGTATCCTTTTGCTACTAACCGTGCTTTATAGCGTTCAAGAGAACCATATGATTTTCGCTTGATTTTATAGACCCAACGATAACCAATAGCTTGCTTTCCAGGAGGGAGAGGTGTAAGAAACCAAGTATTATTAGCTTCTAAAGCAACCAACTCAGATTGCATTGCTATTTTCCAATGAGATTGGGAAATAACTTGCTCATAACATGTAGGTTCAACATCATGAGTAATAGTAGCAATAAAAGATCCATGTTGTGGTGAGTAACAATCATATGAGATAAAATTGGAGATCGGATATCGTGTACCTTTACTTGGAAAAGATGGCGAGAATGGCGATGATTCGGGAGAACTTACTTGATTACAAACATAGTCACTCAAGGCTACCGGAGGAACATGCGTTCTTTTAGAACGACGCAAAGGGGCTGTTGGAGAAACAGGAGTGAGGGCTGTTGGAGAAGCAGGAGTGGGGGTTACTGGAGAAGTAGTAGTCGCAGGGTTAGATTCTGCATGTGTTTGGTGGATGACTGAGGAATCTAAGACAGCAATAGGTATAACATAATCTGTTTTAGATGGTGAAGAAGAAATGGATTCGTAGGGAAAAATATCCTCGTGGAAAATAACATCACGACTAGTGAAAACTTTATTAGATTCAATATCATATAATTTGTAAGATTTATGACCAATTGGATAACCAATAAAAACACATTTGGTGGCACGAGGAGCAAACTTATGGGGCACATGAACATTTGTAGCATAAGCTAGACATCCAAAAACTCTAAGGTGGGAATAAGAGGGAATTTTTTTATAAAGTTTTTCAAAAGGAGTTTGGTGAGAAAGTATAGGTGTGGGGAACCTATTAATTATATGAACAGCCGCAAAAACACATTCTGCCCAAAAATGTAAAGGGATGTGAGATTGAAAACGAAGAGCTCGAGCTGACTCAAGGATATGTCTATGTTTACGCTCAACCACCCCATTTTGTTGATGTGTATAAATGCAAGAATGTTGGTAATAGTGCCCTGCTGATTAAAGAATTCCCGCATAGATAAAAACTCTCCCCCATTGTCAACCCGAATATTTGCTATTGTAGTATCAACTTGGGTTTTCACAAAAGAGAAAAAATTGGTTAAAAATTTTGTTGTCTCGCTTTTATGATGCATTAAAAAAACCCAAGTAAAACGAGAAAAGTCGTCCACAATAGTCAAAAAATATTTTGCACCAGATAGGGAAGGGACTCTAAAAGGCCCCCAAATATCACAATGTATTAATTCAAAAGGTTTAACAGAGGAAATTGAACTTGTAGAGAAAGGGAGTCTGGTTTGTCTTGCAAGAGCATAAATAGTACAATTGTTATTTTGTTTGAAAGGGAAATGAAGGAAGTTTTTGGCCATAAGTTTAATCTAGAAGAGGATAAGTGTCCTAGACGCCTATGCCACAAGGTACTGGAGGTGTTTGAACTGGAGGCAGCTTTGATGGTATTGGCCTTGTATGACTTATTCATTGCAACCAAGTAATAGAGTCCATCTCGTTGTTCACCCAAACCAATCGTCATCCCGTCATCAAATCCTGCAAAATACAAAATTGTGGGAAAAAGGTTACTGAACAATTTAAATCATTTGTGACTCGACTCACAAACATCAAATCCACCTTACAAGATGGAACCCCAAGTACATTCTTCAAATAAATAATAGAACTTAATGGCAAATTTCCAGTAGAAGTAATTGGATCTTGAACTCCATTCGGCATAACAACGGGTGGTAAAGAAGTGTTTTCTTTATTGTTGACAAGTAAAGATGGGGAAGAAATTATGTGATTTGCTGCGCCACTATCGATTATCAATTTTGGTGCGGACAAACCTGAAGAAAAATTCACATTATTTGCCTTGGGAGCAGCTGATTGAGATTCTCCATTGCCCTGCATAATAGCCAAAATTTGTTGTAATTGTAGTTCAGTCAATCCATTCACAAGGGGCTGAACATGTACTGATGGGGTTTCTTTGACATTATTGGCTGAAGATTGATTATTTCCGTTGGAATTGAAATGATAGTTTTTTGCTGTGGTATGCTTGGATTGTCCTGGTGGATAACCATGTAACTTCCAACATGTCTCCCTTGTGTGATGATCTCTGTCACAGTGAGAGCAATGCAGCGGTTTACGATTATTAGAATTGGGACGAGAGGACTGGCCATAATTGTGTCGAACAGCAAGGGTTGGACAACCATGACAGAAGCTTCTATAGTCTCTCTTCTTGCACCCAAATTTTGTTGCTTTTCTTCTTGAATGATGGAAGAATAAGCTTGTGAAACATCAGGTAGAGGATTCATCAAGAGCAGTTAACCACGAACAACACTATAAGATTCATTCAACCCCATGAGAAATTGCATCAACTTGCGTCTTTTGTTGTTTGCTCCACATGTGCAAATATCATCATTGTAGAATCCTAGCTCATCCCACAATTTTTTTTATTTTGTGTAGTATGCAGCAACTTTCATTTGATCTTGAGTAAGGCAAGCAATCTCTCTCTCGATCTGAAAAATACGTGGTGCGTTGCTTTGAAACAAACGATTTTGAAGATCTTCCTAAACTTCAGGAGCAGTGTCATAAAAAATAACACTATCTTCAATATCAAAGGTTAATGAACTAAGAATCCATGACAAAACCATATCATTGCATTTTTTTCCATGCCGCATAGTCTACCGGTTTGGTTTTGGCAGATGGTGCCTCAAGGGTTCCAACAACAAAACCAAATTTAGATTTTGCATTCAATGAGATGGTAGTGGCTCAACGCCAAGTCGAGTAATTGTCACCATCGAGAGGTTTAGAAACAAGAATCATTCCAAGATGATCGGAATGGTGAAGAGAGTAAGGGCTATTGGAATCAGATTTGTTTCCATCGTTGGCCATAATGGTTTAGAAACTTAAAAAAATTTGAAAGAGATGGAGCAGATCGTTACTGCTCTGATGCCATGTAAAATAAAAGGAGAAGATGGAAATAATTTGATTGTATTTCCTTTAGAAACATTAGGGCATTATATACACTCATACATCTCTCTAATTTGATGAATCTGTTCCTATAATTCAACAACTTATTCCTACAATCAAGCTATTCTAATTTTACTGATATGACAGTAACCATGTTACCATATTTACAACAAGAATCATGGATACAATTAACTCTCATAATAACAAGAATCATTAAATTTAATTTCCTTTCCTAACAGTAAGTAATAAAATGGAGTTCATACCGCTCTATCCCGCTCTGCCCCATCCGATTTTAAATAATACAAACAAGAAAATATCATTTTATACCATTCAATTCTGCATCTGATCCTATCAATCCAAACAAAAAATTTATGTAATAGAAAAAGATAAATAATCATTGTATCACGTGTGGACAGGGTGTAGAAAACAAAACAATTGGGACAATGATATTTTCTTTGATGATTCTTGAATAACTCCATGGGAATCTTGGAAACAGATGAGAGAAATTAGTTATTTTATTGCTAACATTTTCCCGTGAAATTCCTAGTCATTTAAATATCGTATTGGATGTACTAACTAGCTATATTTACTTTTTTCAAAGGTGGAAATGTAACTTGACCACTAATCCTTAGCTGTGTACTTAGTTACATATAACTAGAGCTCTCAAATAAGCCCCATAATTAAAAACCTTAACTATTTGACCCCACTAAAGCTCCAATATATTAAGCCCCTAATTATTGAGATTTATTTTAGGGCTTAAAATTTTAGGCCCTTTAACTAATGCATTTTTTTTGGCCTCATTGAGAGGGCCTTATTTTATTCAAAAAAAGAAAAAACACAAAGACTCCATACTGAATCCATTTCTTGTAGCACGGGGACTCAATTTTGATATGCAACAAAGAGACTCTTACACTTGGAAATGGTAACAAAATCATGAGTTTGTCTCTTTATATAAAAAAATTTCCTTCTAACAATGTTCCAATTGTTTTCACGGGTCTATGTGACAAAGTAATGGAATTGAGAAAAGTGAAAAACAAGATTGTGGTGTGTGAAGACTCTTGCATAATTTGCCATTAGCAACATTTTGAATTCAGTTCTGTCTCGACCTTTATGATAATTGTATTCGTGCTTCAAGTTCTAGGAACATATTATAATAATAAATACTTTTTATTTTGATGCTATTATATATATATATATATATATATATATATATATATATATATACTAACAAGTCACATAATTGAATAAAATTTGAAATATTTAATACTTTTTAATATAGTTTTTTTACCTTTTTAATATAATTTTCTTTTTTTTTAATATATTTTTTTTACTTTTTAATATAATTTTATAATATTTTATTTACTTTTAATATAATTTTTATAATTTTTAATATATTTTTTTTACTTTTTTAATTTTTAATTTAAAAGTTATTATTTTTTGAATTTTGAATTATTTTATTTTTCAAATTAAATTTTTTATTTTATTTGGGGCCTTATGGCCCTCTTTAAAATTTTGGGCCCTTTTAACTTTGGGGCCTATGTATTTGAGGGCTTAGTATTCATTGATTTCTTTTAGGCCCTTTTATTATAGGGCTGGGGCCCAATTAATTGGCCCCTTAAATTGACACCTCTACCTATAATAAAATTGAATGAATGCAAATTGATTTATTTATGTATATACTTATATAAAAGTGAATTGACAAATAAATTTTATTGTGAAAAAATATACTAAAAATAAAATCAAGTCTATTTGAGAAAATCAAATATACTAAAATAAATTTTTACAGATTAAAAATCGATTTCAAATGTCAGAGATCCAATCAAACATAATCTAGTCAGATTAGCAATAAATTATATTGACCCAAGTTTATTTAATTCTTAAAAGGGAAAAGCTAACATGTGCCCCAAGGGCACAAGTTAATGAGATATTTATAAAAAAAATTTCTTAAAATTTGTGCATTCAATGTATCGAAACTTTAAATATGACTTTATTGCATTTAATTATATTTAACTTTTTCTAATTATAGTATCCTTAACATGTGCCTTAAGGGCACATGTTAGCATGACCCTTCTTAAAAATAGAACCATAGTACATGTTCAAATAAAGTACAATAATTGACATGGCAAAGAAAACATTATTACTTTTTTTTGTGTGTAGTTGTTGAACCCAAAAAGCAAAAGAGGAAACGAAACCCTTCACCAATTCAATGAAATTCTTTGCTTTAGATTCCTCAAAAAACTCAACACCATGATAACCTTCTTCTTCAAAATCCATCACCACTTCCACACCCTTCTCCTCCATCAATTTCACCAACTCCTTATTACGATCCACCAACGGATCTCCACCGTTCATACTCACCAACACCTTCCACCCTTGATCCTTAATCTTCCCATATTTTTCATCAACACCATTCCCAGCCGTTAGATTGGAATACTCATGATCACGGTCAACTCCAATCGGTAATGCTAATTCCCACATCAAATCATTAACACACAATGGAAAAACAGGATCATTCTCTAATCTCACCTGTGACTCCGTCCTCTGGGTCCCACCGAAAAATGGTTGACGAAATATCAACCCTTGGATTTTCAACGGCTCAAGATCTTTCACATTTTCAACCACACGTAGTGCTGCATGGTATGCAATGGTAGCTCCAGCACTATTCCCCATTAGAACACACTTAGAATAGTCAACATATTTAGTTAACCATTCATCTTTACAAGATCTAATCAAACTCAATGCCTCCATAGCATCATCGTATGCCGCCGGCAACCGATGCTCCGGTGCGAGGCGATAATCGACTGATGCGACAACGGCCTCTACAGTTTCAGCCATTTCGACACAGAAATCATGGAACATAGTGGAGGCGGCACTTTGTACGATGAAGCCACTTCCATGGAAGAAGACAATGAGTGGTAGAAGTTTGTTGTTGTGGTTTGAAAGAGTTGCTTTTTTAGGTAGGAATAATCTAAGAGATGTTTGGTTGGATTTGTTAATGGTGAGATCTTTGGATAGAACAGAGATTGGGAGAGTGGGATCTGATGAAGGTGAAGTGTGTGGATCTTCATAATTTCGAGTGAGTGTGTCGTTTGGATTGTGGTGGATTTTGAGGAATAGGTAGGGATCGGTGGTTGGTGGCAGCGTCCAAGTTTGATTAGCCATGGTGGATGTCTAGATGATACTCGTTTATGGTGAATGGTGGAAATGAAAGAGGCTTTAAAGAGATTTATTGATTAATTAATAATGTGAACCAGCTATGTTAATTTAGGTAGTTTTACTAATTTAGGTTAGTTCCTTCTTCGTAATGATCTGGTCCAGCACTTAAAATTATTAAGCCATAAATAATATTCACAATTTCTTTTTTGTATAGGTAAAATAATGATTTAAGTGTCGATTTAATAAAAGTATAACTAATTTTATTGAACTAATTTTTTTAAACATTTTTTAAATACATCCTAAATACTAATAAATAAATCCTAAATACTAATAAATAAAGCTGTCAAAATGGGGTAGTCCATATAGGCCAGTCCGCCAAGCCCGAAAAATCATAGGGCTTAGGCTTTAAAATTAGAACCCATATTTTTTAGGACCATTTTAAACCCAACCCTAAAAAGCCCGCTACCCATTAGGGCTAGCTCATATGGGTCGTGGGTAGCCCATCAGGCCCGCATAATTATAAATTTTAAAAATATATATTAATATTTATATTATCTTACTCCAAAATAGCATATTGATTTTTCTGTCTTCACTAAATTTTATTTCTATTTTATTCAATCTTTATCTTTTAAATATTATACATTAATATAATCAATATTTTTTCATCCTATTAAATTAATTTTTCTCTTATAATAAATATTCAAGTATTATTTTATACAATTTAGACCTATATTGTATTTAGAAACACATTATAGTATTTATCAGAGATAATATAGTACTTAAAAATGTATTATGTTTAAAATAACATAATTTTTAATTTTATTTAGAATAAATATTATGGAGTTTTTATTTTAATTTTTTAAATAAAAAAACCATTTAGGGCGGGGTAGCCCGAAGCTCCTCTAGGGTCGGGCTCGGGTAGTAAATCTCGAGCCCATATTATCCAGGACCTTTTTGGCCCAGTTCTAAAAAACTCAGGGCCCGCTAGGGCCGACCCGTTTAGGGCGGTTAGCCCATATTGACAGCTCTACTAATAAAGATATATGACCATTCAAAAGCCCATGGCAAAAAAAAATTCAAGAAATTTTCAACCGTGAAGGGCACAAAACACGAAGAATTTTCACTATACTAGAAGTAAACAATACATCATTTCAATGTATTAATCACCATCCAATCTAATAAGATGATTATCCAAACCTGTCCCACCACACATTAACATTTTTAACATTTTGTTAATATATATAAGGGTAAAGTGTGTCATTTCAAGTATGCAGTCTCACTTTCACATTACTTTTTTTTTATTGATTTTTGCGTTAGACTATTAAACTTACTGATTGATTTGTTGGTGCACAAGGGTTGAAGATGAAGAAAGAGAGAGAAATTGTAACTAACCTTTACTTAATTTTGAAAAACGGTTATAATGAATATTCTAATTTACTATCATTAGAAAACAAAAATGCATTATATGCTAAACGCATATCGGGCCAACTAGCTAAAACTCAACGCACGGTCTAATAATACTGAATGTGCAATTACACTTCAATTTCATCCCTTAATTCACATTCAGAGCTAAAATCAACGACACCATTTTCATTCCTCAAATTGATGAAGTGTTCAGTCTTGACAGCATTCGTCAGAACATGTACAAGTTGCTTCTGGGTGCTACAACGAACAACTTCTAGCAATCCATCATGGACTTTATGTCTTAGAAAATAGAACTTTTGTCAATGTGCTTGCTTCTCCCATGCAACACTGGATTCTTGGCAAAGCTTATAGCTGATTTGTTGTCAATTTCCACTTCACGGGCTTCTTCACGTTAATCTTCAGATCCTGTAACAAATTCAACAACCACACAGCTTGACACGCAGACAAAGCACCTACAATGTATTCAACTTCACAAGATGACAATGCAACAACAGGTCGCGTCTTGGAACACCAAGAAATGGGACTTCCCATATATTTGAAAAAATATCCAGAAGTACTTCTTCTGTCACCTCTATCACCACATTATTCAGAGTTTGAGTAACATATTAGTTCTGACTCACATTCAGCTCTAGAAGGGAACAAAACTCCAAACTTCCGAGTCCCTTTAATATACCTCAGAATCCTAACAACAACTTGGTAATGTGACCATTTTGGCTTGTTCATAAACTTACTCACCATTCCAACTGCATAGCAAATGTCAGGTATGGTATTATAGAGATATCTCAACGAGCGTACCAACTGTTTAAAAGTAGTAGCATCTACATTATCACCCTCAACATCAATTCAGCCTGTGATTCGTCTCAGGAGGTGTGATTGCAGACTTGCAATTTGTTAGCTCGAATCTCTTCAAAAGTTCAAGTTCATCCCTAGAAAAAATACCATATTTCCCAGACCAGTCATCTCAAACTCATTCATCAGCACCTTCTTGAACTTGACTATCTCATCAAAACATCTCTCTGACAGTAATATGTTATCAACCTAAAGACATACCATAACCATATTGACTCTAGAAGTATATTGAACATAAACACCATATTTCATCTCAGATTTATGAAACCCATCCTTTTTGAAAAATGAATCAATCTTCAAATTCCAAGCTCTAGGAGGTTGCATCAATCCATACAAGGCTTTATGCAACTTATACATCATTCCTTCATGTTTCTTTTTCATAAATATAGGAGGTTGTGACACATTAACTTCTTCTTGTAAAAGAGCGTTCAAAAATGCATATTTAACATCCAGATGTATCATATGCAAATTCCTATTAGCAGCTATAGCAATCACCAACCTAGTTGTTTCATATCCAGCTAAAGGTGCAAATACCTCAAAGTAATATAGTCTAGGTTTTTGAAGAAAACATCTAGCAACTAACCTTGCTTTGTGTTTGCCAATTGATCCATCTGGCTTCAACGTCACCTTGAAAATCTATCTAACACTGATGGCTTTCTTCTCCTTTGGAAGCCCAATATACTTATAAGTCTTGTTTCTTTCTATATCCGCAAGTTATTCTTTCATGGCATAGACTTTCTTATTGAGTGCTTCTTCTATATTCACAGGTTCTAAGTCTACTAACATGGAACACTGAATGACTTCGCCGTTAGAGTCTATTTCGGTATCGCGTACCATGTCGAACGCTGCAAACCTTCTCGGTATTTGCCTCATCCTTTGTGGTCTCTAAACTTGTTCTGAATCTTCTTCAAAACCTGGAACAATGTCAGCTTCTGGACCACCTCCAAAAACACCATATTCAGAATTACCACCTTCAGAAGCACAACCCTTCAGAAGTTTGACCCCCAGAGTCAGGACTACCTTTAGAGTCAGGATCACTTCCAAAGTCTCCGCCAAAGTTACCCACAGACTTTGATTCAATTTCAGAGTCAGAATAGTTGACCTACACTTATTAGACTGCTCTTCATGTCCAGAACATACAAAATATCTTTGGTCAGAACAGTTTTACCATTCTTCACTTTGATTCTGGAATTTTCCATTCCTTTGGCATTAAGGAACTTATCATCAACACATCTAATCTTTGTCCTCTTTTTGGAGTCAAACTCTATCAGCCATTGTTTATTTCTTGTTATGTGATTTCAGTAGCTAGTATCCATATACCACCATTCTGACAATTCACTATTGTCAAACTCATAAGCCATCAATATAAGAGGTTCATCATCAGACTCTCTGGCTATATTTTCTTATTCTGACTTCTTTTCTTTATTTGACCAACACTCATAAGCATAATGGCCAAAAATCTTACAACAGTAGTCTTGAATCTTCTTCTTGTCAAGCTTCTCCCTTTCCTTCTGATGTTTCTTCTCATCAGAGTTTGACGCTTCTGATTTCTGAGAACCACTATTTCTCTTCTTGGCTTTTGATCACGAAAGCTTCAGACTCTTCCTAGACATCTTCAGAGCCTACTATATCTCTCTCTCAAAGGTTCTCTCAGTTAGACGCAAGACTGCTTTGCAGCTCTTCAATTCTCATGGTGCTCATATCCTTAGAATGTTCAATAGCCACAACAATGTAATCAAACTGAGGAGTAAGCGATCTCAATACCTTCTCAATAATCACTTTTTTTAGAGCGTTTCTCCACAATCTTTCATCTCATTAATGATCAGACCACTCTGAAGATGTACTCAGGTACCTTCTCATTGTTCTTCATGTTGATATTCTCATATTGTTTACATAGAGACTGAAGCTTCACATTTTTCACTGATGCATGCGTCATCGCTATAGCACCGTACAAGTGTATCCCATGCATCCTTCATCGTTGTTGAATCATATATCCTCTCAAACACATTCGCATCCATACAAAGATGAATGTAGAACAATGCTTTTTTATCTTTCTTCCTTGTTTCCCTTTGCACTTTTTTTTGCGCTTCCATTGCATCCGCAGCGACCGGCGTGTAACTGTCGTTGACGAGATTAATCACATCTTGAGCGCTAAACAACACACACATCTGAATCATCTACCGATTCCAATTCTTTCCTTCAAACACCAAAAGTTTCGTATTCAAACAAGTGTTTCCACCATTCATCTTTGATATTATGCAAGAAATCACTCAGATCTCACCAAACACTAATGTTTCTCGAAATCGAGAAATGTGATTCTAATAAAATTATTTTCATCAATGTAAATTAGTTTATACTTAGACATATTTATATTAATGTGAATTGATCAATAAATTTTAGTAGGGAATTTTAATTTTAATTTTTGCTCAAAAATTATGAATTTTAATGACAATCAATTATGATCGAGAAAAATCAAAAGTATTAAAATAAATTTTATAGATTCAAAATCAATTTCTAACCAACCAAATATAATCTAGTCATACTACCACTATATAACATTGACCTGCTTATTTAATTCTTAATAATAGTTCCATAGTACATGTTCAAATAAAAGACAATATTTAGATGGCAAAAAAAGAAAATGTTTATTACTTGTCATTTTGGATCATTGTTGTTCCTAAGAAGCGAAAGAGGAAACGAAACCCTTCACCAATCCAATGAAGTTCCTTGCTTTAGATTCCTCAAAAAACTCAACCCCATGATAACCTTCTACTTCAAAATCAATCACCACTTCCACACCCTTCTCCTCCATCAATTTCACCAACTCCTTATTACGATCCACCAACGGATCTCCACCGTTCATACTCACCAACACCTTCCACCCTTGATCCTTAATCTTCTCAAACTTTTCATCAACACCATTCCCAGCCGTTAGATTGGAATACTCATGATCACGGTCAACTCCAATTGGTAATGCTAATTCCCACATCAAATCACTAACACACAAAGGAAAATTAGGATTATTCTCTAATCTCATCTCTGACTCAGTCCTCTCGGTCCCACCAAAAAACGGTTGACGTAATATCAACCCTTGGATTTTCAACGGTTCAAGATCTTTTACATTTTCAACCACACGTAGTCCTGCATGGTATGCAATTGTAGCTCCAGCACTATTCCCCATTAGAAAACACTTAGAATAGTCAACATATTTGGTCAACCATTCATCTTCACTAGATCTTATCAAACTCAATGCCTCCATAGCATCATCGTATGCCGCCGGCAACCGGTGCTCCGGCGCGAGGCGATAATCGACCGATGCGACAACGGCCTCCACAGTTTCAGCCAATTCGACACAAAAATCATGGAATAAAGTTGAAGCTGCACTTAGTAGGATGAAGCCACTTCCATGAAAGAAAACAATAAGTGGTAGAAGTTTGTTGTTTTGGTTTGAGGTTGTTATGTTTTTAGGTAGGAATAATCTAAGAGATGTTTGGTTGGATTTGTTGATGATGAGATCTTTGGTTAGAACGGAGATTGGGAGAGTGGGATCTGAAGAAGGTGAAGTGTGTGGATCTTCAAGATTTCGAGTGAGTGTATCGTTGGGATTGTAGTGGGCATTGAGGAATTGGTAGGGATCGGTGGTTGGTGGAAGTGTTGAAGTTTGATTAGCCATGGTGATTGGTGGATGATAGTTTATGGTGAATGATGAAAATGAATGATTTTAAAGAGATTTATTGATTAATTAATAATGTGAACCAGCTATCTTAAGTTAGGTAGTTCCGTCTCCACAGTGATCAGGCCCAGCAATTAAATAATACTTTAAAAAATATTATACACAATTTTTGGTTTATTTTAAAAAAATAATTCGATAGCTTTGAATTTAGTTGCATGGATGTATTTTTATATAATATAACAATGATATTCAATGTTCAATCTTATTTTGATATTAATTTATTTTTAAATAAATAAAAAAATTATACTAAAAATACATATAGTAACCAAAACTCGTGGATAAAAACAAAAACCTTTGTTTTATAAATGAAATAATGATTTAAGTGTCAATTTAATACGAAATATTATATTCAATTTTATTAAACTAATTTATTTTATCTGTTATAGCTATACTCATTAAATGAAGAGAGTATTTGCTAAATATAAAACTAATGTAATTTTTGTTTGTTTGTTTTATAGATAAAGTCACGATGGGAAGAATGTCAATTTAATAAGTAATACATATTTAATTTTATAAATCAATATGTTTTTTTTCTTTCACAAATACCATCTTAATTAATATTTTTAAATTACTTTCAGTTTAATAGATACTATTTTATATTTATATAATAGGTGACTATGCGAAATATCAAAAAAAATTTAAAAATGTTATTTTGATCAACTTGATTTGTGGGAGGGATAACTCTACTAACACATTTATTTATGTTTTATTATATTTAAAAAATACAATAAAGAAAGAGACTGCTCACATTCTAGACGCGTTCAAGGGATCCATCTTTATCTTGTTCTTTATCTTGTTGTAACTAGAGTAGACATCCTTGAAATTTAAAGTCTTGGATCTATCAATACTTGATTGATCTCCCAATCATTTTAGATGCGTTCAAGGGATCCATCTTTATCTTGTTGTAGCTAGAGTAGGCATCCTTGAAATTTAAAGTCTTTAATCTATCAATACTTGATTGATCTCCCAATCATTTCATTGCACTTTAATGATCATAGGGTCATTATCGTGAGGGAGGATTCTTGCGGCGTACTTTTGGGAAAAAATATTTTAGGATATCGATCATCCTTTTAGTTAGTCAAGCCTTATGCTTAATGTGTTAGTCTTCTTCCTCCATAACTTCTCAAGCATATGTCATATGCGAGGAGCTAAATTCTCCTCTCCCAATAATCACTATAAGAAAATATCAGATTAGCCAGGTGACTATGCCAGGTGTTTTTCACCTCTCTAATTAATGCACTTGCGGGGTAATATTCACCTCGCAACACTTTTTTTTATATTAAAAAGAAAAGATAAGGTTTTCCATCTCGCAACAGATGGGGGAAAATATGAAATTTTTGAAAAGAACGTTGCGAAGTGATAAACACCCGGAAACGGTTTTTAAAATTTTGGGGGGAAATTTACTTATAAAATTACTGCTGCGTCAGTGGTTGCAGGGAGCTGTATTGTCACGTCAGATTTTGCAAGGGGAGTTGCACTCCGCAACTCCCAATGGTAAAAAAAGATTTATTCTCTCTCTTTCCATTGTAACCCTCTTCCTTCTTCATATTGCTCTTTTTATTTTCTCTCAAACCTCTCTCACGAGTTTCATATGTTTTCTTCTCACACCTTGTTTCCAATCAAACTCTCATTATCTCTTCAACAAAATCACATATTATACATGAACAAACAAGCAGATCTACTGTGTCGGAGAAACGGCGGTGGTGCAACAGCAGATCTACATGCTTTCGCGTTTGGTTCACTCTACTCATTTCCAACACGAATCAAACTCTCTCTTCACCTTTCTCAGCAACCAGCGTCGGCGGTTGCACTCTTAAGTTCAAGGTGAAGACAAATGTCGTTTGTGTCGGATCTGATTGTTATTGTTTCAGTATCACAATTGTGTCGGTGTTGCAGAATATTATGAAACAATATTGATGTAAGTGAGTTGATAAGCGTTGTTGATGATTTAAGTTGTGTTTCATGTCGATGTTTTGATTGTGTTGTGTTGCAAGGTTGAGGTGGTATGGAGTTTTTGAGGAAGATGAAGTTATGTTAAGTGGTGTGAGCATGTTTTGTTAGTGTTTTTCGCGGTGGAGAAGCAAGGTGTTTGCAGTGGTGTAGGTTTGTGAACGTTGGATGAAGTTGGAGTGAGATCTTTAGTGTTAATTTCTGGGAAAGGAGTTGCGGGGTGCTTTTCACCCCGCAAGTTTCTGCCACTTTCTGCTCCACTCTGCTCTGAATCATCTGCTACTCACCTGCTCTGACAAGTACTGAACTCTGGGGAAAGGAGTTGCGGGGTGCTTTTCACCTAGCAATGTTGCGGGGTGCATTTCTCCTTACAAAAAGTTGCGACTAACGTTTTTGCGGGATATCCCGTCCACCCCGCAAAAGTTACGTTACAGGGTGATATTTGCTTTTGCGGGGTGCTATTCACCTGGCAAATTGGAGTTTTTTTTGTAGTGAATCCCTCCAGCTGTAGTATTTAGAGTGTGGTAGAATAATACACAAAAATCACAACAAATAAAATAATTTTAATAAATCAAAACTAGGGTGTTACACTAGAGGTTAGGCAAGTGTGGTTACAAAAATCCCTATCTAATATTCTTTTCAAAAGACCATTTCTAAACCTACCATTAGACCATTAGAAAAGAGATCATTTGGCACGAATATCAATGAGATTTTTTTTGATAGATCATTAGTTAAGTCTTCCATGTGGATTATGTTGGGAGAGTGCATCCCTCTATGTTCATGAGAGCCTACAATTGCGTTGAAGTCTCCAATAAGATACCAAGGAATATTGTGATTGGTCAATGTAGAGGATAAGTTAATCCAGGTATTTCTTCTATTCAAGTGGCATGTTTAAGAATAGACAGTAGAAAAGACAACATTAATTGATTTAATATTAATAGTAAATGAGATATGTTGATATGAAATTCCCAAATCTCTCCACTAAGATCTTACAACTTACATATTTATGCAAGTCTATGTCTACTAGCACCGTTATAAAGTGGCCAAAAGGGCGATCAAAAACAGGCTTACATGAGGTTGAGTCAATGCATATTGGTGTTCCTAAACTGCATGAAATTGCAAAGATTATTTTTAGTCGCCAATAATATTGAGAGAAACCATAAATTTTGACCCAAACTTGTGTCGAGGTTTGGTTAACAATGGAAGGAACAAAATCCTTGGTCCAAGGAAAGATTTTGAGTGTGACGGGGTTTAGGTTCCATGAATTTTTATATCTCACTCGTTGAACATCATAAAGGCTTAAGAAGGTGAACTAATTAAAACCTTTACCTAACAAAGTTATACACCATTTAGCAATAGAAGGCCATTAAGTGGTTAGTTTTACTCATATGCTCACAAGTATTAGTGATGTAGAATCCTTGGGCCACAAGATCCTACCATGAAGGTTATGCTTACGAGCTTTAAGCCCTAATTTATAGTCTTGTGATTGCAATTAGGTCTCCTTTCATACATGGAATTGGAAATTGGCTCACATGAATGTTGCAAATGTTAGCAACTGCACTTGCAAAAGGCTTGGTTACCGTTGCTTGCATTGTCAACATGTGTGGTTTCATCACTTGTTTTGATTTAATTAGCATTGTTATCGATAGGTTCTAGGAAGAGAAGGTGAGGAAGGAGGGAGGATATCTTGGTAAATAGAGAATGAGAAAGGTGAAAAAAAGCTTGGTCAACATTATTTTCAAAAAAGTCAGAACACAATATTCTCGATTCTAATAGTTTTGAAATAATTAAAATGAAAATGAAATTTTATTTACAAAATTACCACCATATTTATTTTTTAATCCCCTTTTAGTAAAATGAGTGACAATCTCAAATTCTATTATTATTTTTTCACCTGTATAACTATTTAAAGTTCACATTTTAGGTGTGTAGTTGTCTTGATAAAACATTTGTTTATCAAACTAGTATAGAAAGGAATACACTAAGTTATATATACGATGAAACACAACAGAAACTAGATGAATGGTCTTTTTTTTTTTTTAAATTAAAAGAAAATAAAATTGATTAATTCATTGTTTTATTAAAAATAATAGTAATAAAACCCCAAATAAACTCACAACATTAAGCATAAACAATGTGTACAAATACGAAGAATCAAAATAAAAATTACAACTCATGAATTGCTAAACTAAATTATTATGTAAAGGTTAGTTCCTAATTATAGAAGAGGCTGTAATCTGATGACTACACCTGGAAATATATCATCAGGATCTTGGATGTGTGGGTTCCTCATCAAGATATAAGGGTCATTACACTTTTCAGCAATGCTATAGAAAGTTTCACCTTCTCCAACTACATAGAATTCATCACAGAGTTTCTCATTTGGAATAATTTCCATGCAAATGGATGACTCTTCCTCATGTAGTGCCTCAAGTTGTTTTTCATTTATAACTAGGTAATGACTCTTCTCAATGTTGGCAACAATTAATACTAGTGCTGCTAATATTATTGTACACCAAAATGAAATTAATTTCATCTTTGAATCTAGCTATGTAAGATCTTGCAGCTTAATTATGGTCACGTATTGAGGATTGATCTATATGATTATTTGTATATAGTATTCACACTCCTTTTTAGAAGAGGAGAGTATCCTTATGCTACTAAAACAGTTAAATGATGATGAGATAATATATATCTTTTGAGTGGAATTCGATCATTTTTAATTTTTAATTTAAGATATTGTAGCCGGTTTCTTTGGTTTGTTACATTAGATCATGTTGTTAGTTTTTTTTTATTTTTTTTTATTTTTTTTATTGAGAGGTGATCGGTAGTATTAGTTATTCTAGCTATTTAGGTTTCTGCTTAATTTGTTCACACATATTAGATATTTTAGCAACTAATCAACCAATCAATAGTATATATTCAAAGTATAACTTGTTTAATTTCATCTTTCACTTCTAAATTATTTTTAATTATTCTATTTTATTTTCTAAAATTACTTTTTTTATTTTAAATATTTGAGATGGATGTTTAAACGCTTTTTTTAGTTTGTACATGCATAAAATAATAAAAATGTGTTTTTTAACATAATTTTGGTTTTAAAAAGTAAAATAGAAATCTAAGAAGTTATTAACTGTGTTAATGTGAAAAAGTAGTTACTTACTAAAGGGTGAAATAGAAAAGAAAATTCTCCCATAAAAATAGGAAAGAAAATAGGTTATCCAGAGTTTTTTCATTGGAAAAAACTTAGTTATAATTCTTAGACGTGATTTATGTTATTTTCCAATAGAAATATGACAAGTGTACTTAAATATTATTTAAGTGTAAACACTACAAGAAATACTGCATTTTGCCAGGGGTTAAACCCCTCACTAAAGGCAAAAACCCCTCACAAATGCACAATTTGCGAGGGGACAGCTTCCCTAGCAAAACAGGGGGTCGCAAATCCATTACCGAGGGGATAAACACTTCGCTAATTTGCCAGGGGTTACCCCCCTCGCTAAATGCAAACTCAAAAATCTGCTCTGCAGGCTACAGCAATAGGCACCAGCTAGCAGTCTGCACATGGTCAGACTGCGTCAGATATTTTGCTTGGGGATAAGCCCCTCGCAAAATGCAGGATAAATTTTTTTGCTTGGGGACTAGCCCCTCGCAAATTGTTTATATTTAAAAAAAAAAATAGTTTTCAACGTCGTACATAATAATATATATATATATATATATATATATATATATATAATTATAATATAATTTAAATTAAAATATATATATATATATATAATAATAATTTAAATTAAAACAAAATTATTATAATACATATAATAATTAATATTTAAGCAAATATATTAAAAATTAAACTCCATACAAAATTACAATAATATTTAAAAATAAGTTCAAAATAATTAACACAAATTATTCAATACAAATTAAAATAAACTTAAATATGTAAATTTAATTATTCCCCCCATCTTGTTCCTCCTCTTCTTCATCAGCTCCTCCATATCCACTAGTTCCTCCAAATCCACCACCACTCATATTTTGTGAAGCAAAAAACTGATCAAACCTTTGTGACCGCTCATTTGCAATTCGCATTGCTTCTTGATATTCCTGTGTCTGCCTCCTCATTTCTTCCTGAAATTCTCTCCTCATTTCTTCCCGTAATTCTCTTTCTCTTCTTTGCATTTCCTCCTGCATCTCTAATTGTTTTCTCTTCATCTCTTCAATTTCCAAATTTCTTGCTGCTACTTGTTGTGCTGCCTCAGTATTTGCCAAGTTTCTCACAGTTTCAAGCATTTCGGCGGTTAATATAGGTGGAGTGGATGATCCTTCTCCATCAGCATATCTCATTTTGAAATCTCTACTACGCCGCTTGATATTTTTGGAATACCCTCCAGTACAATACACTCTCCCATTTTTCTTCTTTCCACCTGAAACCTTATACCAAGTCTGAAAACCAAGACTGGGGTCAACAGGATACCCTGGTGGTGGTTCGGGTATTTCAGGATGCTCTGACAACCTTATGGCAAGTTCTTTATCAAAATTCTCCTATAAAAAAATTAAATGTTATCATGATTCAAATAAACTATTACATATAAAAGAAATAAAACTATGTACATATAAAAGAAATAAATAAAATATATTTGATATAAAAGTAACTTACTTGAGTGATTTTTGCGCGCTCGTCAATAAACTCTCCATTTCTCTTGAGATGAGTCTCCATGTGGAGCTCATTAAGAAGTGGAGTTCTGCCTAATTCTTCACGCTAAATAAGTAAAATAAATTAATTATACATAATGAAACATTTAAATAATAGTTTAATAAAAAATTTATAAATTTATGTACCATCCTTCGCGCAACTTCAGCCACACTAATACTTCCCGCTGCATAGTTGCAGCCACCAACTTCAGATGCTCTATTTTTCTTTGCCTGCTCAGATATTTCCTTAAACTTATCAGAATTCCAATGATCAATAAGCTGTGGGAATATATCTTCTCCTATCCAACGTGGACGTGTCCCTTTTGCTTCCCATTTAAGTCTAACATTCCTCATGGTATCAGAAAATCGAGCAGCACATTTTGTGTGAAAGTTTTCTTTAATCGCGGCCTCATCTCTAACATCCCAAACACAACGCTCCTACATTGTTGTATGAATTTAAAAATATTAGATAAAGTAGAATCATGAATATCACAAAAATTAAAAAGGAAATGTCAAAATGAATAAGTAAATTATACCTGAAATGCCTGAAACCATTTTTCCCTCTCATCTTCATCTACAGCTCCATAAGACGCCCAAAATTGTGTGTACTTCTCTTTTATAATATTTGTTATGATCGATACTGCCTGATGTGAGGGAACAATACTAAACAACAAAATATTGAGTTAGTATTGATTAAATAAAACTCATATTTAAAATATAATATAAAAACACAAAAACTTACGATCCTGCATCGGGATAAATGCATAGTCTGCCCTCATGATACTTAATTTTTTGAGTCGTATTTTTTTTCAAAATACGCTTCCTCTTTGTTTGCTCCTCAGCACTAGTATCTCCAGGAGCGCTGGTATCTCCAGGAGCACTGGTATCTCCAGGAGCACTGGTATCATCCTCTGAAGGAATGGGTAATGGCATGCTAGATCCACCTGTCTCTATATGCATGGGTAATGGCATGCTACCAGATCCACCTGTCCCCATATGCAAGGGTAATGGCATGCTACCAGATCCACCTGTCCCCATATGCATGGGTAATGGCATGCTTGATCCACCTGTCTCTGTAGGAAAATATGTGGGGTAAGAGTATCCAGGAGGACAAAAAAAACCTGATCCAGGGGGCATGGATAGTAATCCAGTGAAAGATCCAGACATGGGCGGTGTAGGATGCATAGGCGGTGTAGGATGCATAGGCGGTGTAGGATGCATAGGCGGTGTAGGATGCATAGGCGGTGTAGGATGCATAGGCGGTGGAGTATAGCGTGGAGTAGAGCGTGGCATAGGAACGAACATATCTGAGTTAGGAACCTCCTCTACAATGAATCTAGTGCGACGAGGCTTTAGTTGACCCTTACCTTTTTCATCTTTTTTGGGTGGCATCTTTTCCTGTTACACAAGATAATATTTGAAAGATAATTGCACAAGATAATATTATCAAGTTAATATTACATAAGATGATATTTGAAAGTTAATATATTACACAAGATAATATTTGAAATTTAATATTACACAAGATAATATTTAAAAGTTAATATTACACAAGATACTATTACACATGATAATATGTGAAATACACAAGATAATATTACATATTCAATTCATTCATCATCATAATCTTCATTGTCTTCATCGCATCTGATATTATTGTCTTCAGACTCTCCTAGCTCTTCATGCTCTTCTTCAATAGGATTTGTTGACAACAAGATACTTGCGTCAATTTGTTGACCCTCAACTGCAGTATCACACAAACTTACAATCTCCTCAGTTTCAATTACCTCATTAACAGGTGAAATCTCATCATGTTGGTATGCAACATCTTCCATTAACTCATCAGTCTCAATGTGACCCATTGGGTTGGACTTGATTACAACACACCATTCTCGTTTCCGTGGGGTAATTGAAGGATAAGGTACATAATAAACTTGCCTAACATTATGTGCCATAATGAAAGGGTCATACTCTTTGTACTCTCTATCTCTTCGAATCTCAACAGTGTTATACTTTTTATCAATTTTTGTTCCTCTAGAAGATGGATCATACCAATCACAATAAAATAAGACAACTTTATTTTCCGAGTCCATATAATTATAAACCAACTCGTAAATATGTGTGATAACCCCATAGAAGTCGTCCTCACCACCCTCTGTAACTCCTTTTACGACTACACCACTGTTTACGGTTTTCTTCCCTACACTCCATTCCTCAGTGTGAAATTTGTAACCGTTTACAAAATATGTGTGCCATTCATTTACACGTTGACTAGGGCCTTCAGACAAATTTCGCAAATGTATTAAGTCAGGACTTAGTGTAACAATACATGATAATTGCTGCTTAAACCATGTTGGAAAATAGGCATGTGTGTAACCAGTCGATGGTTGTTCGCCTGTGCTTTGATAATAGTAGGTACCAAATGCCCTATTTCGAAAAGAAAAAAAGGTTAGAGAAGGTAAATCTTAACCAATTAAACAGCACATGATTTAATTTAAAATATACTTACTCAAGATATGGTTTAACTTCAACGCAGTTAATCAGCACATGAACATGAGCAGATTGCATTTCTTTTTGTGAAAGCCAATGCTCACTCTTCTTCCCTGCGGGACGGCCTGGACGACCGAAAACTGATAAGGTAAATTGACTTCTTTCACTGAAGTTAACTTCATTCCTTATGATTCTTGGAGACAACATCATGTGATTGAAATAATGAGAGCAAAAATGTGATGTTTCGCGATGTATATAATGTGCACAAATTGATCCCTCAACTTGTGCCTTATTTTTAACTGATCGCTTTGAATCACCCATGAATCATTCAAATGGATACATCCATCTATATTGAACAGGTCCACCTAGAAAAGCTTCATAAGCAAGATGCACAGGGAGATGCTCCATAGAATCAAAGAAACCTGGCGGGAATATTTGCTCCAACTTGCAAAGAATGACAGGAATATTTTGGTCCAATTTAATGATGTCGTCTACTCTTAAAGTTGAAGCACAAATGTCTCTAAAAAATTGACTGATCTCAGTAAGTGGATTAAGCACATTCTTGGGCAGTGAACTGAATGCAATTGGAAGTAATCGTTCCATGAAAATATGACAATCGTGACTTTTCATTCCATGCAATTTCCCAGTGTTGGCGTCAGCACATCTTGCCAGGTTAGAAGAATAACCATCAGGCATCCTCAATTCATTTAACCACCGACATACAGCTTTTGCTTCTTGGGGAGTAAGAGCGTAACAAGCCTTGGGTTTTAATAATTTTCCGTTTGGTCAAGGTTTCAACTCCAATTCTTTTCGATTACAATAAAGTTCCATGTCTTTCCTAGCCTTCTCATTGTCTTTTGTCTTCTCATTATCCATCACCGTGTTAAGCACATTATCAAAAAAGTTCTTCTCAATATGCATAACATCAAGATTATGACGCAATAAATTATCCTTCCAATATGGGAGGTCCCAAAAGATACTTCTTTTTGTCCAATTGTGGTCAACCCCATATCCTTTAATTCTACGTGCTTCACCATAGTCTGTGAATTTTGGTAGGTCACAAACATTATTCCATACTTGAGTCGATGACAATCGAGGGGGAGGTAGATCTTTTACTTTTATTCCTTTTCTAAAAGCATCTTTATTCCTTCTAAATTCATGGTTGGTAGGTAAGAACCTACGATGACAGTCAAACCACGAACTTTTCCCACCAAAGTCCAAAGTAAACGCTTTTGTGTGATTCATGCAATGCGGACATCCCATTTTACCATGTGTACCCCATCCAGACAACATGCCATATGCAGGAAAGTCATTAATTGTCCACATCAAAGCCGCTCGCATATTAAAATTTTGTTTACGAGACACATCATAAGTCCACGCTCCCACCCACAGCCTCTTGAGATCATCAATTAAAGGTTGCAAATAAACATCGATTCCAGCCTTTGGACTCGACGGTCCCGGAATGATGCATGTCAAAAACATGTAAGGTTTCGTCATGCACATCTCAGGAGGGAGATTGTACGGGGTAACAATAACTGGGCAACAAGAATATGCATTTCCTGAAAAATTATAAGGAGTGAAACCATCTGAGCATAATCCAAGTCGGACATTCCTAGGTTCAAGTGCAAACTCAGGATGAACTCTATCAAAGTGTTTCCATGCCTCGCCATCAGATGGATGTCGCATCATGCCTGAACTAATTATGTTTGTATGGTGCCATGCCATTTGGCTTGCACTGTGCATTGATGCAAACATTCTTTGCAACCTAGGTATTATTGGTAGATAGAACATAGATTTCGCTGCAACGCGATTTTGCCTTTGGTCAACTCCTTTACTGCTAACTAAATACCTCGGACTCTTGCAAAACTTACATTCCTCCAATTCCCCATCATTTGTACCAAACTCGTTGTCATAAAACAACATGCAACCTCTAATGCAACAATCAATATTTTTAACTTCTAATCCCAACTTCGACACCACCCTTTTTGCATCATAATAACTTGTAGGCATGTTTTCTTTCACAGGAGTCGCGTCCAACATCAATCTCGCAAAGAATTCTAAACACTGATCAGGAACATTCCAATTTGATTTCGCAGCCAAAAGTCTCACACACATTGATAGCTTAGAGTCAGAAGACCCCTCAAACAATGGTATATTTATTTCTTTCAACAGCTGATAAAACCTTTGAGCTTTCTCATTCGGGAGTTCTTCTCCATCTAAGTCTTGTGGTTCATCATACGCCACATTCACCCCTAATGCGTCAGTGAACATCTCCTCGACGAGATTAAATTGCTCCTGGCACTGCATATGTGATGAACTACTCCCTGGATCAACTCTATTTATATCTGGTTCTATATGTGTTTGACTGCTAGAAGCCTCTCTATTCATCTCCTGCATTGTTTCCCCATTAGATGTCCAAACCCAGTAATTTGGCCTAAAACCCACTCTCTCCAAGTGACGCTTCACTTCACTAGGGTCACTAATAATATTTCTGCAACCACACTTTAAACACGGACACCTTACCCCTCCTTCCCTGCGACAACATTCTTGAGCAAACGCATACGAGAGAAACGCGGCAACTCCTTCCATAAAAAGTGGTTTAAGCCCACGTCGTCCAGGAAACATTCTATCATACATCCAACTACGATAGAATTGGTAATGTTCCATACTGCACATGTGAATCATGTTTAATTATATTCAATATTTGTCTTTTTCTAAACATATATAAACTATATACTTGTTTTTAGTCCTAAAAAAATATTTGTTTTTAAAATATATTTAGTTGTTTTTAGTCCTAAAAAAATATATATACATGTGAATCATATATAAACTATATACTTGTTTTTAGTCCTAAAAAAATATTTGTTTTTAAAATATATTTACTTGTTTTTAGTCATAAACATACATACTTGCTTTTAAACTATATATATACTATTTATTTATATACCGTTTTAATAAATATATTGTTTGTATATACTATTTTTTATTACATACAATATAATTATATTCAATATTTGTCTTTTTCTAAACATATATAAACTATATACTTGTTTTTAGTCCTAAAAATATTTGTTTCTAAAAAAATATTTTGTTTTTAAAACATACAATAAATTATCAAATATATATTAAATATAATAAACTATCAAATATAATTTTAATTTCAAAAGTACAAAATTTACAAACTGTTTTTTTGATATAATAATACTAACTATACAAATTTTTTATACTGTTTTTTTAAATACTTATTGTTTTTAATGCATACTATTTCCAAATACATACTATTTTTATATTATTATACTGATTTTTTAATACATACAGTTTTTAAACTATTATATACCATTTTAAATATACTGTTTTTAAATTATAATATATAAAAATCGTTTTTTTTAAATATACTGGTTTTATAAAATATATTGTTTTTAAATAATATTTTTATAATATATAAAAATCGTTTTTTTAAATATACTGGTTTTATAAAATATACTGTTTTTAAATAATATTTGTATAATATATAAAAATCGTATTTTTTTATTTAATATATAAATACTGTTTTGTAAATAAAGATTATAATATTTATTAACACATATAAAAATATACCAAACATAATCTTATTTTTAATACTAAACATAAATTTTATTATACTACATTTAAACTACTAATTTAAAAAATCAGCAAATATATTATTGTTCACATCAATAAATCTGTTATTTTTAAAAGAAATAAACTGTAATTATGATATTAAATTCGAAAAAATTAAATAAAAAAATCTAAACACATAAAAAAAATATAAACTATAATCTAAACACATATATAAAATTTATATATAACAACATCATAAACACATATAAAAAAATATAAACACATATAAAAAAATCTAAACACATATATATATATATATATATATAAACACTTCCATCATAAACACATATAAAAAAATTTCAAAAATTTTATATGTGTACCTTAATTGAAGATAACCTATAGCCTGAAGATTGATCCCTTCAAATTATAAGATCTTTCTTCCAAGATTTTGTCTTCTATAAATCAATTGGTGTATAAAAAAAACAAAATTAGATTATATTTTAAATAAAAAAGAATGTATAATATTACTTAGAGGAAGTAGAGGAGAAAATTTACCTTCAAATTATGGTGTTGTTGGTTGAGATGAATGAGATTTGAGATGAATGGGGTTGTGAGGAAGTTGAGATGAATGGGTATTTTGGTTAAAGGAAGAAGAAGATAAATATGTAGGTTTGAAATGGGTAACGTTCGGAAACAGAGAAGATGAAGTAAATGCGTGCACATGGGGTCAGACGTCAGCGAGGGGCTGCCCCACGGAAATGAAACGGTCAAAGGGGGCGTGGGGGGACCCCTCGCAAATTTCACCTTGAAAATAGAGACTGCACGCGCAGTCTGTTTGCGCCAGTTAATGAGACAGTACTGTCTTTTTTCCGAGGGGCTACCCCTCTCTAAAATCTGTACTTTTTTTTCCTTGGGGTTATCCCCTCGCTAAATGCTGTACTAGCTGCAGAATGAATTTTATTTTTGGCGCCACTTTACTTTGCTTGGGGTATCCCCTCGCAATGCAAATTTTCAAAATCAAAATTTCCCTCTTCTCCTATTTGCGAGGGGTCTCCCCTAGGTATGCGTATTTGTTTTTAAATTGTGTTTTGCGAGGGGCTTAACCCCAAGCAACGTTATTTTTTTGCGTGAAGGTATACCCCTGGCTAAATCCCCTGGCTATTTCAAAGATTTCTTGTAGTGAAAAATCGGAAAAAATTGCATATGTGTGTATAAGAATATTATACACTTGTCATATTTTTATCGGAGAAAAATATAAACCACACATAAAAAATTGTATTTAAGTTTTTTAATTTCTCATGTTGTTATAGATTATTTGTAGGTGTGTTCAAATTCAAATCAATTTAAATAAAAACCACAAAACGCGATTTAAAAAAATTCAATTTAAAAAAAATCAAATAATTTCGTTCGGATGAATTTGGATTCTCATTTATGAAAAGCGCTCATAATAGATCTCATTTTGGATTGATTTTTCAAAACATATTTAAACTGAACCCCATATTTATTTATTTTAATAGTTTTTATTTGTTAATATGATGTATTACTTCAATTTATTATTCGTTGATATTTATTTATTTTTAATATTATTTATTTATTTAATTCATCTATTTATTTTTAATATTTTATTTGTTGCAAACATAATGGAGTGTTCTCATTTTATAATTTTAATTTTTAATATACTATATATGTATAATACTTTAAACCAATTATTTTGTAGTATTTTTATAATATTAATGTTAAAAAAATCATGATTTGTAATTAAGATATTCAAAAATTAATATAAATTAAATTGTCTAAAATTGAATCGGGTTAAATTAGATTTTTTTTTAACTAACTATCTGAATCCAAATGGAACTGCAAATATTTTTATCTTTAGATCAGATAACTTTTCCTCTTAAAATTGACGAGAACGCTTTATAAACTCCTCTAATTATTTGGGTCTTGCTAACCCGTGCCCTCAGGACAATGATTAAGCGGTCCAAAAATAATTTATAAAAAATTTAATATTTCAATTTTTAAGACATTAAATACGTAAATTACCGAGATAAAATTTACTATTTTAAAGTCTTAACCATATCATGACACTGGTTAGCATTTTCCTAATTATTTAATTATTTGTACTATAAAATTGTTCTATTTGCGTTTGACATAAATATCTCAACACGTGTAAATATCACTTTGATTTCCTTCAAAAATTATTTTGATAATATAAAATTTAAATGTTTTACTTTGCCTACTATATATTTATTTAACATTTTTAATTAATTTCATTATTTAAACTCAAACTTAATTTTTAAATAGGGTTCAATTAGTTATCCAAACTAATCAATTGATGGTACATTGTCACTTCCGAATGTCAATTGAAACCATACTCTGTGAGTACCTGTAAAATTAATTGTGTAGCATCTACTCTGTACACGAAGAACCTTTGCTCCAAAAACGAGCCAAGATTCTCTCTTGGTAATTGTATCTCTCTTTCTCTCTTATCCTTTTCTCTCCACTCATGTCCTTTATCTCCTGTCTTGACCTCCATGTTTTATTTGTACTTAATATGAATTTCTTGAGTTAGCTGTTTGTTATCTCATGCGTTTCTCGAATTTGGATAGAAGTATGTTACTACATAGATTATTATGACAATTAGAATTATTCATCTTAACACAATTACACAATTAGATTGAAGGAATATGATTTGAAAGAAATACAAATGGTGGATTGTTTGTAATCATGTAAAGAGCCATGAAGAAAAAAATGGGAATATAGCTGCAGATTACTAATTTCAAACAATTGATTAGCTAGTAATTGATTTCTTAATTATTCATGTTAATTTATTGAATTCATTTACCTTTTAGGATTAAATTTACAAAATATTTTTAATAAATCAAAATTGGGAATTACTAATTTAAATATCAACTGACTAAGTTAAATATAATCAATAATTATATAAAATGTTTTTTATTTTTAATGGATTAAATATATTTTTCGTCACTATAAATAATTCAATATTCAATTTTAGTCTCTAAATAACTTTCCTTCAAAGAATGGTCATCCTAATGTTTTCCGTCCATACTTTTGGTCCTTGCTGTCTATTTCTTCTAACGGAGCCGATGTGGCATGCCACATTGCATGCCACGTCATTTAAAGTTTTGACTATAAATATGCTTTAGATTGATGGGGTTTTAAACCTCCCTAAAACGCTTTAAATTTCTTTAACTATTCTTCTTCTGTATTCACCATGTTGCTCAAACACATGTTCCTTTGTCTTCTTTAAACTCCATACAACATTAAACTTACACTAGCATCATCATTGAACTTGTTTTTCCAACTCCTAACGCTTTCTTCCCTGATATGAAATTTATGTAAGTACTAAAACTAAAGGAATTTAAAATCATTGTAATAACTTCTTAAAATATAACCCGTGTTAAATCACTAGTGGATTTAAAAAATCGCCATCATCATGTATGGGCCATCCTGAGACGCAATAGTTTTTGCACAAAATTATCTAATACTGTCAATTCCATCATAAACACTTTCAAGAAGCCAGTTTACTAGCTACATATTCTTCCATATGATTTCTTTAATTTCTTTCCATTGGAATTAATGGTTAAATAACCATAAAACATGTGTAGTTATTAAATGTATGAAAATTTTAAGTAGTGTTTTCAAGTATAATAATGTCGTTTTAGTAAATTGTATTATTTATTTTTCACTAACTTAAGCAATAAGATAGATATTTGTTTTTGTTTCATACATAGGTACATCATGATTTGTGTGATGCGGCGTCACATACAAATGTCATGTCAGAACCATGTCATAAACTAATGTGCCAACTAGATAAATTGGAAGAGGGCTAAAAAAACATAAAAAAATAATTCTAAATAGAGTTTCAAAAGGAGATTCCATCTTAACTTATTCTCTTCATTAGACAAGAAGAAGCTCTACAAACTCCTTTCAAACCCTAACTGAAACACTGTAACTCCATCTACAAACAACATCTAAACTTAAGCCTAACACCATTCAGCTACAATGTTCAATATTACCAACCATTGAATACTGAGACAATTCCTTAAGACTAAATCCCACTTGGCAGATGTAAAGAGGATACAATGGAGATATCGGTTCATATGATGAAGGCTGGAGGGAGGTTACTAGGAAACGAAGGAAACCAAAAAATGATAATAATAGGTGGGATGTCGTTAAGGGCAAAAGGGAGATAGTATAAGAAAATGAGCGTATTTCCATTTATTACTTTATAAAGATAACATACTCGCATGGAGTCAAGAAGATGCTGCATGAGATCTTTGTAGAATTTAGGGAGGTTTAAGAGGTGGTTATTCCGTCGGGGAGGATCAAAGGGGGAAGAGTTTGGATTCGTGATATTTAGGAGTGTGAAGGATGAAAGAATGTTGAAAGTTAAACTTGACAATATCTTCATCAACCGGTGAAATAATCACGCTAATATCCCAAGGTTCTAAAATGGAATAGAGGAAACAAATGCATATAGGAACCATATCAACAGAGGCTACCAAGATTAGAGAAAAAATCAAACAGACCAAAGCTATATGCAAGAAAATATGAAGGAATCAAATCAACAAAGGAAAGTAGGAGGTGAATGGAGGGCTCGGCATAAAGATGCTAAATATACAAAAAGGTCTTATGCACAAGTGGTTTGAGGTAGAGGGGTACAACAAAAAAGAAGAGGTACACGTTTTAAGAATAAAATGGAGAAATCAAATTTTACTCACTTAAAGTTTAATATGGAAAATAAGTACCTTGCTAGATTTCAAAAAGCGTATGTGGGCATGGTGGAGAAACTAGGGATAACATATAATATCCCGGGGGCGTTTCACATGGAAGGATATTTTGTGATAAAAGTTACGCCAATGGGATATAACTTGTGTCTGCAGGAGGAAGGAGAGGAAGGTGAATTAAAAGCTCTAATGGAGGAATCTAGGGATTGAATATGTCAGTGGTTTAAGGAAATTAGGCTGTGGAAATCAGGTGATGTTGATAATGAAATATTAACATGGTTAAGGTGCTATAGGATCCCTTGTCATGTTTGGTGCCCTAAGTTTTTTGAGTTTATAACTTCACCAATTGGACTTTATATTTGTTCTGATGATGAAACAAGTCAACATAAAAAGTTTGACGTTCAATATTGAAGGAAAAAATAATGTATTTTGGGTTAAGTTAGATGAAGACATGCATGGCCCTAAGAGGATAATAGTCCCAAGAAAACATGGAAAAGGAAAAACCAACGTGAGATCAGAGACTAGCTCAGATGAGGAAAATAATACGTGGGAAGAAAGATATAATTATGAAGATAGATAAAATTAAATGGTAATTGAAAGCTTGATTAAGAAATGTGCAAGTGAAAAGGTGGAAAAACAAAACATGGAAAAACAAATTGAGTTGTTCTAGGAAAAGATGAATGAAAAATTTGATGAGGATGGCAGAAAGGAAGTGTTGGAAAAAGAACTGTCATAACTAGGAGGAGACGTTTCCTAAAGTTTGGGGGCCTAAGTTAGGGAAAAATTCATCGCATGGGAAAGTAGATACCAAAACAAATGGCGCCACAGAGATGATTGACTTGGACTTAAACGGAAGGTGGGTCATAGAAGCTGGAGTGGGCAAAGTATAAAAAACTTCCAACCCAATTTCTTTTAGCCCAAATAGATTGGGTGAATTTGAATTAAACATAAGGATTGTTAACATATTTGGTGTGGGTCAGAATAAGTAATTTCTAATCTAATATCATGTAGCCCAAATAGATTGGGCGGGTCTGTTTATTGCTTTAACGAGGGAAAAACAAAAATTACTGGCAGAAGGCGATCAAGAGGAAGGATTTATTCCATCATACATTTTAGCCTTAATTCCTCCAAAACACAAATTGAAGTGTATTCTCCAAAACAAATTGCAATTATCTTCTTAGGTGCCCTCATATTCGATTGATTTAGCTAATTCTACTACAAAGTTTATTGGGCGGATCCATTTTGTGTTATAAATCAACTTCTGATTAAGATGTGATTTAAGGGAATAAAAGATTCTAGACGAAATGGAAAAGGATGTCGCTGGTCAAGTATGGAAGACACTCAAATTGTGGGGAATTTCTGTCAATCAAGGGGATGACGTCTATAAAGAAATTATAAAACCTAGCACTATAAAAATCTTCGATGTAAATGCTTGAGTTTCAAAGTTGTTTAGGTCCTCTTTATATAACAATTCATCTGGGCTTTTCTTTATGGATTTGAGATTTGATTTCGTCTAGAAAAATTCAAATTTTGTTGGATATTTGATTTGTTCCTTGAATATCTCTAACAAAAAGATATGGTTTGGTTTGTTATAAATTTAAATTTAAATCTCCTTAAATCTGATTTCATCTTCACAACTGTCCAACAAATCATATAAACACATTTTTAAATTAATAATAATAAAACCCGAACCAATCTTTGATCATAAAATCCTCTAAAAAGCAGCAGCCAAGTCTTGATGCGCAAGGCCTAGATGTCGAGCAGCATGCTAGGACATCGTGTCGAGCATGTGTACCTTCTATACTTCCATACAACTTTAGCAAGTTAGATCAACTTGAACACTTTGAGCATTTCTCATGTTGTTGTTTTCTGAAAATGCAGCCAATCCAAAAGACCATTTCACAAAGAAATTCAATCTCCCCTTTTATCAAATTGTGACAAAACAACTCTTCAATATACCTAGCAATAATTATTAGGACATACTAGGCGATGACGTGGTTCAATTTATACAATATTTTCATGGGAGTGGGAAGCTACGAAAATCTATGACAACAACTTTTTTAGCATTAAACCAAAAAAACGCCAATCCTCAAGAGTTAGGGCAATACAAACCCATTTGTCTTATAGGGTGTATGTATAAAGTAGTCTCCAAAATTATTGCAAGTAGGTTGAAGACGATAATAGGGAAGTTAGTGGCGCTCTATCAAACACCATTTATGCCTAAAAGACAAATTCTCGATGTTGTATTGGTGGTGAACGAAGTAATTGATTTCGCAATTTGAGAAAAGAGGAATAATTTGTTGTTTAAAGTTGATTTTGCTCAGGTATACGATTGCGTAAATTGGAATTATCTGAGGTTTATATTCATGAAGGTTTTGGTTCTAAATGGATGTGCTCGATGAAAGCACAGGTTTTTAATAGTTCTCTATCTCTTTGAGTTAACGAAACCCAACCAAGGACTTTATGGTGGGTAGAGGTCTAAGACAAGGTGACCCATTATCACATTTTCTCTTTACAATTGCAGTTGAGGGATTGGCAGGAATTGTGAGAATGGAGGTTGAGAGTGGTGATTTGTGAGACTTATGAGTAAATGATACTAAAGAACACAATATCATACAGTTTACTGACGACACCATCTTGATGGATGAAGAAGATTGGATCAATTTACTATCAATTGAAGCCATATTAAGTGGGTTTGAGCTGGTTTATGGGTTGAAAACTAACATGTGGAAAAGTAAACTATATGGTGTAGGCATCAATGAAGACTTTATGCAAATGACATCTCATTTTCTCATATGCAGGATGGACAATATTCTATTCAAATTCTTGGGGATTAAAGTGGGGTGTAATCATAGAAGAATTTGTACATGGAAGCTGATTTTGGATACATTCATAAAAAAATTGTTAGTTGGAAGGGTAGATCAATAGGTGGAAGAGTATCACTCATCAAATCAGTTTTATCTAATTAATATATATACCATTTATTATTTATTAAAGCACTAGTGAAAATTATTGAAGAAACTACAAGAGTTTAAAGGAATAAAGATGAGTGGGACAAATGATGTATATATTGGGTCAGTTGGAAAAGTGTTTGTAAATATAAGGAAGAGGGAGGCATAAGAATTAAAGATGTGTCAGTTTTTAACCAGGCGTAGTTAGGAAAGTGGATATGGAGATTCGTGAATGAAGAAGAAGCCATTTGGGGGTGGCATATTACAACATAGATATGGAAGCTTGAAGAAAAGAGTATGGTACAATGCTGAACTTAGGGTAAAAGGAAAGAATTCACTATGGTGGAGGAATATTATGAAAGTGGGATGTTGTCATTCCATTTTTTATACAAGTATAATGAAGTATTTTTCTTGCAAAATGGGGATAGGTGTGGAAATTCCCTTTTGTGAAACTAGATGGATATGAAAAACACCATTAACTTTTGTGTATACTAATCATTAATAGATATCAACAAATAGAAAAATATGTGTGGATGATATGTGGGAGTGGATTGAGGAATCTTGGCATTGGAGGCTTAAATGGAACATAACACAACCTGATGATCAAATAGCTGAAGGCATCAAGTTCTTGCATCAGATTCTAGCTGATACTTTACCTCGAAATAGTGGGAAGGATATGATGATTTGGTCTGCTTCTTCGGAAAAGTGCTATATAAAGAAGCCATATTATGTTACTCCCTCTGTCCCACAATGAGTGACCCATCCCACAATTTCACACAGATTAAGTAAAGTGAATAAAAGTAAGAGAGAGAATAAACACAGACTGGGTGGATGGTAATAATAACATTCAACAATTTATTCAAACTTCTGCACAATTTCAAAGAAAGGTTGCTAAACATAGAAAATGTGTGATTTGGTTGGCAACAATATGTTGCATTTGGACAAAGACAAATGATATTCTGTTTAAAGAAGAGTCATATAGTGTGGATGACATTATTTCCAATATTAAGATGGTGTCGTGGTTAGGTTAGTCATAAGATCGAAAAATTAATTCATTGTACATTTTATGAGTGGTATAAATGCCCCATGCATTATCTCAAAATTAGTTGATTGGTGTATTAGTTTGTGATGCCGAGTTAATGTATTTGGGCATTGAGTACCCCTAAAACTCCTTCATAATACACATTTGCTTATAAAAAAGAATTTCAAAAGGTTTTGCTTATTTAAAGGGAGAATTTCAAAAGAAGTGGATTTAAGCCATATTACATTGATCCTATCTATTAATTATTTGTTTTCTATAAAACTATTTTTTATTTGAGTTTAACATAAATATTTCAACATACATATGTATGTTACTTTTATGCCATCTAGTAAATATTTTAATAAAATAAATATAAGTCTGTATCGATTATATTCAAATATTTTAATATTTTTAATTAAACATAATTATTTACTCTTAATCTTAATTTTTAAATGGGGTTATATTAGTTATCCTAACTAACCCATTAATGATATGCTTAATAAATTTGTATTGACTTATTAACTAGATTATAATTCTAAAATAAAAGATAAAAATGGATTCATTTGGGCATAGAGATTTGACATTAGTCATATATTTGACAACTCAAATGATTAGAAGCTTAAAATAGTGTGTACCTATAGTTTTGGATTTGTTAGTAAAGTGTGTTGTTTGTGAACTAATATATAAATACAAAGTAAAGTCGAATAAAAGATGGAAAAATATTTCGTTCAAATCAAGGCACAATAATCACGACAAATATGTTTTTAAATGTGAAAAATATGAGTAAAATAATTTAGTTTGTGAATTTAGCTTTATATAAAAGCTCATCTCAGTTTGAGATAAAATTTGGGTAATATTTCAGTTTAATTTGGGAAGTAATCATTTCAAGTTGTTGTTTAAAAAAAATCGACTATTTTAATATACTGTTTGGAAGAAAAACTAATCACTTTTCTTCTATTGTCATTTTTTGGTTGAAAGTTAGTCTAAAACTTCATTTTTATTGTAAAAGAGGGTTATATATATATATATATATATATATATATATATATATATATATATATATAATTAAAATGAAGCAAAATACACCATAATGCCACAAAAAAAGTTACATTTTCTTTCGAATATAAATAATACAAGACAATAAGCAACAAATTATATTTTAACCGAAATACAAAATAAAACAAAAACTAACTTTCGTTATTCTCATGGCCAAATCTCTCCCAAATTTACTCCACCAAGTCTGCTTGAAGTTGGCGATGATTTTGCCTTTGATGAACATGTGATATCCTTTCAAACAATATTGTTAAATTGGGATCAGGACCAGTAGATATTTTGGTTGTGGATAAATTATTATCAACGTGGTCGTAATCAAAATTACAAGCATATGTGTCTCGCTCATCTTCGACAATCATGTTATGCAATATGATACATGCTAACATTATGTGTTTCATTGTATTTATTTCCCAAGCACGCACTGGATCACGTACAATAGCGAATCGGGTTTAGAGCATTCAAAATGCCCGTTCAAAATCCTTCCGTGCTGATTCTTGTCGTTGGGCAAATAACTTTCTCTTTTCTCCTTGCGACATAGGGATGGTCTTGACAAATGTTGCCCACTCAGGATAAATGCAATCTGTTAGGTAGTACCCCATATAATATGTTGTCCGATTCACCAATCCACTCCCAATGAATACAATTAATTGAACTCATTTATGTACGTTACTTTGATTATGTATTTGACATGTTGGCCAATGATTTATACGATGTATTTTTTGTGTACTAATTACTATTGTCTTTAAATTGCATTACTTTGATTTACTATGTAATCGACATGTTGGCCGACGATTTATACAATGTGGAAAAGTAAACTATATGGTGTAGACATCAATGAACACTTTATGCAAATGACATCTCATTTTCTCATATGCAGGGTGGACAATATTCTATTCAAATTCTTGGGGATTAAAGTGGGGTGTAATCATAGAAGAATTTGTACATGGAAGCTAATTTTGGATACATTTATAAAACAATTGTTAGTTGGAAGGGTAGATCAATAGGTGGAAGAGTATCACTCATCAATTCAGTTCTATCTAATTTACCTATTTACCATTTTTTTATTTTTTAAAGCACCAGTGAAAATTATTGAAGAAACTACAAGAGTTTAAAGGAATAATGGTGAGTTGGACAAATGAGGTATATGTTGGGTCAGTTGGAAAAGTGTTTGTAAATATAAGGAAGAGGGAGGCATAAGAATTAAAGATGTTTCAGTGTTTAACCAGGCGCAGTTAGGAAAGTGGATATGGAGATTCATGAATGAAGAAGAAGCCATTTGGGGGTGGCATATTACAATATAGATATGGAAGCTTGAAGAAAAGAGTATGGTACAATGTTGAACTTAGGGCAAAAGGAAAGAAGTCACTATGGTGTAGGAATATTATGAAAGTGGGATGTTGTCATTCCATTTTTGATATAAGTATAATGAAGTACTTTTCTTGCAAAATGGGGATAGGCGTGGAAATTCCCTTTTGTGAAACTAGATGGATATGAAAAACACCATTAGTTTTTGTGTATACTAATAATTAATAGATATCAACAAATAGAAAAGGATGTGTGGATGATATGTGGGAGTGGATTGAGGAATCTTGGCATTGGAGGCTTTAATTGAACATAACACAACCTGATGATCAAATAGCTGAAGGCATCCGATTCTTGCATCAGATTCTAGCTGATACTTTACCTCGAAATAGTGGGAAGGATATGGTGATTTGGCCTGCTTCTTCTGACAAGTGCTATATAATGAAGTCGTATTATGTCACCCCCTCTGTCCTAGAATGAGTGACCCAGCCCACAATATGATGTATTACTTCAATTTATTATTCGTTGATATTTATTTATTTTTAATATTATTTATTTATTTAATTCATCTATTTATTTTTAATATTTTATTTGTTGCAAACATAATGGAGTGTTCTCATTTTATAATTTTAATTTTTAATATACTATATATGTATAATACTTTAAACCAATTATTTTGTAGTATTTTTATAATATTAATGTTAAAAAAATCATGATTTGTAATTAAGATATTCAAAAATTAATATAAATTAAATTGTCTAAAATTGAATCGGGTTAAATTAGATTTTTTTTTAACTAACTATCTGAATCCAAATGGAACTGCAAATATTTTTATCTTTAGATCAGATAACTTTTCCTCTTAAAATTGACGAGAACGCTTTATAAACTCCTCTAATTATTTGGGTCTTGCTAACCCGTGCCCTCAGGACAATGATTAAGCGGTCCAAAAATAATTTATAAAAAATTTAATATTTCAATTTTTAAGACATTAAATACGTAAATTACCGAGATAAAATTTACTATTTTAAAGTCTTAACCATATCATGACACTGGTTAGCATTTTCCTAATTATTTAATTATTTGTACTATAAAATTGTTCTATTTGCGTTTGACATAAATATCTCAACACGTGTAAATATCACTTTGATTTCATTCAAAAATTATTTTGATAATATAAAATTTAAATGTTTTACTTTGCCTACTATATATTTATTTAACATTTTTAATTAATTTCATTATTTAAACTCAAACTTAATTTTTAAATAGGGTTCAATTAGTTATCCAAACTAATCAATTGATGGTACATTGTCACTTCCGAATGTCAATTGAAACCATACTCTGTGAGTACCTGTAAAATTAATTGTGTAGCATCTACTCTGTACACGAAGAACCTTTGCTCCAAAAACGAGCCAAGATTCTCTCTTGGTAATTGTATCTCTCTTTCTCTCTTATCCTTTTCTCTCCACTCATGTCCTTTATCTCCTGTCTTGACCTCCATGTTTTATTTGTACTTAATATGAATTTCTTGAGTTAGCTGTTTGTTATCTCATGCGTTTCTCGAATTTGGATAGAAGTATGTTACTACATAGATTATTATGACAATTAGAATTATTCATCTTAACACAATTACACAATTAGATTGAAGGAATATGATTTGAAAGAAATACAAATGGTGGATTGTTTGTAATCATGTAAAGAACCATGAAGAAAAAAATGGGAATATAGCTGCAGATTACTAATTTCAAACAATTGATTAGCTAGTAATTGATTTCTTAATTATTCATGTTAATTTATTGAATTCATTTACCTTTTAGGATTAAATTTACAAAATATTTTTAATAAATCAAAATTGGGAATTACTAATTTAAATATCAACTGACTAAGTTAAATATAATCAATAATTATATAAAATGTTTTTTATTTTTAATGGATTAAATATATTTTTCGTCACTATAAATAATTCAATATTCAATTTTAGTCTCTAAATAACTTTCCTTCAAAGAATGGTCATCCTAATGTTTTCCGTCCATACTTTTGGTCCTTGCTGTCTATTTCTTCTAACGGAGCCGATGTGGCATGCCACATTGCATGCCACGTCATTTAAAGTTTTGACTATAAATATGCTTTAGATTGATGGGGTTTTAAACCTCCCTAAAACGCTTTAAATTTCTTTAACTATTCTTCTTCTGTATTCACCATGTTGCTCAAACACATGTTCCTTTGTCTTCTTTAAACTCCATACAACATTAAACTTACACTAGCATCATCATTGAACTTGTTTTTCCAACTCCTAACGCTTTCTTCCCTGATATGAAATTTATGTAAGTACTAAAACTAAAGGAATTTAAAATCATTCTAATAACTTCTTAAAATATAACCCGTGTTAAATCACTAGTGGATTTAAAAAATCGCCATCATCATGTATGGGCCATCCTGAGACGCAATAGTTTTTGCACAAAATTATCTAATACTGTCAATTCCATCATAAACACTTTCAAGAAGCCAGTTTACTAGCTACATATTCTTCCATATGATTTCTTTAATTTCTTTCCATTGGAATTAATGGTTAAATAACCATAAAACATGTGTAGTTATTAAATGTATGAAAATTTTAAGTAGTGTTTTCAAGTATAATAATGTCGTTTTAGTAAATTGTATTATTTATTTTTCACTAACTTAAACAATAAGATAGATATTTGTTTTTGTTTCATACATAGGTACATCATGATTTGTGTGATGCGGCGTCACATACAAATGTCATGTCAGAACCATGTCATAAACTAATGTGCCAACTAGATAAATTGGAAGAGGGCTAAAAAAACATAAAAAAATAATTCTAAATAGAGTTTCAAAAGGAGATTCCATCTTAACTTATTCTCTTCATTAGACAAGAAGAAGCTCTACAAACTCCTTTCAAACCCTAACTGAAACACTGTAACTCCATCTACAAACAACATCTAAACTTAAGCCTAACACCATTCAGCTACAATGTTCAATATTACCAACCATTGAATACTGAGACAATTCCTTAAGACTAAATCCCACTTGGCAGATGTAAAGAGGATACAATGGAGATATCGGTTCATATGATGAAGGCTGGAGGGAGGTTACTAGGAAACGAAGGAAACCAAAAAATGATAATAATAGGTGGGATGTCGTTAAGGGCAAAAGGGAGATAGTATAAGAAAATGAGCGTATTTCCATTTATTACTTTATAAAGATAACATACTCGCATGGAGTCAAGAAGATGCTGCATGAGATCTTTGTAGAATTTAGGGAGGTTTAAGAGGTGGTTATTCCGTCGGGGAGGATCAAAGGGGGAAGAGTTTGGATTCGTGATATTTAGGAGTGTGAAGGATGAAAGAATGTTGAAAGTTAAACTTGACAATATCTTCATCAACCGGTGAAATAATCACGCTAATATCCCAAGGTTCTAAAATGGAATAGAGGAAACAAATGCATATAGGAACCATATCAACAGAGGCTACCAAGATTAGAGAAAAAATCAAACAGACCAAAGCTATATGCAAGAAAATATGAAGGAATCAAATCAACAAAGGAAAGTAGGAGGTGAATGGAGGGCTCGGCATAAAGATGCTAAATATACAAAAAGGTCTTATGCACAAGTGGTTTGAGGTAGAGGGGTACAACAAAAAAGAAGAGGTACACGTTTTAAGAATAAAATGGAGAAATCAAATTTTACTCACTTAAAGTTTAATATGGAAAATAAGTACCTTGCTAGATTTCAAAAAGCGTATGTGGGCATGGTGGAGAAACTAGGGATAACATATAATATCCCGGGGGCGTTTCACATGGAAGGATATTTTGTGATAAAAGTTACGCCAATGGGATATAACTTGTGTCTGCAGGAGGAAGGAGAGGAAGGTGAATTAAAAGCTCTAATGGAGGAATCTAGGGATTGAATATGTCAGTGGTTTAAGGAAATTAGGCTGTGGAAATCAGGTGATGTTGATAATGAAATATTAACATGGTTAAGGTGCTATAGGATCCCTTGTCATGTTTGGTGCCCTAAGTTTTTTGAGTTTATAACTTCACCAATTGGACTTTATATTTGTTCTGATGATGAAACAAGTCAACATAAAAAGTTTGACGTTCAATATTGAAGGAAAAAATAATGTATTTTGGGTTAAGTTAGATGAAGACATGCATGGCCCTAAGAGGATAATAGTCCCAAGAAAACATGGAAAAGGAAAAACCAACGTGAGATCAGAGACTAGCTCAGATGAGGAAAATAATACGTGGGAAGAAAGATATAATTATGAAGATAGATAAAATTAAATGGTAATTGAAAGCTTGATTAAGAAATGTGCAAGTGAAAAGGTGGAAAAACAAAACATGGAAAAACAAATTGAGTTGTTCTAGGAAAAGATGAATGAAAAATTTGATGAGGATGGCAGAAAGGAAGTGTTGGAAAAAGAACTGTCATAACTAGGAGGAGACGTTTCCTAAAGTTTGGGGGCCTAAGTTAGGGAAAAATTCATCGCATGGGAAAGTAGATACCAAAACAAATGGCGCCACAGAGATGATTGACTTGGACTTAAACGGAAGGTGGGTCATAGAAGCTGGAGTGGGCAAAGTATAAAAAACTTCCAACCCAATTTCTTTTAGCCCAAATAGATTGGGTGAATTTGAATTAAACATAAGGATTGTTAACATATTTGGTGTGGGTCAGAATAAGTAATTTCTAATCTAATATCATGTAGCCCAAATAGATTGGGCGGGTCTGTTTATTGCTTTAACGAGGGAAAAACAAAAATTACTGGCAGAAGGCGATCAAGAGGAAGGATTTATTCCATCATACATTTTAGCCTTAATTCCTCCAAAACACAAATTGAAGTGTATTCTCCAAAACAAATTGCAATTATCTTCTTAGGTGCCCTCATATTCGATTGATTTAGCTAATTCTACTACAAAGTTTATTGGGCGGATCCATTTTGTGTTATAAATCAACTTCTGATTAAGATGTGATTTAAGGGAATAAAAGATTCTAGACGAAATGGAAAAGGATGTCGCTGGTCAAGTATGGAAGACACTCAAATTGTGGGGAATTTCTGTCAATCAAGGGGATGACGTCTATAAAGAAATTATAAAACCTAGCACTATAAAAATCTTCGATGTAAATGCTTGAGTTTCAAAGTTGTTTAGGTCCTCTTTATATAACAATTCATCTGGGCTTTTCTTTATGGATTTGAGATTTGATTTCGTCTAGAAAAATTCAAATTTTGTTGGATATTTGATTTGTTCCTTGAATATCTCTAACAAAAAGATATGGTTTGGTTTGTTATAAATTTAAATTTAAATCTCCTTAAATCTGATTTCATCTTCACAACTGTCCAACAAATCATATAAACACATTTTTAAATTAATAATAATAAAACCCGAACCAATCTTTGATCATAAAATCCTCTAAAAAGCAGCAGCCAAGTCTTGATGCGCAAGGCCTAGATGTCGAGCAGCATGCTAGGACATCGTGTCGAGCATGTGTACCTTCTATACTTCCATACAACTTTAGCAAGTTAGATCAACTTGAACACTTTGAGCATTTCTCATGTTGTTGTTTTCTGAAAATGCAGCCAATCCAAAAGACCATTTCACAAAGAAATTCAATCTCCCCTTTTATCAAATTGTGACAAAACAACTCTTCAATATACCTAGCAATAATTATTAGGACATACTAGGCGATGACGTGGTTCAATTTATACAATATTTTCATGGGAGTGGGAAGCTACGAAAATCTATGACAACAACTTTTTTAGCATTAAACCAAAAAAACGCCAATCCTCAAGAGTTAGGGCAATACAAACCCATTTGTCTTATAGGGTGTATGTATAAAGTAGTCTCCAAAATTATTGCAAGTAGGTTGAAGACGATAATAGGGAAGTTAGTGGCGCTCTATCAAACACCATTTATGCCTAAAAGACAAATTCTCGATGTTGTATTGGTGGTGAACGAAGTAATTGATTTCGCAATTTGAGAAAAGAGGAATAATTTGTTGTTTAAAGTTGATTTTGCTCAGGTATACGATTGCGTAAATTGGAATTATCTGAGGTTTATATTCATGAAGGTTTTGGTTCTAAATGGATGTGCTCGATGAAAGCACAGGTTTTTAATAGTTCTCTATCTCTTTGAGTTAACGAAACCCAACCAAGGACTTTATGGTGGGTAGAGGTCTAAGACAAGGTGACCCATTATCACATTTTCTCTTTACAATTGCAGTTGAGGGATTGGCAGGAATTGTGAGAATGGAGGTTGAGAGTGGTGATTTGTGAGACTTATGAGTAAATGATACTAAAGAACACAATATCATACAGTTTACTGACGACACCATCTTGATGGATGAAGAAGATTGGATCAATTTACTATCAATTGAAGCCATATTAAGTGGGTTTGAGCTGGTTTATGGGTTGAAAACTAACATGTGGAAAAGTAAACTATATGGTGTAGGCATCAATGAAGACTTTATGCAAATGACATCTCATTTTCTCATATGCAGGATGGACAATATTCTATTCAAATTCTTGGGGATTAAAGTGGGGTGTAATCATAGAAGAATTTGTACATGGAAGCTGATTTTGGATACATTCATAAAAAAATTGTTAGTTGGAAGGGTAGATCAATAGGTGGAAGAGTATCACTCATCAAATCAGTTTTATCTAATTAATATATATACCATTTATTATTTATTAAAGCACTAGTGAAAATTATTGAAGAAACTACAAGAGTTTAAAGGAATAAAGATGAGTGGGACAAATGATGTATATATTGGGTCAGTTGGAAAAGTGTTTGTAAATATAAGGAAGAGGGAGGCATAAGAATTAAAGATGTGTCAGTTTTTAACCAGGCGTAGTTAGGAAAGTGGATATGGAGATTCGTGAATGAAGAAGAAGCCATTTGGGGGTGGCATATTACAACATAGATATGGAAGCTTGAAGAAAAGAGTATGGTACAATGCTGAACTTAGGGTAAAAGGAAAGAATTCACTATGGTGGAGGAATATTATGAAAGTGGGATGTTGTCATTCCATTTTTTATACAAGTATAATGAAGTATTTTTCTTGCAAAATGGGGATAGGCGTGGAAATTCCCTTTTGTGAAACTAGATGGATATGAAAAACACCATTAACTTTTGTGTATACTAATCATTAATAGATATCAACAAATAGAAAAATATGTGTGGATGATATGTGGGAGTGGATTGAGGAATCTTGGCATTGGAGGCTTAAATGGAACATAACACAACCTGATGATCAAATAGCTGAAGGCATCAAGTTCTTGCATCAGATTCTAGCTGATACTTTACCTCGAAATAGTGGGAAGGATATGATGATTTGGTCTGCTTCTTCGGAAAAGTGCTATATAAAGAAGCCATATTATGTTACTCCCTCTGTCCCACAATGAGTGACCCATCCCACAATTTCACACAGATTAAGTAAAGTGAATAAAAGTAAGAGAGAGAATAAACACAGACTGGGTGGATGGTAATAATAACATTCAACAATTTATTCAAACTTCTGCACAATTTCAAAGAAAGGTTGCTAAACATAGAAAATGTGTGATTTGGTTGGCAACAATATGTTGCATTTGGACAAAGACAAATGATATTCTGTTTAAAGAAGAGTCATATAGTGTGGATGACATTATTTCCAATATTAAGATGGTGTCGTGGTTAGGTTAGTCATAAGATCGAAAAATTAATTCATTGTACATTTTATGAGTGGTATAAATGCCCCATGCATTATCTCAAAATTAGTTGATTGGTGTATTAGTTTGTGATGCCGAGTTAATGTATTTGGGCATTGAGTACCCCTAAAACTCCTTCATAATACACATTTGCTTATAAAAAAGAATTTCAAAAGGTTTTGCTTATTTAAAGGGAGAATTTCAAAAGAAGTGGATTTAAGCCATATTACATTGATCCTATCTATTAATTATTTGTTTTCTATAAAACTATTTTTTATTTGAGTTTAACATAAATATTTCAACATACATATGTATGTTACTTTTATGCCATCTAGTAAATATTTTAATAAAATAAATATAAGTCTGTATCGATTATATTCAAATATTTTAATATTTTTAATTAAACATAATTATTTACTCTTAATCTTAATTTTTAAATGGGGTTATATTAGTTATCCTAACTAACCCATTAATGATATGCTTAATAAATTTGTATTGACTTATTAACTAGATTATAATTCTAAAATAAAAGATAAAAATGGATTCATTTGGGCATAGAGATTTGACATTAGTCATATATTTGACAACTCAAATGATTAGAAGCTTAAAATAGTGTGTACCTATAGTTTTGGATTTGTTAGTAAAGTGTGTTGTTTGTGAACTAATATATAAATACAAAGTAAAGTCGAATAAAAGATGGAAAAATATTTCGTTCAAATCAAGGCACAATAATCACGACAAATATGTTTTTAAATGTGAAAAATATGAGTAAAATAATTTAGTTTGTGAATTTAGCTTTATATAAAAGCTCATCTCAGTTTGAGATAAAATTTGGGTAATATTTCAGTTTAATTTGGGAAGTAATCATTTCAAGTTGTTGTTTAAAAAAAATCGACTATTTTAATATACTGTTTGGAAGAAAAACTAATCACTTTTCTTCTATTGTCATTTTTTGGTTGAAAGTTAGTCTAAAACTTCATTTTTATTGTAAAAGAGGGTTATATATATATATATATATATATATATATATATATATATATATATATATATATATATATATATATATATATATATATATAATTAAAATGAAGCAAAATACACCATAATGCCACAAAAAAAGTTACATTTTCTTTCGAATATAAATAATACAAGACAATAAGCAACAAATTATATTTTAACCGAAATACAAAATAAAACAAAAACTAACTTTCGTTATTCTCATGGCCAAATCTCTCCCAAATTTACTCCACCAAGTCTGCTTGAAGTTGGCGATGATTTTGCCTTTGATGAACATGTGATATCCTTTCAAACAATATTGTTAAATTGGGATCAGGACCAGTAGATATTTTGGTTGTGGATAAATTATTATCAACGTGGTCGTAATCAAAATTACAAGCATATGTGTCTCGCTCATCTTCGACAATCATGTTATGCAATATGATACATGCTAACATTATGTGTTTCATTGTATTTATTTCCCAAGCACGCACTGGATCACGTACAATAGCGAATCGGGTTTAGAGCATTCAAAATGCCCGTTCAAAATCCTTCCGTGCTGATTCTTGTCGTTGGGCAAATAACTTTCTCTTTTCTCCTTGCGACATAGGGATGGTCTTGACAAATGTTGCCCACTCAGGATAAATGCAATCTGTTAGGTAGTACCCCATATAATATGTTGTCCGATTCACCAATCCACTCCCAATGAATACAATTAATTGAACTCATTTATGTACGTTACTTTGATTATGTATTTGACATGTTGGCCAATGATTTATACGATGTATTTTTTGTGTACTAATTACTATTGTCTTTAAATTGCATTACTTTGATTTACTATGTAATCGACATGTTGGCCGACGATTTATACAATGTGGAAAAGTAAACTATATGGTGTAGACATCAATGAACACTTTATGCAAATGACATCTCATTTTCTCATATGCAGGGTGGACAATATTCTATTCAAATTCTTGGGGATTAAAGTGGGGTGTAATCATAGAAGAATTTGTACATGGAAGCTAATTTTGGATACATTTATAAAACAATTGTTAGTTGGAAGGGTAGATCAATAGGTGGAAGAGTATCACTCATCAATTCAGTTCTATCTAATTTACCTATTTACCATTTTTTTATTTTTTAAAGCACCAGTGAAAATTATTGAAGAAACTACAAGAGTTTAAAGGAATAATGGTGAGTTGGACAAATGAGGTATATGTTGGGTCAGTTGGAAAAGTGTTTGTAAATATAAGGAAGAGGGAGGCATAAGAATTAAAGATGTTTCAGTGTTTAACCAGGCGCAGTTAGGAAAGTGGATATGGAGATTCATGAATGAAGAAGAAGCCATTTGGGGGTGGCATATTACAATATAGATATGGAAGCTTGAAGAAAAGAGTATGGTACAATGTTGAACTTAGGGCAAAAGGAAAGAAGTCACTATGGTGTAGGAATATTATGAAAGTGGGATGTTGTCATTCCATTTTTGATATAAGTATAATGAAGTACTTTTCTTGCAAAATGGGGATAGGCGTGGAAATTCCCTTTTGTGAAACTAGATGGATATGAAAAACACCATTAGTTTTTGTGTATACTAATAATTAATAGATATCAACAAATAGAAAAGGATGTGTGGATGATATGTGGGAGTGGATTGAGGAATCTTGGCATTGGAGGCTTTAATTGAACATAACACAACCTGATGATCAAATAGCTGAAGGCATCCGATTCTTGCATCAGATTCTAGCTGATACTTTACCTCGAAATAGTGGGAAGGATATGGTGATTTGGCCTGCTTCTTCTGACAAGTGCTATATAATGAAGTCGTATTATGTCACCCCCTCTGTCCTAGAATGAGTGACCCAGCCCACAATTTTACACAGATTAAGAAAAATGAAGAAAAGTAAGAGAGAGAATAAACACAGAGTGGGCGACCCAGCCTACAATTATATGAAATACATATTTAAACATAAACAATAATAATATTATTAATAATAATGATAATAATAATAATACACCTAACTTCTCTTGAAGTACTTCCCCTTGATACTTTAACAAATTTCTTGATGTCCTCGACGTTTCTCATCATCCATTGTTGATTTGTCCTTCATGAGAATTTCATACAACATGGTTATGCTCTTTGCTAACCTTGCTTCAGCTATTTTACCATAGATAGCTAAAATCTTTTCGGAGGCTTTTTTCATGCTAGTCAATTCCACTATGGGTGTTATAGATGGAGATGCTTTTCCTTTGCCCTTTGTTTTTTCCGCCTTTGTCCTGTTGGGCTGTCTGAGTTGCATCGTTGTATTCTGAACAATCTATGGAATTTTCTGGAGTATATGTCGATGAATATGTCCCAGTAGAGGATATCTTTGCTCTCTTTGAAGATTTATTCATTTCTTGTCCCTTCCATTTAGGTTCATCCTTCAACAACCTCCACGCGTGCTCCATCGTGAAACGTTGTTGATGTACTTGTACCCAAATTTTACGTGCCTCATCCATGACGTCGGTCTCAGACTGTCCATTTTTCTTATTAGCAACAGCTAGTTTGTAGCTATCGCAAAACCATTGACATTGTTTATTCAATATATGCCATCGAGATTTGAGTGTCGACCATTCTTTCACTATAAGTGGACCGCGATAGTTGTTATAGTCATCTTTGATTCTACTCTAAAAATTATCTACTTTTTGGTCAACTCCTACAGCTAAATCTTTGGAAATGTTAAGCCATGTTTGAATAAGCAACTTATCTTCTTTTTCAAAGAACCTGACATGCTGTTTTTTTTTTAGTTTAACATTCTCCTTCTTCTGCAACAGTAATATTTTCTAGACCATCCTGAATGGAGAACACTGACACTTGAGAATCTGTATGGACTCAATAGGTAATTCTAATTCAACGTTAGTAAATTCTACAACGTCGTTGGTACCCATTAAATGCGTATATTGGCTAGTGATGTTGGTTGGTGGTGATTGAAACATAAAAGGTCGGGGATATTGAGAATTGTTGCTGGTAGATAATGGTGGTGACTTAAACATTTAAGGTTGGAAATTTTGAGAACCATCACCTATAAGGAGTGATGGTCGTGGACACATTTGAAAATCTTGATAATTGTCATCGGTAGGAATTTGTTAAAAATTATAATAAAAATTTCATTGATTGGGATCAATTTGATAAATTAAATATGATTGAAAATTAAAAGAAAAAAATTTTGAAGATAAAATTGTGTAAAAAATATACAAGTTACTGCTTTGGTATTTATAGAAAGGTAAAAAAATGAATATAGCTGTTACTTTGAATAGAGCCGTTGATTTTAATACCGTTGGATTATTATGACTACTTTTTATGCAATATAATAATAATATTATATGTTTCAAATTAAATAGTTAACGTTGCCTCAACAAATAGTGGTTACTAAATTTTAGTTAACTATATGCCGTGTCATACTTACTCCAATACAAATTGTCTATAGTTTACGTCATCTATAATAAATTTTACAATAAGAAACCTACGATAAAGATGCTCTTAGGGGATTTAAGTAAAACTTGATCGTTTGTTAATTTGATATTTTTTCATATTCGTTTACTTGATGGTTTGTTAAAATAGCACAATCCATATGAATACAAATTTAAATTTTTAGTATTCAACCGTTTAATACACTTGCTAAATTGTCCTCAATCTTCCCGGATAAAAGACACTGTAATTTGTTAATCTCATGCAACTTAAGGGGGATTTAGGATCAATTTTGCTAAATTTTCCTCTGCTACCCTAGCCGTCACTTTTCTTCTTTTTCCTTCCTCTCTCTCAAAGAGGGGTGATTTAGGATCAATTTTGATCCAAAATCACCCCTCCAAATCGTTTTTGTTTATCTATTACTTAAATAAGTGATTTTCATACCTTTTCTTTTTGTCTTTTTTGTGATTTCGTGGGTCATCGTTTGTTTTGATTTCCCATATTTCTGTGGTGTATTTTGATTTCTCGTCTTTGTGCGGGTATTTTGTTTTTCCGTTTTTGTGCGGTGTTCATTTGTTTCAGGTTGAAAGATTAGTTTCGATCTAGTGCAGATTCAATCAATGACTTTGGTGCCGTCAACGCTACAGATCCGGAAACATGAATATTTCGGACATCTCAATACAGTCAATACATTAATATTTGTAGGCATATGCAATTTTCCGTTTTATGCTATTAACATGGATGCTTTGGATTTGTTTGCAGATTCATCCTTTTTGTTTTTGGCGATTTTGAATTTGTATTGCAACGATGTACTCTATCAATTTGAATGAATGAATATCATTTATTTTCTGTCAAAAAAAAAAGGGGAGTTACTTCTTCTTTTTAATTTTAAATTACTATTTTAATGTTTGTGCAAAGTTTAATTTTAATGGAAGAATAAATTTATTAAATCTTATGGAAACGAGAAATTAAGTTTGCATGTGGGATCCTTCCTAAGATTGTCGCTAGATGCACTGAGTTAAACTTAGAAAGAAATATGTAACTGAAGAGTGGAAAATACTTACATAGACACAACCATAACACATGTACTTACATACAACCAATCACATTTTTTTATTAATTAAAAATTAAAAATAAAATTATCTCTCTCCTCTTTTATCTCAACCACCCCCATGATGCCTATTAAAAACGAAATTAAAATTTAAATAAATTTATATTCTCTCTCTTTTTATCGTTGTTCCTAAAAATATGGATTTTGATTCGTATTTATGCAAGTATTTCTTCTCAGGAGTGTACTGGAGATAGTCTTTCTCTCTCTTGTAAAACATTGTGAAGCAGAATACATAGTTATAAGTAATTAAAATACTAAATAACAATATTCATTGTATGTATATTCAACAAAACATATAGTACCCAATGATAGAATTTTTTAACAAATTTCAAACCTAATTTTTGTCACAATGAAGTTTGATTATAAAATGCTCTCAAACAGATAAGAGAAACAATATTTATTTATGAATCAACTTAAAGAATTGAATATTATCATAATTTTAAAATCCAATCAAATTAAGTTTGATCTAATATTCAAATTTATCGTAACAAAAAGTTGCAATTACTCATGTAACTTGGAGAAGTTCAAGACTCATTCATTAAATTAATTCACTAATAATAAAAAGGAAATAAATAACAAAAATAATTTATTAGACTAAAACCCTAGACTCAAAGATTAAATTAAAGTTACAAAGAGAATAACCAAAATATCTGCTTACAAAGAAAAAAACCTAAAATATTGTTAATCATCAAAATGGAGAGTTTATCATAAGGATGTAACCAGGAAAAATATCATCCGGATCAATAATTTCTGGATTTGAGAACAAGATAAACGGATCATCGCATTTCTCCGCTATGCTATCAATGGTTTCTCCTTTTTTTACAACATAAAATTGATCACATGGTAGACCATCCCATGCGTAGTGATTGACCTTACTCCCTTTTGCACCACTAACCATAGGAAGTGCCTGTGCTGCAATTACCAGTATGATAAACAACCGTAAAATTGATACTTTCATGTTAGCCATATAACTTTCTTATACAAAGGAGAAAGAATAGAAGATGAATAAAATAGTGTTTGGATGTATAGCTAGAGGGTGCTTGCTGTTTAATTTAATTGTAGGATTATCATGCTTTATATAGTATTTAGAGTACAACTAAAACCTATATTTACGTAATATATATCTGTTTTCACTAGAACTATCCGGATAATACTCCCCTAAAAAACTAAGTTGCAGATAATATTCTAATGTACTCTTCGCCTTTATTTTCTATTATTGTTGTATATAAGCGGATAATTATATATAACTATTTAAAAAAATTAAGATAAACAAATATATGTAATTGTATAATTTTTTTTAAATTATAAAAAAATTAAAAATTAATAACTTTGATAATGCAAAAAATTAGACTAAATAAATTTTAATTAGTTAATAAAAATAAAATATTTTCAATCAAATAGTGGTGAAGTGTACAGCGAGAGTTCAAGTAAAGAGGAATAAATTTTTTATACAATAATAACTAAAGTGAAAGCATTATTTATTAATTTAGTGAGAAAAAAAATGTTAGTTTATGATGAGTGTTAATTTATTTGGTATTTTTATGGTAAAGTACTAGCTGAATATGAGGTGTGAATAGAAGATACTTATTGGAAAAATAAAGATTAAGGATTGTGTCCAAGAATATTTAAGCTAAGCCTTTTTAATTGATTGATGTCTATTTCTTTGTTTTTTTTCTTAATTTAAAAGTCTTACAATACGTGAATTAAGGTGCTTGCATGTACAATTACTTGCAAAAGAATTCAATGATTTTGATTATAACAACACCTAATGTCTAACTGCGTTCGATTTAATTTCTTATGATCTTTGGTCTAGTAATTCAGTTGATGGTGTGTATCAAAGAAGCTATATTAAGCCTCATCTTTCAGATGAAGCAAAGTTCTAGATGAATTGTTGAATCAATAATAAATCAAGCAGTGAATCTTGAAGCTTCGAAGATTGTAGAAGAGAGAACGCGTAAAATCTTGCTTGATTCGTCTCTGAGTGATTAAAATATTGTAATGATAATTAAATTACTAAGACAACTAACACATACATTTAAAAATAATTTTAAACCTCATTCTTTCGCTAAAATACCATAAAACCAATGAAGAAACTGTCAAGGTGCGTGTGAAATCGAATAAGAGTGTTTCTAATCATTTAAGAAGCATTGGTGGTTAGCGAGTGGTAAATCCCCTGTTTGAGTTGGAGATTAGCGAATGCAAAATTTCCCGTTTACTTGTAAGAAAGTTCGTGGGCATAGCCTTTACATCTCATATAGTTGAAACTCTCAACAAAAATTCTTGGGGATATGAGTAGACCAATTGGTTAGACCGAACCTATATAAATTATAAGCCAGTGCATTTGTCTCTTCCCCCGGTCTCTTTACAATTGAAATATCTATTTTCTTCTCATGTATTTATATCTCTTCATATATTTAATTTTATTTCTTTTAATTATTCTACAACTTATTCTTTGTTTAATTTATAAAATTATTTTTGTAAGTTCCTTGAATTTTAGGATTGACAACAATTTTGCTAAAACGTGAATCACTGCCAAATGTTGGACAAGATGTTGTGACATCCTGAACAACTGTTATAGCAGGGACTGAACTGCTGTTATTTTGTCTTGACATATTTGATTTGATTTTGTGAGATTCTCTATGGATATATCTCACTGATCTGCGCAAGTCAGGAAGATTTTATCTAGAACAATTAATTTAATCTACAAATGTGCATAAGTTTCTAAAATTGGATATTGAAACTATTTAGGAAACTTGTGATGTTTTGTTCCAAGATTTAAGGATATTTTTTGCATAATTGGTGCAACCCTAATGCAATTGTCTTTTCACAACTTTGTAAAATGAAAGGGAAATTTATAGTCTTAGGTTTTGAGAGTCAATTTCAGAGTGCTTTGTTTGTGTCACTCGTGTATCTCTTGATACAATGAGGTTGACTATTTGTTCATTATCAATCACTCACAAGCTTCTAAGCAAATAGTGAACTGTGTGTAAAGTATGTTCTTCTTTTTTGGTCTTTTGTTATTGTTACTGAGGTAATTGAGATGTGAAAATGGGATCTCATATCTAGGAGTGTCCTAGGTAGAAGTTGCACAAAGTAGTGATTAGGAGATATGTTGTAAACTAGGGTTTAGGGTTTAGGACTTAAGGTTATTTAGCTTTGAACTAATACTATCATAGTGAATTTCCTTCCTGGCTTGGGTACCCCCATAGTATGTAATGTTGCACCAAATTGTGTTAACAATTGATTGTGTATTTTACCTTCTACAAATTAACTCTACATAATTTATAGTTTGTTAAAATTGTTTTGTCAGACAGATGATGTCTTAACATCCGTCTTGACATTGTGGTTGATGTTAGGACATCAGTCTTGACATCTATTGTAAAGTGCCAGAATTTTAATTTTAATTAAGCATAATTATTTTCCTATAATTTAATCACCACTAAAACTCAATTAGGCACCAATTCTTACAAAACCTAATTAACCTTACGTAATAAATCATTACCAATTGGATAAACGATAAACTACGCTAAGAATTGACAACCTAAGCATGCAATATCCAATGAAAATTAAATGTGACAGTGTGTGTGTGTGTGCGCGAGAGAGAGAGAGAGGAGAGAGAGAGAGAGAGAGAGAGAGAGAGAGAGAGAGAGAGAGAGAGAGAGAGAGAGAGAGAGAGAGAGAGAGAGTGAGAGAGAGACAGAGAGAGAGTGAGAGAGACAAATAAACAGACAAAGAATACATAGGGATGTATAGAGGTTTGATTTTCTTCATCGTTTTTCCTACTCCACTCATCAATTGTTTCCCATTGGAATCTGCCTTATTCCTTTTTAGTTTGACAATTATTGCAATATATCATACAATCACTAATCCACAATAATTTTGAGAAAAATAAATATCATATATGGATCTAGACTTGTATACATCATAATGCCTAACTCTTTTGCATAATCTATACTCGATTCGCGCTTCTTAAATATCCTAGTAACACCAATCTGCTCACATTTTTCGTGTGTGGCAATCACCTCTTAATCCCACTGATTTCTTGAGGGATAAACTATCTGAAGATTTGAGGTAAAGTTCATCTTGTCTGTAGCCTTCCAAACAGTCACTACCAAAGCAATCTGGAGAGAATAACCTCCTTCTTTTAATTGGAATTTCTCAGCACTAATGAAAACAACCTCAATCTTGCAAGAACCCTGAAAAACTTTACCCAGTATTTAAGAACAGTTATTTTCTAGACAATGTATCCCTCATTCAATTACAAATATCTCATCATCAAGATCTGAAATCAAAACTAAAGGTTGAAGAAGAAAGAAATTTGATTGCAAAAGTTTTTAAACTTTCAAAAGTGAGAAGATGTTAATTTCACAAAAATCACAATAAAAATTGATTTTCCACTAGTGATTTGTTACTTGAAAAATGATGACAAAATGATTTTATATATGCTTGTGATTAAGCACAAAAATGGATGGAAAAAGTTTATTAGATTCGATCCAATAACATTTCATAATTTGAGTCAATTGAGCATGTAGTGTGAAACAAGATCTCATAAAGAAAGTGACTCATCTTCCTGTGATTAGTATGTGATTGGAGTCATACATGTTCATGATCCGAATCATGTGTTAATCCTGATTCGAGTCGCACAAGTCAGTGGCTATCAAGAAGTTTGTGATTCGTGTCATGCACAAACTATGATTTAAATCACATGCTTGCGTAATTCGAATCAAGTGTAATATGATTTGTGTCACATAACCCAAATTTTCCCATTTTTCCTCTATTTTGCTTGGTTCAAGTCATGGATTCTGAGTAATGTGAATCATACACAAGAAATCTCAATTTTTCATGTTTTTTCAAATAGTTTGAGACTCCACTTCCCACATGACATGAATTGATATCACATATGATTATTGTTTCATGAACTCAGACAATTGACTTAAACCATCATGATCAAATCTCAAATATATAGTAATTGATTTATGCATGCTAAAAAATGAATCGATTCAAAACTGAGATAGATATATGCAATTATGAAGGAAACTCTATAAATGATAATACTCAAATGAAACAAAAGCGATTAGATAAGCAACAAAAGTGTATTAGGGGTTCTCCCGCATGAATGTATTAGACACATGCAACTTCAGTTTCTCTCTAGGGACATGCAACTACACTACCTAATATAGTAGACAGAAACTAAGTAACTGATTTGATTTTTGAGGTGTTACGTGTTCTTAACCTTTGACCAGCTCTAAGGATTGTTATGCAAAGTGGGTTGTTCACATGCCCGTCCCTGTGGCGGTACAATATGTGCTACAGCACAGGGTCTCATATTTTATTTTATGGGGCTCTAAAAATTGTGTTTTGTTAATACTATAATCTATTCTACAAAAAGGTAAAAAATTTATTAGTGACTATGGTTACTGGAAACGTGCCATTGGTGAGTTGTATGTTAAAAGCTGGGTTTACATTATTATAATAGTTTAGATAAAAATAATTATGATAGTTTACCAACGGATTATGTGGGGCTTTATAATTTCTATATTAACAAACTTCATATTTATGATAGTTTAGATAAAAAATAATTTCTTTTTACGGATAAAATTTATCATTTATTTTTTTGTTATGTTCTTTCATTTCATTTGTTTATCATTTTATTTAATATAAATAAAAAATGAAAATAAAAATTAATTATAATAGAAAATTAAATTTGATTTTGGTTAACATATGAAAAGCAATACATTGTAGAATATAAGTTTAATAATTTTTCTTAAATTAAGATAAAGAGAGAAATAAAAAAACAAAGGCCCCCGAGAGTAAGAGATACACTCACTACAAGAAAATATCATATTAGCAAGGTGAATTTGCCAGGTGTTAGTCACCTTGCAAATTAATGCACTTGCGGGGTGTATTTCACCTCGCAAATAAATAAATATTTCAATAGACGGTTGGCAGTTTGAAATTTTTGAAAAGAAAGTTGCTAGGTGAAAAACACCCCGCAACTATGTTTTAAAAAATTAGGGGGAAAATTATGTTTAGTATTTACTGATGGCGCAATTTGAAAATTTTGAAAATAAAGTTGCTAGGTGAAAAACACCCCGCAAAAGTAGCTAGGTAAAAAACACCCCGCAACTATGTTTTAAAAAAATTGGGGGAAATTATGTCTGACAATTACTGATGGCACAGTGTGGCAGGTGGGCGTTTGACTGACACAAACATTGCGAGGTGAAAATCACCTAGCAAGTCTCAACGATTCTAAAAGTTACGGGGTGTTTTTCACCTCGCAAGTTTTCTTTAAACACCACAACTTCAGTTTCCTTTCTCACATTCCAGATTCAACAAATTTCATTCATTCATTCTCTCTTTCTCCCATCATGGTTCCACATTTCAAAACCCTCAAAATCTCTCAAAGCTTTCATTTTTAACACAAATCAACACATTCAAGACTCAAATATACTTGCTGGTTTCAAAGTTCTTTTTGGTTTTTTCATCAAATCCATTATTTAAGGTACACATATGAATTAAATTGTTTGTTATTTTATATTGGGTTGTATGAATTGGTTTAAATTATGCATTTTTTATTGAAGTTTGTATCATGTAAGTAGTGATGGTTAGATTTGTGTATAATATTTTAGAAAATTTTTAATGAAATTTATATGATTTTATGTATAAATATGTTAAAATGTCAGAATATGTGTATGTTAAATTGTTAGAAACCTCTAGGTGAAAATTTTTAGGCTTAATACCCTTTTTGGTCCCGTAACTATGCCTCTGGGTCCATTTTGGTCCTCTTTCTTTTAAAAGTTTCAAATTGGTCCCATACGTTGTTTAACAGAAACAAGTTGGTAATTTCTGTCAAATAATGTCTAACGGCGTTAAAATTGATTACGTGGAAAGAGCCGTTGCATAGTGGAATGTCTAGTCAGCACTATCTTCTTCTTCATTGCTTGCTGAAGGTTGTTCATATTTTTCCCCAAATTCAACCCTAGATGAAATTGGTTCCCAAGATCCCAAATTGAAACCTAAATTGTTAGTAATCATGAGTTCTATGCGTCGCTCATCATCAACAAATAGAAACCTAAGTGAGTCATCTTCTTTCAGCACATCTAATCTTCCATGGAAGCCTCTATGTCGCTGTGGAGACAACGCGGCTCTTCGCAAGGCACGAACTGTCAAGAACTATGGAAAGCTATTTTGGGGTTGTCAACATTTTAAGGTAAGGATTAGTTTCAGTTGTGATAAGTTTATTGCTGTTGTAATGTTAGTCTAATGCATCCCAATTTTCGTTCTCAACATGTACAGGGTCACAGTAATCCTGGTTGTGGATTTTTTCAATGGTTCTATGAAGAATGTAAAGGTGAAATTGAGCAAACCTTGATGAATGATCAATGGAAGTTTGAAGTTCTTAGTGAAGAGATGGAAGAAGCCAAAAAACAGGTTGAAATATTGAGGCTTAATATTATGGAATTAGAGGATACTTTGAAGATCAACATTAGGTGGAAGAAGATTTGGAAGTTTATGTTTTTTTGTGTGTTATTTGTCTTAGCAGTCAAAATGTTGTAAGAGATCTCAAGTTGTTGTGACAGTGGGATGTTTCAAGTTGTTTTAAGTCCATCTACTATTTTGTATTAGGTTTATGCTCTATTTTGTGACATTGGGAGACCATAAACTGTTGGTCTATTTTGTTTTAGTAATCAATATGCTGTAAGTCCATCTTCTATTTAATGATATGGAATATCCAAGTTGTCTTCTTCATTTTAGTGTTTAAGTTTGATAAACAATTTGTTACACATTGCTTTAAGTCCATCTACTATTTTAATGAGAGAAATTGTTAACATAACAAAAATTTGTTCAAATCCAAAACACAATCTTTGTTCAAATTGTTACATACTAAAACACAACTTGTTACATACTAAAACACAACTTGTTAGATACCAAAACACAACCTTTGTTCAAATTTGTTACAAACCAAAATATAACCTTTGTTCAAACCTTTGGTACACACCAAAATACAACCTTTGTTCAAACACAGCTTGTTACTGAAACCAAAACACAAGTCTAAACTTTGTTCAAAACAACAATTATAAACTAAATAGTCTTAAAACAGAAAGGTACATAAATCTAAAAAAAGGACTTCTTTGTGTTGTTCCTTTTTGTTGGAGTGGTCCTCCTAGTTGTAGGTCCAACTGCATTTTGTGACGCATTCAATCTTGTGGTTGGTCCCTTCGAAGCAGAATGTATTGTAATAGATGATTGTCTTGGCTTCTTGTAAGGCAACTTCTGTGGCCTTGTAACAGCAGCCTTTGTAGGTGTTGCTCGTGCCCTTTGCTGACTTGTAGTAGCTTGTGAAGGTGTTGGTTGAGTGGTTTTTGCTGGTGCCCTTGGCTGAGTTGCAGTAGGTTGGGGATGTGTTGGGTGAGTGGTTTTTGCTGATGCCCTTGTCTGAGTTGCAGTAGGTGTTTGCTGAGTTGTTGTTGTCTGAGTTGCAGTAGGTGGTTGCTGAGTTGTTGTTGTCTGAGTTGCAGTAGGTGGTTGCTGAGTTGTTGTTATCTGAGTTGCAGTAGCTTGTGAAGGTGTTTGCTGAGTTGCAGTGGCTTGTGTATCTTGTGGTGGTTGTGTCCTCTTACAAGTGGACTTATTGTGTCCAATCTGTCTGCACCTGGTGCACCTAAGGACCATACCTGTTTTTCTTATTTTTCTGTCTGTTCCATCAATCTCACCCTGCTCACGGTTCCTCCTCTTCTTTGGTCTTCCTGGCATCTTTTTGAATTTTGGTGGCTGCACATCTGGATACTCTGTTCTGACCCATAAATTTGTCCCATTAACAGGATATATGATAGGTTCATACACGGATATATACCTTGCCTTCTTATAGATATCTGGGATGTAATCATCAACATTAATGTTTCTACTCTTCATTGCAGCCAGAGCATGAACACAAGGTAGACCTGTCAGTTGCCATTTTCTGCATGAACAACCATGCTCCTTTAGGTTGACCCCAAAAATGTCACCTTGGTGCTCAATGTGTCTGACTTCAAATATAACACATTCATAGATACCAGAGACATGCAAACTGACCGTTTTTAGAAGTTAAGTCTTCGTCTTCTTCACAGCATTCTTCGTCTCCACTCTTCGTCTTCTCTCTTCGTCTTCTTCGTCTTCTCTCTTCGTCTGCTAGGGCTTTCTAACTGAGGCTCAGCATATGTCAATAAACCAAATAATGAAATAAACCAACTAATAAAATCCTAACTCTATTGACACCTAGGCAATGGTTTCATTACACCTCAGCAATAACTTAACATGTCAGCATGTTTTAAGTTAAAAAACTAACGTTTCTAACAGTCAGGACAAACGTGGCACCTTTTTAATAACGTATGGGACCAATTTGAAACTTTTAAAAGAAAGAGGACCAAAATGGACCCAGAGGCATAGTTACGGGACCAAAAAGGGTATTAAGCCAAATTTTTAGTATGTGAAATTTTTAGAATTAGGTATACAATTTTTTTTTTTCGTTTTTTCATAAATAAATAAATAATATAATAGATTTTAGTTTACTAATTTTGTAAAACAGAAATATATTATAATAAATATGATATATATATATATATATATATATATATATATATATATATATATATTATAAATATTAAAAACCTTGTCAAGTGAAACTCACTCAGCAACTTTCTGTCTATTCAAAATTTGCCAGGTGAAATTCACCTCGCAACTTTCTTTTTATTTTTTTGAACATCGTGCTCTGCTTTGCTCTGACGCGCGTGCTTTGTTCTGCTCAACTCTGGGACAGATGTTGCGAGGTGAAATTCACCTGGCAAAGTTGCGAAGTGATAGTTACTTGGCAAAGTTGCGAAGTGATAATCACCTTGCAAGAAGTTGCGACTAACGTTTTTGCGGGGTATTTAGTCAACCCCGCAATTGTTGCATTGCAGGGTGATTTTAGCTTTTGCTAGGTGAAATTCACCTGGCTAATTGCAGTTTTTTTTTTGTAGTGACTAAAAATATGAAACGAATTTCATGTACATGTGTATTTTTAAATCTAAACGTAATTAAAAATCATGCGTAAACAATTAGTCCTTTCTATAGACACAAAATTCTTTTTGTTTTTTTTACAGACATGTATAAAATGAAACTCAAGAAACTCTTAACAAAATTATGAGATTAAAAGAGAAGATTTCTTTAGCCACCTCCCTATGGGGGTTACCCCCAGCGAAAATCCCAAAATACCCCTGCTTCGGAAATGAACTTCCGAAGCGTTTTTTTTTTTGAAAAAATTTCCACAATTCGGAAGTTCATCTCCGAAAACACCTCATGGGGGGTGTCTTCGGAGATGAACTTCCGAAAACACCTCATGGGGGAGAATTCGGAAATGAACTTCCGAATTATGCAGAAACTGTGTTTTTTTTATGTTTTTTCTTAACAGTCTCGCATTTTAATTAAACGCAAACGCCAAATAAAATAAGCAACAGATAAACTGAAAATACTAATATGATAAATCCAATCCAAATAATATATACAAACCGAAAATGATAATAACACTGTGCGAAAGATACAATCCGTAATCAAAAAATAAATAAACCCGACCACTACTGGGTGTGCCTAACCCTCTCACCCTGGGCCCTCCTCTACCGCCTGTACCCCGCTGCACGGCCCGCATCAGTGACGATCATCTCCATCACAGCGACTGCCTCTGGACCGCCCTGATCAACGATACCTCGATCCAACGCGTCCCACCCAAGCATCTCTATCCGCTGGCAGATCGGCATGAGATCAATGGCGTGGTCATCCTCGGCCTGCTGGTTCTCCAGGATCTCCTCGTGTGCTGGCCTAGGAGCGCCGGGAACGTCGGGTCTCAGCAGAGGATGGGACACCCGGTAGAACCATGTGACGTACCCCTCCTCACTGTGCCAGACCTGTGTGACCCGAGTAAGATGGTACTCCTGCGGTACCACATGATGCTGCCAGTCCGCCCATATGGCAGTGAGCTGCACTCGGGTCACTGTGTCGGGAGCAGCCTCAAAGGGTGACCTGGGTATTCGCTGCACGAATCCGAACTGACGCATGCACCGCTCAGGGAGATACCAGACCATGATGCCGGTCCCGCATGCCAATCAGCCTGAATATAAAGCAATGCCGTCAAAGGGTACAATCTGAGCGTAGTCGACGAACGGCCTCCAGGTGACGTCGTCGTGCATCGTGCGGTCCAAGTACAAACGGTATGGTCCCACCGCATCGTTCCCCCTCTGGAGAGCGTATCTGGCGGCCCTGGGCATGGCGTCCACGTATGCAGGATCGATGTGAAAGCCGTGGATGCGGGAGAAGTAGGAGATGATCCAGCTCTGAAACAGAAACACGATAATGTATTAAAAATAAATACGAAACATAAATAAATAAATAAATAAATACGATAATGTGTTAAAATAAAACGTACCGTAAGTAGTGTGCAGGATCCGACCAACTGCCTCGTCCTCCAGTTGGAGGCCTCATTCAGCTTCTGGTAGAGGTATGCCAGAGTAGCTGCCCCCCAGTTCCACTGGTGAACGGTATCCAGGTCCATGAAGTAGCGGAGGTAGGTCACATCGACGTACCTGGCACTCTTGTCCACAAAGCATGCAGCGCCAACCACATGCATGTACCAGCACCGGAGAGCGCAGCCGCGGTGATACTGTGTGAATAGCTCGTCACCCTCACCCTCAGCCTCGGCAGCCGCGTCCAGGTGGTGCTCAAAATAAGTGCTCAGTGTGGTGAACCGGACATGAGGCCCAGATGTCGTGGCGCACTCAAAGTGAGTAACCTCGTGCTCCATGCCCAAATAGAGCGTCATCCACTCAATGGCCTCGACCCTCTGGATCTTGGAGTGGGTCAACAGCGGCCCCCTAATCGGCAGGTGGAGAAGACACTGCACGTCATGCAAGGTGATCGTCATCTCCCCAACCGGCAAGTGGAAAAAGGACGTCTCCTTGTGCCAGCGCTCCACAAATGCCCCCTGCATGCCGGTGCTGATGGTGGTGTACCCCGTCATGCAGAGCCCGCTAAGCCCTGAACCTCGCACATGGTCGTTAAACCACTCAGCTGTTGGTTTAAACAGACTGAAAATCTTTCGGGCGTGGTTCACCATTTTCAACGGCTCTCGCTCCTGTTACAAAAAAAAACAAATAAGCAACATATATTAAATAAGCGACAAATAAACGGTTAAACTATAAAAAATGGTGACAATTAAACGGTTAAATTATAAAAAATACCTCTCCCTCCCAGATACGCCGAGCGACGTGATCATGGTAGCTAATCAGCACAGAGGTGTCAAAGGGCCTTCCTGGATAGCCCTCCTCCTGCTCATCAGCCTCCCCGGCTGGAGGGTCAACATCCGGTACCCCCTCCGGCTCGTGGTAGGGCACTGTCGCCGCCTCCTCCTCCTCCTCCTCTCGCTGGCGGGAAGAAGATGCCCGAGCCAGCCGACTCCTAGATCCTGAAGCAGATGTACCCTCTCCCTCGCCCACGGGCACTCGCACACGGCGTCCCCGACCGTGCCCCCGTCCCTGGGTCGACGCCAGCTGCGCCGCCGCCCGCTCGCGTCTAGCCGACGCAGTCTGGGTCTCCCTACCCTGTCTGATGCGTGCTGGTTGGTTGCCTGACATGTTCCTGTAAACAATCGAAATCGATTAATATGCGAGACAAATGAAAAAACAAAAAAAATGCACTTCTGATACAGTTCGGAAGTTCATTTCCGAAAACTGGGATGGAGGTGTTTTCGGAAATGAACTTCCGAAACACCCCTGCGCAGAGCTTCTCTACAACCTCCAATGGCAGACCCCAAAAACCTAAACCAAAACTATTTTTATGCCTACTAAACATCCTAATATCAGTACTAACCTATCTTAATGTGATTTTTTCAGTTCCTAAACACCCTAATAGAGTTTATTCAAATAGATCTAAAACTTGAAAAAAACAATGATAAACTTACCAATTAGTGTTTGATGATGAGTTTGGTTGAGATTGGAAGAAGACTTGGGCAATATCTTTGATCTTACACTTGCTTTTTGCAAAAAATTTGAAGAGGGGTTGTGTTTAGAATAGGATTAGGGTAAAATGTTTGGGGGAGGGGGCTGTTTTGCTTAATCTGCAAAACGCGCAGTATTTCGGAAATGAACTTCCGAAATGCTGTTTTCGGAAATGAACTTCCGAAATAAGGCAATTTTTTCAAAAAAAAAGGCGCTTTCGGAGATGCATCTCCGAAAACACCTTTTTCTTGCATTTCGGAAATGAACTTCCGAAGTCAGGGGTAGTTTGGGTTTTTCACCAGTGGTGGGCTAGAGAGTTGGGAGGTTGGCAAAGAAATTTTCTTAAAAGAAGTCAGACGAAATGAAGAAAAAACAGTTTAATTTCAATATACAAGAATGTATGATAATTTTAAGAAAAGTATTTTTATTTATTATAAGTTCAATTTTAAAAATCGTACAGGACCTTGTTTGGGCCGGCCCTGGTTATTTATAAGTTAATTATGCAACGCTGAAATTGAATGGCCCTGCATATTCATATTTCACAATCACATAAATAAAGACAATTTCTCTTTACACCCATAAACCTTAGGGACCCGTGGTGAAATATTCAAAATACCCCTATATTTCGGATATGCATCTCCGAAGGCACATTTTTCTTAAAAGAGAGGTGATTTCGGATATGCATATCCGAAGACACCCTTTTTAAAAAAAATGTTTTTAGATATGCATATCAGAAATAACTTTTTTATTTATTTTTAAAAAGGGTGTCTTCGGAGTTGCATCTCCGAAAACTGTTGTATTTTTTACAAAACCCAAACAGACAACCCTTCACTTTCATTCTCCTCAAAACAAATTTTTTTCACACAAACCCATATGTGCCAACTTGTATCCAAAGTATCCTTACTCAACATCTCTTCCAAGCATTCAAAGCTCCATTCAACATCTACTCAATGCTCCATCAAATTGTAAGTTTCCATAAATTTGAACTCTAACTTGAAAATGTTATTAGGGCTATTAGAATTTAGAAAATTGTTGTAGGGTGAAGTTATTGTAGGTCAATGATAGTGTTTAGTTGATAAAAATTGGATTTTGATTGAGTTAGGGCAAGAAATGGTGATCTGCCAAAAATGGTTGTTCGCATGTGTTTTCGGAAGTGCATTTCCGAAATCACCTCTGATCAATTTCGGAGATGCACTTCCGAAATATGGTCTGAACTTTTTTTTTTCAAATTTGTTTCAAAGTCTTACCGATTGCATTTTTTTCAGAAAAATGGCAGGCAACCAGACACTGACTACTTGACTTAGACAGAGTAGGGAGACACAGACAGCCTCAGCTCGGCGCGAGAGAGCTATAACAAGTAGTGACTTCGGAAACATCTGTTTTGATTTACTATCATAACCATGTCGCTCGACGAGTTTGGGAGGGGGAGGTTGTTTTTTTATTGCACTTTCTAATTTAACCATTTTTTATTGTTGTTTTTATTGCACTTTCTTCAAACGGTTTAACTAACATTGTTTTTTCTTTTTGTTGTGACATGAACGGGCGACCATAAAACCCGTGAACCATGCACGAAAAATATTTGATCTGTTTAAACCACAGGCTCATCGGTTTAATGACATTGTACCTGGTCCCGAGCTTGGCGGGTTATGCATAACCGGATATAGTACCATCAGTCACGACATGCCTTCTCCACCTTCCTGTTGGGGAGTTGACGATCATCCTACATGATTTGGTCTGTCTTCTCCACCTGCCGATCAGAGGGAGGTTATTAGACCATTCTCGGATACAGAGGGTTGAGGCCATAGAGTGGATGGGGGGTTATTTGGGTATGGACCCAAATATGGCGGATTATGAGTGCAAAGCGACGAGTGGGGCACATATCCAGTTCTCCAGCTTGAAAGAGCTTTATAAGAATCAATTAGTGGTGGGAGCGGAGTCCGAGGAGGAAGGTGACAGGCTTTTTGTTGAGAACACCGTGGTTGTGCTCTGCAGTGTTGGTTCATGTTCTTGGTAGAAACTGCACTCTTTATGGACAAAAGTGCAACCTACGTGGACATGACTTATTTCCTTTACTTTATTGATCTGACTACAGTTCACGAGTGGAACTGAGGGATTGCCATTTTGGTATACCTATACGAGAATCTGAATGAAGCCTCCAACTGGAGGGTCAGGAAGTTGACTGGCTCTTGCACACTCCTTACGGTACATTTCTTTTTGATTATATCACATTTAATTATATCATATTTCTATTTAACATATTATCGTATTTGTGTTTCAGAGCTGGATCATTTCTTATTTCCACCGTATCCATGACTACGATCATGATCCCGCTTACATTGATGCCATGTCCAGAGCTGCACGATATGTCCTCTAGAGGGGGAATAAGAAAGTGACGCCATATCGTGTATACCTCGATAGTACTGCTCACGATGACATCCAGTGGACGCCTTTCATTGATTACAGTAATGTTGTCCCATTTGACCGCATCACATTATATTCTGGATGGTTGGCATGTGAGGCCAACACCATGTCAAGTATCTGTCGGAGCGGTGCATGAGACAATTTAGACGTGTGCAGATGATATCGAGGTCTCCGTTTGAGGTTGCTCCTGACACCGTTACCCATCGGGAGCTCACTGCTATCTTAGAGGATTTGGCGCATCATCTAGTCTCAGAGGAGTATCAGCGTATGCGGGCCACCCAGAGTTGGCATTGTGTAGATGGATATGTGACATGGGTCTATCAGGTGTCACATTCTATTATGACACCCGATGCTCCTGGGCGTCCACCTAGGCCAGCACATGAAGAGCTCTTGGAGAACCAGCATGTCGAGGATGACCATGCCACTGATCTCTTGCCGATCTGTCAGCGGATACACTCGATAGGACATGAGGCATTGAAGAAAGGGATCATTGAGTAGGGCGGTTGCCATAGTGCAGAGGATGATCGGTGAGGCGTCTAGTGAGGTGGGGTATAGGAGGCAGAAAAGGTCGTAAGGAGTTCGCATTAGGCATACTCAGTAGTAGAAGCCTATTTATGTTTTATTCATGACTTTTTATACGGTGTTGTAATATTTTTACATTGTGCACTTATCCGAACAACTACTTGCATATTATAGTATTGATTTTTTAAACTACTTTGGGTATTTTTTATTTCCGTTACATTTTATCGATTAGTAGGAGGTTTTAATTTTATTTCTACTATGTTGTTGTTTTGAAAATAAATGACTCACTCATATCAGATCATATTTCAGATATGCATCTCCGAAACAGCTTCTTGCTGAATTCGGATATGCATATCTGAAATCATTTAAAATCTGATTATTGGTGCCTTCGGAGATTCATCTCCAAATCATTAAAAATTTGATTATGGGTGTCTTCGAAAATGCATTTTCGAAATATATTTTGGGATTTTCAGGAGTGTTTTTCACCCTCTATGAATGTACAAAGTAATTCTCTAAATAAAAGATGAGATCAAATTGATGTAGAAACCGACAAATTTTCACTGTTATACAACCTAAGATGAGATCAAATTGGCAAGATCCATGTAACATGTTTTAATTGATTCAACCTTGGTTTAATCGATTTTATTACTACCAGTTTAATTTAGTTCAGATTAAAAGAAAGTTTTTTGAATGAAGTCTTTTTAGTAAAGATAATCTCATGGTCAAGACAAAAATGTCAAGATCAAACATGAATAGAACATTCTAAAAAGGATAAAAACATGTTCGAAATTAAAATATTGCATATGATTATCAATCCATTCGGTCAATTAGTGACGCCTATTATATGTGCCTCATTCATACAAGAGGCAGCTGAAGAATTAATAAAAATTTGATGTAGAGTGACATATATATAGAAACCAAAAGTAGAAAACCATGTTCGTAGACAAATCCTTCAAAGTTTGATCAACCAGGTCCCCCATTCAGCCATAGACTTCATATTTTCTTGGATCTCTTTCTCCAAACTAACAAAATAGTAGAACAAGTTCTTCCCAGTTTCAGCATTTGGATCGATACTTACATATATGAAATTCAAAAGTGTAATATATCATTATGAATTTATGGATATATAATTTAATTTCGCGACTGCTATTGAGAAATGCCTCGGCAGCAGATATATAATTTATTATATATTCAAGGTTCAAACTTTGACTACCAAAATAAAATACTAAATACTATTATTTGAATATAAAAGCATAGTAATACTGCAACATTCAATTTAGAAACATTTTAGTAGCATAAAAAACCTATAACTAATCCTATGCAAATTGTGAAAAGTATATGAACCACCCTACTCTGTAAATAAATTGGACCTTCAGTAATAATTTCCATGTGTTGGATGAAATTGAGATATTGTGAGCTATTTAATGGGCTGACCCCTACTCCTCTCAACAACATTTCTACCATATACCCTGATATCGGTGTTCCTGATTCCATTGTAACCTTAATTTTGAAATTTGAATGATTTTTCAGCCGACTATTTAGATACCGAGACAAACCTTGGTCATACGTTAGATACACATGATCTGATTTAATTCCAAGACTAGGTCTATCAAAGTATAGTTGAATATTTTCATCTTCGCTGTCAACACTAATATTAAATCTCAAAATGGAACCCCGTGATTTGATTTGTGGAATAATGAAGCAAAAAATAAAGGCCAATTGATCTGAGGAATGATTCACAAAAGAGAGATCAACAATCATGGAATCACTTTTTGTCCTATATATCATCCATTTTGGAACACTGCTTCCAGGATACACGTATGTGCCTTGAGCATCATAATCGTGTTCATCACCAGATGTAGATATTTGCTTGTGTGCAAGTTTTATCATGTTAATCTGTGCATTCAATTCTATTTCTTTAAGAGAATGTTGATCCAGTTTCAGGCAATTCCAAAAGGCAACCCTTGTCTTGTTTTCCTTTGACATTTGAAGAGAAATTGAAGGGAAAGTTACATCCTCCAATGTTACACAACCACTGACATCTAGAGTTATCAATGATGACGGAAGCCTTGGTAGACTTTGAAGGTTCGAACAATTTTGTAATTCTAGATGTCTCAGCATTGAAAGATGCTTGATACTCTTAGGCAAGTTCTCAATGTAAGTGTGTGAAAGAATCAACTTTTCAAGTTTCTTTTGTAGTCCAATTGATGATGGTAGCTTTCTAATACCTGTGAATTCTAAATTTAAAATTACCATTTCCTTTGAGGTTACTGAGAACTCCTCTAGTGCAGTACAACCAGCAAGGGACAGATAACGGATGGAACTTGAATGGATGTTGCTTTTGAGGTTTGTGAGGGAAAAACATTCACTTAGATCCAATTTCTCAAGCTTGTTGAGAGAAAACACTGATGGATGTATACTAGTCAACCGTACACACGCTCGAAGATCGATAGTTGCAAGATTTTTAGCCTTTGACAAGTCTGGAAGCTCCACAAGGTTTAAAGATGAACTCAATATTAGATCCTTTAAATTCATAACATCCTGCAATAGTTACAAACATATATCACCATTGATATCTAATTAAAAGTGGTATTATAAACATATACCCTGCAAGAAATATATCACTTTTCTCTCTAATTAATACTATATAAAAAAATTTAATATTTCTTGATACGGTAAATATAGTACTTTTCTTTTGATTCTTATCTGTATGTATAAAATAGTTTATCAAAAACATTCAATCATATTTAACCATATAAACATGTTTTAGCTTTCAGTATAAGAATGGACTAAGTTTTTTCATTACCTTCTCTTCATGCCAAAGTTTTCTCACTTGGCTATACTGCAAGTTCAACACAACAAGTTTCTCCGCAGTAAACTTAAAAGGTAAAGACTCCAGAGGGTAATATGACCAACGAAGATATTTGAGGTCGTTTGGCAAAGATTCAAGCCCTTGAGGAAGATACAAGTTCAATGGAAATTGAAGAAACACGTAAAAATTGTATCCTTTACTTTTAATATCCAGATATTGTAGTCTGTTCATCTTGGAAAACACTTTGGGATTTATCTTCAGATCATCAATTATTGATAATTCGGTAGATATGCTTCTAATCGCGTTAGTCCCCTGCAGCAAACAAATTAGTAGAACATTCTCAAACTTCATTGTAAGTATATTTTGCCTACAAAAAAGTTTAAATAATCATAACTCTCTAATGTATTACTATTGTTATAGAAGTTTAAGATTCATGCAATGGATATGCTATTAAGATACCTTGTTATTTTCAAGTACTTCATAAATGTCAGAAGGATCAAGTAGGTGACTTTGATGTCCAACATCATAATTGGATTCTTCGCGAACAATTTGCCAAGCTGATTCTTGTATAATATTGTGCATAGATACAACATCATCTGGAGAAATAGTTATAAGGTCTTTATTTTTCAGTTTTTCTAGCTCAAAACCTATTGAATAACCACCATCATTTAACAACAGATTTAGGTCATCAACTTTGAGATGCAGTCCATCAAAAAAACATGCAATGTCTAAAAATATCATCTGCTCATGACGATCTAGATCATTGTAATTCAATTTGATAATATCATGAACGTATTTAATTGGAGCTTTTTTAAGCGTCTTTAGTTTTTTCTTCCATATACTTTTATCTTGTCCATGAAGATGTTGACCCAAAATTTTAAGAACAAGTGGAATTCCATTGGCATACTTGACAATCATCTTAGACAACTCATAGTACTCCATTTCATATGTTTGATTTTGTTCAAAGGCATGCAAACTGAAAAGACTTAGAGAGTCATTAGTGTCTAATGGCTTAACATAATATATATCCTTAGCAGCAACCATCTTGGTAAGTACTTGCTTGTCATCGGTTGTTATGATGATTTTACTACCTTTACCATACAAATCAAGGTTTCCAATTAAAGTTTCTAGTTGATGTGGATCATTGACATCATCAAGAACAATAAGAACCTTCATACGACGAAGCCTCCTCTCAACAAAATAGGGCAATCCATATTGTGTATCAATTTTCAAATCCTTTTTCCCTAATACATTAGAAAGAAGATCTTTCTTTAAGTACACATCTCCATGTGTTCCCCATTCTTTTCTTACCTCAGCCTTGAAGTAAGAACCATCATACTCAGAATAGAGCCTGTCATATATCACATGTGCAATAGTTGTTTTACCTATACCATGCACCCCCCATATTCCAATAACACGAACATTTTGTGAATCTTCTTCTAACAATGATTCCACTCGTGAAATTTGTTTTCCAACTCCAACAAGTTGTTTTGAACTAAATTGACGTACATGATCCAACCTCTTCAACACATTTTTAACTATTTCTTTAATAAGCTCTGCCTCATTTCTATGAAATAAAAGAAGGAGGCAAATATATTATATTTAAGTATATTTATTTGAATATCTTTAATTTTATCATTTATGGCGTATCATCAAGACATATTTGGTCATATCGGTAAAAAAAAATCATTATTTAAAGAAACTTATACAATTATCATTAGATATAATACAGAGATTTGTTACCGTAGACCCACTTGATTTTATGAAGGTCTATTTTAACAACACGCACCTTAACGTGTATTTCACTATTTTTTTAGTTAAAGTTTGGTAAAACACACCTTCATAAAATTAAGTGGTTGTATTTTAGCGAATTCCTGTGGGGTTTGCTAAAATACACCCACTTATTTTTATGAATGTGCGTTTTAGAAGCATGCACCTTAAAATGCATTTAACTGTTTGTAGTTAGTGCTTAATAAAATAGATCTTCATAAAAACGAGTGGATCTACGTTAGCAAACCCCTTATATATATATATATAGATAGATAAAGTCATAAAGATATATAAAGAAACCATTTTGACCATCACTCTGACCATGTCAACCATTCTATCCACCACTGATCTCTAACTTCATCACGAGTCCTCCACTGACTTTCACTAGGGTTTTAAAAAACGGTCCGCGACCGCGAAAACGGCCGCGATAAAACGGTTTTGGCAGATGTCGATATCGTTATTACCGTTTTCTATAGTGAAGAATAAATTGTGGTTAATTCACAACACAACGACCGCCATCAGTGTTGCGACACCTGTGCCGATCGAAATCGTGAAAATCTTTATGTGACGCAATCACAACGGTTTTTTAAAACCCTAACTTCCATCTTAACCAACACTCAATCCACCAAAAAGTATGACCACTTACTAAAACGACTCATACTATTTCTCGAGCCACCTGAAACTATCACTATGACGACCAATGACCACAACTATCAACTATCACCGACAACCACTCTTACCACTTTCGATTAACACTTTGAACATCGCCATTTACTATTGTGACAACCATTGAGACAACAACAACTTTTAACTATTATTACTAAAATTACCACTAAATAAATAAATTTCATATTTGCAATATTTTAAATATTTTATAAAACTAATGATTTGACTGATAAAAAAACGGAAGGAGTATACGATAAATTTGATGGAGGGAAACAAAACTTACACATAATTTGATGAATGAAACCCACTGATAGCCGATGATTTCTTCAAAGCAGATCTCCACCGTTGCACCCTGCTCGAACTGTATTTTTTCTCGTGTTCAGCAAATTCAATTACATAGGTTCCATTTTGATGCCTCACAATTGTGGGGTCCACTTTATAGAAAACAGGCAATAAAACCTGTCCCTTTTCCTCTCTACATTCAACAATTTTGACTATCTCATCCAAACACCACGATGAAGAAGCATAGTTTTCAGAGAATATCACCAAAGAAATCGATGATGTTTCAATTGCTTCAACAAGTGACTCTGCTATTTCATCTCCTTTTATAATCTTATCGTCTACGAAGAAAGTTATGTTCTTTTGAGACAAAGCTTCAATCAAATGGGCAAGAAAACCATCACGAATATCTAGACCACGAAAACTAAGAAAGACATTGTGTTTGTGAATTTGAGCTGCATGAAAATGTTGGAATACTAATTGATCTGAAGAATTTGTGTTTGTTGTTTCGCCCTTCGATGCCAACATGAATAAGAGACAAACAAAAAATACACTAGTGACGTGCATTGTGGATCTTCCTTTGTCTCTAAAATCTACATAAGATAGCCACAACAAAAGATAGTCAAAGAGAGAATTATAAAGAAATCTAATGAAAATTAAATAACCACATTATTGCTTACATAAATTTCCTCGAATGATTTTTCCTGTTAGATGACTGGTATTGGTCGTGTATATATATGGATATGATATATGTAACGAGACAAAGGTCGGATTTGAATATTACTAATTCTTTGACTAACGAAAATTTAACTACTCTTTCGTGGGTGTGTTCCTAAAATATTATCTTACTAGTGCAAATTGCCAATAAAAAACTCATAAAATTAAATGTACTAAATTTGAAACTTATACTTAAAATATTGTGTAAAATATATTTAAAATTAATTGATATTCATTATTTTAGGAGACACAATGTTGTTATACATGAGTATTTGAATTTTTTTTTAAAAGATTCACGGTCTTTAGTGTTAAGAAATCAAAAGTGTCAAAAATAAATGGTATGAAAGTGTGTTGATTATTGAAACACAAATTCACATTTTTAACCATTTTACTTGAAATGACTTTGAGGGTTGTCTTTCCCATGATAATACCTCCAGTCCCTAGTCTCACTAGTATTGAAATCCTAATCAAGTCCACACATGCAAGTTTCCTTCTTACTCAAACATACACCAAAATACATATTGGCCTAAATGTTGATCTCCCTTTTTGACGGTCTGTCAAAAAATTTATCGGCGCCTATTTCTTCATAGATACTCAAATTTTGTCAAAATATATCAACAAAAATAACCTTAACAAGATCATGTTGATATTTGAAGTCTAGATGCTACTTACAATGAACCACATGTTCCTTAGATGTATCTGTTAGCTGGATTTTTTCGACACCATATTATTAATGAAGGAAAGGAAATATCTTTTAAAGATATTAGAAGTTTTCGACAAATTGGCATATTTGCTAAAAGTCTGTCGAAGTCGCTTCTTATAGGGGAAGGTGTTGGACGTGCACTGAGAAATATTTTCTAACTTTTAATATTGGTTCGACGAAGAGGAGTGTTCGATAGGACAGTTGAATTTTGAACGAAGACGTAACTACCTTTTATCCTTATCCGTTTTACTAAAGGACGCGTGGAGCTTTAGGGAGAAAGGAAGACATGTCGAGTAAAACGTGGCGTGCTCTGATCGAAAGGCCGTTGAAAGCGGTTATTTCGAATTAGTATATATAGGAGTCTTAGCGTTAGGATTCGTGTGTTCATTTGTGTAGAAAATCGCATGTTGAAAAAAGAATCTTCTGGGAATGTACGTGTAAACACTATATTATCTTTTTGCAGTTTTATATAACTTATCATTTTCATAATTTACATTCTTGCTATTTACTTTCAATTGTATTTACTTTGTTTCTCTTTACAAGTTTATATCACTACTTTAAAGGATTACATAGATCAAAACAAACATTCCAGTAAGAACATGAACGTGATCGAAGTGTTCTTCATTATCTAGAACAAAGTTTAAATTTGAAAAAAAAATATGTCCTAGGATCTATCTAGTTGATCCAGTGAATAACCAAAAGATCAATATTTTGGAGGACTAGTGCTTATTTGCCAATTTTCACGGTAACCAAATTGACATGCCCAGTGGAACCTGTAACACCCTGAAAATCTAGATTAATTATTTATATAGTTATTTGATTAATTTTTTATGATTATGTGAGTCTTTGCGATGTTGTGATGATTTAACAATGATTATATGATGTTTTGTTGATTTAAGAGATGTTCCGATGAAGTTGGGTGATGCATAGGTGTTGTGAGAATTATTGAGAATTAAGAGGGTTTTAGAAATAATTAGAATAATAGTTGGACGTATTTTAATTAAATAAATAGCATAATATTGAGGTAGAGATAATAAGGGCAAGTTGGTAAATTCAACAGGGCTAAGTGGAACAAAAAGAGAAAAGAAGGAAAAAGACTTTTCATTTGATCATAGAATTTTGGAGGCCGTGAAAGAGAGATGAGCTAGAGCTTGGGAGAAACTAGAAGACTTTATAGAACGCGAAGAGGGTTTTGATACCGAGCTTCAATCTAAGGTAAGGGGAGTTTATCCTTGTTATTATAATTGGCCTAAATGAATGATAAATGTGGGATTAGTTTTGACTTTTTGGGTTTATGATGAATTGGGATGATGAGAAGAATGTAGAGGATTTAGATGTGCTAATTAGTAATAGAATGATACCTATGAAGTAGAACACATTAGGTTGGTATTATATGATAAAAACTAGTGTAAAATCGGCGTTTTAAGACTTATAATGTGCAAAAGTCGCAATAGATTTGTGTTCGGAATATGCAGGAATCGCAGCAAGAAAACCTTGTTTGCTACGATTTGTCGGGCGAAGTAAGGTCTCGTCGGGCGAGTGAGGCTCGCCCATAAGGCGTCAGGCGAATAAAGTGGGCGAGGAGATGGCACTCTACTGTCTCGAGTCGCCGGGCGAACGAGGGTACTCGCCGGACGAATGACACCAGATGCAGAAAAATTAAAAAGAACATAACTTGAGTTTCCGAATTCCATTTGATGCGTTGTTCAAAGCATTAGGTAGCTAATAAAATAATCTATATGTCGGGAGAGTAAAATGAACCATATGGTGTTGGTTTCTAAAATTGTTGTGTGAGGAGGCAGTGATGTTGACTTGTGTTCTATGTAGGGCCGGCTGAGAGCCTGTGCAGTCTGGCCTACTACACAGGACCTCCATATAACGAGGGTCTCAATTTGTTTATAATTAACCTGTAATTAATCATTATAAAAGAAAATTGCCTAACTTACATAATTATTATATTATTATTAAAATTTTTCTAACCCATTTCTCTTTTCACGGTGTACGTACAACTGTTATAAAAAAAGCATAAAGCAAAACACTTGGTACGCTTACAGCTGTATGGAATTGAAACAATAATGGAGTATATTTAATATACTTCAATTCAATTAACTAAGATTTAGTTTATCAAAAAAGAAAATGTCTTTCTCTTTTGATTGTTTATTTTATAAAATTTACTTTTTAATAATTAATTTATCCTTTTTTTTTTAATGTTAATTTACTAGTTTGTACTTTTATTTCCGAATTATTAATTATCTCTTAATTTTATTTATCTATTAAATTATAAAATTGTTTATCTAATTAAAATTCAATGATACAAATTTAATAGAATAATGAAAAAATTTAAACCTATTGTTATATTAATCATTCATTAAGCCTCACTAATTGCCTACTATGATTTAAGAGATTAGAAAAGTTTAATTCTAAAATAAACATAAAAAATTAGTAAATTCTATTTTGAAATTATTGATTAAAATATACCTCTTATTAATGTATTAACTAGAATATTTACAATTTAAATATAAAAAATAAAATAAATTTGTACTTTTTTTATACATAATATTTATTTTTAATAAGCACAAGGCCTCCAAATTATTTGAGACGATCCTGATTCTATGATGTTTTGACTTTGTTATGATGATTTGCATATTATGAGGCATGTGATGATGGATAAGACGAGGTAGAAATCGTATGATGAATGATGATGCGTTTTACTATCGTGTGTTGTTGCGGGTCATACATTCATAGCATTTATAGGACTTTTGTCCAGTGTTGGAAGGGCAGATGCCCAATGATGTTAGGACTGATGTGATGTCCAGTGTTGGCCTTAATCCCATTGTACAAATTAAGTGCGTTATGTTGTGCTCTGGTTCCAAGTGGAAATCGATCCTGTGCTGGGGATCTTTGGAGGAAGATGACTATGTCATCAATGATGATGAATTGGTACCACATCCATGAGTCTATTGATGTTTCATCTCATTAAATGTGGCATTGCATAATAACTGAGTTAAATGATGTACTTAATGTGATTCTTGAGTTGGAATATTGATGTGGATAATTGGAGATTGTTGATTAGCTATAGACATCATAGATGATATCGTGTTATTTTTGTCCTTATGCTATGACTACTATATCTATTACTTGTGTTTTTTATAATGATTGCGATTTATTCACCCTTTCTGTTTGAATGTTACCTCCACGTGGGTAATACGCAAGTAATCAGGAGTAGTCTGCTGAAGTCTAGACGATAGCTTCAGAGTGCGTCTATTTTAATTTCTTTGAAAGCATTTTGTTTACTCATAAATTAACCACAAACAATAAAAAAATATGTACCAAAGGAACATAAAAAAATCTCGAAAATCAGACTATATCCTAGGATCAATTTAGTCGATCATACGAATAACCAACAACTTTTGTTTTTGAAAAACTAGCGATTGTTTACAAAATTTCAGAGTAAACAGTTAGTAATATGAGTGGAACCCAGTCAAAAAAAAAATTAGTGGAACCAATTATCTTGTGGAGTATGAGCCAACTCCATAAGAACTTAACTAACTTTGACTCTACTAACTTTGACTCTGCTTATATTCAAATATTGCCTTCTCTAACATATTTGAATGCACTTGTTCACCTTCCAATATTTCATTTTTTTTTGTCTTTTCTCCATATTTTCCTTCCGTTTGCAACAAAATTACATTAAACTGTCCCTTAATCATCTGTTCTCCGATAATATCCACAAAATTTCAAACATTTTAAGCTACAATATGTTAGAGTGACGTCCTTTCTCCATATGCTATTTCCATGTTAACGATTTAGTTCACTTCTTTTAGTTGGCACTTGGCAGTAATGTATCCAGCACCATGAAGCTTTTCATTTCCCCCCAACTACACCTAATTAACCAAGTCTTAAGGAGCAATTTTTCCATTCCATTATCTACATCATATTGTTTTCTCTTTTTCTTCTTAGGTTTTGTTCCCTTTTGGAGACAGTTTTGGAATGTCTATTCTATATTTGATATAAGATGTAAAAAAGGTAAGTGAACAACATAATATTTTATGTTTTATATTTGTATATCGTATTAATCTAAATTTTATAGATAAATATGATGTTATAAATTAAACACTTCAGGAATTTCATTAACACAATTAAATAGCTTATAAATTTGAATTGTTCGATACTTATATATCTTTTTAAACTATAGAGGTATTCTACTCACAAGACTAAATGACACTAAAGGGTCAAAGATTAATTTGACATTAAATCTGAACAGGTAAAAGAATTGATAAAACAATCATAATAATTAAAATAAAATAATAAAAAAATATATATAGTTTATTTTTTTCTTAAAAAAAATAGTCATATGACCAATTGATCGAGTACTAATAATGGTTGAGATTTTGTGTCAAACTAAAATTTGACGCCTTAGTTTCATTTATCATATATATTAATTTCTCTTTCTTGATAAATTTAATGATAAATACTTATTTTTGTCACCTCCCATTTTAAAAATGCTCATACTTATACATCCTCTCTCTTTATATATATATCACTACGCCAAATTTAAGTTTTAGCAGCACACCTACTAAAGCGCTTCTAGTAAAAAGCGCTGTTATAGGTTGCACTAAAAACAAAATAAAAAAACACGCTAAAAAAGCGCTCTTAAAGGGGGGGGGTAATGAAAGCGCTTTTCAAAAGCGCTCTTATAGGGGGGGGCTATGAAAGCGCTTTCTAAAAGCGCTCTTAAAGGGGGGGGGGGGGGGGGGGTATGACAGCGCTTTTCAAAAGCGCTCTTATAGGGGTCTTATAGTGGGGGATATGAAAGCGCTTTTGAAAGCGCTCTTAAAGGGGGGGGGTTACAAAAGCGCTTTTTAAGAGAAAGCGCTGGCATAGATGGCCCTTCTAAAGCGCTTTTCAGAAGCGCCCTCGTAGGTGTTTTAAAATAAAACAAATTAAACTTGCCCCAATTAATTTCAGAAGCGCTTCTCAGTATCTTTCTCCTTCGCGACATAACACAGAATCCCTAAATCAATTTCTTCCCTAAATCAATTTCAATCCTCCGCCACGACCTGCCACGACCTTCAGCCGTCTCCGCCGCTTCAGTGCAGTGCCGTCTCCGCCGCTTCAGTGTCGTTCTCCGTTCTCCCTCCGCCTCTGGTTTGCTGCATCCCTTTAGGTAATTTCTATGTTGTCTCTTCTGCTTCTTATTCATATTGAATCATCTGGTTCATATCATTCTGTATTCTAGTGTTCTCTTCTGCTTCTTATTCATACTGCTTAGGTTTTTGAATATGCTGAGAGAGGATTCTGTATTCTAGTGTTCTCTTCATACTTCTTATTCATACTGCTTAGGTTTTAATCATTTTCAATTAAGCTGAAACATTATAGTTATTTTTACTAGTGTCGATTGAGTGGTGAAGTTGAGATATCATGCCGAAATATGACAATCAGATCGGTTATGCCGAAACATGCATCTATGGTGAATGAACCGGACGCTTACTTACTAATTTTCTTGTTACACTTGATGATATTATAACATGTCCAGGTGCATTTAGGGAAGAGAAATAGTAATTGATAGGATTGCATTTTAATGACTCTTTTTTGAAAATTCCCGGATTATATTTGGTTTGGAAATTGGATTCTTGTTGAAATATATTCATAAAAGAGTGAAGATAATTTGAGTGATTGTAGGTTATGTTGTGTGTAAATACAACACGACACCGACAAATTAGTGAAGATATTTTGAGTGCTATCTTATTGATTATTAAGATTTAATAGTATCCTTTGAAATTAACGATAGAATAACATTCTTATTAATTCAAAGCATGCATGCATGGAAAAGATATGTTAATTCTCATTACTTTCGTGATTTAGTGACTATTAAAAAATCACTTATTTGATAAAATAAAAAGCACTTATTTGAGTTAATAAATTTTGGTCAGTCATCTTCCTGTACGTGTTTAAGTTATTCCACCTAGTGGTATTTGATAATTAAACTTCTTATAAAATATTATTGACTGAACCGTGGCCATCCTTATCCTATCTATGCTTAGCCACTCTTACTTTTTGAAATTGAAAGTGAGATTTGTCTACTTCTATTATATTTTATGGTACTATTTATAGGGTTTTTTTAATGAGAATTGCACACTGTTTCATTATAGATAAGTCTCAGTTTGAGGCTTAGCAGTACTAGTATTATCTCTTTTTATTAATACTTGAAGACATTGAGACACAACAACCATATATTTTGAAGGCAGTTCATAAATGCTTTCACAAATGCAACCACTAACTAATGTTTTGTAGAACTAGAATCCTAATATATTCTTATTCCTCTGTAGAGGGTAGTTTTTGGTCTTAATAATGGTATTGAACAAATAGTTGAATATGCTACAGTTACGTTTGCATATACTTCCTTCACTTTTATAATATTTGTATTTAACTGCATCTTGTGTGTGTGTTTAATTTTACAGTTACTTTGAAGTCTCTGGTTTCTACTTGTACAACGCCGATTCAAACCTACCATCTCCCACATCAAGTCTAATTCAGGTTACTATCCCTTTCTTGTTGCTTATAGTTTGTTATTTTCTGCTTATAGTTTATTGTTTATGGTTCTATTTAATATCAATTTAGTGTCTCTCAACCAATTTTTTGGTTTGTGGACTTATATTACCTTGAAATAAGGTAATGTCTTCTTTAAGAAATCGGGTATTCTGATTAGGTATTCTATTATGATGATAGCTATTTATTATCTTGACAGAATTCCTTAGTACCTGATAGAGAAACCAAGAAGCATTTGTTTAGCTTAATTAAGTCATGGATAAGACATGGATGAGATCAAACCGATTGTCGAAAGAGTACGAGAAAGGGGTATGGGAATTCGTTGAGTTTGCGGTTAAGCACTCCGAAGACCCGCTTCGAATGCCGTGTCCTTGCTTGGGTTGCTGTTATGGGGATAAGGTTGACGGGAAACAGTTGGGATCCCATTTACTACGGTTTGGAATTGATAGAAGTTATACATGTTGGACAATGCATGGTGAGAAAAGTAACGGGAATGCTGGGTCGAGTTGTAATAGGAAGTATGCTTCAAACGACGATTGCACAGACACATACGATTGCGATCGAGTCGAGGAGATTGCAGAAGCGCTTGAAGAAGATCTTGCGGATTGTCCCAAAATGTTTGAGAGGTTGGTAAGCGATGCAGAGAAACCGTTGTATGATGGTTGTTCAAAATTCACAAGATTGTCTGCGGTGTTAAAGTTGTACAACTTAAAGGCGGACAATGGATGGTCGGATAAAAGTTTCACAGAGTTATTAGCCCTTATGAAAGATATGCTACCAAAGGATAATGTTCTTCCCAATCGAACGTATGAAGCCAAAAAGATGTTGTCCTCTATTGGCATGAGCTATGATAAGATACATGCATGTCCAAACGATTGCGTTTTGTTTCGAAACGAGTATGCAGCGTTGAATGAGTGTCCTAAATGTGGTGCCCCTCGATATAAGAAAAAGTTGTCTCCTGCTAAAGTCTTATGGTATTTTCCTATAATTCCGAGATTTAGACGCATGTATCGTAGTGAGACCGATTCAAGACACTTGACTTGGCATGCAGATGAAAGAATTATTGATGGAAAGTTGCGACATCCGGCAGACTCACCACAATGGATGAAAGTTGATACTGATTATCCTGAATTTGGAAAAGAAGCAAGAAACCTTCGGTTGTCATTGTCTACTGATGGAATGAACCCGCATGGTATTCAAAGTATCTCGCATAGCACATGGCCTGTGATTCTTATGATCTATAACCTACCTCCGTGGCTATGTATGAAGCGTAAGTACATGATGTTATCAATGCTAATTTCTGGGTCTAAACAACCAGGGAATGACATAGACGTATACTTGGCACCGTTAATCGAAGATTTAAAGTTTTTGTGGGACAACGGTGTGGAGGTTTACGATGGGTATAGGAAGGAAAGTTTCAACTTGAGGGCGATGTTGTTTGGAACAATTAATGATTTTCCAGCATACGGAAATCTATCCGGGTACAGCAATAAAGGTCAAAAGGCGTGTCCCGTTTGTGAAGATGAAACCGATACGACACGATTGGATCTTTGTCAGAAGAATGTCTTTCTCGGTCATCGTAGATTCTTAAATTCTAATCATCACTACCGTGGGTGGAGAAAAGCATTCAACGGAAAGGCCGAACATGGTACAGCCCCGCCTTTTTTGTCAGGTGATCAAATTTTTGAAAAGGTGAAAGATGTGAGCACTCAGTTTGGCAAGCCTTTTGCACATTCACTTGTCAAGGGTGGGTGGAAGAAGAAGTCCATTTTTTTTGAACTTCCATATTGGAAGTCGTTGTACGTAAGACATTTCCTGGATGTTATGCATATTGAAAAAAATGTATTTGACAGCGTTATAGGTACGTTACTCAATATACCAGGAAAGTCTAAGGATGGCGTTAACATAAGGAATGACATGGTAAACATGGGGATGAGAACTGAATTGAGACCCGTGACGAAAGGAAGACAAACATATCTGCCACCTGCTGTTTACACTCTATCTAGAAAGGAGAAGAAAACATTGTGTAAGTTCCTCAGTGCGAATGACTTAAATCCGAAATTTGCTAATTTGTCATATTTTGGGGTTATCGAGCGCATTTTGGTGTTTGATTACGCGAAGTTTCAGATTCCTGTATTTGGTTGCAAGTGGGTTGAAAATAATAGTGGCATACGAATGGATAAGTCAGGATTTTTGCAAGTGGATCTCAATAGGGTAGGGTACAAAGATGAGCCTTTCATTTTAGCCTCTCAAGCTAAACAAGTGTTCTATGTCAATGATCCGACAAGTACGAAATGGTCTATAGTGCTTTTATCTAACAAAATAGTAGATGAAAACATTGAAGATCAAGGTGATATTGGTGTTGGCATTGAATCTTGTACAAGAAACGATCAAAATGAGAATGAATCTTGTACTAGAAATGATCATAATGAGGGTATTTGGATCAATCCAACCGTTCGCGTTGTTAAGAGACGCGTAGAACACAATCCTACCAAGAAAAGAAAGAGACGTTAGTGATAAAGGTAATAGTATACATATTCCGACTAATTTGTTTTATTCAATTTGTACCGATTGTTTTAATCAATAGTATAGTACTTATTCAATTTTGGTGCATATTCTCGTTTTGTACATAACTTTTGAACCATGTATCCGTTTGTCGACTTCTTTACATGTAACTATACTATTTTGACGATTCCGGAGCTGCTCATGCACTTATATGTTCATTTCGGGACTGTTTTTTTATCGGTTTTGCTTCTGCCCGTAATCAAAAGTCGGGCTTAGGAACTGAATTTCGGAAAACCGACTTTATTTTTGAGTCCGTGGGGACGTTTTACCATAGCCATGTAAATTTCGTTCAATTCCGACAACTTTATTTTTTGACGCTTATTTTGATTTGTACCGATTTCGTTTCCGATTTACTTGTACATGCATGGTTTGACTTCCATTTTACTTGTATAGATTGTTAGCTTATTAATAGTGTACTAATGTGCTTTAGTTTGTTTGATACAGGTTAAATGGCTCCGGATAGAGATGCTCCACCTGAAAACTCACAAGAAAGAGATGCTCAAGAAAGAGATGCCACGGATACAAATGCTCCACCTGATACTGAAGCAAAAGAAGTTGCACGAGGCATCACTATCATGAAGGGAATCGTTCGACATAGAGACCAAAGATTAGTATACCGATTGGAATGGAATTCTGATAAACAAGCAATTGGTCCTAATTCTGCAAAGTTGACAAGTTATATTGGTACACTTGTTCGTATGCATATTCCGGTCTCCGTAGCTAAATGGAATCTGAAAAGCGAAGACTTGGATGTGAAAAAAAAAGCGATTTGGGACGAGCTTCAGGTATATATCATATATGGTTAATTGTTGTTATTATCTTGACGATAAATTGTTTAAATTACTTATACTAACACACTATGAGTATGTTTTTTTGCAGAGGACTTTTGAGATACCAGATGATCGTAGACGCTACATACTTGGTTTGGCCGGCAAAAGATATAGAGGGTGGAAAGCTTTTTTGACAAACACTTATCTTAAGGATAAAGATGGAAACTTTCTTGAAGAGGCACCGGGACGGCCAAAAAAGTATGAGATCTTCATTGGTGAAGAAGATTGGGCTAAGTTTGTAGAGCAAAGAGATGAAGATTTTCGGAAAAGGAGTGCCAAGAATAGTGCGAGAGCATCCAAACCCGCATATCCATACAAAAAAGGGCGTTTGGGATATGCACGCTTGGAGGATAAAATTGTAAGTAAATAGAAATGCGTTTTAATTAATTGTCTAAATGTGTTTTATTTGACGATTTTATCATTTGTGTCAATGCATAGTTAGAGGAGACTAAAAGTGAGGAAACCTCACTTCCTGAACATGTGTTGTGGAGGGAAGCTCGTGTGGGCAAGGATCATGCTGTCGATCCTGAAGTTCAGAGAGTTTTTACTGAATGTGTAAGTATAATACTGTGTCTTTAATTAAATCAAATGTTTTTTAATATATAAATGATTTTTTAATGTAAATGAATTACAGGAGACCTTGTCGCAATCGGCATCCACCGGTGAGGGGAGCGTACTTAGTAGAGCACTAGATGCTCCTGAGTATCCCGGTCGGGTGAGGGGTAAGGGTCATGGTGTGACTCCAACCTCTTTTTACAAGAGTCCTAGGAGAAGAAATCCTTCAAATGAAGAAGTGTTGCAAAAGTTGGCGGAATTGCAAGCACAAGTCTCTGAATTGCAAAGAGATAAAGAGGCGTATATGAGAGAAAAATGCAACACTTCATCGGTGAAAGAAACTAGTGATAAGGCTAGTATCAACTATCAAAGGAAATTTCCCGAGGTAATTATAATTTTTTTTCCTTTTAAATTGTTCTATTTTATTAATGATAATGACTTTATATTTACTATTGGTTTAGGGCATTTCATCTTGCCAACTATACTTATCGGAACCGAGTTATCGACTAGTTGGCAAGGGAAAAGTGCACAACACTTTGGGAGATTTACTTCACCATAGACCGCTCCCGGATGGACACCTGAAAGTATCGGTGGATGTTGTAGTAGATCATGATGCGATGCTACCGGTACCTGACATGGTCTCAGAGACGACATTGCTGCGAGATGCAATAGGATCATTTGTTGCATGGCCCTCGGAGCTCATTACCATTAGTGATGAGGTATATTGAAAACGATTATGAATCATTTAGTTTTCGAATGTCAATTCTAAACCGTTTATTAATTATTTTTTACATTTTAATTTTAGACTGCTCCTATAAAACCCACAGTTAAGGGTAAAGGGATTTTACAGGAGGAGGAGTCCGTTGCATCACTAAAAGAGGTACATTTAAAGTGTTAATAATTAATCTGAATCTAAATCTGCATGATTTTATATTTTACCTAACTTATATGATTTTTAGGCATCCGCTCGAGAGTCATAACAAGTGACGCAGCAAGTTCGTATCGTACCACCCACTGGTCCTCCGAAGCCAGCGGGAAAAAAAGGCGGTGCTTTTGTGCCTCGGTACCGGTCGACGCTCGCAACAATGGTTGATATGTCCGATTTGAAGGATGGTGCTTTACGTGAAATCGTTATGGATGAGAGTGTCTTCGGTATTGAATTCAAGTCACTTATTACACTTGATGACTTGGAGGAGATTTTTAAGCATGATCAACTAGGCGTCAATAACATGCACTCATACATCCGGTAATATTCCCTCATCCGATATATTATTTAATTAGTCCCACAATATAATTTATTTACACATTTCAATGAAAATAATTTAATGTTTATTATGTTTTTATTTAAGGTTGTTGTATGACAGAGTGTTGCGCGGGACTGCATTGTCTAGCAGATTCTGTTTCGTGTCCTCCGCCCACTGCAGCGGAATGGCAATTGCTTCGGAACCGGAATCAGTTAGACAGCGATTAGTCGATAGATTCATGTCCACCGGCAATACAGAATGTCTGCATCTTTGGGCGTATAATACCCGACCAGTAGGGTTAGTTTCTCATTCTTTGTTCATCTAATCTCTGTTTCTTTTGTGTATAGCAAAATTTTTATATAACCTATTGTTTTTATTTATAGAGCTGTTAAGTGCCAAATTGTAGTTATTTTGTGTATGGAAATAGTGGCACTTATCAATGCTTTTTATTAATACCGTTTGAATAATTCCCCGTTTTTGTGTAATTACGTTTACTTTACGAATACTTGTATTTTCATATACTTTTATACCGTTTGATAGTTTTGTTGTCTTTTTGTAGGTATTCTTGCGTTTTCGGAGCCTGGAGGAATAAAGTGTCGAAGACACGGCTGCGAGAGCAAAGAGGAAATAATTCTGCTGTTCTGGTGCAGGGCGCTTCGCGCGCTGTAGGGCGCGTCGCGCCCTCTTTGAGTTTGAAGAACATAAGCTGGCAGAAGTTAGGGCGCGTCGCGCCGGATTAGGGCGCGTCGCGCTCTAGGGCGGTTTGGTAAATTTATATAGGGCGCATCGCACTGAAATAGGGCGCGTCGCGCCCACTGCGAAACTCAGTTTTGTATAAATAGTTAATAACAGATTTTTTAGGTTTTTTATCACCTCTTCTTGACAAGTTGAGCTCTGATCCTTTTTTGGTAGTTTAGAGGCTTAGGAAACACCATTGGGTGCGACGTCATGTGGATTGATCATGGATCTGACTCGATTTCATTGTACCGGTGAGATCTTTCCGGTTCATCTTCTCTCTTCCCTTTGTTTCATTCCAATGGTGGGTGTTGTATGTATATTTCTACTCTTATTGTATGTATATTTGTGGATCTTGGGATCGTTTATATATTCGCTTTACAAATCTTCATTGTTGTTCTTGATCTTTTTGCTTAAATGCTCTGGATTTGTGTTGTTGCAGACATGGACACCATAGATCTTGATTAGGAATGAAAGCTGTTAGTTTCTGGGTTGCAGACATGGATTCAGGACTAACAATCTTAGTGGGTATCGAGTCTAATGCCTCCGTGTTGTTTGTGTCGGTGGAGAAATCGCTGATGTGAATAGTACGGTTGAGCTTTCGTCGGTGTTGCAGACATGGGCACCGATGCGGCATCTCGAGTGATGCCCGGTGATGTTGACGCGTATTGTGAGTGTAGAGCGATAGATCTTCAGATTTAAGTATTCGACGGGTAGAACGAAATGCAATTCCATAACTCTTTCTCTTAGACTATTGAGATTGTTTATCTGCTTTTATTTACTTTTCCCGCATTTACCTTTCCGCACCCAATTCATGAAACTTAGAACGCGAGATAGTCGAACGGCAGTTCTTCTCACCAATCTCTGTGGACACGATAAATCCCGGATGAATATTTCCAAAACTTTTGTTGCTTGCCGCTTTATCGCCACAACAAAATGGCGCCGTTGCCGGGGATTGGTTGAGATTAATCGCATTGCGATGGTTTTATGTTTTAAGTTTCGTATAGTTTTGATTAAGTGTTTGGGCAGGTCATTTTCTTTAGGTTGCGTTTGAGGCGAAAGCATTGGCGTACCGCGAGGAAGTTTCTTACCATTCGCGAAACAATAAAGGCGTCGAGCTAACGACGTTAAACGAGCGCTTGTTGGGAGGCACCCCAACGGTTTTATTTTTCTGTTTTTCTGTAATTGAGTTGTGTAGGTGTTAAGTGGTGGCTCACTGGAAAATCTGTCTTTTTAGACTGGTCTGGTTTTTCTGGTGTAGCGCGTGTCGCGCGCTCATGGGTGCGTCGCGCGCTGGGTTGCTTTTGGCCAGTGACCTCTTTTTAACGGGTCACTCGGCTCGCCTTTTTCCCACTTACACCAAGGCTTTATAGTATAGTATTTTATCGATTTATTTTTAATTCTTTTGTTTGTGTTTAGACTCAAATTTTGGCCCGATTACTTGGAGTCGCATTTGGTAATTCTTCGATTTTGATTGATTCAACAAGCCGGTTGTGCGGTAATGATTGATCGAATTTGTACGTTGCAAGGTACTCGTTTATCGCTTTCTATAGCATAGCATGTTTAGGAGACTTTTCATTTGTACAATTTTCATACTATTCATTCTTTTTGCATAACTTGCTCATGACTTGAATCACAATTAGTTTCCCCTTTTTACCATAAATGTGAGGTGGCTTTCCATTGTGTATATATGTGAGTGACCGACAGTTCTTGTTTTAACTGGATATTATTATGTTTAATCTTTCGTCTGTATCGATTTTGTGAATGCACGAAAGTGATCAAGGCACTTGTTTGATTTTGAGCACAACTACCATAAGTCAAATGTCATTTTACCTTGTGAGTGTGTGACCATTCGTACCCCCTTTGAGCCTTTTTGTCATTGTCCATTTTGTTTTTGAACTTGAGACATAGTTCACCCTTTTTGATGGATTTTGATTATCTTTGTTTTCTTGACCTTAACTATGATGTTTAGTTGGATTTTTACCTTGCCTTAGAAAGTAGGGAGTATTCACTTTATGTTATGGTTGAATTCAAGTTGGGGAGAAGGTGTTTGCCTCTTTATGTTGTGATTGATGTGAGGTTAAGAAAAGAAAAAGAAAAAGAAAAAAAAAAGTGAGAAAGAAAGAAAAGAAAAAGAAAGAAAAAAAGAGAAAAGCTTGAAAAAGAAAAGAACAAAAAGAGTTTTGAATAAGAGTGTGCTAATAAGTTTTGTGTTTGGTGTGAAATTTGTGATGAAGAGAAAAGTTGGATTGAAATTGTATTGTTTGAAACTTTGTGGAAGTAATTACTCCCTTAGGTTTAGGCAAGTTTTTGTTTCGATTAGCTTTAGGACTTATCACTTGTTTGTTAACCGAGCCACATTACAACCTTGAAAGCCCTTGTGATTCGTGTCGTTGCATTTTCAATACTATTTTTAGATGAACGCATAATTTTGTCTATTATTTGCAAGATTGTTGGATGAGTGTTCAAAGTCCTCACCTTTCTGTGTTTTTCATCTACCGATGAGTTTTTGCTTGACGTGATTCGTGATTGAGCTTGTTTTTGTTTAGAATGTTTTGTATGATTTTTATACTTAGGAATCGTTTCATTTTCATGTTGTCGTTGTAGGATAGTGGTAAGTGTTTACTTTGTTCGTACATTTTTGTTTGAACCGTACAATTGTTTCGTTTTTCTAAACTTTGTTGATTCTTGATTCTTTGGATTTTTACTTTTGCGATTTGAGTGTTTGGCCCTGTTTGAGGATAAACAGATTCTAGTTGGGGAGAGTTGTTAAGTGCCAAATTGTAGTTATTCTGTGTATGTAAATAGTGGCACTTATCAATGCTTTTTATTAATACCGTTTGAATAATTCCCCGTTTTTGTGTAATTACGTTTACTTTACGAATACTTGTATTTTCATATACTTTTATACCGTTTGATAGTTTTGTTGTATTTTTGTAGGTATTCTTGCGTTTTCGGAGCCTGGAGGAATAAAGTGTCGAAGACACGGCTGCGAGAGCAAAGAGGAAATAATTCTGCTGTTCTGGTGCAGGGCGCTTCGCGCGCTGTAGGGCGCGTCGCGCCCTCTTTGAGTTTGAAGAACATAAGCTGGCAGAAGTTAGGGCGCGTCGCGCCGGATTAGGGCGCGTCGCGCCGGATTAGGGCGCGTCGCGCCGGATTAGGGCGCGTCGCGCTCTAGGGCGGTTTGGTAAATTTATATAGGGCGCGTCGCACTGAAATAGGGCGCGTCGCGCCCACTGCGAAACTCAGTTTTGTATAAATAGTTAATAACAGATTTTTTAGGTTTTTTATCACCTCTTCTTGACAAGTTGAGCTCTGATCCTTTTTTGGTAGTTTAGAGGCTTAGGAAACACCATTGGGTGCGACGTCATGTGGATTGATCATGGATCTGACTCGATTTCATTGTACCGGTGAGATCTTTCCGGTTCATCTTCTCTCTTCCCTTTGTTTCATTCCAATGGTGGGTGTTGTATGTATATTTCTACTCTTATTGTATGTATATTTGTGGATCTTGGGATCGTTTATATATTCGCTTTACAAATCTTCATTGTTGTTGTTCTTGATCTTTTTGCTTAAATGCTCTGGATTTGTGTTGTTGCAGACATGGACACCATAGATCTTGATTAGGAATGAAAGCTGTTAGTTTCTGGGTTGCAGACATGGATTCAGGACTAACAATCTTAGTGGGTATCGAGTCTAATGCCTCCGTGTTGTTTGTGTCGGTGGAGAAATCGCTGATGTGAATAGTACGGTTGAGCTTTCGTCGGTGTTGCAGACATGGGCACCGATGCGGCATCTCGAGTGATGCCCGGTGATGTTGACGCGTATTGTGAGTGTAGAGCGATAGATCTTCAGATTTAAGTATTCGACGGGTAGAACGAAATGCAATTCCATAACTCTTTCTCTTAGACTATTGAGATTGTTTATCTGCTTTTATTTACTTTTCCCGCATTTACCTTTCCGCACCCAATTCATGAAACTTAGAACGCGAGATAGTCGAACGGCAATTCTTCTCACCAATCTCTGTGGACACGATAAATCCCGGATGAATATTTCCAAAACTTTTGTTGCTTGCCGCTTTATCGCCACAACAAGAGCACACTGGTTGCTGCTTGCTATCAACCCTATAAGGGAAGTCGTGTATTATCTGAATTCGGTAAATGGTGAATGGACCAATTATCCGGCCATGAAGGACATCGTTGATTTGTAAGTGGGATCGTTCTAAATATATATTCGTGTATATTTATATATATATTTACTTATTTGTGGGATTGATCTAAACATATGCTTTTATATATTTGTTAATTAGATCAATACAAGTGTTCCGAAGTCAACGGGACGCACAGGTATCCCGAACTAAATCTAGCAACATTACTTGGATCCAAGTGCAGGTACATTATTTTTCACAATGTTGCTTATAATATATTTATGCTACTTGATAAAACAATGCACAACTATAGAATCTTATTTGTTTTTCTATGTAGTGTCCGCAACAGAAAAACAGTTACGATTGCGGATACTTTGTATTGAGGTTTATGAAAGAAATCCTTCAGGCAAATCAATTAGAGATTCCGCTCACGGTATGAATTTATAACTTAAGATAATTTCATATAATTTATTACATTTAACTAAATGTATCATTCATATTTTGTTTTTGTTTTGTAGTACCTTGACGAATTCCGTGCCGCTGGATACCCGAAACTTAAGTTGGAAGAAATAAAAGAGGATTTGTGTCATTTTTATATTAAGCGCTTTTTCATGTAGGATTTGTGTCGAATTGAAGTACTATAATATTATTGATGTTGTAATGATGTATATATATAATTTTGGATATTATAATGGTATTATATTAGTATATATATATATTGTCTTACTGATGGCTGAAATAATATCGTCGAAAATAAATTACAGGTCGAAAATATTACAGGCTGAAAACATATTACAGGTCGAAAATATTACAGGTCGACTGGGAGGATTAAATTACAGGCTGCACATTAAAATACCTCATTTAGCTACTAAAGCGCTTTCTAAAAAGCGCTCTTAAAGGCCCACATACTAAAGCGCTTCCTTTTAAAAGCGCTGCCAAAGATTAATAAAAAAGCAAAAAAAAAAAAAAGCAACATACTAAAGCGCTTTTGTAAAAGCGCTCTTATAGGGGGGGCTATCAGAGCGTTTTTTCTGGAAAAAGCGCTCTTAAAGCCCACCCTATAAGAGCGCTTTTACAAAAGCGCTTTAGTATGTTGCGTTTTTTTTTTATTTTTTACTCTCACAGGGGGGCCTATCACAGCGCTTTTCTGGAAAAAGCGCACTTAAAGGGGGGGCCTACCAGAGCGCTTTTTCCTGAAAAGCGCTCTTAAAGGGGGGCCTACAAGAGCGCTTTTTCCAGAAAAGCGCTCTTATAGGGGGGCCTACCAGAGCGCTTTTAAAAGCGCTTTCGTAGCCATGCCAGCGCTGGCTTTGGCAGCGCTTTAAAGCGCTGTTAAAGGCCAAAAAAAGCGCTTTAAAAGCCCTTCCTCGTTGTAGTGTATATATATATATATATATATATATATATATATATATATATATATATATATACACATATATACATATATATATATATATACATATATATATATATATATATATATATATATATATATATATATATATATATATATATATATATATATATATATATATATATATATATATATATATATATATATATATATATATATATATATATATATATATATATATATATATATATATATATATATATATGATTGACTAATATTATTCACATGACTTTGATTATGGCATACTCCCTTCCAAAGGTATAAACGCGCTCTTACGGAAAAAAAACAAAACAAATGGTCATCATCAGTGATATTTGTTATAGTGTGAAACGAAGCAACGAATTCACATGGAAATAGGGACTGCCATTTAATTAAGAAAGTTGTAGTTTTATTTATGAAATGATTTTAAGAAGCATTGCGTTTTATGGAAGTGGTTTATATTATAAAAATGAATGAATCCAAAAAAAAAAGAACAGTGTGAGTCAAACAACAATGTTACTAAATAGCCTAAATAATAAAAATTAATATATCAAGTAAGTGCAAGTTACAAGCTAATTAACAAGAATAAAAATGAAAGTAAATATTCAATACTTAGAAAATATTTAATTAGTTGGACCAACGTATGATCTATTTTAATGAGGAAAACTCTCACAACTAATAAGAGTTCAAACAAGAGATTAATTTATTAAAATTATCTCAACAAATTCATAAGAAGATTTCTTAGTTTCTATGAATTTATGACCAAAGATTTTAAACTTTCAATACATGAGCAAGTCAATCCCAATATATTTAAAAGTGTTTCTCAATATTTAGATTACAATACACTATAACATGGAAGGCCTACGAAAGCGCTTATTTTGGGCTTTAAAAGCGCTTAAAAGCGCTGTGAAAGCCAGCGCTGGCGTAGGTAACAAAAGCGCTTCTGAAAGCGCTCTAGTAGACCCCCCCTATAAGAGCGCTTTTCTGGAAAAAGCGCTCTGGTAGACCCCCCTATAAGAGCGCTTTTCTGAAAAAAGCGCTCTGGTAGCTCACCCTATAAGAGCGTTTTTTCCAGAAAAGCGCTTTGGTATCCCCCCTATGAGAGCGTTTTTTCTGGAAAAAGCGCTCTAATAGCCCTCCCTATAACAGCGCTTTTTACAGAAGCGCTTTCGTAGGTTGCGTTTTTTTTTTAATTTTTTATGCTTTTTTTTATCGGTGATGGTCTTCGACTAACTACACCATTACAAAAAAATCTTAACCAACTTTTTAGTAAACACACTAACATTGAAAATGCATGGAGTTGAGAATAAAATCACGATACCAATCCTCAAATGAAAATAAAATCAAAGAACTCAATTTGTTACACAATTTAAGAATCGGAATATAGAAAATTAATTTCAACACATGATTTATTCGATTAAACAAAAACCGGGCAGAAACTATACATAAACAATTAGGTTCATTACATACACAATCCAATCAAAATTATCAAAATGACAGGTTTTAATTTATGCATTGTGAGATCATCTTTGAAGTCGATTATGTTGAATTTGAACTTGACTTACCAAAGAAATAAGAGGGGTTATTGGTGCCGACAACGGATGATGCTGCTTTCATGTTCTTCGAATCGGTGATGGCCTTCGACTAACTACACCAATACAAAAAAAGTCCCACACTATCACCTTAGATCTTAAGGAGGTGATTGACACTTAATTAACTTTTAAGCCCTCTTCCCCCTCCTAAAATAAAACCAAATAAGAAACAAAATGTTAGTGAATCCACTCTTTTTGATCAACTATAATTTCAACAGGAAACAAAACTAAAAGTCTATTTCAATAAAACCTACACCCTAGAGAAACTAATTACATTTACTATATGTTAATAGAATTTTATTTAAAACCTTTAGAAATTGTAACACGTATAATTTTAAGTAACTTGGATTTATCCACATACCAGTATTATTTTGCATTTATTAAATAGTTACAATTGTAAATATAGTTAGCCCTGCATTAAGTATGATTACACTTAGTGACTTAAGCATTAAAAAAACAGAACCTTATGAACCCACTGAAATTAAAGTATAGTTAATGCTAAAGTGTGGTCCATTCAAAGATACAACAAGGTTGAAATTAAACTAGAATTTGATTAGTCATACCACTATGAGATGATCTTCTTTCTTGCAAAGAGACAAAACCTCCTTCAGTATGCAACTTCAGGTCCCTGCAAATTTGCAACTTTAGGTCCCTGCAAGTTTGTAACTTCAGATCCCTGCAAGTTTGCAACTTCAGGTCCCTGCAACTTTGCATCTTCATTTCTTCCATCATCTATTTTGTTCATCTGTTTGTAGCAGCTCACTATATTCTTATCTAACTCATCGTAGTCTTCCACTTTATTCAAACGCTTTAAATCAAGGTCGATAAAATGCACCTAACACTTTATTCAAACGCTTTAAATCAATGGTCCTCCGAGTGTGAGAGAACCATTCAAAAATACACGGAAATTGTTTTGAGGGGTAGTAAAGAGATTTTTGATAGCTTTATGAACTCTTTCCTTTGATTCAGAGAACAAATCAAGAGGGTTGTACACACTGCGTTGTGAAATCTGCATACATATTGAAACTTTTCAAACAGGTATAGTTCTAGAAAAAATAACGGATACTGTCTCATGATACATCAATAAAAAAATAGATGATTAAGTGCTGGCTAGAAGCTATAGAACCACCATCCAAATTTATATTTTATAGGATGTAGATATACCTCTCCGCGTTGCAATTTCAGAGCTTGATGCATTTCGAATCGAGTTATCTTCTTTTTTATAGCAGTTCCTTCATTTGAGGAACTGTTAGTTCCAATCTCATCTACCTCAGAACCATCAACGCTGACATTATCTGTTTCCGTGTTGCGTGTAGTCGGGCTGTGACTCTTTTTCCCAAACTTCAGAAGCATTTTTTGAACTATGCAGAGACTTGACTACCACTCTGGTGTTTGGCAAACACAATCAACATCAGTCTGAGACACATAGAGGCTAAGGCTAGTGCTTTCCATCTTGAACAATAAGAGCAATTACAATGATAACACAAAAATTAACTTAACCGTTAAAATGCAAGGACTAAAACTTAATGACTAGGAAATTAAAATATTAAATCAAAACCTCAAAGCAGGAATGGTGAGGGAACATATAACACAATAACACAAAAACCAGGCACATATTACATCCCTTGAAGCATGGCTTTTTTCTTCAATGACTCTAAAAAACCAACCACAGTAACAAAATTCATACCAACAGTTTCTCAAACAGAAAAACGAGCGAGTGAATTCGCAAATTAGGCACATGTGGTTTGAAACATCGGCCACCGCATCGACCACCGCGTCGTTGGGTAAATTGTTGGTGTCACGGGAAGAAACCAGTGCATGCTGCAAATTATCGTGTGGCTGCGTCTCCATGAGAAGCCCTACAACCGCATTCAAATTTCATTTCACAAACACATTCAATTCAAAAAATTTCCCCCTTTCACTGTTGCATTCATCATAGAAATAGCTCAGATAACCAGAAATTCACACAATCACAGCTCCAAATAAAATGAATTTGCATAACCACCAGGTTCAAACAAACACTTGACCAATTTCAACAAAAAGAAACGGAAGTTAGAAATTCTAAATTACATATCCAGCACAATTGAAAAAACAAGCAGATAATCACATGAGAACCTATACACAAGCAACCAACCACTGGAAAAACAAAAAAAATGCAAAAAATTGGAACCAATAGAAAGACGAAGAACACTAAACAATAGAAAATGAAAATCAAAGTGAAGATGTGTTCGAGAATTACCAACGACGCTGGATCCCTCGGAACCCATTGTGAGGGTGAATCAGAAGAGCTACGATTTCTGGAGTTCTAGAGAGAGAAACACAGTGACTTTAGGTTTCTTCGTCGGAGAGAGTGTTTCAGCGTCGGAGAATAAGAAGAATATACTGAGGAAATATGGAAGGCGAAAAACAATGACTTTAGGGTTTCAGTGTCGGAGAAGAAGAGGAACTGAGGAAAAACGCTGCGAGAGAGGAAGAAGTAAAGTAGCTGAGGGACGGCGGAGAGAGGGGAGCGGAGCTGGAGAAGAAGATTTGTATTTAGGGAATACTGAAAATCGTGAAAATGAATTAGGGATTTTGTTTTTTTTTTTAATTTTTTAATGGCCTAAGGCAGCGCTTTTTAGGAAGCGCTTTCATATTGGGACCTTTACCAGCGCATTTCAAAAAGCGCTTTGAAATGGGGGTCTTTACCAGCGCTTTTTGAAAAGCGCTTTCGTAAGGGGACTCTTTACCAGCGCTTTTTTTAAGCGCTTTCTAATGTTCCCCTACAACAGCGTTTTTTTCCCTTGTGTTTTAGTTTTATTTTTAGCGAAACCTATAGCAGCGCTTTCGTAGATGTGCTGCTAAACGCCAAATTTGGCGTAGTGATAAGAAGATCATCAAATAATTAAAATAGAAACTTTAAGAACTCATCTCTTTATCTCTCTCTAAAAAGATTCATATCACAATAAAAATGATCTCAAACAACTCAAGTATGACACATAGATTGAGACATCTTCCTCACAGTCATGCCAACTGTTTCATGTATGCCCAATAAAACTATGTACGTCTGCCTCGAAACATACCTCGTCCACGAGGCGGATGAGGAAAAATCAAAATATTGATAAAACAATACATCACCTGCCTCACGACTCGCGTCGGATGCCTTATAGATGAGGTTGAACCCAAATAGTAAACTTTGTTGAGATTCTACAAGGAAATCATTATACTTTTCCACTCCTCTTTAATTGACGGTGGTATCAACTTAAACATCAGCCACCTTGTTTTTTAATCCTTCCTTGATTAATTTTCAATAACAAGTCTAAACAATGTTTGAACATTGACCTTCGAATAATTTGGTGAACACATCTACCGCATTGTCATCTAAAACAACCTTCTCAACCACAATCTAATTGTATTCAGTCATGTCACTATTAAATTGTAACATATGTCAAGGTGCTTTGTCATTTCAAGATACATTTGATGATTTGCTAAAGAAATTGCACTTTTCTATCACAATATGTTTTCACACTTTATAGAGTGATTTTTGACTCCTCAAACATACTTCTTTAACCATATGTCTTCTTTCAACCCTTTAACAAATATAACATATACTCTCGAGTTGAAAATAATGCAATAACATATTATTGATTTACCTTCTAAATTATAGTCGTTCCAAACAACTTAAACACAAATCCAACAAGGATTTTCTAGTGTTCACATTTCCCACAAAAAATATTTAGTTCACAAGTGAAGCAATGAAATAGTATCCAATGAAAAAAATTTGATAATTGATTCTGCATCTTGTTTCTATAATTTTACTACAAGGTTTACCTTAAAAAACTCTGATGTCTAAGTCAATGACAATTGAAAGTGAGAGATATTAGGGTTAGAATAACGTGTACATGAGTATGGAGTCTTTGTTGGAGTTTATACTATGGTTTGATTCCATAAGACTTTATTCTAAGCGACACCTATATTAAGGGACACACATACTCAAATTATGACTTGGCTTGATTAGACAATTCCCTTAGTTTTATGGAGCATTTATACTCTTGATCACCTTAATAACCCACCTCGTCCGACCTTCATAGAGTGGACATCATCTCAGTACAGAAAATTGTTAATTCTCAATTTTTATGATTGACATTATGTTTGGTAAAACTAACTTATGAAGAAAAATGTTAAACAAGATGTTTTATTAACTGGAGAAACATGTAGAGCAATATGTCCTATGCAAGATCATACAACATCGCGTTTGTGAATAGATGAACATTTGGAATCTGTTTGATGTTATATGAGTAGGGGATTATGAGTATATGATTCTTTTGAAAAACAGAACTGTTTAGGATGGATTTCCGGGCGAAAACATGGTTGTGACAGTAGCGAAACAACTGCAGAATTTTTCTACATAATCGACAATGCGCTTAGCAAGCAGGCTCCGCTTAGTGAGCTCTGTCATGAAAAGTTTTATTTTTGCGAAACAGAATCGGGTCTTGGACAATAGTGATTTATCATGAATTTAGGTGAATTTTCCAGAATTTACTGGGGTCGTTTGAATGGTTTTTGAACTGATTTGGATGAAAATTGATTACTTGAATGTTCTACGCTTTTGTGTTAGAAGGGATGTTTGCTTGAGTAAGATATTAGAGCCTGGTTGGTAACCGTTGTTTGTGATTGTATGATGTGGTTTTGCGATGACGAAGAAGCAATGACCTATGTTGGCGTTTGTTGAAGGTTTATGCCTTAAAGTTGCATATTTGTGATGTTGCATAGATTGCATTCGTGATGGGGGGCTTATGCTCTGTAAGATGGCCTGGATTGACAAATTCAGATGAAGACTTAGGCCTTGTTGCTATCTCTATTTATTGGCAATTGAGATGGGAACTTATCGTCTTGTTGGTACCACATGCATTTGCATAGTCGTTGGTCTCATTGGATTTTACATGATGATGAATGATGATGAGTTATTTTGTGATGAATCTTTGTATAACAGTTGATGTGATGATGATCTATTGTTGTTGTTGTGGCTTGCTTGTATACTACTTGTTGATGAATGATGATAATGATGCTTGTAAAGTGGTGAAACATGTATGCCTTTATTCTTCATATACTTGTTATCATACGCTTCTTTATATTGTTATGATATCTCACCCCTTCTATTTGAGTGTTACCCCTATGATGGTAACGTGTATGTGATCAGGAGTGAAGGATGTTTCCTTCTGTTAGTTCAAGTCGGCGTCGTTGCTTTGATACGTAACACCAGAGGGGGATGAATGTTATTTGTTTTTGTTGTTGGATCTTATATTATTGTTGAACCTTTGTTAAATGTTGATGTTGACTATTTATCGTACCAAATTGCTATGTTGGTTTTTGTTCAAATTATGAATGATTTTCGCTGCGTAATAAAAGATGTTTTTGAAGACTGTATTGTTTTGATCGGTTCGTCCGTCTTAAATGTGTTACGTGTCTGTTATTAATTGCGAGCAAGCGTTATGTTTTTGAAAAATGTGACATCCTGGTTTGTGTTGAATGAAATTTTATTACTTTGATTTTATAAATTATTCGTCGGGGTATATTAGGGTGTTACATTGAGTATACGTGATTGATTGGAGAACTTTTTGAAATGATCTAAATTGAAGTAGGGAACGAATGTGATTATCAGAAAATAGAGAAAAAGGTGTTGTCATTAGGAACGGTAATGTCATTTATATTGAAATTTCTAGGTTACAAGCGAGTTCCTTAAGGACAAACAACAATGTAAGTCTGGGATTGTGACGACTCTCTGTCACCATGTAACTTTCTTGTCATTATTTGATGTTATTTGAGTTTAATTTGTAATAGTTTAAGAGAAAAATACAAAGCAAATGAAGAAACAAGAGAAAGAAAGATATATGAAGAAATAGGAGCAAAAATAGTGCAAATAGCCCCTGGAAAAATCATGTGCATATCGTGCCACGATGGACGCGATTTTCACCATATCATGCATGTCACGATTAAAGAAAAATTATGACACATCAAAAAAGATGAAACATAGCTTTTTGAAAAGGGATTTTCCATACACAAATTTTCACAGAGTTGACGGTTGAAGCACATAGTGGAGCTCTGGAACGAGTGATTTTCATCATTCGAAGACCAATTCCTTGCCGGAATTTCATGTACTTTTTCTCTATCTCTCTTGTATGAATTTTGCTACCATGAGTAGCTAATATACTTTTGGTTATGTTTTTGGAGATGAACCTGTATTTGATCTGCCAGACAATATGAGTATTTTTGTATTATTTGCTTAAATTGATATTGTATGTTTATTCAATTACTTTCTTATGCATTCCTTTTTATGTGTTGACAGACGCATAGATTGAACATGGATTATTGATCCTAACCCTATACGTTCGATCTAGAGTAATTGTCCGCCTTGATAAAAGCTTTAGAGATAAACAATTATAAGTCGCAGCCATGAATTAACGATTTGTGATTGTCTAATTTATCTTCTAAGAGGCCTAAGGAATTAGGGAACTTTAATTTAAATTAGTGAGTTATACGCCAAGGAATTGAGTACAACGGTCGTGTTTGTACGTGGTCGGCATGCAAGATTTATCGATAGCAAATAAACACACTCATTAGCAGTGATACTTAGGGAATTTGAGTAAAATTTAATTGTTAGTTAGTCTCATTTTTTTTTCATATTCGTATGCATATTTGTGTTTACTAAATCCAATTTCACACCCCAATTTTACTTTCTAAAACACATTTAGATTGTTTCGTTAAAATAACACAATTTCTGCGAAGACAAACTTAAATTATTATTAGTTCCGAACACATTTAATACACTTGTTAAATTATTCTCAATTCTCGTTATCATTCCAAATAAAAAACGCTGTAAATTTTTAATCTCATGCAAACAAACTTTAAAATATTAGTAGTCACTATAGTATAAATTAGGGAGGACTTCAATGTCAACTTAAGAGAGAGTTACCTCTTTTATTTTAATTAACTAGTTTAATGTTTGTGAATTTAATTTTAGTGGAATCGAATACAATTATTAAATCTTAAGGAAACAAGAAATTAAATTTGCTAGTGGGATCCTTCCTAAGATTGTTGTTGGATGCACTGAGTTAAGCTCAGAAACATGTAACTGACGAATGATATGGAGTAAGTCTTCTCCCTCTTGTAAAACATTGTGAAACATCATACATAGTAATAAGTAATGAAAATATACTAAATAACAATATTTATTGTATATTCAACAAAATATATAGTAAGTATCCAATTATAGAAATTTTTTACAAATTTCAAACCTAATTTTCGTCACAATGAAGTTTGATTACAAAATGCGGTGAAATAGATAAGAGAAACAATAATTTTCTTTTAATCAACTTAAAGAACTGTATATAACTTGGAAACAGAATAATTTACTTCTCAGGATATAACTAGGATATGTTCAACACTCATTAATGAAATTAATTCACTAATAATAATAAGAATAAATAAATAACAAAAATAATTTATCAACTAAAACCCTAGACTGAAAGAATAAATTAAAGTTACAAAGAGAATAACCAAAACCTATCTGCTTACAAAGAAAAAAAACCTAATATATTGTCAATCATCAAAATGGAGAGTTTATCATAAGGATGTAACCAGGAAAAATATCATCCGGATCAATAATTTCTGGATTCGAGAACAAGATAAACGGATCATCGCATTTCTCCGCTATGCTATCAATGGTTTCTCCTTTTTTTACAACATAAAATTGATCACATGGTAGACCATCCCATGCGTAGTGATTGACCTTACTCCCTTTTGCACCACTAACCATAGGAAGTGCCTGTGCTGCAATTACCAGTATGATAAACAACCGTAAAATTGATACTTTCATGTTAGCCATGTAACTTTCTTATACAAAGAAGGAAGAGGGTGCTCGTTGTTTAATTTAATTGTGGGATTATAATGCTTTATATAGTATTTAGAGTACAACTAAAACCTATATTTACGTAATATATATCTGTTTTCACTAGAACTATCCGCATAATACTCCCCATAAAAAAACTAAGTTGTGGATAATTTTCCAACGTTTATTTTCGATTATTGTTGTATACAATTGGATGATTATATATAACTACTTTTAAAAAATATGTTAAGAAAAAAAATCATAAATTAAGAAATTTTGTAACAATAAAAAAATTGGACTAAAAATAAACTTTAATAAAATAAAATAAAATAAAATTAAATACTTTCAATCAAATATTTTCATGTAAAGTGGAGTAAATTATTTACATAAGTGAAAGCATTATCAATTAATGGTTATTACTATTACCCCCTTATCATATAGGTCATTTATGGTTTACTCTTGTAATTTTTTTTTTTTAAAATAATCTTACCAATTCAAAAATATACTAACAATTTACTCCCTAAAGTCAGGTTTCCTACAAATTTTCTTTCGAATTTTCATGCAGATTTTGACTTTAGGAGCTAAATTTTTAGTATTTTAAAATGGCAAGATTGTATATTTTTTTAAATTTCGTGAGAGTAAACTAGACATGATTTATATGATAAAGGGATAAAATGGTAATAATCCTTGATTAATTTAGTAATGATAAAGTGTTAATTTTATGAGGGCTGTTAACTTACATGAGTGTGAATAGAATGCCCTAATTGGAAAAATAGGATTAAAGATTGGATATTGTTGGAGCGGTAAAGTGGCAAGCAACAAAAGTTTTGGAAGTATTTATCCGGAAAATTATCGTGTCCACAGAGATTAGTGATATCGAACTGCCATTCAACAGTTTTCAAAGTTATGAGTTTGGATTGAATTGGTTAAAACATAAAAACGGAAAAGTAAACACCAATACAAAAGAATTCATTCTTCAGAAAGAAAAGACTTATCAAGCATTGTATATAATCTACTTCTCACAAACTTAAACTTATCGACTAGTTACACTCAACCTACAGTACTCGTCAATGTCATCCGGCATAACTCACACCCTAAGTCATTTCTAACCCAAAGTAGAGAGGACTATTATATCATCTCGGCGACGATCTCTCAGCACACCTCAATAACACAGCAGACATTCATATCAATCGTATCGACGATCTCTCAACCGACACAACCAACACGGAAGCATTAAGCTTCGACACCCAAAAAGATTGTTAGCTCTAAATCTATCTCTAAAATCCAGAAACTAACAGATAATCATCCTAGATAAGGATTCAAGAAGTCTATCTCTAAAATAACCCAAATCCCTAGCACAGAGCAAAAATCTAAGATACCGATCAACAAAGATTTGTAAAGAAAGCTTTATATAACACCATGATCAACAAATATACATGAGTTCAAAGTAAATATACATACAAAACCCAACTAAGAGAAATACATAGAGAGAAACAGAGAAGAAACCACAAATCTTCCGGTTTGTCAGCGCCGATTGATGAGCAATCCACCTCCGAATCACCGAATGCAAGCCCATAGTTGTTACCTAAGCTAATCCTAAAGAAAAATGGGTGAAATTGGCATGGGAGCACAAAAATTCCCAAAACCAATCACACAAAACCTAAAATGTTCTAAAATGAAACTATATACAAATTCTGCTACACGACTTTCGCCCGACGAGCCAATTGCTCCGCCCGGCGAAACCTTTATTCCTGGCCACACAACCTCTGCCACATCAATAAGCTGGCAAAATATCTTCTTTCGCCCGACGAACAAAATGCTTCGCCCGACGACTTCTTCTTCTTCTGCCCGACGATCATGAGGCGGACCAAGGCAGAAACTTGACATTTATTTTCCTCGCTCGCCCGGCACGCCAATTGCTCCGTCGGGCGACTCACACCAGTCTGTAACTTTTTACTTCTTCAATTGCAACTTCTAATGGCTACTCTTTTATTGATAAAAAAATGCACCCTTAAAGCTTTATTACTAAATGCTCCAATAAATGCTCAAATACTTACAAAATGAATGAAAAACTATTAGTCGGTACATAAATGAATCAAAAACTCGATTGAACATAAAAATTACATATTTATGTAATATACACTAAAACTCGTCTAAATTGAGGAAAAAGAGAAGATAAGTGCCGCAAAACTATACACAAAATAACTACAATTTGTCACTTATCAGATATCAAGATGTCATCTCATGTGATGATCAAGCTATGATGATTGGAGATCAAGATTATAAAGTCTGTCTATGAAGGATAACATCTAATGTCAAACTGTGTTTGGTGGAATCAGTGAAGATGTTTAATCATTGAGTGAAGTAATTGTAATGCAAAAGGACTTTATCATAAAAGTGCATGGCTAAAGCATACACACTAAAATATATTTTCAAATAGTTTTTAACAAAGAAAATATTTTCAAAAACATCTTAAAATTGTGCCAGATGAATTAGGAACTGCCAAAATAGTTATAGTAAAAAGTTTTACTTATCTAATCTATTATCACTTTTCTCTAATCGATTAGCTCAGTTCAAAACTGAGTTCCAAGCAATTAGGACATTTCCTTAATGATGTGTAACATCTATATATCTTTTCCTTCTTGTTTTAAACTTACCATCCATAATATTTCAAACTTATAATTGAATCATTTTTTACACAACTCTCTCTCACACACTCATACACACACACACACACACACACACACACACACACACACACACACACTCTCTCTCTCTCTCTCTCTCTCTCTCTATATATATATATATATATATATATATATATAAACATTTGTTTACTTTCTCTCACTAAAATTAAAGCGGAAGTACTTCTTCGAGAAAGTCATTTTGTGAGTGAGAGTAAGTTGTAATTGTGGAAGGGTAGAATTGTAAAATTCACCAAGGATATGTTTTTATACCTTGGTTGATATTATCCACTTATGGAATTTTATTTGGGTTAGAAGTTAAACTCGTTAAAATCTTTTTTAGGGGGGATTGTGTGATCAAACCCTAGTTTATGTTCGAGATTAACCCGTGGTAAAATCTCACAGGTTCTTAGTCAATCCCTGGTGAAACCAAGATTAGGTTAAAGCTTTGCTTGTGATAAAAGTTTGGATAAGGTTCGAGATTAGCTCAGAATAAAAATCTCTCATGTTATTGGTTATCTCGAGTAAACCAAGGTTTAAGATTTCCAAGCTCAATCTGTGATAAAAGCTCGCAAAGTTTAAGAAGCTTGAAGACTAACTGCTCCTAAACTCTTGTTTATGGAGAGAAGACTCAAACTACTATATACTTAAGTCTTGTATTGTTTGGTTGGAGGTCAATCATATTTCCTTTTGTTTATGAACAAACCTCTATAATTTCGCATGTTCTTCTTTTTTACTTAACTCTTTTATTTTATGGTATTTATTTTCTGCAAATTATTTTTCCGCTGCTAATTATCTAAATTGTTTTTAAACTCTGATTTTATTTCCCAAAGTTTTTCATCAGTTTTTACCAAACCACACAATTTACTTCCTCTTATGCGTGAAGTCTCAAGTCCAGCCAGTTCCATCATAGCCTAACTCCTATTTAAGGACTAATCGTCTCATGATAAAGATAACTTTGGACAAGATATCTTTTTTAGATACACCACTATTTTTTATTGATTGTAGATTTGATATTTGGCAAGATAAATTTAAAACTTTTTTTCAAAGCTTAAATCGTGAACTGTGGGAAATAATAGTCAATGGTCTGGTTTACCTTACTCATCAAGTAAATGATGAAGTAGTGGATAAACCATATAACTTTTGGACCAAAGAGGAAAATAGAAAGATAGGGATATGTCTTAAAATAAAGAACTTTATAACAATGTCTCTAGATGATAGCAAACTTTACGATGTTTTTCATTGTAAAGCCTCCAAGAAAATGTGGGATGCTCTTGAAAATATATATGGAGTTTCTCCAAGTATCTAGCAAGAGAATATGAACTCACGAGGCAAAGAAGAAGAAGATACCTATCATGGATGTTTTTCTAAATTTAGAAATATTGGATATTTTGTTGAAAATTTTGTTGCTAACAAATACCTAAGAGTTAAGAACTGGAAATTTAATCTAATTCTTAAAGCAAAAGGAAAATTGTAGAAAAGTTGAATGAACTTGTTCAATTACTTAAAGATTAAGAAATCCAAACTAAAAAAATCACCATCCTACAACTCATGACAAATCCTTTGAAATAACATACTTTAGTTGAATGATCCTCAGAAGATTCAACATACAATGAAGGACCCTCTTATTTAAGGAATGCCAAAGAAGAATGTAAGCGGTGTGATATTCCCTTGTAAAAGAAGTTATTGATCTTCATGAAACCCTAGAAAAACTTACGCAAGAGAAAAATAAGCTTGACCTAATTTTATCTAGCCAAAGATCATCCATAAATAAAAATGGTATAGGTTTTAAAAAGGAATAAAAGTCTTGAAAATACATAGGTCATAAGAAGCGTCTGGTATATAAGTGGACACACTATAAAAGAACATGCCACTTAGAATTTTTTTGTTATGATAAGTTGAAAATATTTAAGTGTAACAACCTTAGATCTTTTATATCTAATGCACCTAGGTCCATGAAAATATGGACATCAAAAGTGAAACCTTAGTATTTTGCAGCTATACTTTCCAGCTTGGAGTCTTTGACGATTATTAGTAAAGTTGTGCAAAGCAAAAGTATCGTTCTATATTATGCAATATATATTTATCAAGTCTTTGATCTGAGCATGAATGATGAGGGAGAATGTCAATCGTTGTGTTCAAAGTAAAGTATTTGAAAATATATCAAAGTTTATGATTCATAGTGATCACACTAGAATGGAGAAGTCTGGAATGAACTTATTCATTTTGTTGCTATAACTAACTCTCGCATCCAACAATGTGTAAATTAGAATACAACATTTGGTTTTTACCCTTTTAGAAAAATATTTATCAAGAATTCTTGATATAAGAGGTTTACATTATTTTAAGGTTGAATTAATTGAGAAATTCTAATTATCCCCTTAAAATAATAAACTTAATTATTGCGCATCCAAATAAATTATTTCTAACCCAAAACATGAGTATTTTCTATAAAAAAAAAAGGTTGCAAAAAAAGACAAACGGGGGTGCTGAAAAGTAAAAAATCCAGCATAAGGTCCAATATGTACTAAGGAGGTTGAGTTACGCAAGCCTAATCCGTTGGCACATAATGACAGCCGATTAGAAAAACTTGAAAGGAAGATTTTCAAATCAAATCCAAGCTTAAATTGTGCCTCAAGCAAAACAAATTCCATCATTTATGAAGATTTCTTAAAATCTTATAAATTTGAAAATTTAACCGATTTGATCCCTTAGCCGATCTATTAGAAGACTCAAATAAGAAAGATTTTGATTTGATCTGAAAATTGCAGTGATGTGGAATAATATTTAAAACATCAATAGTAAAAATTAGCTTGTTTGAAAACGGTAACAATGTATGTAAAGAAAAACATGGGAAATGTCTAAGCTAAACATTCACGGGACAGCTCTCCTTTGGCAAGTGAATTTCTATGCCTTAAGATCAAATGAAATTTCACTGTTACTCTTGCCAATAGAGACATGCCCTATGAGTGATTTGCTTACTGAAATACAATAGCCCCTCTTACTATTACTCTTGTTCTCTAATATGTCTTGTTTTTTGATACTATGAGAGTCCCAACGTGTTCTTATAGGCTAATACTCGAGGGTTTTATGCTTTGGATATACTTCCTGTATTCTATTAATATGGTATATAATCCTAACATATGCTTCAATTAATATAAGATTCTTTCTTTATTTTCATGTTCTGCTTTGGGAAATAGAATCCCAATATGCCCCACAGCATGATGTTTTGAGTGACCACTTTCAAGGTCAAGTATATAGTCAACACCACTTCAAGTCAAATGATAACTTTACAATATTTTGTTTTGCTTGTTTCGGATACTCAGGTCAAATATTAAATAAAAGAAGTACATAATAATAATAATAATAATAATAATAATAATAATAATAATAATAATAATAATAATAATAATAATAATAATAATAATTATAATAATAATAATAAATATAATAACAATAAGAATAAGAAACACAATGAGGAATAAAATATTTATAGAATCATGTAATGAAAAAGTTGTGATAATTTAGTTACTCTAAAATATGCCGATTCTAAAAAATATATGAAGTTTGTAGTGACTGTTAGAGATCATATGTCTTTGTTGTGAAATCGATGTCAATAATAAAGTATAATATATTTATATTTTCTTGTAAAGAAACCTATAAAGTAGGAAAGAGAGAAGCAAAAAGAACACAAAGAAATTGGTTATGAACCGTTATTTTTTACTTTCTCTTCAAAACAAGATTATAAGTGTTACAGAATAACAAATAAGCCCTCTCACCCTAATTAGGATTTGCAGTGTGCAATAATGACAGACTAGTATGCTATTTATAATAAAACTAACATACTAAACTAATGGGCTTTTACACACACACACACACCCATTACACAAGCTAACTGTGGGAACCAGCTAACTTAACAATTGGACATAACAAACAAGCCTAATTTCACATGCTAAAAATCCTAGTATACTTCGACTACAATATGTGAACAGACTTAGACGACATGCTAATTTCTTGTCGAATTGTCGAACCAAGAAGATACCCTTCGATCCTACTAGAGTTCGATCCAATATCTCACAAATCTCCACCTTAGAACAAACTCTATAACTTGATCAACTGCATACAATGGAAAAACTTGCAACTTGATAATGTTTTGGTGATCATATCAACAACATTGTGATTTGTCGAAACCTCCAACACTAAGCCTTCTCCACGCTCGATTACCCCTCGGAGGAATTGCAGTCTCACTTCGGTGTGCTTGGTTCGCTCATAATTGGCTGAATTCTTCGACAGGTGTATTGCACTTTGACTATCATATTTAATAATGATAACTCGACCTTGAAGTTTCAACTAAACCTTCAAGCCACAATGTTTTTTTAACAACTTAAGTGATGATAATATATTTCGCTTCAGTGGTTGATAAGGACACAACCTTTTGAAGTGTCGCTTTCCAACTGATTGTTGTGCCAACATAGTGAACACATATCCTGAAATAGATTTCTTGGAATCCATACAATGTGCATAATCAGAGTCGAAATACCCTTCGATTATCACTTTACTATCTTCCCAAGGGCTCCACCATAAATTAGGACTTTGTTCAGAGACCCATTTATGTACCTTAGAATCAACTCCAATGCTTGCTTAAGGTAGAGGCCATTGACCAATGATTTGGTCATGTACAAACTCTTGAGTCTCAACCACAAACTCGCCGCCGTCGTCTCTTTTGAAACGTGTAAAATAACCTTATCATCAAGGCTCAATAAGATGGCATTGAGGGCTTTCTCTACCATAATAATTTTATCCTTCTTCATTAATGTAACGTCTGTGGCTGCGGATCCCTTCAATGCTTCTAACTAACCCTGCTGAACCAATATGGCTTCCATTTTCAAGTGCCACAGACCGAAATCCTTCACTCGGGTGAACTTTTCAATCTCACAATTTGTTGACAACATTCTTCCCCATGTTCACCGGACCAATTTATTGAGAAATCGATGGCAAGAACAAAGTATAATAGGTTTATTTTCTTGTAAAGAAATACACGGGGATAGGAAAGAGGGAAGCAAGAAGAACACACTAAAATTGGTTATAAAGTATTATTCTTTACATTCTCTTTGTAAGAAGATTACAAGTGTTATAGAATAACATATAACCTCTCTAACCCTAATTAGGATTTGCAGTGTGCAATAATGAGAGACTAGTATGCTATTTATAGTAAAAATAACATACTAAACTAATGGACTTTTACACACAAACCCATTTCACAAGCTAACTTAGGGAACAAGCTAACTTAGATAATTGGGCATAACAAACAGGCCCACACTACGATGAAAAAGACATTTAACAACAATTGGAATAGATTCATAATCCCGTAGGTCCAGACATTGTTATGTAGCGTGTTGTTATTTATGTGGTACTTTTAATCACAGTATTGTGATCGTTGTGGTAAACTGGAAAGCGCACGCCATATAACAATGGTTAAGCCTAATAATCGTTTTGATATTGTTTATGAATAACTGTCAATTGTATCATACCAGAATCAGCAATACACCATTTTTGAATTGATATCAAAATTAGTTGTATTAAGTACACAATTCTATTAAGTACATCAAAATATACGTAGAATGAATATCTAAGAATGGAAGAATAAATTTGAACAACTCAAGGTAGGAAAATGATTTTTCCAACCTCCAAGAGAAGAGAAAGTGTATAGAATTAAAGAACCAATAATGAGCAAACTAGCTTGATATGCGTGCATATTTTACTTTTTAAACTTCTAAGAGAAGAAGATGAAGAATCAGAAGGAACAATATAAAAATGAAAGAACAAAAAAAACAACAACTCCATCCAAAGGAATCAAAATGAGTTCTTCTACTCAAGCTACCAGCAATGTTGAGAATGAAGATGTTGTTGTTGTAAAGGGTGTTGTGTTGCAAAACCATCCTCAGAATCAAGATGTTGTTGTTGTAGAGGTTGTTGTGCTGCGAAACCATCCTTAGAATCAAGATAAGGAAAAATTTAGTCTTGTGCAAACAAACTGTACATGAGACACATGAGAACTCTCAGGGTAAGGAGAAGAAGAAGAAGAAGGTTGAGAAGGAAAATGGTTTTCTTCGACTCTGATGATGAGGATGAGGCAGACTATGATTGATCAAACGACCTCTCAGCTAAAGAATTTAGATTTAATTATTAAGGCCTTCTATAATGAAAGTTTATGTAATGAAATTTTAATCTTTCTTCTTCAATTTAGGGTTTTATCACTCTATTAAGCTATCAACTTAAACGAACGTCTTAAACTATCAACTTTAGCTATAAACTAATATATTAAAAAACAGCTTGAATGATAATTGTAATTGAAAATTCAATAGTTTGCAATGAACGTAATCGTAAGAAACCGTCCGTTAGTTGCATTCTGGTCATGTTCACTGCATTTTTAACTATTACATTTCATAACAAAGTAAATATTAGACATAAAGTAGATAACAAAATATAACATCTTCAAATTTCTAGAAAATCTCTCTGATTTCAGTTTGTTCTTTAAATTATTATTCTTCTTTTTTTAATCTTCATAGATAACCTTCAATTAGCCCTAAGCTTCCAACACTGACTTCATAATGCTCTCATCTTCTTTTTCCCAGTTTTCTATCATATCGTCATCCCATATGAATAAATTACATATTTCATCACTCCTCCAAAATGGACATCTCCAAAATAACCTTCCTTTATTTTGTCCTTTCTTCCATTGGTACGAAACCATACGACAATCATAACCATAGAAATTTCCAGATCGATATTTTACAGCGGAAGAAGACATAAAAACACCTTTGGATTAGTTTTCTATATGCGACAATGAAACAAAATTAAACAACAACAATGTCAAAAATATTTCACGTACTATAAAGTAGAACACTGTGTAGATGTTGTTGTCTTCTTCCCAACGATAACTACGTCGTTGGTGTTAGGGTTATTTCTTTTATCAGCTGAAAAATGAATACTTAGTGTTATATATATATATATATATATATATATATATATATATATATATATATATATATATATATATATATATATATATATATTAAGAAGCACCAGTGTATAACAATAGTTTTACAAAAGAACCGTAGAGATATCCCTATTATTTTAAATGAAATGACCCCTTTGGGTTGGTCTAGTGGTTGAGGCTTGGTATTAAGAGCGTGCTCCTCTCAAGGTCTAGTGGTTGAGGCATGTCGAACAAAAAGAATACTTTTACACCTTACTAGAGTTTAATCCAATATCTCACAGTCTTTTACCTACGAAATAATCGTAGTCCATCAATATAGTTTTTAAAATGTTTAATTGGTTACATTTTTCAGTTGTAGGTCGTAGGTATAGATATATTACATTGATTACAAATAATAAAAGTCAACCCTTTTAAAAATTTAGTTAATGAAATAAATATTTAATTATGTCCATTCAATCAAATGTAATTTTGAATTGAAATATATCAATTTTTGGTAAGTATTTGAAAAACTCTTTTATATTTTAACACCAATTTTAATAATTAATAAATAATTACGCGATTAACTTAATCAAGTGCGAGGACAAATGTAATCCCAAACGATATCTGGTATATTTGGTTTATAATTTAAGCTTTAGATCTAAATGTTATGTAAATGTTGTGAAGGTTCATTTAATTTTTTTCATGACTTTATTTTATCTAGTTTTATGGGCGAAAATCTCGGGTCTGGTGCAGGTTTACGCCTTGGAGCAGAACGTCAATGACAACTACGTTTGGCAGTCGGGTTCAAAAGCCTCCTTCATTGTTCGTTCATGTTTTAACCTCTTTTGTAATTTTAATCTGGTTTCTTCAATCCCTGTTAATGTTCTGAAGGCTATCCATCATTTATGGGAGGTTAAAATTCAGTTGAATCTGTTATTTTTTGGGTGGAAGTTATTGCTTAAGAGGATTCCAACCGAGGACCAATTGTATAGGAGGGATATTTTGATAGACTGCAGGGAGTTGAACTGTGTTTATTGAAAATTGGACGAAGAAACTATTTCGTATATTTTTTCGAGCTTTGTTAGTATTTTGATCGAATATGGAGAAAGGTTTATGATTGGATAGGTAATTCGTTAGAATAGACTTTTGGGGAGTTTTTATATTTCTTTGAAAATTGTGAGAAGGTGAAGTCCAAATTGAAAAGATTAATTGTTGTCGTAATTTAGATATCGACAGTTTGGACAATTTGGTTGATGAGGAATGCCGTGATTTTTAAGAGAGAAAACTTTAGTTATGTTGAGTTTTTATTGGAAATTACTTATAAATCGTGGAAGTGGTTATGTTTAAGTTGTAAAATAGCGGACAATTGTAATTATTCCGTGTGGAATACCTCTCCTTTATTTTAGGAGGTAGGGGTTTTCCGTGTGTTATTTGTGCGGAGTATCCCTTATACTCTCTTTTAATAGATTCATCGCCTATTAAAAAAAGTTATAAAAATATTTTAAAAAATAATTATGATATTGTTGACAAATTAGCATAAATAATATACTAATAAAATCTATACCAACTAAGAAGTTGGTATGTCACTACAGTCAACTCCATGTAGAGCCAATTAATAGATTCAAGGATTTCTTATTTCAACGTAAAATAGTTGTACAAATAGAAATTTAAATGGTTCCAATAATTTTTACTTCAACGAAAAAAAAACTCTTGGTAGATCTAAAAAATCGATTTCAACAATTTTTTTAATATGCTATAATGTATTAAAACGAGTATAAAAAGTACTCAATAATACGGTTACAAAATATTCAAAAACACCAACATCCTCTAGTTAACCTATTTATCTCATCGAAGTCAGGCATGCATTGTTGAAGATAATGTCATTTCGTTGGTTCCATATACTTCAATAGGTTCCTAGCCAAAACGCTCCTGCTCTTTTAATCGGACATTCTGTGTGCAACTTTTCCAGCATTTTCACAAAGTGTTTACAGCAAAACAGTTCTTCATTATTAACTGTTAGATATTTCAGTAAAATCGAATGGATGCAGGCTGAATCGCGAATGGAGTCACTTTCCTTAAAAGTATTTCAAGCACACTCTTGATTGTCTTAGAGTTGGAACGGCCTGAATACCCAGGATAATTCAGCCTTACTCGAGTCTGCACAAGACCGGTGAAGAAACACCAATGCAAGGAAGCTTTCTGGAAAATATATTAGAGGATAATTATTTTGTGTGTTGATTCCAAAATAAGAAGCATGTATTTATAGACCATGCAAGTGTTGTTTTATAAGTTTGCAACCCTTGATGAAACAACATCATTTCAATGTATATTTGCAATGGTTCATAAAAGTACAATGCACCATTTCATGAAGTGTTATGTATTTCGAATTCAAATTCAAAATTCAAACTTTAGGCAATGATCAAATCTGGAGCAATAATAAAAACAAATCCGCAGTATTCCAGTCTAAGGTCGGGCCGCCCGCTGTCTACAAGCTGCCACTAGAGCCTCTACGCCCACGCCCTCGGACCCGGAGCCGGAGTTGCCGGTGGAGACACCGGTGAGGATGTTTTTGGTAGAGACAAGTGGCATAAGGCTTGGGACCACCACATATATCTATGTGGTACTTTATCCTATTTGCCTCCTTTGGAAACTACATTGATCCAAGGACTTTATAAATGCTTTTAAAGTTTACTCCACTTTCTATTTGGGACTATTTATGAAGTATTTATTGCCAATTAACTCTATTTCACTTTTGTCATTTTGGAACACAACTTGATAAAATTAAAGCTCATAATTTTCAATAATCTCCCACTTGTTCTAATAATGACAAAGTTAAAAGGTTCAGAAATGAGATATAAAGAGTGTTAATACAGTTAGGTATCTTTCGATTTAAAACTTAACCTTAGTGAGGACAACACAAATTTTAATCAAAATATTAGGTGGCAAAGCTTTTAAACCGTGAATCCATATGATTAGACCGGTGTTCCCTTACACACACTCCTTAAAATTTCTTCCTCTGCATAACTCGCTTAGCACTTATTTATGGCCATGTGCTAACCTGTCTCATGAATTTTTCATGAGAGAAACTCCAACTCTCACTTTGAGACGGAACCATCTCGTAATTCACATAGGTGAAGTTCATATTGTATCCTTTTCCACAAGACACGTACCCTGGGTATTGAACTTCATTAAGAGTTTTTTTAAAAATAAAACTCAACCCTTGTTTAAGGTCAACGTTATCATGAAATGTTCGACAATTATCCAAATCAACAACTTGTTGTCACCCATTGAAAATCTTGAAGTTAATGTTCTGTTAACGTAAGATTGGATTACCGCCGCTGTCGGAACTCTTACTCAAGGAGTTTCAACCCCATGTCTCTCGAGGTTGTTTTTACTAAGTCTCTGGCCAGTGGCTTAGTAAATGGATCAGCCAAATTATAGCTTGTTCGTATATACGTGAGTGAAATGATTCCATCCTTAATCAATTTTCTCACGAACGAATGTCTAAGCCCTATATGCCTAGACTTTCCATTATACACTTCGCTGAATGCTCTTGCTGGCTATCGCAGTGTATCATAACCTTTGAAACATTATCCTTAGTCAGTGGAACTTCCAAAAGGAGATCCCTCAACCATTCTACTTATTGACCAGCGGAAGCGAGAGCCACAAACTCTAATTCCATGGTCGAAAGAGTAATGCATCTTTGTTTCTTGCTCCTCCAATAAAGTGCTCCTCCATCTAGTGTAAATATCCAACCAATTGTAGATTTATGATCTCCAACATTTGATATCCAACCCGCATCGGTATATCCTTCTAATATGGCAGGAAACCTACCATTGTGAAGGCCAAGATCTTTGGTTTTTAGTAAATAGCCAAAAATCCTCGTGACTGCCTTCCAATGTTCATTACTCGGGTTGCTAATAAATCTACTCATTTTACTGACTACAAATGATAAGTCAGGTCTGGTACATTGCATTCAGTACATAAGACATCTGATTGCACTTGCATATTCTAGTTGAGCCACTACTCTTCCATCATTTTTTTCGAGTTTGACTACATGATCAAATGGAGTGGTCACTTCCTTGAATTTCAGGTGTTTAAACTTATCAAGCATTTTCTCAATATAATGTGCTTGATTAAGTTCATAACCCCCACTATTTCGCTTGACTTTTATTCCTAAAATTGTTTCAACAAGTCCAAGATCTTTCATCTTGAAAGTGGAAGTTAGAAATTTCTTTGTTTCTAAAATTCCATTCATTTTGTTGCTAATTATTAGCATGTCATCAACATAGAGACACAAGAATATTACAGTGTTGTTGTGCATTTTTGTATATAAGCACTTGTCACAAGAATTAGGAATAAATCCATTTGACAATATTGTAGAATCAAATTTTTGATGCCATTGTTTTGATGCTTGTTTTAAGCCATATAAAAATTTGACAAGTTTGCACACCTTTAGTTCATTTCCAGGAAGCACGTAGCCTTCTGGTTGTTCCATATAGATTTCCTCATCAAGATCTCCGTTTAGGAACGCTATTTTAACATCCATTTGATGAACTATAAGATCATTCAAAGAGGATAAAGCAAACAACAATCTAATTGTGGTTGTCCTTGTTACTGGTGTATAAGTGTCAAAATAATCTATACCTTCCTTTTGTCTGAATCCCTTTGTCACTAATCTTGCTTTATAAGTTTTTAAGGTACCATCACTATGATATTTCCTTTTAAACACCCACTTGCATCCAATGGGCCTTGATCCCTTTGGTAAGTCGACAAGTTCCCAAGTGTGGTTGGACATAATTGAATCCATTTCATCTTTGATAGCGTCCTTCCAAAAAGAGGAGTCCCTGGAAGTTATTGTTTCCTTATAAGTTTTAGGATCATACCCTACTTGAAGAATGACTAAAATACTTTGAACGAATTTCGTACTATTTCCTTCGACCAGATAAAACGAACTGGATTCAGAATCAATTTCGTTTGGTCCTAGATTCATTGTTTTCCGGACTCTTTTGCTTATCCTAGGTTCGGGTTGTGATTCAATGATTCGAGAAGTGCCTTCAGGTTGTATTTCTATAATCCGAGAAGAATCTTCTTCACAAGATTCTTTATTTGTGGTCGACTTTGATTCTTTATCCTTAGTAATAAGATTTTCAAAGATATCTACATCCCGGGATTCAACAATGACATTAGACTCTAAATTTAAAAGTCTATATGCTTTACTATTCTGTGCATATCCAACAAAAGCACATCTTATCCCTCGAGGACCCAACTTGATTCTCTTAGGATCCATATTTTTGTAGTAAGCCACACACCCCTGCACTTTGAAATAACCGATATTTGGAGCCATGCTTTTCCATACCTCATATGGAGAAATACTAATTTTCTTCAAAGGAATTCTATTAATTATGTGACAAGAGGATAGTAAGGCTTCGCCCCACAAATTGAAAGGTAATTTTGAGTGCATCAACATGGCATTCATCATCTCTTGATATGTTCGGTTTTTTATTTCGGCTATGCCATTTTGTTGCGGTGTTCTAGGTGCCGAACATTCATGTATTATGCCATGTTCTTCACAAAATGCATCAAATTCAGTAGAAAAGTATTCACCGCCCCTATCACTCCTAAGGACTTTTATACTTCTACTTAATTGATTTTCTACTTCTGCTTTATAAATCTTAAAGGCATTAAAGGCTCCATCTTTATGCTTTAAGAGATATACATATGTGTATCTAGAAGCATCATTAATGAATATGATGAAATATCTATTTCCCCCACGGGTCTACATGCCATTAAATTCGCACAAATCTGAATGTATAAGATCAAGTAGATTTGTCTTTCTTTCAACACTTTTGAAAGGTTTTTTAATCATCTTTGATTTAACGCATAATTCACATTTGTTGAAATTATTAATGTTACATGATATCATACCATATTTAATTAGTCTCTTCATTGAACTAATACTAGTATGTGCTAATTTATTATGCCATAAAAAAACGGAATTAAGCATGTAAGCATAATTAGAAATTTCATTAATCATATTATCGGAAATACATAGTTTGATCATTCCCTCTACGGAATATCCTTTTCCAACAAATACACTATTACGGGTCAATATAAGTTTTCCCGATTCATAAACAAATTTAATACCATGTTTTCCTAATAAATCCCCACTAACAAGATACCTATTCATGTCGGGGACATGAAGCACATTGACATGAGTAATTTTCTTTCCGAAAGTAAAGTTGAGTTCGACCGATCCAGTTCTAATAACTTTAGATTGTACTTCATTTCCCATTTGTACTTCTTGTCCATCATTTGTCTTAGAATAGGTTTTGAATGCAGCCCTGTCATAGGAGACATGCACAGTAGCACATGTATCATACCATCAACCTTGTACTTTGCCCTTGATTGCCATAATTTCACTCACAGTAGAAATTATGTCATCATTTGCATGAACAACATTGATCTTATATTTTGATTTGTTGTGCCTACAATCTCGAGCATAGTGTCCAGGTTTTCCACAAACAAAGCATCCGTTCTTTGGACCCTTTTGACCCCCAGGATTCTTGAACTTGTTGTGTTCTTTTTTTGATCCTAGATGACTTTTGTTGCCATCATGCTTCTTTCTTTCCTTGTTGGTCACAACATAGGCTTTGGAAAGACCCGCAAATTCTGATTTTTCCCTCGATTCGAAAATGTTTATGGATTTTCTCCAAGGAAAAGTCCTCAGAACTGTGCAACAATTTCTTTCTATAGCCTTTCCATGAAAGTGGCAACTTTGCATTGATTGCACCAACTTGAAAAGTCTCGGGGATGTCTATTTTCACCGCTTTGATTTTGTTCACCAGGACTTGCAATTCGTGCACTTGGGGAAGAATGGGTTTGGAGTCTATAAATTTAAAATCAAAGTATTTAGAAATTAAAAACTTTTCCGTACCTTCTTCTTTGGCCTTGAACTTAAACTCAAGGGCTTTCCATATCTCAATTGCGGAGGGATTATACGTATAGAGGTCGTAGAGACGATCAGATAGTGTATTTAGAATATGTTCACGACACAATAGTTCGTCCTCCTTATGTTTCTTGCATTCCTTCTTGACTTCTTCAGAATCATCATTTGTTGGTTCTGGAATTGGCGTTAAGTCAGGATTTAAGACATAGTGAATCTTCAGGGAAGTCAGAAGGAATGACATCTTGTCTTACCATCTGGTATAGTTGGTTCCATTGAAGCGATCCAATTTGACAAGATCCTAGTTCATAACTTTGATGCTTGAAACTGCAGCGTCGGATTCCATTGTACAAATGCTTTTAAGATTGTTAGATATTTCGGTAAAATTGAATGGATGCAGGCTGAATCGCGAATGGAGTCACTTTCCTTAGAAGTATTTCAAGCACACTCTCGATTGTCTTAGAGTTGGAACGGCCTGAATACCCATGGTAATTCACTCTTACTCGAGTCTGCACAAGACCGGTGAAGAAATTCGAATGCAAGGAAGCTGTCTGGAAAATATATAAGAGGATAATTATTTTGTGTGTTGATTCCGAAATAAGAAGCATGTATTTATTGGCCATGCAAGTGTTGTTTCATAAATTTGCAACTCTTGATGAAACAACACTATTTCAATGTATATTTGTAATGGTTCATAAAAGTACAATGCACCACTTCATGAAGTGTTATGTATTTCGAATTCAAATTCAAAATTCAAACTTTAGGCAATGATCAAATCTGGAGCAATAATAAAAACAAATTCGCAGTATTCCGGCCTGGTCGCCCACCGTCTACAAGCCGCCACTAGCGCCTCTACACCCACGCCCTCAGACCCGTGGAGGGTGTATTTGGTAGAGACAAGTGGCATAAGGTTTGGGACCACCACATATGTCTATGTGACACTTTATCCTCTTTGACTCCTTTGGAAACTACATTGATCCAAGGACTTTATAAATGCTTTTAAAGTTTACTCCACTTTCTATGTGGGACTATTTATGAAGCATTTATTGCCAATTAACTCTATTTCACTTTTGTCATTTTGCAACACAACTTGATGAAATTATAATTTCCAATATTAACACCCAATCACTCAAGCCTATATCTTTGTCCACACTCTATTTGTCATGGTGCAGTTAATAAACAAATGCTTATCATCCTCTACCTACATACTACATAACACACACCAGCTATCATTATCATTATATTATTCCAATGAAAAACAACCATAAATATATCACAATAAGTTTGTCGAATGGGAAAAAAAATCGCTATGGGCTATCGTGACGGTAACTTTCTTTTGTATAGGAATGGCTTTGAAATAATGTTTTTCGGCCTATAGTCAGGGTGTTGATCCCTATACCTAGAGAGTTTGATGTCAAATTTGTTGTAGTGACTTTGGAGTTTGAAATTATTAAATTAATTAAGAATATATTAAGATGAGAACCCAGGTTCTCTATTATGAGTATTGAGCTGAAGCATATCACGGAGTAAACAAGAAGAAAGATTGAAGAAGAAAAGGGAATTTCTTATTATGCTTCGCTACTATCACAGTTGCAGTGGTTATGTTATATACAATTTGAATGGTTCCAAAAGAAGGGAAATCCTATATGAACCAATAGAATGAAAGCAAAGCTAACCTATCACAAGCTGCCACTTGTACATTGTAGTAATATTAAACTAAATCTAATTAGAGATTATATTTAGCTTAATATTCCAATAGCCCCTCTCAAGCTAAGCATGGTGTATGTTGATCATGCCAAGCTTGGAAACAAACTTGTTGAATTTTGAAGTAGGAAGAGCTTTAGTGAGAAAGTCAGCAAGCTGTTCTTGAGTAGATATAGGTAAAAGACGCAGAAATCCTTTTTGAAGCTTCTCTCAAACCAATTGACAATCAATGTCCAAGTGTTTTGTCCTTTCATGGAATACCCGGTTAGAGGCGATGTGCATTGCGCTCTGGCTATCACAGTAAATGACAGGAGTTTTTGAACATGTGATGTGTAGTTCCTTCATCCAAGCAATCAACCAAAGGAGTTCACATGTGGCAAATGACAATGCACGATATTCAGCCTTCGAGGAAGATCAAAATATTGCCTGTTGTTTCTTTGCATGCCAGGAAATGAGGGAAGATCCAAGAAAGATACAGTAACCCGATATAGATCTTCTAGAAAGGCACCCTGCCCAATCAGCGTCAGAAAAACCAAAGAGTTGCAGTTCAGATCTGTCATACCCCAATTTTTGACCCTAAGATCATACATCATTTGCATATCAATCATCAATCAAGAGTTTCATCTTAAAGCTCTGCTCTTGGTGTTATTCTCAATTCATCTGTAAGAGGAATAATCAAACACCAATATTTTTTCTTGTATATGTTGTTTTACTAACCAAAATACCAAAAATATTGCCTTGTGCTTTTGTATGTTTGTGTTTTGTAGGTACCAAGTCAAAGTACCTATCAAAAAGGGCATTTTTCAACAAGTTCACTGTGTCATACCCTAATTTTTGACCCCCCTGAGATGACATATCTTCAGGATTTTCATCAAGTCAAAGCAAGTACCCAGAGCAGCCTGACATTCAATCGAGGGTGTTCAAAGACAAGAAAACTCAGGCAAAGGATCAATCAATAGGAGGATTAGTCTCTAACACAATCATGAGACTCAAGAGCTTCATTATTTCACCTATGATTGATTAAGACACCCAGTCATCTAAACACAGAATTACTCAGATCCACAGACTAGGGTTTTGAGCCTTATCAAGGACTAAAATCAGGGATCACCTTTGGGAAACCATAAAAAGCCCCAGTGGATCATTCAAAGACATCAATCATCTTCAAATAACCCATATGACAAGATCCACTGGACATCACACCTCAATTCAAAGTCTACAGTCATCATTCTCATCTGGTCGACAATTAGGGTTTTTGACCTAATTCCCCAAGATAGTTGACTTTTTTTAATCAGGGCATGAATCCAAAACTCAGGACATGATTCAAGAGTCTCTACTACCTCAATATAATCCATTTACATCATTCATTTGAGGAAAAGATCTTGTTTCTACACAAAAGCCCAAAAATTCACTTTGTCAGGAAAAGTCAACTGTGTGGGATCATCATTGACTTTTAAGGTTTTTGGTCAAAAAATGACTTTCAAAGATCAATATCATCAATATATGGATGTCAAAGTCATTTGACCAAAGAAATTCAAAGAAATTCATCAAGGAGCAAAAAGTCGGGAATTAGGGTTTTTGAGGGCATGGTGAGAACTCAAAAATTCACCTACACAACTCAAAAAACTTCCAACATGAAAGTTGTAGATCTTGCAAAATAAAACAACATCTCACATAAGAACTTTTTTCAAAAGGATCAACCATTTAAGGGTTTTGAAAATTTTGAAGTTTTAGGTCATAAACACTTAGAAAATTTTCTAAGTGTTTTAACCTAGTTTTCATCCAACTTTGGGCTCATTTTTCACAAATTTCCCAAATGATTCTGAAGAAGACATAAACTAATGATTTGAAGTAGATGTTTAGGGCTTTCCAAATTGTGTTCAACCTCCTCCAAATTCAATTTGAGCTAAGAGTTATGCTTGTTCAAAGTTGGCCTCATGAAGTAAAATTATAGGTCATGCATCATTTTTGAACTTTGAAATTTTGTGCACATGACCTCAATTATGGATGCTACACGACCCATAACATATCTGAAACAATGCCATGCATTCATTTTCACCATGCCATAAGAATTGAAGAAGATTCTAAAAACAAGAACATGTGATTATGTAATGATTACATTTGTGAATTTATGGCAAATTGATGAATCACCCAAGGAATCTTCTCACCAACCAATTAGAGCTTATTTCTGGCTCAGAATTGTCCCCTAAGATCAAGCAAAATCGAGGGCTAGGGGATTGATCAAATGGAATCAAAATTCTCATCATTGCACTTGGGATATTCTTTGAATTTCTTCATGGCTAAGAAACCAAAACTCTCCCACTAAGCAAGCTCACTCTCTCAATCAGTACTGAACCAATTGCCTATAAATAGAGGCCTCATTCTCACTCAAAAAACACACCAAAGCAACAGAATTCTTGCTTTCTCTTTTCTTTCTTCATACTTAGTTTTTTCAAAGGTCCTTTGGCAAGAAGACTCGGATTCTTCAAACCAAAGCTCTCTCTTTGAAAATAAGTATTCAAACACATTGAGGGAGGCATTTGGGAGTGATCCAAACCTCTGGAACACTTCTGGGCGTGGAGAATCATCACCTTCACCTCTCATTTGGAGCACTTGCAGTTGGAGGACCATGGAGTAATTCAGGAGTTTTCAAGCCAAGCCAATCATCCAGACACACTCCTCAGGTCATAGTGAAGCTAACCAGATGGCTGCAGCTCATCTGTAACTCAAGAATCATCACCCTCCATGTTCACTTGAAGCTGAAATCGAGGGAGGTCCATAGAGCAATTCAGAAGGATTCAAGCTCCAATAAGCATTCAGTTAGCATCATTGAGTCTCAAGGAAGCTATTGAGATCATTCATTCAAGCCCAGGTGCTCCCTAACATCCTCACGACCTTCATTTTCAGAGGTAAGTTTCTCAAATCCATCCCTCTAATTCGTGTATCTTTCTGGCTAAAACTCAACACCATTCTATTCAGCATCATAAGAGGATTAAAAACCCTCTATCATCAGTCATTTATGCTTCAGTATAGTCATTTAATTTGAATTCCAAATTTTAGGGTTCTTCACGTATTTTAGATAATTCAGTAGATATAGTTAATATAAATTCATAATAGTTACATATCTAGAATCGTGAGTGAATTTAGAGCAAGTTTGGTCTTTATATCGTTGCAAATGGTTGAGAATTGAGAGAGTTCAGAAATTCAAATTGTTGGAGCTTGAGGAAGAAGATGACAATGGTGGTGGCGCGCAAATTTCAAACCTCAGGGTAGAGTTTATTTTATATTTAATGATAGGTGTTTTATAAACGACTGAATAACTTGCCCCAGTGGCCACACATGCGCTCTTAGTCTCCTCATGCCTCAAGTCTGGGGTTCGAATCCCCCTCGCCCCAGACTTTTTGTTTCTTTTATTTTTTCATGATTAACCACTTGTTTGAAAATATAATGAACTGGATGTGTGACAATAACACCAAGCGCGCGTTGGCCCAGTGGTGTTATTTTGGGTTCGTGACTTAGAGGGCGTGAGTTCAATCCCTCTAGGTGACAAAACATTATTTTTTATCACTTATTTCCTTCAATTTTCTCACAACTTCACACAATTAATTAACCTATCAAACTAATTTATTTTCACTTCATTTTTCACACACTTGTCATTTAATACATCTATTTTGTGAATAATCAAAAAAATCATAAAAATATTATTTATTTCATATATTTTTATTAGGTTTAAAATAATATGTTTTAAGTGCTTTATTAAAAACTTTAAATATATACATTCACTTTGTTTTAACCTAATCATTTTGTAAATAAAGTTTATGATAAAACCCTAATTGTTTAGGTCTTAATTAGGCATAGATCTTCATCTTTACCTTAATTAAGTTGACTTTTTATCAAATTTCAAAACTATTTTCAATCTCCGAATAAATCAAATGATTAAGGTTTTCAAACAACAAAACCTTGTATCATTCCAAATCATTTTTTTTTTCAAATTGCTTTTACACCAGTACTGTAAAGTACTGGGCCTCTAATAGAGTGTAAGTCCCAAACACCTTCTCTTCTTAGCTTGTTTTCAAAACTGTATTTTCAAAATCTTCTTTCTGTTTTCAAAACATTCTTCTGGTATTTGAAGGGCATTATTCCCGGTGAAACTCTTCAGATACCTATGTGACCTTTGTCCATCTTCACTTCTTCTGTTTTCAAAAACCATTAACTGTTTATCATATATATTTAACTGTTATCAACAAAACAACAAAATTACTGGTAAGGCTCTGTACATACTTCTTCAAAGGCCTCCACTCCATCCAGGTTAGGCTTTACAAGCTTTCAATTTACAGTCTTTATTTAAATTACTGTCAAATATAAATTGTGCATATATATATTAGTTTAGAACTACGTTTGAGTATAAACCTTAGGACAGTTAAACTATATATATTATAGGAATATGACCTAGGATTGAGAATGTCTTCCCGGTGAAGGCTCTTTCCTAATTAGAGATCTGTAGTTCAAACCCCCAAGATGAATTATTCCCGGTGAAACATCTTGGCAAAAACCTTAGAATCCAACTAATAGGACACATCCACCCAAAGAGGAATTATTCCCGGTGAAACCTCTTACCCATTTGCTTAGAGCCAAAATAAGTTCAAAACTACATAGCTTTCTCTTGTGCTATAACAAGGACCCTCGATTAGCCTCCTCTTGGGCTTTGTACAAGGACCCACAGGCTTCTTAAAAGCATTTCCAGCTTCCTCTTGAGCTTGTATACAGGGACCCATCAGGTTTCTTATAAACATAGGAACAGGTCTTTAGTCACCTTTTAGCCTACCCTGGTGAGTTTCTTCCAATTTAAACCAGACTTTAAACAAGCTAAGTTTGTCTCAATTTTGCATTGAGTACACCTTTTGGAATGAGAGACATGGACAGTCTCTGTCACCCTTATCTTCATCAATCTTCCTTAGCAGAGTCTAGGATCTATGTTTATTTTCTCCTCAGCATGTGTCAGCCTTCATCTTGGGCTTTAAACAAGAAGTCTCCATTAGATAATCTTTCTGCCATCCATTTCAATCATAAAATTCCCTGGAAAGGGTTAGCTTCCACACATTCTTTCATTTTTCAATAAAACCCCTGGAAAGGGTTAGCCTCCAAATCATTCCTTCATTTCAATAAAATCCCTGGAAAGGGTTAGCCTCCAAAGTCAATTAATAAAAATGTCAAAAAATAAAGATTCATTTCTCTTAGGAGATAATTTCCCCAAAAGAGTCAAAACCCCTGGAAAGGGTCCGCCTCCAAAAAAAACATGATAAAGTCAGTCTTTTACTAAATAATTTCTCCAGCTGAGTCAAAATCCCTGAAAAGGGTTAGCTTCCAAAGAAAAACAGTCTTTCAATAAATAAAATCTCCTCAGTAGAGTCAAAACCAACAAAAATAGTTAGCCTCATACTTGGGCTTCATACAAGGCACCAAACAATAAAACTCCCCTGTCAAGAGTCAGCCTCAACCTTGGGCATTGTACAAGGCATATAATAGAGTCTCCCCAGTGAGTTCTTCATCATCCAGTAGCCACAACCTTGGGCTTTGTACAAGGCAGATAAACCATATTTTTATGTGTCAAAGATTCCTAACACCTAGGATCTTTTCCCCATAGAGTCATCCATACTCAGTTTATTTAAGAGTCAGCCACAACCTTGGGCTTTGTACAAGGCAGAAAATAATGTTTTTTTTCCTAGCTAGAGTCAGCCACAACCTTGGGCTTTATACAAGGCACACAAAATAGAGTCATTCATAGTCTCAAAAATTCAATTATCCTCAGCAGTCAGCCACAACCTTGGGCTTTGTACAAGGCACACAAATATAGTCTCCCTAAGTAGAGTCAGCCTCAATTCTGGGCTTTGTACAGAACACCAAATAAAAATCCATCAAATAAACAGAGTCAGCCTTAATTCTGGGCTTCGTACAGAACACAAAAATACCCTGTAATTAATCCCCAGTGGAGCCATCTCCCAAAGTCAATAATAATTAATAAGTCAATCAAAAAGCCTCAAGCTTGGGCCTCATACAAGCCAGCTAAAGTCAAATCTTTTATACAGTAGATAGACATAGCTTATCTCTATAGAGAGATATTTTTACTACTCTACCACATTCAAACAAACAAACATTTCAATTGCAATTTCAATCAAAGTCTCCCATTTAGGACTCTGAAAGACATGCTCTGGCACATCCCCAGACTTGTACACTTTCCCTAATTTGGACGAGCATCTTTCTTTCATTTAAGAGGCATCTGACTGGCATACTTGCACACACAAGTAAGGTCCCCCTCTTGAACGAAATGAATCCAGTTATTCTGTCACTCCTTTAAATGTTTGTGGTAGAATAGTACAAATACCTCTCTGTAAAGATGATTTCATGTCTCTTTACTGTAAACAGAGATTTAATTCCAAGCTTCAACCTTGAGCTTTAAGCAAGGCACCAAAAACAAGTAATTTCCCTAGTTAGTTCCCCGAACTACATTAAGCTCTGACTTCCACTAGGGATATGTAGGCATGAGGTTCACAAGGAATCTCAGCGAGCTAATAAAATACCAAAAATAGTCAGTTTGTCTATCTGTCTGTCTTTCTTTAATCAATTCAATTCTCTCTCCTAACACAAAGGAGAAACTTTCCCAATCATTAGCAGCAAACACAATCACAAATGACACAGAGAAGGTTCCTGTAGAGTACTACAGATATGTAGGGTGTTTAAACACTTCCCTATGTATAACCGACCCCCCGGACTCCAGAATTTCTAGTCTAGGTGAAATCCCCACACTTAGCAAACTCCTAGGGTTTAGTTGAGATCTTTTTTCCCCTTTCCTACTCGTAGGACAAATAAGAAAGTTCGTGTGATATCGTAGGAAGAACTGAAACAAAATTCATCCCACCACGGGCGCATTCTCCTTCCAAATTTCGCGTGAAGGGTTTAGCGTGCCGTCCTCCCAAGTGAAACGGGGAGGTAAAGAAAACGACACCACACACTGTGCAAATCGATTTCCATAAGGTGTAAATCGATTTATACAACTGTTTCTGCACCAGATTTGCTTCTGCCATCAGTGCAAATCGATTTGCATAAGGTGCAAATCGATTTACATAACTGTTTTTCCCCAGTTTTTTCCTTTTTCAGCTATGTAAATAGATTTGCATAAAGTGTACATCGATTGCACCAATGCGAATTTGGAAAAATGAAGGCAAATTTCAGGTTTTGAAAGTGTTGACATCATTTGCAAGCATGGGAAGCATGACTTAGCTCTTACATTTGATTATCTACATCATTTAATCATAAACCCTCATGTGATTGCTTCAAGACCATTGGATCTCTTTTTTGGCTCCAAAACCATTTCCCAAGCCTAATTCTATTTTCCAATCCTAACTCCAAGCCACAAAATTTCCCAAGCCTAAGTGCTATAAATTGAGGCATTCCCCTCCTCATTTTTCAAGCTTTGATAGCCAAAAAACTTATTGCAAATTCATTTCTTGAAGCTTTGATAGCCAAGAAAACTCTTGCTCTTTCTCTCCTCACCTCTTCCAAACCCCTCACTCAAAGCTCTCATTTCTTCCACAAAAATTAGTGAGTTACATCTTGAACCTCACTAATTTAGAGCTAAACCTCAGCATAAACACTACTTTCTTCATCAATTGTGAGAGATCAAGGCTTGTGGTTGTGTGTTCTTGAAGAAGATTCAAAGTTTGTGAAAGATTTGGTAAAATTCTAGATCCTTTCCATAATCCAAGATGTGATCCATTGTTGTTTATGTTTGATGCACCTTTGGTGCTACATTGATGAGTTTTGCTTGCTTACTTGATACATTTTCGTGCACAAATTGATCCAAGATCACAAGGTGTTTGGTTTTATGTTTAAACAAGTTTTTTCTCTTTATTTGCTGTTTTTTTTGAAAAACTGTGTTGTGCAAATCGATTTACATCTGGTGCAACTCGATTTACATAACTGAAAAACTACGCAGATTTGAAAACAGAGTTATGCAAATCGATTTAAACTCTGTGCAAATCGATTTACATCTGAGCAGAATGTGTTTTTTTTCCTTTTTTGACTTGTTTTTGGTTGTAACTCATCTTCTACTCCTTTCTTTTGATATTTTCTTTGAATCACAAATTAGAGGCCTAATTTCTCTCTAATTTCAATGGACTTAGGGCGTCGATAGGATGAGAATCCAAATCCGCAATATTAAGTGATTGAAATTATGGATGAAAGGAGCTTTTAATGTGGTTCCATCTTTTACTTCTTTTTATTTTGATCGATGAAAGTCTTAATGCCTTGAGAATTCTTATGGATTCTTGGTAAAGACTAGATCACTCACCATTTTTCTTTTCGTGCGGTATTGCTTTCGGAAAGCGATCTACATATCGTTCTTCTCGCATGCATTAGCACATAAAGTTTTGACCGGCCTCGTTGTAGGGTGATTTCTACATAAATCACTTGGCGATCTGCTTAACATAGCGCAATATTTCGTGTCCCGAATAAAAAAGATCAAATATGGAAGAGAATTGTATGCGGTTGATTTAAGACTTATAGTGGTTTGTCGTGTAGTCGCTATGATTTTATCAAGCTTCTGATAAATTTCTATTGAATTTAAATCCGAGGACATCCTTCACTCACCATCGATCTTAATTACTAACTTTGATAACATACTTGACAAGCTTCAAGATGGTTATCTTTAACATCTAACAATTGACTTTAATTTCCGCAATTTATTATATTGCTCTTTATATTTTTCGCTTTATCACTTTATTTTATCATTTCATCATATTTACATTTCGCTATTTTCTCTTTGTCCATTTGGACGTTTACATTCCGCTATTTTCTCTTTGTCCATTTGGACACTATGTTTATGTTTCCGCCATTTTCTTTTGTCCACTTGGGTCATACTTTACTTTTATGCTAAAACACTAATAAACAACAAAAATCTAAAAAACACCTAAGGCTCTCGTTCGGACTATTGGTTACTATCCCTAGAATTTTGGAGATTCGGACTAATGGACTTAGGACCTCTGGACCCTTATTCTATTGTTACTCTGTGATTGTTCTGTCTGTCTGGCACTGGATTGTTGTCTGTTTATATGTGCAGGTACTTCCTTGAAAGCCCTTGATGGCTAATTCCAAGGCATTGAGATAAGGATTTTACCCAAAACAGCCGTTACTCTGCCCGATTCATGTCAGAATTTTTAAGTGCTTAATGCAAAATGGTGCTAAGATAATAAGTTCATCTGGATCCCCAAGTGGTAATGTGTTGGTTTGGTATTGATAAGTCCAAAGGATGCGAAATTTACCTTGACTCTTAATGTCAAGTGTTGGCTTCTTATTTCGGTTAGACCGTTTCTTTCCTTAGCTTTTATTTTATGCACTAGGTTAACCTCTTCATCTCCTCCCACTTCTTAGATTTTCAAAATCTTCTCCCTTTTTACAAAACCTTCTTATGTTTGCAATCTTTTCAAAACCTTTTTTTAAAAGTATCTTTTGCCCTTAGTGGCTTTTCTTCAAAAAAGTTTAGACACGACTAATTGTTGAAACGAGTGGTTATACCCCACGATTTTGAAATTGATTGATATAATGAGATCTTTTCCGCGTGAGAGAGTTAGTGGCATACTCGTTGATTTTATCCGAGTTGGAGCCCTTGTTTCATTTGCGATGCAAAGAACTCGTTTGTTCTCATGCTCAAGATCAATGGATGAGTATTTCTCTCCGACGATGATAAAGTGTTTATTCGTTTTTAAAATTTTTTCCCTTTAAGCGGAACTACATTAGATCCGACTTCTCCATTGCACCGAGGAGGTATGTAGGCACAAAGCTTAACGCTTTGCCGAGCTTATTTTAAAAATAAAACAAACCCTTTTTAGCACACACACACAGATTTTCAAAAAGGTTCCTGTGGAGTACCACAGATATGAGGGGTGCTTAAAACCTTCCCCTTGTATAAACAACACCCGTACCTAAGATCTCTTCTTTTTGTTTTAAAAACAAACTTTGGGTTTTTTTCGTTCTTTTCCCTTTTCCTTTGGAAACAATAAAGCGCGGTGGCGACTTTCACTGAAATATTGAGTCGAGTCAATATAATGGCTCCGATCTCAGATTTTCCCCACTACAAGATCTTCTACGAAACAATAGACCTCTCCCAGGACTGCTTTTTAAGTACCTGATGACTCTGCAGGCAGCATGATAATGAGCCATAGTGGGATTATGGATGAATTGACTCAGCTGCTGGGTAGCACATGTGATATTTGGCCGTGTGGTGTTCAGATAAAGTAGACAACCTATGAGTCTTCTATAAGGCCCAATGTCTTCATATGGATTTCCATTATCAGCATGAAGCTTGACGGAAGGATCAAGAGGAGTGGGATCCGGTTTTGATCTAAGAAGGCCAGATTCTTGTAACAAATCGAGGCAACACTTGCGTTGTGATAATGAGATTCCTTCTTTGGAGTGAGCAACTACCAGTCCAAGAAAGTATTTCAGCATACGAAGATCTTTGATGCTAAAATTCACATCTAATGACTGTTTGATTCGGGAGAATTCAGACATAGAGGTGTCAGCCAGGATTATGTCATCCACATAAACAAGGAGAGCTGTAAAATCATTGTCAGTTGTCAAGGTGAATAATGAATAGTCAGAGGTGGATTGAGTGTAACCTTGTTGTAAGAGCAATGATGTTAACTTCTCATACCATTTGCGACTAGCTTGCTTTAAACCATAGAGGCTTTTCTGCAATTTACATACTTGGTGAGGTTGACAATGCTTAACTCCTTCGGGGATAGACATGTACAAATTTTCTTGTAGTTCTCCATGAAGGAATGCGTTATTCACGTCCAACTGATGCAGAAACCAGTTGATGGCAGCAGTGGCAAGTAAAGTCCGGACTGTGGTAAGTTTAGCCACTGGGGAGAAAGTGTCAAAGAAATCCAGCCCTTCAATTTGATTGTATCCCTTAGCAACCAACCTTGCTTTATATCTCTCGATGGTGCCATCAGCTCGGTGTTTAACTTTGAACACCCATTTGCTACCAATAGGCTTAACATTAGATGGTAAGTCTACTATGGTCTAGGTTCAATACTTGTCTAATGCTTCTAGCTCAGAATTCATAGCCTTGACCCAATGATCAGATAATCATGCTTATTTGTAGGTTCTTGGTTCATGAATGAGGGTGATATTAGAAGTAAAGACACGATGAGATGCAGACAAGGGAGTTAGGGAATCATAATGTGAAATAGGATAAAGGACCTTAGTGTTACCTGAGGATGTCTTGTCTGCTGAAGCATCAGAGGCACTGCACACATAATCTGAGAGATAGTGAGGCATAGTTTTGGTTCTGGTAGGTCTATTTGGTTGAGGGATGTGATCAGTACGGGATCTTATTAGTTCATGTGATTCATGAGGATTGAGAGTGTCTTTATGAATAACATCAGGCTGAGCAAAACTGTGGTTATGTTGACTTGAATCAGCATTAGGTGTGCTTTGTGGATTAATGGAAATGTGTTCATGTTCAGGGGAAGGATTGGTAGGATTGGTATGATTTTCTGGTAGTGTAGGTATGGGTGCTTGGTTACAGTTGGGAGAATTTTCAGGGAAAAGAATGGTAGGGTTGGTATGGTTTTCTGGTAGTGTAGGTATAGGTGCTTGGTCACAGTTGGGAGAATTGGATAAGTTTGGAGGGATTATGGTAGTAAGATCATTATGGGAGTGATATTCCCATGTAGAAGAATTGTTATTGGCATATGGAAAAATATGCTCATGGTGAATGACATTTCTAGAGATAAAAATTTCATGATTGTTAATATCATATAAGACCACACCCTTCATCCCCATTTTATAACCCAAAAAAACACATTTTCTACCTCTTGGCTCAAGCTTGGTTCTGTGCATGTGTAGAGTGGATGCATATACTAAAGAACCAAAAACCTTGAGGCTATGCATGTCAGGAGATTCATTAAAAAGGATGTGATGAGGAGACAGACTATTTAAAACTTGAGTAGGTAGTTTATTGATGATGAAGGTAGCATGTAAGATAGCATATGACCAAAATTTCTTAGGGAGTTTAGATTGAAAAAGGAGGGCTCTTCCTATATTTAACAAGTGTTGATGTTTCCTCTCCACTCTACCATTTTGTTGTGGAGATTCAACACAACTTGTTTGATGTATGATCGCTTTTGAAGCATAAAACTTAGGCATACTAAACTCAAGACCATTATCTGATCGGATAGTCTTGACAGTAGTGCCCTTTTGATTTTCTATGAGTTTAACAAAATTTATAACATGCTGTCTAGTTTCAGCTTTGGATTTCATGAGTGTTATCCATGTAAATCTACTGCAATCATCCACAGCTGTTAGAAAATATGCATGACCATGTATGGACTTGACAGCAAGAGGACCCCATATGTCAAGGTGAATTAACTCATAAGGGTGAGCAGCTCTACTTTTACTAGAAATATAGGGCAGTTTTCTATGTTTAGCATAACAATAAACATCACACACATCTTTATTATTGAAATTAATGAATGGAAATTGAGAATGTAAGTACATCAAACGATTTTGGGATAGATGTCCCAATCTAAAATGCCACAGGGATTTATCAGGCAGAGAAATATTTGCAATTAAGCTACGAGTAGAGGTAAGGTAATTTTGTGTGTGTGGGAGTGGTGTTGTGTTTTATGACTCACTATCCTTTATGATTAAGTAATATAGTCCTTTCTTTTGCTCAGCAGAACCAATCATCCTCATGGTTGTTTTGTCTTGTATAATGCATTTGGAATCAAAGAAGGTCATTTTGCAATTAGAGGACATACATAATTTTGAGGCAGAAATAAGGTTTAGACAGAATTCAGGTATCAACAAGACATTATATACAATAAGAGTAGAAGAAAAATGAATTGTACCAGAATACTTAGCAAGTATGCAGTTTCCATTTGGCAATTTTACACTAATGGGAACAATTTTCTTATATGAATGGAAATAGTGAATGGAGCTACATATGTGATCCGTAGCTCCTGAATCGATAATCCAAGAACTAATGTGATGATGCAATGTATGAGATGTTGTACCTGCTGATGAATGACCAACAGTTACTTGATTGGAAGAAGCATGTCTTGACCCTTATCCAAGGCTTGATTTCTGAAGCATCTCCATTAGAACATTGAATTGACCTTGAGTCATAGGAGCATTATCATCTCGTGTGTCAGCACTAGTGGTTCCAGATCCATCATCAATTGCATCTGAAGTAGTGTTGTTGGATGTGGATTGGAAACAATTCTGCATATGAGGTGGAACTTCATGCTTCTTGAAACAATTCTCTACTGTGTGATTTGTTTTCCCACAAAATGTACACACACGATTTCCGCCATGTTTGAAATTAGCTTGTTTTCCCCCAAATTTCTTGGAATCAGTAGCATTGATCATGGTTTGGGATTCATCTGTAGCTATTGGAATGTAAACTTGGCGTTCATGTTGAATAACCATAGAGAAAATCTTGTTCATTGGTGGAAGGGGATCCATTAACAAGATTTGTGACTTAACCACAGCAAATTGATCATTTAAGCCAGTTAGGAAATGAATAATCTGCAAGATTTGATGATTAGATCTAGCACTGCGCATTGCAGCGCAAGTGCATTTGATGCGACATGTACACATAGGTAAAGGCAGATAAAGGTCCAGTTCTTCCCACAAGATTTTAAGATCAGAAAATAATTTGGTTACCGTTTTTAATTCTTGCTTGAGATTGTAGATTTCTTGTTGTTGTTCAGAGATTCTGATGAGATCACCTTGGGAGAATCGTTCTTTCAGGTCATCCCAAACATCCAAGGCATTCTCCATGAACACGATTGATTGAGCAATTGAATCTGAAACTGAGTTCATGATCCAAGAATGAACAAGCATATTGCACCGATTCCATGCACGCACAGACGGATCAAAGGGATCTGGAGGGACTGGGAGCAATCCATCAATGAAATCAATCTTCATTTTGCCACCAAGAGCACACTTCATGGATCGAGCCCAAGAGTGATAATTCGAACCGGTTAATTTGGGAAGAACTGTGACAGAACTAGGGCCATCACTGGGATGAACGTAATACGGAGAAGTAGGATCCATGGAAGGGTCGGTAGGAGGATTCCGAGGAGGAGCCATGGAAGAGATGAATGTTCAACAATGGTGTAGCAGCGGAAAGAGGATCGAAATGGCGATTGATACCATAATATGAAAATTGAGCTGAAGCATATCACAGAGTAAACAAGAAGAAAGATTGAAGAAGAAAAGGGAATTTCTTATTATGCTTCGCTACTATCACAGTTGCAGTGGATATGTTATATACAATTTGAATGGTTCCCAAAAGAGGGAAATCCTATATGAACCAATAGAATGAAAGCAAAGTTATCCTATCACAAGCTGCCACTTGTACATTGTAGTAATATTAAACTAAATCTAATTAGAGATTATATTTAGCTTAATATTCCAATATTCTCCAAAAGAATATTGATACAGAAAAGGCAACAACAACCAAGAGAGAAAAATTACACACCAATTGCACACTACGATAAATACAACAATGAAGTTTTGTTAAAATCGTACAAATTGCAATTGGGATGGATAAATTTTCCTATGTAAGCCCATTTCCAAGACAAAACTTTTATCTCTAAAACGATATCCGGCACATTCCACCTATCGCTTCTAAATATAATACCATGCTAAAGTCAACTTCTAAAATTAACAAAATAGTTAAGCTTCAGTTAACCGATGCTAAAGTCAAACATATAGAGGCAGCATAATTATTTAGCTTCGGCCTAATACACCCTAAACTCAAAATTTTAAAGTCAAAAAAATAGTTTAGCTTTGGATTATAATCCTCTCTGTGTTGTGGACGAGTCACATCAGCTTTAAAAATGATTGTTGGTTTGTGACTTACTAGTGGACAACGTTATAAAAGTGCTTCAACAAGCACAATATTACTACCCCTAACTTTAACATTTATTTTTAAGGAAACATTTTCAAGGTGCTGCTTGCTCTAGTTAAAAACATGTTTAGTCAAACAAAACTAGGAAACAACCCCAAGTTAGTCTCACATATATGTTTGAGGTCACATGCAAAATGAAAATGCGCAGGTCGAGTTGTTTTCCCTGCAGCTTGGTCTTGGCATCACTATAGCACTTTTTAAGAACAGACGTCTACTTGTAAAAGGAACTTTTCAAACACCAACAAAAATGATTTTATAAGACCATTGTATAATCTTCCCCACTTGTTCAGAGGTTCAAATGTTTTTGTGAATGTTTTTCAAATACAAAAATTAGGTTTTTATATTTCTAGAGATTGAACTCCATTGAAGAAAAATAAGAACTCATCTCCCAAAGGTTTTGGAGCTTTTAGCATATGTTAACAATTCAAGACTCGAACAAAGGAAACCTATAAGAGTGGAGTGCATATTAGTGTGGAGCAGGATTTTGAAGTGCTCAATGATGTGCATAGTTGAAGATCATAGATTTTGGAGTTTTTGGAACCTTGTGAGATGCATATAGTTGAAGATAGAGCAAGAAATAAAACTATATAGCTTATTAGGTTATATATATCACTACAAGAAATATGGTCTATGGCCACGCTAAATTCTTCCACAACTCAAAAACTGTGGCTACATATAAGCTTTGGCCGGAGTTTTCAAACCGTAGAAATATGTTTTGAAATATTAAACCCAGATTGTGAAACGGTGGCCTTTTCTTAAATTACCATGTTTATACCACGATTAATAACCGCGGCTTATAAGTTTTACTTCAAACTATGGCTGAAGCCCACAATTTTATAGCCCGCCAAACTTTCCCTCTTTTATTTTTCAGTTTCCCCCTTTTTTTATTATTTTCTTTTCTAATTATTTTTTTTAAAAAGAAATAAAATAAAATTGAGAAAGCAATTCCTAATAAGTTTCAGTTTCTCTCTTCTTTAACTCTCATATCATCGCTTCCTTCCCTCTCTTACCTTCTCCTTCAGTTTCAAAAAAAAAACCTTCAGCCATCGCGTCGCCATGCCTCCGACGGCAGTCGCTGCGGCTATAAACACAAAAACCAACGCAGAGATGATGAATCTCCACAGCGGCGATGAAGAAGACGACGGCGGCGCCGCCGCACCTAGGTTCATTCTCCAATTCGTTTACATTTTTGAAATCCTCTCTCCCTTCTCCTTTCTAACCCGAGTGCGATTATTGCAGGAAATGGCTGGAAGGAGGCGAATCTGAAAGGGGTCGAGTGGAAATCATAACGGAGAATCTCCAAAAAATCAAGGATTTCGCGATGTGAAGAGCGAATCGAGCAACAACAACCTTCAATCGGCTGAAGTGACGGTGATGAGCGGCGGTGGAAAGCTTTTCAGGCGAGCTCTTCTTCTTTCTTTTCGTTTTAGGGTTTATTCTCTGGCTCTGCAAAGACTATGAATGAACATGGATAGATTTTAGGGTTTTCTAGAAATTTTTGTCAAAAAGCTGCGCTGGAATGTTTGTGAATAGCTATAGGTTCTAAATTTAGGGTTTTTCTTCTATTCTTGTGTAAAAGCTACGCTCTGAGTTTTTGTTCTGTGTAAAAGCATCGAAGAATTTGCAGAAAATAGAGAGTGATGAAGTTTCTGCGGTTTAAAGATTCAGAGAATGGTGATGAAGATCTGTTATGTTGTGGCCAAGATTGAATACCTTTATCTAGAATCCAAGGTTTTACCTCATTGTGTTGGATGTAGAAGAAGATATTTTAGTTTTTTTTGAAATCTTTGAAATGCTTATCATTATTATGTTGAATGTTATTATATTTTTGTGATGCACAGATTTGACAAGATCATCAACAAAGAGATTCCTTCTACTGTTGTTTATGAGGATGATAAGGTACTGCATGATGTGTGATTACAAATAGTGGATGCCATGTTTGGTGTTTTCTTGAAGAACTTCATTTAACTATCCATTGTCAAAACATTACAAATATATATCTCTATAGCACCGACGCCTTTGAAAAAAGGTTGTGTATATACAGACGATATTCATGTCCAACCATGTCAAAAATAGTCATGTGCTTTTACAGGAAATTGTTGTTTTCTTGCAAAGAACAAATGTGAGTTCATATATCTCGTATCGTTATTCTTATATACAGATAGCTCTATAATTCTCATTTACTTTAGAGGCCCAGCCGAAGCTTCAGTTGATGCAGTAAGTAAGTCTTGATGTGATATTTTATGTTTGGCAGTCTATGTTGGCATTGAATCCAGATGGCCTGTTTTTAGCGGCTATCCTCGGAGGAGAAACATTAAGGTGATTATTATTATATTTTTAGAGATTTGTTTAGAATACCAATATATGCATGGAGCATTTTATAACATTTGTGCTGCAATCAGGGAACTCAGAATAGCTTGTACTGTAGTACAAATTGAACGCGAAGGCGGGATCAGTCCCCGAGTTTCACCTTTAGCACAGGTATGCATTGTTGCAAAACTTATTTATGTAGTAGTTATGATCCTTCACATTTTGAATGAGTGTAACGGTGTTTCTTTCAAATAAAATAATGTGGTTTTGTTAGATCCTTGATCCAGAATACTAAGCCTCATACACGGAGAGTGTAGATGAGGAAATCTAGGTGTTAGCAGAAGAATGAACTGGCTAAGGATGCATGGACATTTTGTTTGTCATGTCATAGGCTGTGATTATGTTCTATCTCTGTTACCCTTGATAAGACAAAGAATCCAACCCTTCCACCCTTCTCACAGTCACAAACTCAACAGGATGATGGTAAGTCAGCCCAATTATGTTAGTAAGTTGATGAGTTTGTTACTAGATGTTAGTAAGTTGATGAGTTTGTTAGTAGATGTTAGTAAGTTGATGAGTTCTTTCTTGCTCTGTTAACTGTTTTCAATCTAACAAATATCTGCTAACACTTGTGATTTATAGTTTTCTTAAACACCAGTTAGTGATCTCACCGGTTATGATGGATGTAGCAGCTGGGATTCTTGGCTTCGAAGCTGAAACAGCACAAAACAAGGTATGTGTGCTTGAGGCCAACTATTTTTTATGTGCACTTTGAATTAATCTATGCTAAACTATAGCCAACTTGATAGGTGGCTGTAGTTGTGTTTGTTCTCAACAACAATTTGAGAAAGCTTCCTCAAACAAGCAACTATCTGTGCTTTGCCTTATTTTAACCTGGTACTGTATATATCTGTTCATCTACACATAACCGTTTTAAGTTTTTGGAATTCCTAAGTAACAAACTTTTTACAATACCCTATTACTTTTGTTTTGTTAATTTCTTTAGAGAAGGAAAGATATCAAACTAAATTGTTGAGTGTATCAATACATATTTGTTAAATGATGTTAAAAATTTGGCTTTTAGTTGTTAGAGATTCATAATGCTATTCAGTAGTTTCTGTTGCACTGTTGTCTGACAACACATGATCCCATGCTTAAAGTCTTTGAACATATGCATTCATAGCAAATAAACTTATAATTTTTATTACATCTTTCAAATTTCTTTATCAATATTTCTATTGCAGGATTCATTGATGTTCTATTAAAGGACACAACTAAATTTAATGAGATGGGATACTGAGAGGTATTTATTAGTAGAACAGCTTTTTGATGTGATTTATAAGCATCTTGATCAGGGTAGCATGTCTAGTATTTCAATGCCAAGGTGAGTGTTTCTGTTTTTATCCATTTTATAATTTTAATGAAGAATCTTTTGGTAGTTTAAGATGATCCTAATGAACATTTTATAATTTTATAATTTTAATGAAGAATCCAAGGTTTTACCTCATTGTACTCCTTCAACTAATGAGAAAATATTGTTATCTTGGCTGGATTTTAATGTGTCGTAGAGATGCTATAAGAAGACCCTTGGAACAGAGAAAGAGAATTCTTAAGGAATCTCTATATTCAAAAAGTCCAGATACACAGGTAAATATGATCCTAGGCTGTATAATTAAATATGTAGAAATTTACTATAATTTTCACTAGTTATCGAATGGAAAGTTTTTATTTGAAATCACAACATTCAATGCATTAATGAGTAAAAGCAGTAGGTTCCATTAAAAATATTCTTGCTTTTGATTTTATTTTCTTCATTTGCCTTGTCATAAATTTTCAAAACCTAAACTCAAAGAACAAATAGCTGAAAATATTTTTGACTTGTGTACATCATGGGTTAATCTTCTACTTTAATTAATACTTCACCTGTTTCATTATTCACTCATTTCTTACCATTGGAAAAGCAATAAGTTAAAATATTTTGTTCCATAGCAGTTGACCAAAAAAGCATGTGTGTGCACTGTATATTTTGTTTTGATGTTTATCTATATAGATAACCTGTCCCTATATTCCCAATTTCAATTGGATAATTGTATTCATGCTATACAGATCAATCGTTTAGTTGGCTAAAGCAATGCTTTTTTTGTCTATACTCTAGTTCATTTAGTTTAATTTTTTTATTTGATATTCTCGTAAATCTTGAAATTTGTTTTCTGCAACTTACTCAGGACAAACCAACATTATTTAGATCATTTTACAAGTGGTTGAAACCTGGAGGTCAACTTCTAATTACTGATTACAACAAGGAGATAATCAAGAAGAATATTAAGAAGTTGTGTTTTATATTATCTAGCTAGCTAGTTCTTAGAACTTTTGTTGTTATTTTGGGATGACTCTTTGAGAGAAACTTGTGTTTAATTTAGCTCTTGTTTTGAATCCCATGGTTGTTTTGAATTTGGGATGACATCAAAATTTAGTATCCAACTTATTAGTGGCACTACAAAAAAAACTTACTTTTGACGTTAATGTTAATTTGCTTGTAATTAATTAGATTCTAATCATCAATATTATTGTTAATATATATATATATATATATATATATATATATATATATATATATATATATATATATATATATATATATATATATATATATAATGACATATTTATGTAATGTGGTCAGAAATAAACTGTGGCAAGATAAATGGTTTAGAAAGCATAACATATAACAACAGTTTTAAATATGTGGTCATAACCAAACCGTGGCTATATCTTGAACCAAAATAGTATTGTAAACGTAAATTGAAACCGTGGCTTTACCATATAGCCACATTTTTGAAGTCATGGCAAATACAAACCGCGGCCTTAATCAAGCTACCTAAACCGTGGCCTAAAAAAACCACGGTTATCAAAAAGGCGTGGTCTATACCAAAAAACCGTGGACTTTACTTTAGGCCACGGCCGTATACTCCACAGTTGGATTTCCGTGGCTAAACCGTGGCCTCAGCGTTACGCCACGGTTATTTTGCATATAGTCTCGGTTTCTTGGACGTGGCAGGAGACCTTTTTTTTTGTAGTATATATATATATATATATATATATATATATATATATATATATATATATATATATGTGTGTGTGTGTGTTATAATTTGTATAAAAGGATAGTGAATTATAATTTTATAGACGAAGACAACAACAATTTTTGACGATTTATCATTGGAGACTAAGTGCAGTTGAGAGCGATGTACTAAACCACTATAATCTATGCGTACTATCTCTATAACTCAATCCTTTATTTTCGATATACATTTTGCTTTCTTTTAGATTATTATGCTTTTTTAATTTGCATGTTGTTAGGTTCTCCTGTTCATAGTAATTAATTGTTTAAACGTAGATCTGTATTAGATCTAGTATTCTAGATAACTCTTGTTTGCTATACAAAAAATGTAATCTTATATCGATCTAATGGTTAATCAAGTTACATTCAAATGTCTCTGTTTGAATCTTATATCAAACCTCACATTATTGTTTAGTCAATTCATCATTGTTTTGTACTCTTTAAAATCATCGGAGTGTTGATTTAACTGTGTAATATTTTCTAAAATTCTCTGCAAAATGCTTCTCTCTCCTCTGTTTTCAAAATTATTTCTAAAAAGGAAAAGGTATATTCAAACCCCTCCACCAATTACAGACCATTATACATTCATATTCAACCAACATGTGACATAAAGAGTTGGTCTTCTGATAAAGTCTCGCAACTGCAAAAGCTTTGAATATGGGTAAGGAAGGGTGCATATATCAGAGCTTCCATTTTCAATGGAGAAAATTACGTCTATTTGAAAGATTACATGTTCGTGCATCTTATGTTGGATGATAAATAGCTTTTGATTGTTATAGATAATGGTACTTTATCCCTAAAAGTATTGTAGATGCATTTATGCCATGTCTTAGAATGCGAATAAACTAAGAAGGCTTCTTACGATTTGAAAACGAGGAATATACTAATTTAGACCTTGAGCATTAATGTGTATTTTTCAATTTCACATTTTAAAAGGGTTAAAATAACATGGGGTGCACCTAAAGTACTACACGTGGAAACTCAAATTGTTTAACAATCTAAAATTAACACTTTAATATATCAGTATAAACTCTTCTTTTTAGAATCTACAGAATGTGTAGCTTCCTTTCAGATGATATTCTCTCATATAATTAACAAGTTAGAAAATTTAGGTAAGACTATTTCTAATTAAGATTAATGTGCTAATAAAATTTTAAGATCTTTGTGCAAGGAGTGGCAGCAAAAATTGAGATCCATCAGAGAATCTAATGATATGAAAACATTTGATATGTCAAAGCTTTTTGGAAAGATCATTGAACATGAACATGAGATAAAAATGCTCAAAGCATGTGAAGCCACTTTTTAGAGGAAAACATGAAAATAAAGAAGAGAAGAAAAGTATCTCCTTGAAGACCTTGTCTTCCAAGGCCAAAATAAAGGATGATGAAGATAATAGCAGTGAAAAATATTAAAGAATTTAGAAGTGAGATTGTTCGTTAGAAGTAACAATATTCAATACATAAAGAAAAATGGTCTTTGGAATTTTTACAAGAATTTACAAAAGATGAGAAAGTTTAATCAGCCAAAGAAGTGGCAAGACAAATAGAAGGAATAAGGGAATTAAATTCTATGAATATAGTAAGCCCGATTGTTATTTTCCATGTTTAAAAACAAGCAAAGAACAATTGTTCAAGTTCAAGAAATTATCTGCCAAGAGACATAGAGCATATATTGTTTGGGAAAAAGATGAAGATTCCTCCTCTTCAAATACAAATTCACATATAGAAAATCGATTCCGACTCACAATATATACCTTCTTTTTATAATGAAGTAGCCAATACCTTATAAAAAATGCACGTTTAAGCATTAAGTGCTTTTAAGAAGATCTACCTCTAAAAGAACAAAATTTTAAAACTTAGTGAAGAAATCTTAAAACTCAAAAATGCTTTAGAATCCCTTAAAGATGAACATGCATCTTGTAAGAATGATCAATTATGTATTTCTCATTATTTAGAAGATAAATTGGAAACAGTTGTGTGTGAAACCTGTCCTAGTTTATATTTTAAATTGATAACTCTAAAGGATAAGAAACAGATCTCTCTAATGTGCCAATTAGTGTCACCTTCATATATAATTTTTTTAGAAAATTTCTTTATAGACCTCCCAACCTTCTAGGTCACATCTGGTGAAAAACCCAAACTACCCCTGACTTCGGAAATGCATTTCCGAAATGCAAGAAAAAGGTGTTTTCGGAGATGCATCTCCGAAAGTGCCTTTTTTTTTTGAAAAAATTGTCTTATTTCGGAAGTTCATTTCCGAAAACAACATTTCGGAAGTTCATTTCTAAAATACTGCGCGTTTTGCAGATTAAGCAAAACAACCCCCTCCCCTTTCACTTTACCCTAATTCAACATCAAACACAACCCCAGAGAAATTTTGTGCAAACACTTCAAAGGCTACATCAAAGGATCTAATAAGCTTCTACACTATATTCAAAAGCCCTCCAATCTCATCAATCGGTAAGCATTTTGAGTTTTAGATCTGTGATTAAAATTCATATTAGGGTGTTTACAATTAACAAAAAATGTATTAGGTTAGGTTGGTACTGATATTTAGGTTGTTTAGAATGTGTAAACATAGTTTTGAACTTTGTATTGGGGGTCTGCTATGGAAGTTGCAGAAAACTTCTGCGCACGGGTGTTTCGGAAGTTCATTTCCGAAAACACCTCCATCCTAGTTTTGGAAATGAACTTTTGAATTGTATCAGAAGTGCAATTTTTTTTAGTTCTTTACGTTGTCTCGCATATTAATCAATTTCAATTGTTTTCAGGAACATGTCAGACAACCTAGCACGCATCAGACATGGTAGAGAGACCCAGACTGCGTCGGCTAGACGCAAGCGGGCGGCGGCGCAGCTGCCGTCGACACAGGGACGGGGGCGATGTGTGCGAGTTCCCGTGGAGATGGACGAGGGTACCTCTACATCTGGATAGAGGAGTCGTATGGCTCGGGTATCTTCTTCCCGCCAGCGAGAGGAGGAAGATGAGGTGACAGTGCCATACCACGAGACGGAGGAGGTACCGGATGTTGACCCTCCACTCGGGGAGGAGGATGAGCAGGAGGAGGGCTTCCCTGGAGGGCCTAGTGACACTTCAGTGCTGCTTACCTACCGCGATCACGTCACCCGGCGTATCTAGGGGGAGAGGTATTTTTTATAATTTGTCCGACTACATTATTTAACCGTTTATAATTTAGACGTTTATTCAATATTTTATTAACCGATCTATTTAACCGGTCTATTTAACATACTTTTTTATTTTTTTTTCTAACAGTAGAGAGAGCCGTTGAAAATGGTGAACCATGCCCGGAAGATTTTCAGTCTGTTTAAACCGACTGCCGAGTGGTTTAACGACGCGGTGAGAGCTTCAGAGCTTAGTGGGCTCTGGATGATGGGGTATTCCACCATCAGCCATGACATGCAGGGGGTCTTTATGGAGCGGTGGCACAAGGATACATCTTTTCTCTAATTACCGGTTGGGGAGATGACGATGACCTTGCATGATGTGCAGTGTCTTCTCCACCTGCCGATCAGGGGGCGCTATTGACCCACTCCCGGATCTAGAGGATCGAAGCCACAGAGTGGATGGCGCTATATTTGGGTATGGAGCCCAAAGTTGCTGACTATGAGTGCATCACGACATCTGGGCCTCATATCCGGTTCACCATACTGAGCCGCTATTTCGAGCACCACCTAATGGCGGCGGCCGAGGCCGAGGATACGGGTGACGAGCTATTTACACATTATCACCGTGGCTGCGCTCTCCGGTGCTGGTACATGCATGTAGTAGGCGCTGCGAACTTTGTGGACAAGAGTGTGAGGTACGTTGACGTGACCTACCTCCGCTACTTCATGGACTTGACCACCGTTCTCTAGTGGAAGTGGGGGGCAGCTGCTCTGGCATACCTATACCAGAAGTTGAATGAGGCCTCCAACTGGAGGACGAGGTAGTTGACCGGATCCTACACACTACTCACGGTACGTTTCATTTTAATTGTTTCGTATTTATTTATATTTCGTATTTGTGTTTCGTATTTACTTATGTTTCGTATTTATTTATGTTTCGTATTTACTTACGGTATGTTACATTATCGTTTTTGTGTTTCAGAGCTGGATCATCTCTTACTTCTCCCGGATCCACGACTTTCACATTGATCCTCAGTACGTTGACGCCATGCGCAGGGCCGCCAGATACGTTCTCTAGAGGGGGAACAATGCGGTGGGACCATACCGTGGGTACCTGGACCGCACGATGCACGATGACGTCATCTGGAGGCCATTCAGCGACTACACTCAGGTTGTCCCCTTTGAAGTCATATCTTTATATTCTGGCTAGTTGACATGCGGGACCAGCATCATGGTCCGGTATCTCCTTGAGCGGTGCATGCGGCAGTTCGAATTTGTGCAGGTGATACCCAGGTCACCTTTTGAGGCTTCTCCCAACACAGTGACCAGAGTGCAGCTCACTGCCATATTTGAGGATTGGGAGCATCATGTGGTACCGGAGGAGTATCGTCGCATTCGGGTCACCCAGGACTGGCACAATGTGGAGGGGTACGTCACATGGTTCTACCGGGTGTCCCATCCTCTGCTGACACCTGACGCTCCCGGCGCTCCTGGCCATCACACGAGGAGATCCTAGAGAACCAGCAGGCCGAGGATGACCATGCCATTGATCTCCTGCCGATCTTCCAGCGGATAGAGATGCTTGGGCGGGACGCATTGGATCAAGGTGTCGTTCATCAGGGCGGTCCAGAGGCAGTCGCCGTGATGGAGATGATCGTCACTGATGTGGGCCGTGCGGCGGCATACAGACGTTAGAGGAGGTCCCAGGGAGAGAGGGTTAGGCATACCCAGTAGTGGTCGGTTTTTTGTTTTGTTTTCGGATTGTATCTTTCTACACTATTATTATTTGGATTTGGATCGGATCGGTTTGTATATATTACTATTCTTATCATATTAGTATATTAGTATTTCTGTTTATATATCGCTTATTTTATTTTCCGTCTTCCTTAAATTAAAAATACGAGGCTGTTTCCAAATACATAAAAAAAACACAGTTTCTGCATAATTCGAAAGTTCATTTCCGAAACCCCCCAAAATCTGAAAAAAGGTGTTTTCGGAAGTGCATCTCCGAAAACACCCCTCATATGATGTTTTTGGAGATGAACTTCCGAAGTCTGAGAAAATTAAAAAAAAAAAACTTCGGAAGTTCATTTCCGAAGCAGGGGTAAACTGGGGTTTTCACTGGAGGTGGCCCTCATAGGGAGGTGGGTAAAGAAAAAACCTTTTTTTTATTGTCAACTAACATGTTAATATAAATAGCTAATATTAAGAATCACTATAGCTTACCAAATTTAAGAATTTGTGAGAGAAATATTTCCAACCCACCAAATAAATCATAAATAACATTTCACATAGATGACATGGACCTTTGATATTCTATCCACTTCTTCATAAATAGTTGCAACTTTTAATTTCCTTGTTTAATAAATTAAGAACAAAACATCAATTAACATATAATTTACATTAACAGATATTTAAATTTTCTATTCAATATTATAACACAACTATAGTCACATTATGCTTATGGAAGCATTTGTAGTTGATTCAATGACCATATTAAAACGATTAGCATATCTAATTGTTTTTAAAACTTCACGTTAGAGTTACAAAGATGTTCTTTCACAATATTATTATAATTATGATACTCATTAAGATAACAAATAAAAATAAGATCAGATGTATAATAAGTAACCACTGGAAAAAGAATTGTTTATGGGCCAACAGCCCATTCATGCTAGGCAAAAGCCCGTGACATTGACAACATAGTCCATCCAAATAAAAATAAAGCTCATGCTAATGAAAACAAAATTAGTTTATATCCTATGTTTGTTTCCATAACATTAGTTTATTATATTCCCCAAATTATGAAACAACCATGGGATATAAACTGATTTCATTTTCCTTAGCATGAAATATGATTATGTTGTAAATATCATGGGCTTTAGCCCATCTTGGATGGATTATTGACCCATATACAATCCTTCTTTTTTTTCAATTGTACCTTATTAGACTTCCAATCTCCTCTTTATTTGTTATGTTAATGGGAACCACCATTACACTAATGCTATCATAGAGTATCATGATGATTCTAATGTGAATCTTATTAAAAATTTGAAATATGTTAAATGATTTAGTGGTGCCATTGGATCAAATATAATTGCTTCTATAAGCATAATGTATGTACTATTATGTAATAAAATAAAATATAATTAAAAATATACATATTTTTTAGTATGATATGTTATTTGATGTTTTTGTGTTTAATTTAATTAATAGAGCGATTAAAAATACAATTGTTTATATAGAAGTGGAGAAAATGTGAATGATCCATGTCATATCAATGGAATATTTTAAAATATTTATTTTGGTGTATTAGGAATATTTTTTCACAAATTCCTAAATTGATAAGCTATATTGATTCTCAACTTTCAATCCCTTCTATTACCCTTCTTATTCGAGTATATTAATGTTTATCGTAACTTCTTTTCCTTACCGTAAATTTTTTTAACAAATCATTGCAAAAAGAAACAATTTCAAAAGTGTTTTTATTAACTTAGCCAATTTATTCATTTTGTCTAACCATTTATGTCTTGTATCAAATGACTATACTTTATTGATTTGAGATTATCTAATAAGTTTTTATTTTAACATAGATTATTCATGTTTGGGAAAAAAATTGTTTGCAAAATTTAAAATTTATATTATTGTTTGAAAATTGCTTAGAAAAATAATATTAAATTATGATTTATTAATAATTAAATATAAAGAATATATTCCACATAATGACATTGTATACTTGATCTAAACGTAGAACCCAAAAAAATTAAATCAAAGGATAAAAGTGAAGGAAAAGGGAAACATACTTTTTGCATCATCAAAATATCTTTGACAACATCTTTTGAAGGATTGACATGTCCCATTGTCTTTAATTCTCTAGTTCACACTTGTTTCTCCAACATATTTTTATAGTATCCTCCATTTTTTTCAATGGTCCTAGCTTTTTGCACAACAGAACCACAACAAAAGTTTCCATCAAAATATGACAAACAAAAAGCTGTATTTTGGAGCCCTTTTAGCTGGAACAAAGAAATGATCATATGTTGGTTAAACCAACCATAATATTTTCTTCGGTAGGCTTTTTTAGCATTGAAAGACATATGCATAAACAAACAATTAATATAAGTATTCTATAATAACATGGAAGTGCTAGATAAAAAGAAAAATGATACTCTCAAACTCTCATTAATAACTCAACATATTCTCAATGCTCAACAATAACAAACACTGGAATAAATTGGTCACAAATTATTTACACTATTACATTTTTGGCCTACGGCCACGCTAAAATTTTCCACAACTCAGAAACTGTGACCACATATATGATTTGGCCATGGTTTTAAAAGCGTAGAATTATGTTATAAAATATTGGATCCGGAGTATGAAACTGTGGCCTTTACTTCAATTGCCACGGTTATACAACTGCGGATATTTTAAGCCACAAAGAAAATTGCGGTCTTATAATTTTGACTAAAAACTATGGCCCAAATCCAAAAAATTAATCCCGCCCATTTTTTTCCCTCTTTTCTTTTCGTTTGCCTCTTTTTAATTATTATTTTTATAATATTTTTTAAATAAAAAACATTAAAAATATAAATACAAGTTCCCATTTTAACCTAATTTTTCCTCTCCCCCTCTCATGCCTCAATCGCCGTCTCCGTCTCTCTTCATCCTGTTCACAACCAAAAGCAAATTCAAAATGATTTTCCAACAACACACGGTGGCCGGTAATCGCCCTATGGCGGCGACTGCGACGGCCGGAGGTCAAAACCTCTGATTGAAACCTCTAACCCAATCGTTACGTTGCCCTGACTACGAAAATCTCCTCAGTTTGCTTTGATTCTCTCTCATATTCTTATAATCGGGCCAACAAGGAAACCCTAGATCTAACCAAAAATCCAATTAAACACAGACGGTGATGACATAGAGAACGAGGCCATGGGGGAAGGAAATAGGAGATCTCGATCTTCATGGTGGTAACCCAAACACAGAGAAGAAGAATAGTCAAAGAGTTCGAAGGGTTTACCTGGAGCAACGCACGAGATTGCAGATTGAGAAGGCCGCATATGTGGTAATATTAGGTGTCCATATTCTTCAGCTTCTTCTTGCTTCTTCTTTGATTTCTATATTCAATACTTCTTCTTCTCCTTCTATGTTATCTTGACTTTCTGCATTGGTGATTGTTTCATTCAAGGTGATGATTGATGAAGTTGTTGATCTGAAGTTCGTGGCCTCTTGATTCTTCTCCCGAAAACTGAAGAAGATTTTTGTGAAAGATTGAAGACCGCAGGGTTGAAGAAGATGGTGAAATTGAAGTATTGAAGAACAGATGAATGATTCTGAATTCTTTTCTTATTGTTTTCTTGCAGGGACCGCGAAGGTTGATGATTATGAAGAGAAAGGATTGGAGATTGTGGAGAGGATAATTCTCAGAATTTTGTTGAAGTGATGATGGATGAGTGATGTTACAGAGAAGATGATGGAGAATTGAGAGAAGAGTGAAGAAAATGGTTTCTGATTGAATGTGAAGAAAGAGGATTGAAGAAACCTGGAGAGTGAAGATCCCAAAAAAAGATCAATGATGAAGATGCTGTTATATACAAATTCCTCAGGTTAGTTATTTCTCTGGCTTTCTGTTACAGATTGGTTAGGAAGTTAGAGGTTGATCATTAGGTTATTAGGAGGTTGTTACAAATCTGTTAGAAATTGGTTAGAGTTTATAGGAATGGTTGCCTTTTTTTCTGTTATGAATGTTAGGAGTTGGTTAGACTGATAACTGATTCTGTTAGAGGTTACCGGAGTCAGTTAAGAATTGGTTATGAAGTGTTATGACAGTTGAAGTTTGTTGGTTAGAAGTTAGGTTAGGTAGTTAGTTGGTTCTGTTATGGTTAGAAAAAATAGTTAGTTAAAACTGTTACACAAACTGTTGAAACTTAAAATACATGGCTGTCAAGGAATGTATTTTTGTATGGAAAGTGTTTTATGTAGGTATATATTGGTTTAACATTGTGAATGGATTTGCATTACCTGAATCTGTTGTTCTGCAGGCAGATGTTGAACCCGAGGTCGCCGCACAAGGAGTGCCAAAGAAGAGAACATTCAAGAGGGTGTATATATTTGTTTTTCAATCATTTTATTTTAGGATCAGATCTATCTAATGGTTTGAAAAAATGTGAAGAAAATGAGTTTGAAGATTTTTTTATGTATTTTATAATTGTAATCCACATCTCAATTTGATTCATTACCATTAACAATCTCTGCATTTTAATTTTAGGTTTCAACGTGGTTTGACCCGCAAGCCTATGGCACTCATCAACGTGGTTTGATTAATATTTTAGTCATGATCATGCTATGTTTTTCTAACCTTAAATGTTGGCAGCGCAGAGTCTAGTCCGAGCAACTATTCGGCAACAGCAGTACCCAAAGGAATATTCATTGCCATGTACTGACGAGATCTGTTATGATGATCTGTTCTCAAATTTTCTGGTCAACTTACGTAAATTGAAATGCTAAGTAGTCCTTCTTGAGGTTATGCACACTGCTTAAATGTGAACTGCTCGACTTATGAAATACTCATAAATATGTGCATCGGCCTTTCTACATTATCATAATAGTAAACAACTATATCCTTCAACAAAGAGACAACTATCGTGCAAATGCTTTGATTTTATTTTGTTTTTTTCTTGTGCAAACTTGTGTCACAATTAACAGTGTAATATTTATTTTCATAATGCTCAAACATGCTTTAAGAATAAAATAATGAAAACATGTTACTAAATTTGCAAATTGAACTTGAAATGATATGTCAAGCAACTAAAATTCATATACCAAAATGGATTCATATGTCAAGCAACCAAAATCCATGTTACCAAAATAACCAACAATTCATATGACACCGTAACTTCTATTATATTTATGATCTTCTATCTATTTTTTTTTATATGACACCATAACTTCAGTGTAAACAAATTAATGATTAAAGAATATATTTTAAAACAAGAAAAAATAATGTTTGCTATAATATTTTATGTAGTTATACTTATAGCATATAAATTTGTTGTTGTAATTATAAGAAAGAAGCTTTACTCAAGCGTTTTGCACTCGAGTTCTGAAAACTTACATATAGCAATAGAAACTTTTGCATAGAGATTTACTCAAGCGTTTTGAATCTTTGGTAGCGAGATTTGTAGTTGACATGTAGCTTGATTAAGCCTGGATGTGATGCAGCCAATAGAAAGTGATTGTGAGAAATTTGATTGAATCTCCAAGTGTGCTATGGATCAAGCGATTGAAGCTTCACTGTTCTTATAGTGATGGTCATAATCAAAAAATTAAGAATTAAATTCCTTGGATAAGAGAGATTTGTGTGATTGAGAGAGAGGCGATAGTTTCTCATCAGTAAGAGCGAATTGAACCACAATTCCTAGTGAATGAACGAGTTTCTAGGACAACCTGTGATTTAATTGTACCATTAAAAAATTAGTCATTATAGAAATAGTAATTATTAATTAATAATTAATAAGAAAAAGTCAAATTCTACATCTAGTAATGACTTTAATTTAATTTATTTTTTTTATTTTTCTGAAAGAGAAAATAAATTTTTATAATAAAAAATAAAAAAATTTATTACGTAAAATTGTTTTAAATGAAATTTTTATTGGATGAAAGAGGGCCAGAGCCAAAAATCCATAGGAAAATTCAAATAATAATCTTATTAAGATTAACTAGACTTTAACCCGCGCGATGCACGGGTGTTGAATTTTTTTTATATATATTTAATTGAATTTTTAAATATTATATATATAAATATTATATATATAATATTAAACAATTATAAGCTAAATAAATTTTAAAAATGAAAATTTTGTGTAAAAATAAAGAATTTTGAATATACATTAAGGTTTATTTTTATGTGAAAAACTGTAACTAAATTTGATAAGTGACTTATCACAACAAAGTTGTTAGTAAAATCTCCATAATAACTTATTTTTTATTCTTTAATAATATCTACAGTATTGATATTTCTCAAAATAATATTAGTTGTGAATAGCTTTTTTTTTAAATATTAGTTTAAAATCTAATATTTAGAAAATACAGTTTTCTTAAAATATTAATTGACATGCATGGATAGTGTACAAAAATTAATTGACATACATTGATGGTATAATTTTTTTTACAATACCAATTTCATTTTTTAAACAGTTTTTAAAGTAATTAAACACTTCAATTATAATATAAATAATATGTATTAAATCATAATGAAAAAATAAATTGCATTTAATTATCAACTATAATATAATTAGGAATTAGCTATTATTATTAAGTATATAAATGTACAATAATTGAAAGATAAACGTTATGTTGTTCAAGTAATTGAAAGTTAAATGTTAATAAGAATTTATTTATGATATAAAATAAACAATTAGTACAATAGTTATGTTTTATAATAATAATAATAATAATAATAATAATAATAATAATAATATATTTTTAAATTCTATTTATAGTTAATAAGAAAAATAGTATAATGCTTTCAATATTATAATGATATAAATAGCTTATTTAAAGACATAAAACTTATTTTTAACAATTACAGCTGATATTTTTAATCTAATAAAAGAAAATTAAAATATATCTTTTTGACTTTTTAATAATATATTATATTAAATTGTAAAATATGTAATTATATTAAAAATATATTTTTAATACAATTAAAATTAAAATAGTATTAGTAAATAACAATACATTTTTTTATATTTCGAAAAAACCAACTATATTGTTTTTTTAAAAATTTTGATTTTTTGTATTTCCCAAATTTTTTTAATTTTTTCGTATTTTTAAAAAAAATGGATTTCTAGAAAATATTTTAATTTAGTTTTAATTTTGGTTTGGATGCCAAAAGTATGGATTTGGTTAACACCAGATTTATGAAATGTCTAAAATGTGGATTTGTTTGAAACCATATTAATAATTAACCTGTCTTCATAATCAAATTTGGAGATTGATATGGAAAATTTACATAATCTATTAATTTGAACACCCCTAGGCTATGAGGCTAGTTTGAAAACCGGATGTGCCTTTCAAGATTAAACCTTTTGGTTGGAGATTTCTTGTTAATAAACTTCCAACAAATGACCTTTTGGTGTATAGAGGTATTACCTTTCCTATAGATATCTTAAAGTGTGATTTTTATGGTATAAATTTAGAAAAACGGAATCATTTCGTTTTTAAGTGCAAGGTGGTTAAGAAAGTTTGGAGGGAGATAACTAACTGGGTTGACAAATCGGAATTGGAGGAGGAAGAGTGTCTTTCAAATTTTATGGGTTGACACTCGTTTGGTTGTGTAAAAAAGGTTAAAGATGACAAATTAGGAGTTGTTTGGCTTGCCACTTTGTGGATCATTTGGTTGTTAAGGAATGACATTTTTTTCGGAATGAGGATTGAAATATTAATAATATGGTATGGAATATTAAAACTTTGATTTGGAAATGATCTTTTGTGGAGAAATTACTTACTCAAATTGTAGTTTTTACAAGTTAAGCAAATACCCTTTGTTATTTCTTTCGTAATTCTAGTTGGTTTATAATCTCCCTTTTTGTCAGGTTATCCCGTTTCTCTGGAAGCATACCTTCATGTTTTGAAGCTTGGTCTATTTATAGAGCTTGGTATGTTACCGTTGGAGTTTAGTCGTTGAGATTTGTTTGAATATTGCTTTGAAAGCCTTCATCTCGATTGGCTCATGAATGACAAGTGTTGCTCTTGGCAGAACCTTATCCTAAACATGATGATTATAGTGGATGGCATGTTTCTTTGATTAGGCTTTGTCTTTCCAACGCGCTGCATGTGGCTTGCTTCTTCTTTTAACCTCGGGAGTTGTTCCTTTTAAATGTTGTACCCATTTTGCATGTGATGATGTTTCTAACAAATCTCCCATTGATTCTCAACTATTTTTATTTTATTCAATTTTATATGTTGAGCTGTAGATTCTTCATTGGCTTGTATGTGACTTCTAATAATGTTTGTATCTTGTATGTCTCTGCGTCGTAGCTTCAGAACTTGTAACTTCAGATCTTTTGATATTTTTGCGTGTGTGATCTTCTGATGTTGCAAAACTCCTTGTTGCTAATTTTTTCATTTTCCTTGAAGCTTCTGATGTACTTTTTAATTCTATGCTTGTTGTATGTGAGCTTTGATATTGCTGCTTAACTCTTTGAAGATTGTTTTGTTAAAATCTAGCTTCTTGTGACACTGTTGTTATTGTATATTCTTCTGAATGATCTTGTTCTTCATTGTTGCTTCTGTACTTCTGATTTGATGATTTTTGCTTGTTTGACATATTCTTAAATAAAACATCTGATGAAAGATGTTTAGCTTTGTCAATCTTCTGGATGTCTGATTTCATATCTGAGCCAGTCTGATGTAGTCTTTATATTATGCTTCTGATGAATCTTGTGTAAGGCTTATGGCAAAATATATGCGCACTAAATGAAACCATTAGTTAAAATTGTTACTAACAAAATATATGCTTGTTATCATCAAAACCAGATTCTGAACACAAATTCTCAATCTTGTTCTAACATATACAAGCCTTTTTTCTTCACGATCTTAAGACTTCCTTTAACCCCTTCATGACTCTTAGGTTACTTTTTTATCCTTGGAAAACATATCCTTTCTTGTCAAATTCACCAAGAGAAATCAAATTTCTCTTCAAATCAGATATATATCTAACTTCAATTAACAACTTTATTGACTCGCCATGGAGCTTGAATCTCACAAATCCAACACCTGCAATCTTGCAAGCTTTGTTGTTTCCCAGCAATACAGACCCACCATCTTGATCACATAATTTCTTGAACAAGTTTTTGTTTGTATTCATGTGCCAAGTGCAACCTGAATCCATAATTCACTCCTTACTATTGTCACAACCCGAAACCACTAGAACATCAGATGATTCGAAATCATCTAGAACAATGGTTGCATTGCCATTATCCTTAACTCCATGATCTTTCAGGCAATCAGGGCACGCCTTTCTTGGGTGACCCTCCTTCTTACAATGATAACATCGAATACCTAATGCTTCACCACTATAAGACTTATGTTGACTTTTACCTTTCTTCTTGTTGAACTTACCACCCTTTCGCAAGAATTTTTCCATAAACACCAAACATTCACAAACCGTCGAAGATTTATGCTCCTTTTGTTCATTCAAGTCCTTAGAGTACAAGGCTGATTGAACTTCTTCAAAGGTCAGAGACTCCCTTCCATACAAGTGAATTTCTTTGAAGTGAGCATGTGCTCTAGGAAAAATGCACAACAACAACACTTGATCTTCTTTATCGATCTTTACATCAATATTTTCAAGATCAAAATTAGATTGTTGAACATATCCAACTGCTTAGCCAACAATTTATCTTCAATCATTTTAAACGAATACAAAGCTTGCTTCAGGTAGAGTAGATTTTCCAGCGATTTGGTCATGTAAAAACTTTCAAGTTTCACCCATAACCCTGATGTCGCAGTCTCTTTTGATACCTATCGAAGAACCTTATCACGAAAGCTTAACGGAATTGCACTGTTGGCTTTCTCTATCATGGCTATCTTTTCTTTTTTTTCATTAACGCAGCGTCCATCACTGTCGCTCTCTTCAAAGCTTCCAAACAACCTTGCTGGACCAGTATGGCTTTCATCTTCAAGTGCTATAGAACAAATTTGTTCACGCTCATCGCACAAATTTGTTTTGAAAAATATTGTTGTAATCACAAAGTGTAATAGGTTTCTTTTGGAAAGAAACACACCAGGGTAAGAAAAAGTAGGGGAGCAATAAAAACACAAAGGAATTGGTTATAACTGTTCGTCTTTACTTTCTCTTCAATGAAGACTACAAGTGTTACAAGAATAACAAATAACCCTCTCATCCTAAATTAGGATTTGCATTATGCAATGATGAGGGACTAGTATGCTATTAATAATAAACGTAACATACTAAACTAATGGGATTTTTCACAAATACCCATTACAAGCCAACTCAGGGTACAAGTTAACTTAAACAATTGGACATAACAAACAGATCCAATTCGAAATACTAACAACCCTAGAATTTCAACCACCACATACTAGAACACACTTCGACTACAGTATGTAGGCCTTCCACACCAACATGTGAGCGATGTTCAACTGCATGCTAACATCTATCGAACCAGAAGCTACTTTTCGACCCCCTAGAGTTCGATCCAATATCTCACAAAAATAATAGGGATATCTCTGTGGTTATTTTGTAAAATCGTTGTTACACCAGGAGGTTCTTTACATATATATATATATATATATATTAAACACTTATTTTCTATTTTTCCATTGATAAAAGAAATAACCCTAACACTAACATTGCAAAGATCGTCGGGAAGAAGACAACAACATATAAACGTTATTCTACTTTGAGGTACGTCAAATATGTTCTTTGTAAAATTGTTGTTACAACCTGGCGATTCTTTATATATATTAAACACTTAGTTTCTATTTTTCCACTGATAAAAGAAGCAACCCTAACACTGACGTCGTAGAGATCATAGTGAAGAAGACAACAACATCTACACAGTGTTCTACTTTGAGGTACGTCAAATATTTTCGACATTGTTGTTGTTCAATTTCGTTTCAATGTCGCATTTGAAAACAAAGTCATCCAAAGGTGTTTCTATCTCTTCTTCCGCTGTAAAACCTCAACCTGGAAATTTATGTGGTTGTGATGGTCGTATGGTTTCGTACCAATGCATTAACAGACAAAATAAAGGAAGGCTATTTTGGAGATGTCCATTTTGGAGGAGTGATAAAACATGTAATCTTTTAATATGTGATGAAGATATGGTGGGAAAATGGAGAAATGAAGATGATAGCATTATGAAGTCAGAGCTGGAAGGTTTAGGCTATTTGATGGTTATGGATAAAGATTAAAAAAAGAACAAGAAATTGAAGAACAAATTGAAATCAGAGATTTTCTGGAAATTTGAAGATGTTATGTTTTATTATCTCATTTATTTTTAATATTTACTTTGTTATGAAATGTAATAGTTGAAGATGTTATATATGTTTAGGGTTTAGGGTTTGAATTTCATTGTTCATGTTAAAACTGCCGATGCAGTGAACATGATAGGAATGCAACTAACATATAGTTTCTTACGAGTAAATTCATTGTAAACAGTTGAATTTTCAATTACAATTATCGTTTAAGTTGTTTGTTAGTAGATTAGTTTATAGTTTAAGCTGATAGTTTAAGTTGTTAGTTTAAGTTAATAGCTTAAGAGAGTGATAAAGCCCTGAGGTTAAGAAGAAAGATTAAAATTTGATTACATAAATTTTCATTACAGAAGGCCTTAATAATCAAATCTAAATCCTCTGGCTGATGGGAAGTTTGACCAATCATAGGCTGCCTCATCCTCATCAACATGGTTGAAGAAAATCATCTTCCATTTCAACATTCTTCTTCTTCTTCTTCTTCTTCTCCTCACCCTAAAATCTCTCCGGATTCTTTCCTCATTTTGATTGGGAGGATGATTTTGCAGCACAGCAACAACATCTAGATTCTGAGGATGATTTTGCAGCACAACACCCTGGAAGTTTAAAAACCAAAAGATTCACGCATAATTTGCTCATTATTGGTTCTTTAATTCTATACACTCTCTTCTCTTGGAAGTTGGAAAGATCATTTGTTTATCTCGAACTGTTCAAATTTATTCTTCCATTCTTAGATATTCATTCTACGTATATTTTGATTTACTTAATGGAATTGTGTACTTAATACAACTAATTTTGATATCAATTTAAATATGGTGTATTGATGATTCTTGCATGATACTATTGACATTTGTTCATAAACAAAATCACAATAGTTATTAGGCTTAACCATTCTTATAAGGGGCATGCTTTCCAGTTTACCTAAAACGGTTACAGGACCGGGATTGAAAGTACTGCATAAACAACAACGCATCACATAAGACGTGATTGAAAGGACCTACGTGATTATATAGCTATTTCAACCGTTGTTAAATGTGTTTTTAGTAACAGTGTTTATGTTGTTAGTTCCGGACAATCTGCAAATAAATAGGCAACATCAAAAGCCCAAGCTTTTAAATAAAACCTAAAACCCAACTACAAGAAAACTCTAGAGCTAAAGAGAAGCCTTGCACGAAAACTCTATAGTTGTTCAGAAAAATTTATAGCTAAGAGTGCGTCTGGGACTAAGGCAGAGGTTGGAATGATGGTGACTAATGATGGCAGGTCCTGGAAGACCGCTGGCCACTGACACAACAGAGGAAAAAGAGAAATGTGCTCCGGTAATAGTGCAACGCTATGCTCGGACGCTATTAGGGTTGCAACTCCATTCTGCACCATTTTTCCATGTGTGGAAGAAGATAGCCACCCAAGGCTATTATTGACAGCTTATATTAACAAAAAAATAAGCTCATATACATCATTCCCTTATATCCATGTCAAAAATAAATATTTCACAAATGCATTCTTTTGCCTAACCATTAACTATAAAATTTTTACAAAATATCATCAATCCTAACAAAACAAAGTCTTAGACTCCATTCAATTGTTTACTATTTATTATATGTTGTCTAATGCTACATACACTGTTAACACCAAGTATAATTCAATTGTTTCCAAGTTAATACTCAATTAAATTAAATTCAATTGAATAACAGAAAGTCTTAGACTCAATTCAATTGTTTCCTTTCAATATATGTTTCTAGCTTTTAAAAAAAAATATTCAATTGTTTCCAAGTCTAATTCAAAAGAGACCACTTTGCCAATTCAAGATAATCACCAACATAAATAAATGGATCTTGTACATCATCCACTAATACCCTTAATCAATGCCCTCATATTTTTATATATCTTCAAACATGAATAAAGGAGTGTCTGCCCCAACCCGATTCCTTTCAAAGTATGAGGATGGACATGGCTTCACAAAAAACATTGAGACATGTTTTCTAGGCTTCCTTTAAAACCATCAAAAATGTATCTCAAAGGTATGAGACAAATGCAAAAAGAGGAACAAGCTCGACACTTTGCTTTTGATGTAACAAATGAGTTTTAGTAATATTGAAAATTTATTCATATCTATCTGGATAATCCACCAATAGACTCCCTTCAAATCCAACAGCCATTGCAGCATTCACAATCAATTTATGTTGATCGTCATTTTCAGGATACACTTGAAATATTGCTCTAGTACCATTTGTTAAGCATCTATATAACGATGTAAAAAAGTCTTAAAAAAAGCATAGCTGATATAATATTGGAGTGACAACGTAAAAAATTGAATCATAGAAAAACACTGCATGTTTCCATATGCTTTGACAAATTGGAAAGACTATATAACGACTATTTATTGTCTAAACTTAACCAAAACAATTTTAATTGAAAAGTGAAAAGTGTGAACAAACTCTAGTTTTTAGTTTTCATTATTATATGCCATTAAATATCAATGAAAAATGAAAAGCATGAAGTGAAACCAATTGCCTAAGTTACGTTAAGCCTGGAGAATAGAAAGTGTATATCATGCAGATAACAATATCAGAAAAACTTTGTCATGCGATAATGTAAATTCTATAAAGCATTTTCTAATGTTGAATTTTATTTTAATAACACATTCAAGTTTGCATGTAAAGTTTTGTTTTCAAATAATGTAATAGATACAGATCTTATAAAATTCCTCCAAATACAAAAAAGAAATATCGCGGCGAAGGAAGATATGAGTGGGGAGAGAAGTGAGATGACTGAAACTGTCAATGAGTTTGTTGTAATCTATTTTTCTTCTGTCTTTTCCAAAAACTTTTTATGAAGTCGCCAACTTCTCTTCCTCTTACATTTATGTTGTTGCTCGTTTCTCTCCGGTCAACGGTAATAATTGGTGGAGGTTGATTAAGATTTTACTTCACCTTAAACCCCAACTTCCTCTGAATCTCACTATCACCGACTACCAACTCCGGCTGATGAAGCCTCCACAATCCAACAACAATCCTCTGCACGACGATAGTCAAAGGTATACAACTTTTGCTTTATTAATTTTATTAAGCCTAGTTTTTTTAAATATATTGATTTAATAAACTTAATTTTTTTAATTTAAGTTTATTTGTTTATTCACATTTAAGTTAGTTAACAAAAAAATAAAAATAAAAATTCTTTTACTTCAATTATTTACAACCTTTATTAAAGAAACGGGAGTAATAACCATTTAATTATAAATTTTCCCTCGTATTTATCACTTACACCCGTTTTTAATATAACTTGGATATAAATGGATAGAAAACTTATGTACATGTTTATGGAGAAAAAAAAGGTTATACTAGCTATGAAAATGGATAGAAAGCTTTAGAGTTTTATGCTAAAAATTCAGAAGAAAAAAAAATGTTAATGCAAATGAACAATTTAGCTAAACAAAATTTGGAGGTCAAAGAAAGTATAGATTTAATGATTTACTATATTTTTTAAAATTTTAGATTTAAAGTATTTGAATTTTCAATCTTTTAATATTAGTGAGAGACATTTTTTTTTTTAGTAATGGTGGAATGAGTAGTTACCCATATATTTTGATGAGAAAGAAAATATATATATTGTAAAATTCACATAAGTTAGACACGTTATGGAATAGTGCATATAAGTAGATTGATTGTGTGAAATTTGTATATGTGTAGACAAATAGTGCGAATAATGAGTATATCTAAATGCATCCTGTGATATTTTCTTATAGTATGAAGAGTGCACATATATAGACGCATCATGTAAATTTTTTTATAACAATTGAAGTGGACATATATGTAGAAGCAATAGTGGCGGATCTTGGTGGGGGCCCAAAGGAGCCACTGCACCCCTTAAGAAAACAACTTCATCAATAATGATTATTAGTTTCACAATATCAGCAACTTTTAATATATAATATATAATACCGTAAGTGAAGTGATGAAACTACATACACTACTTGTTTTATCATTTTTATTTAATATATATCATTGTATTATTATTTTAGTATTATTATTACTATTGATAAGTTCTTCTCTTTAAATAATGAATAACACTTTTATAAACTAATGAACAACATCGTTTATGGTCTAAAGTAAATCGTGTTGCAAATTTAATATATGTAACATGTAGTAATATTTTTGTATAATTAATTTTGATGATATATAATTTATTATATAAAGATTTATTGAGTTTTTTCTTTTCTCTTTTTTAGTTTATCTAAACTAACAATTTATAACTATAAATTTATTTTTTTACAAACTATAAATTTGTTAAATAAGTATTTATATATTACTTATTAATTTAGACTAATGTAGGCTCATATTGGAACATTTTATAGAAATTTGATTATGTACGCCGATTTATTTTTTAATTAAAATTTATAAAAAATGTATTAAATTGATTAGTTATTTTTTATATATAAATATATATGTATTTGATTTTTGTTATAAAAATATGTATCAAAGTGATTGTTGTGTTAATTTATTTTTATAAAATTATATATAATTTTAGAGAATAATAATTATAATATTTTAATATATATTTATGGCACCCCTTAATATTTTAGGCAAGATCCGCCACTGAGAAGCATCATGTGGAATTTTCATATCATGTGAATAGTGAATACATGCATGAAGACGAATCATGTGAAATTTTAATATCATGTACCAAGAATGCATATATGTAGATGTATCATCGTGTTGATTTTTTATATCATGTGAAGAGGGCATATATATATATATATATATATATATATATATATATATATATATATATAGAAGCATCATGCGGAATTTTCATATCATGTGAAAGGTTAATATAAACTTATGCATCATTTAAAAATTTCATAACATAGATGTATCATGTGAAATTTTCACATATCTCGTTAAAAATGCATATATGTAGATGCATCATGTGAGATTTTCATATCATGTGAAGAATGCTTTTTTTTTTTAATAAGCAATTGAATATAAGAAATCGCACTAGGGGTGTAACCCTTACAACAAAAACACCCTAAGTTGGTAAGTTACAAAGCAATGGTAATTTATACCAATCATAAAAATTGATCTTATGCGAGGATTCCCTACTACTAACCTATCTCCATGAAAAAAATAATATGTTTGATATCACCTCATCATGACAAAAAGAACCGCTATCGAAAATAATAGTGTTTCGCATCTTCCAAGTACACCAAATTAAGACTATCCGTATAGTGTTTAGAATAACTTTAATGTTGTTGTTGGACACCTTTTCTTGAATACTCCCGAAGCTCTTGAATTCCTCTTGAGACAAAATGGTGCCATTACCCAACCACTCATAGATTCTAATCCAAATCTCCTTTGTACTTGGTATTGAAAGAAAAGATGATCCAAAGATTTCGGATAGTTAGAACAAAAAGGGCAATCAACGGTAGATATGATAGACACACCTCTATTGACAAGAAGATTTTTGAGCGGTAGTCTTTTAATGAGGAACCTCCATGCAAAAATCTTGATCTTTGTCGAAATGGTTGTCTTCCAAAATCTTGATCTTACCATTCAAGACTAAGTTTGTAGTTTCTTCATTGTATATTTTTTAAAGTAATATAAAGTGATTCAATTTCTATTTCAAGTATATTAGGGGTGTTCAAATTCGAATATACCGAATAGAAAAACGTAAATCAATCTAAATCAAAACGAAAATTGCTAAAACTGCATTTGATTCGAATGCGTTTGGGTTATATTTTAAAAAAAACCACACGGTTCAGTTCGGTTTGCGGTTTGTATTTTACAAACCGAACTAAACCAAATCAAACCGCATTAATATGTTACAGCCTAAATCTATTTTGCATGTCTCACAATTACAAACGATTTTCTCTTTTTCATGTTCAGGATTTCAGTTTCAGCTTTCTCAAATCTCTCCTAGCAGTATATCGCCTTTATCTCCAAATACATCTTGCACCTTCTTCTCTGATTTCTACTCTCTTCTCTTCGATTATTTCTTTTTCACCTTCTTATTTTTATGCTATTGTTCTTCTTTCAATTTTGTTGTTATCGCACATCTTCTTCTATAATCTCTCATCTCTTTTGTTCTTTCTTTTTCATCTTATTAATCTCCCATCTCCTCTACTTTGTTTCATTATAATATTTTTGATATTGTTTTATACTATTTTTTTGTTTTATGCTATTATTTTTAATTTTGTCACAACCGCTCAAACCACATACCAACAACCACATTGTACCTGTAAAGACAAGTGTAAGTGGCGGATCCAGAAACTTTACGTAGTGGGGGCATAAAATATTCACTAATATTTTTTTAATTAAATTGTTTTTTATTTTTCCAAAATATTTATTTATTTGAATTCAACTATTCAAAATAGTATATAATTATTAAGAGTTCAAAGGTAGTGCACTTACAGTGTAAACAAACTTTACACATACATCCAATCAAAATCATTACACTTGCCATGTCATATTAGTTTTTTTTTAATTAAAATTATGTCTTAATTAGATACATGGTTGTAATTGGTTGACACTGTCAGTGCATATTCCTATTTCTCAATTATTAACAGTTCTAGAAATTTTACATAGTGTATGCATAAAAAATAATTAAAGATATTTTTTGATAAAATGTTTTAACTTTTGCAGAATATCCATTTATACGAACACAATTATTCGAAATTATATATAATTATTGTCAAATCCATAAATTTTATGTAGTGAGTGTATAAATATAATCAATAATATTCTTTTAATAAAATATTTTAATTAGAAGAACGTATATATATATTAATATAATTATTCAAAATAGTATATGATATGTATGATGATATTTACTTTTCAAAATATATTGTAGTGTAATTTATTTAAATATTAGTGTTAAAGAAGAAATAAAAGTTAAAAGTAGCTAATTTAAAATGATACTTTTTAATTTTTTTTATTTTTTAAAAATATTTAATTTATGGTGGCAATAACTGTTTTTATAAAAAAGATTAAATATTATTAAGGTATTTTAAAACTTTTTTGTTTGCTTTGTGGGGGCAAGAGCCCCCAATCTACTATACCTGCATCCGCCACTCTGTGTATATGTTTTTTTTTAACTAGTGGGATACCCGTGCGTTTGCACGGGTACCGCTGTGTTAGGCGCTATTTTTAAAAAAAATTGTAAATAAAGACCCGTGCGTTTGCACGGGTACCGCTGTGTTAGGCGCTATTTTTAAAAAAAATTGTAAATAAAGACAAAAACATCGTATTAAAATAGACGGAAATATATACTCGTGGTGTATATATATATATATATATATATATATATATATATATATATATATATATATATATATATTAGAATTGTTGTTTAATAAATAATAATAATAATAATAATTAAAAAAAATCATAAGTTATTATGGGAGAAAAAAAATTAGTGAAAAAAATGTAAATAAGAAAAATAATTTTTTTTACCAATGTAGTTTGTTATTTAAAAAAATATATTATTTTATCAAAATTGTTTTACATAAATAATATATATTTTAATTTTTCACATATTACTTTAAATAATTTTGTATCTAAAAATTAAAAACAATTTTAAAATAAAATTATTAGATTTATAAATAATTAAAAAAAACATTTATATCGCTTTTGGATTAATACATTAATTTTATTTTATTTTCTTTAATTGTACAAAAAATATAATAACTTGTGCGTTTATACGAATTTGGGTATGGCTACCCGTGCGCTCACACGGTACTGGTGTCTTGCCCGTGTGTTCGCAATTCACACGACTAATGGTGTGGTACGCTATATTGTCACAATAATTCATGCTTATTGAAAAAAGTTAATTGAATGCATAATTAATTGAAAAATATTTTATACATTAAATTCGTGTTTCCATTAATATTCAATATTTTGATCAATAAATTCACGTTTTTGTTAATATTGAATATTTTGATCAGTAACTTCATGTTTCTGTTAATATCTAATATTTTTATCAGTAATTTCATGTTCCCGTTAATATTTAATATTTTTATCAATAACTTCGTGTTCCCATTAATATTCAATTGTTTGATCAGTAACTTCACGTTTCCGTTAATAGTCAATAGTTTGATCACTAACTTCATGTTCCTGTGAATATTCAGTTTTTTATCAGCCACATCATGCTCCCGTTAATATTCAATATTTAGATCAGTAACTTCACGTTCCCGTTAATATTCAATATTTTGATCAGTAACTTCATGTTCCCGTTAATATTCAATATTTTGATCAGTAACTTCATATTCCCGTTAATATTCAATATTTTGATCAGTAACTTCATGTTCCCGTTAATATTCAATATATTGATCAGTAACTTCATGTTTCCGTTAATATTCAATATTTTGATCAGTAACTTTATGTTCCCGTTAATATTCAATATTTTGATCAATAACTTCCCGTTAATATTCAATATTTTGATCAGTAACTTTATGATCCCGTTAATATTCAATATTTTGATCAGTAACTTCCCGTTAATATTCAATATTTTGATATTTAATATTTAATATTTTGACTTATGTTCCCGTTATAATTGTATCTTAAATAAAAAATATATTTAAGATAAGAATATTAGTAACATAATTAATTAAAAAATAACAAATTTTTCTCATGTTTGAATTCATATATTATTTTAAATATATTTCTTTTACTTCCTTTAACGGTAAAAAAATATAATAATCCGTGAGTTCGCACTAATTCTAGTCTGAATAACTGAGTATTGATTTCATGTTCCTATTAATATCTAATATTTTTATCAGTAACTTCATGTTCCCGTTAATATTCAATTTTTTGATCAGTAACTTCATATTCCCCGTTAATATTCAATATTTTGATCAGTAACTTCATGTTACCGTTAATATTCAATATATTGATCAGTAACTTCATGTTTCCGTTAATATTCAATATTTTGATCAGTAACTTCATGTTCCCGTTAATATTCAATATTTTGATCAATAACTTCCCGTTAATATTCAATATTTTGATCAGTAACTTTATGTTCCCGTTAATATTCAATATTTTGATCAGTAACTTCCCGTTAATATTCAATATTTTGATATTTAATATTTAATATTTTGACTTATGTTCCCGTTATAATTGTATCTTAAATAAAAAATATATTTAAGATAAGAATATTAGTAACATAATTAATTAAAAAATAACAAATTTTTCTCATGTTTGAATTCATATATTATTTTAAATATATTTCTTTTACTTCCTTTAACTGTAAAAAATATAATAATCCGTGAGTTCGCACTAATTCTAGTCTGAATAACTGAGTATTGATTTCATGTTCCTATTAATATCTAATATTTTTATCATTAACTTCATGTTCTCGTTAATATTCAATATTTTTATCAGTAACATCATGTTCCCGTTAATATTCAATAGTTTGATCAGTAACTTTACGTTTCCGTTAATAGTCAATATTTTTATCAGTAACTTCATGTTCCCGTTAATATTCAATATTTTTATCAGTAACTTCATGTTCACGTTAATATTCAATAGTTTGATCAGAAACATCACGTTTTCGTTAATAGTCAATAGTTTGATCACTAACTTTATGTTCCTGTTAATGTTCAATTTTTTGATCAGCCACATCATGCTCCCGTTAATATTCAATATTTTTATTAGTAACTTCATGTTCCCGTTAATATTCAATATTTTGATCAGTAACTTCATGTTCCTGTTAATATTCAATATTTTGATTAGTAACTTCCCGTTAATATTCAATATTTTAATATTTAATATTTAATATTTTGACTCATGTTCCCGTTATAATTGTATCTTAAATAAAAAATAAACTTAAAATAAGAATATTAAGAACATAATTACTTAAAAAATAACACATTTTTCTCATTTTAGATTCATATATTATTTTAAATATATTTTCTTTTACTTTCTTTAATTGTAAAAAAATATAATAATTCGTGAGTTCGCACTAATTCCGGCCTGAATAGTTGTATGTTTGTACGAGTATTGATGTGTTACGAGCATTTAAATCTAAAATGTAATAAGAATAAAAAATAAAAAAATGGATTAAATAAGTTTTTGGTTTGTATAAATATTGCAGTTTTCATCTTTAGTCCCTTCCTACCTTTAGGCAACGGTTTTTACAAAAAAAACATTGTCAAAACCAGCTAAAACCGTTGTCAAAACCAACTAAAACCGTTGCCAAAACTCAAAAGAGACTAAAAATAAAACTGCAATATTTATAGAGACCAAAAACTTATCTAATCCTAAAAAAAACATAATAATTTAAACATATATTTTAAATCATAAGCAATGACATTATTGTCTATAGTTAAAACAAATGAATGTTTTAAATATATTTAAAATCATAAAGCTATGATCACACCAGTTTGTTAGCTACTGTTATAGATAGATGGAATTAGTATTATAACATAAATCTAAGTTAAATTATTACTCCACGTAATTATTAGTCTCATTAATAAAAAAATTATTAGTTTGATTATGTTAATGCAATCAATATTTTTAAAAATTGTGATGTAAAACTCTATTAAAAATAAATATTGATAATATTTTTCCTTAACTTTAAATATTAATTTATTTTCAATTTAAATTATATAATAATAAAACTATCAAAATAATGTATGATATATAATTAAGTGTAGCTGCTATAAGATATATACGAAAATATAAGTACATAACTATCTAAAAGAAATATTAAAAGTATAAAATTTCAGTTTAAGATGCTCCTCAAAAAGCATATTTAACATGTAACATAAAAATATAAATTACAAAATAACACAATTTAAAATAATGTCATTATCTGAAGAAATTGATGTGATGTATAAAGATTTAAATAACACAATGAATGAAATAAATAAAAATATTATATTATTAATAGAAAATACCAATAAAATTGCAGATTATACCTTTAATAAAATAAAAAATGGTATTAATGAAATAAATAATATACATGAAACCCTTGATGAAATTAATAGAGATAAAGAAATTGATGAAGATATAAATATTCAAAAAATTAGGAAAATTCTTTATCAATTAGAAACCTTTGTTAAAACATGAAGAAAGTAATAGAAGTATAACAATAAAAGATTTAGAAGAAATATTAGTTAGAACAAAAGAAGTAAACAACCTAAAAGTAGTTAAACAAGAACCTATAACTACATTTATGTTAATAAACCCATCATCTTCATGGAGGGGATAAAAACTGAATACATAGAAGCATTAAGAAGATCTAATGATATTGAAGAAATTAGACAATTGATGGAACAACTACAAATAATAGAAGAGGAAAATAAACAAGTAGAAAAAATAGAAAAAATAGAAACTAAGGAAGAGAATGAAGAAGTAATATTAAATTATAATTCTTCAGAAAGAGGATCTGAATTAGGATCTGAATCAGATATAGATGAAATATTTATGGAAATTAAAAGGAGAAACAAGTAATTCTAAACAAAAAAGAAAACGTGAAGAGAGTTGGAATCCTCATAGTTCTTGGGAAAACTATGAATATGAAACTATGAGTAAAAAAGGTTATGCAAAGGCTAGTGGAAAATGGACAAAAATTGCGGAAGAATTTAAACCTTACTATGAAGAAACTAAATCTAAAAAATTATTAAACCTAGACTGTGTAAGAAATCCAGAGGATATACTACAAAGGTGGTCTAATGATATGATTATGCTTATAGCAACCGATGAAAAATTTTCTAAGATAAACCTAATGGATGTCAAGAATTTAATAGCTTATAGAACAACAGGAAATGTGCTGAAATTCTTAACAAGTATTAATGATGAAACATGGAATCAATATATAGGAATGGTAGACAATAATAATCAACAATTTGCTAAACTGATAATGGAATTAATATATAAAGAATTCATAGGCTACAATACTCTTGAACATAAAACAGAAGTAAATAAACTTTTGCGAGAAAAGGCAGAAATTCATCTAATTAATATGCAGATATGTAATATGTGTGAAATAGATAGTTTCATTTGTGAGTATAAAAAAATACTATTATGAATTAGATAATGAGACTAGGGAAATATATAGAGGAGTCTTTATATCCAAATTACCATACCCACTTAGTGCAAAAATAAGAGATATATGGAAATCTCAACCAATCGAATTAGGTGATAGCTTAGGAGGAATTATTCAAATCTTATATAATGAATTAAGACGACAATGTATAAAGAGTACAAGAGCTAAACAATTAAATAGAGGAAGAACCTCACTTTGTTGTGATATACCAGAGATAGAGCAACCAGGAAATTATGGTTGTAATCAACGAAGTAGAAAGAGTTATAAAAGAAAACATAAATTAAGAAAAACTTATCCAAGGAAAAAGGCCTATAAAAATACTAGAAGAAAGTATTTTAGAAAGAGAAAACAAACACCTAAAAAATATTGTCCAAAGGGAAAAAAGAAATGCGTATGTTGGATATGCAATGTAGAAGGTCATTATGCCAATGAATGTCCAACAAAGAAAGAAAAAGATGTTAAAGAAAAATCAAAACTAATAAAGAAAGTATATAAAATATATAATTTAGAACCATTAGAAGATGAATTAAGTGATTCTGACTGTAGTGTATATGAATATATAGAGGATGAATTATCTTCAGAAGAAACAGAATCTGAATAGTACATATATCAAAATTAAAATTGAAAAAGAAAATAAAGAAACTGAAGCCTATATAGATACAGGAGCAAGTATTTGTATAGCAACCAAAGCATTATTTAGTAAATGGAAAAGATTAGATAAACCATTAAAGATTCAGATAGCAGATGGCTCAATACACCCACTAAACTGGGTAGCTACAAGAATTACTTTAAATATTGAAAATAAATTATTCATAGTACCTACAATATAATTTCTTACGATTATATGCACCCTTTTGCCAATACTTAGAGTATATATCGATTAAGGCTCCATATATTAAAGGAAAACAACTAAAAGAAATTATAGATATCCCTATTATTCATTCCTCACAAACAATTTATTCAAGAAAACAATCAGAGCTCTCCAGACTAAAACGTGGTGAAATTATAGATTTAGTTTATAGAAAAATGCGTTATGCATTAATTAATTTAGAACCAGGAAGAAAAATCCCAATACATATTGAAGAACTATTAGATAAAGTGTGTAGTGAAAACCCACTAGATCCTAAAATTAATAATAAAAATATGGAACTAGTTGAATTGAAACTAAAAGATCCAACAAAAGAAATTAAATGTAAACCCATGATATACACAAAACAAGATAGAGATGAATTTGCTGAAGATATTAAGCAAATGTGTGAAAAAGGATTAATAAGACCATCAAAAAGTAAACATTCAGCACCAGCATTTTATGTTGAAAATCATAATGAGATTAAAAGAGGAAAGAGGAGAATGGTAATTAATTATAAACAAATAAATGATGCTATGGAAGGTGATGCGTATTTTCTTCCAAGAAAGGATTTAATTATTGAAAGAGTTAGAAATATGAATTGGTTTAGTACTTTTGATTGTAAATCTGGATTTTATCAAGTAAGATTGTCAGAAGAATCTAAAGCTTTAACAGCATTTAGTTGTCCTCAAGGTCAATATGAATGGAATGTTCTTCCAATGGGAATGAAACAATCACCAGGTATTTTCCAACGCAGGATGGATTCTATCCTTAAAGAATTCAAAGATTTTTGTCTTATTTATATTGATGATATATTAGTTTTTTCAAATAAGGATCTAGATGATCACTTTAAAAAAGTAGAATTAGTACTTAATAGGTGTTTAGAACATGGAGTAGTATTAAGTAAGAAAAAAGCTGTAGTAGCTCAAAATAAAATCAATTATTTAGGATTAGAAATTGAAAAAGGGAAACTAATAATGCAAAAACATGTATTAGAAAAACTTCAAAATTTTCCCACTAAACTAAAAGACAAAAAGGAATTACAAAGATTTCTTGGATTACTAACATATATTTCAAATGAAGGTTTTATTAAAAATCTTGCAGCTGAAAGAAAATCACTTCAACAAAAAATTAAGAAGGATGCTATTTGGTCATGGACCGAAGAGGACGAAATACTTATTACTAAATTGAAATATTTATGTCGAGATCTTCCTGAATTATATCATCCATCAGATGATGATCTAATTATTATTGAAACTGACGCATCAAATGAATGTTAGGGAGGTGTTATGAAGGCTAAGCCCCCTGGCCAAAAGAAAGAATTACTATGCAGATATATGTCTGGAACCTTTTCAGACAGTGAAATTAATTATCCTACTCATGAAAAAGAAACATTAGCATTAATTCGGATGTTAGAAAAACATCGAATTTATGTTCTTGATAAAGAATTTATTGTTAGAACCGATTCTACTTATGTTGCAGGTTTCAAAAATATTAATCATAAAGGAACTTACAAGCAAGGGAGACTTATAAGATGGCAGATGAAACTAGCCGAATATAATTACTCAATTACTCACATTAAAGGTGAAAAGAACGTACTTGCAGATATACTTTCTAGAGAATGGAACGAATCTCAGAAGAAATTTTGAAACAGCAATTGGAGTTAAAAGAAGCACTAAGAAATCACAAAATAAAAGAGCAAGAACTGATTGGAAAGGAAGTGGAATTAATCAATAAGGAAATAGAAATTATAAAATCTCAACTTCGAATGAAGAATCCACTTGAAGAGATTAAATTAAAAGAACCTAAGAAATGGTATGCAGTATTTAATGGACCATTTCCAGGAATTTATGATGAATGGTATAAAGCAGCCCCTCACTGTACAAAAATCTCAGGAGTTACTTATAAAGGGTATGCCACCAAAGAAGAAGCTGAAAAGGCAATGAATGATCATAGAGAATCAGAAAAATCAAGAAAAGAAATTTATCTTGGCCCAAGAACTTTTTCAGAAACAACAAAGAATAATGCACCAGAAAGAACATCCATGAAAATCTTAGGAAGAATCCCTTCTTCCCTGGATAATTTACCAATTATGTCTCGAAAAGAGCATGAAAATCAGGTTAAATTCTCTGAAGAAAAATTTAAGGAGAATTTAAAAAGACTTACTTACTGGACCGAGAAAGAAAATACTAATTGTTTCTATATGGTGGATAGAAAGCTTTTTGGAGTAAAAGCTATAATTACACCAGGAGCATCCCAATTACTAACATTTAATATGTTCCAATTTGGACTTATTGAATGCCTTTATTTAAGTAAAAATCTGGAAGAAATTAATCTTTTCCCATATAATTTTAAAGAATCAGTCCAGAATTTTAAAAAGAATATTGCTGGAGAAAGAAGTATTTATTTAAAATTTTATTCAGCCTATCCGGATTTTACAACGAATCAACCAGCCAAGCATTTTGTCTTCATTGGAGTAAGCAATAATCAATTTCCTTTAAGAGATGACTCAAAAGAAGAAATGTATGATGATGATCACTTAAATATAATTTTATCCAATCAACTTTCAAGCATATTCTTTCAATGTCAAACTATTGGAAAGAATTCATGTATGAAAGTATTGTACAAAGCACCTAATCTCCTACTACTAAGCAAGACAAGTGGAAAGGTACTAAAGGATAGAGATATTCATTTATTGACATCTTTTGAGCTACCATTCTACGCATTTGATAAGGAGACAATGAATTATAAGCCATGTGTACTTAAGGAATTATGTTCAAATATAAAAAAGAGTGAAAATCATGCATGTGAAAGATGTTTTCAAGAAAAAGATGCCATGGAAGTGACTAAGTGTCTAGAAAAGTCCATGTGTCTTAAGGATGAAGACAAAGATGAAGCAATAATAGAGTCTTGAAGATGAGGATAAAGGAAAGCAATAAAAGAGTCATGAAGATGATGATAAGGGGAAGTAATAATAGAGACATGATGTAGATAAAAAGTAAAGTCATTTGTCATGTAGTATTTAAGTGTTTTAAATAAGTGGTACTATAGATGAATAGTACTATGCCTTGTTGTAAATAGAAAATAATATTATAATGTGTGTTTAGGGCTATAAATAAGGGCTTCTACGATGGAGAGAAGCAAGTTGTAGAAAACAACTTTTGTGTAAGTTTCTCTTTAGAAACATATGCTAATCCTTTAGGATTTAGCTTGGCACCTTTTGTGTGCATTGTTGTAACATAAACTTATATCAATAAAACCATGTTTCTACTTATTCAAGAATCATTCAATTAAATTACACAACATATATATCTATTGATCAACTATCTTACATAAACTTACGGAAGCAGCGGTGGACCAAAAATTTCAGAAGAAATCATGATCAGGTATAATTTCTTTACTTACTTACTTTTATTAAGTGTGAGATCAGGAGATAAAATATTTTCAATCACTTATTGTGTTAATTATGCATTAACTAATTCTCACCATAGTATTACCTTTAGAAATAATAATAGAATTGATATTCCAAGTCTTTTTGAAGATATAGGAAAAATTTATTATCCAAAGAAAAATGAAATAACTGAGCTAGGAAGTTTTATGAATAAATCAAAGTTTTTAGAGTTAAGAAAAAATCAAATACCAAAACCACTTAGATTTTATAAACCTGAAAAAATTGAAGAAAGTGATATTGATAAACTTTCAAACCAAGTAAAGGACTTAACAACATATTTAAAAAATAGATTATAAACTTAAACAAAATGAGTATTGCTGAATTTAGCATAAAAGAAAAAGAAAAAGAAATAGATATAACTTATTTTGATAATATTGAAAATAAAGAAAAAGATTTTTATGAAAAACTAAGATGTATTTGGAAATTTAATTTACCAAATGACATAAAAACAAAATTATGTAAAGAATATGGGAAATTATGTGCACAAGCTATACTTTTTGAAAATGAAATAGATTATGCACTAGAAAGTGATATAAATTATATTTTATTAGTTGAAAGTTTTTATGATGATGAATTTATAATAGACTTAGCTTTAATAGAAAATGATGAAATTTGAGATTATTTTGATGATGATTAAGTTAATAAAAATAAATTATAAAATTATTTCAATAAATAATGAGGTATCATTTTTGGTATCAGAGCACTAAGATTCAAATTAATTAAATTTTTAAAAAACAAAAATTTATTTTAAAACTAGAAAATGAGTATAGTTAATGAAAGATTACGAATTATAGAACTTAATAGTTTAATTAAAAGAACAAGAGGTCACATTAAAATATTATATGATAGACTTAATTACTATTTATTAATAGGAGTTGATTTTGAAATTGAAAGAATTACAAAACACCTTTTAGAATATGAAAATAAATTAGATTTTTACAAAGCAAGGTTAAAAGAATTAAATAAATATAAAAATATCCGTCACTGATATTTGCGACCAAGGAATTAGAGACCAAAGTAAAAGTTCGGTCAGTAAAAACCGTCACTATCATGACTTATTTTAGCTGTGTTAGTGGTTCACCTCCACATCATTTTAGTTACACCGAAGGCGTGCAATTGATTATTGACTGAAGCAGTTCGGCGTCATTCTTTCACTGTAAGAATATTAACAGAATGCAAGCTTAGCATCATGATCATATATAGATAATTCATTCAAATCTTTAAATATTTAATTGTATCAACTCTCATACATTAGTTCCTTGAACTTCAAATTTCCAGTGATTCAGTCTAAGAATGTTAACAAAATTCAAGCATAGCATCATGATCCTATATAGATATAAAGTTAAGAAACAACATATAATTCAAAAATCACCAACAACTTACACATCCTGGAGATGTTAGGGTCCTCCAATTGAATATCATCGGCAACTTGTAAAAAATCAAATTAGTCGTTTCAGCGAGAGAAGGCGGAACAACATCGTCGATTATTATCATTTTGATTCCTTGCAAACATAATATGTGATATATCTAATATACAATGAAACACTTCAATAATAATTAAAAAGTCAAGAATTATGCTCTTCTGGGGCATGGAAATCAAGTGAGCCACTGGCATACATGTTTCATATACTTCATGTGGACCATGGCATACTGTTATTGTAATATACTTACATACTTACATTGATTCCTTTGTTTGCATTGCCAGCGGAGAAATCATGCTGTCATGCATCTTATTAATCTCAACACACTTATTCCAACCCCAAAGTAACCTTAATGAAATTTTCATAAACCATACACTATAGAAGCTCCTTCAACTGAAAATAACCAGAGAGAAAATTCACCACCGCATGTAGCATATTTAACTCAAGAAATGACACATCAAACAAAGACATACAATAGAGGCATATGATTTGTTTGGAATGAATTAAAGAAGTACTCTCCAACAAAATAAATAAGCAACAAAGAGCGGTCTGGTCTTACATAGGAATGATGCTATTTCAGCTCCAGCAGCCAAGTAAACAAATGACATTGATACTTGAAATTTGAAGTGCATCCTGATATTTTATAAAACCGACAATTTCCTGCCAAAGAACCAACAATACGTCCCAGCTAAGCATCATATTAAAATGAAATCATTTCCTTTATATCAATAGAATATGCTCAAATTGTCGGTCAATGTCGGTGTCTGAAATTATTACTGATGTCGACGGTTAGTGTTGGTGTTGTGTTTCTATTGTTCGTGCTGCTTTACAAAACTAACAGTCAATTGTTGGCTGGAAAGTAACCCTCAGAATCATAAACCAATTATATGAAAATTTATAAGGTAGGAAAAATCAACTATTACAAAATCTCAAAAAAAAAAAACTATACCTTCAATGCTGGATAAACCAGAGATTCCTCAATACAATACGCCTAAACTCATTAAAAGTGATGATGCCTTTAGTGCGCTATAGCATCAATCTGAATCCATATGAAAATTTCAAGTTCGTTCAACCTGTCTGAAACTGTTTTCTCTAAGTCAATGGAGGCTCCTCCGCAAATTAAAAGTATATTCTTTGTATAAATCATAAAGTGAAAATGAAGCAATGCCACTACACTCATTGGTAGGAATCTCTAAAGATCAAGTGAACAACAAATACATAATAGTAAAGCTACAACACAAACTATCTATATAGATAAGATATTACCTCTCCACCAACAATTAAAAGTGCCATATCGAGAGGATCCTGAGATTTCTTCCCTTTGCACTATCCAACAAATATGATAAGGGAAATAGAAAATTCAGCAGCAGCAACAATGATAGAAAAAGATATAAAATCCAACAGTGGTACACATAATGTGAAAGTTCATAGAAGCATTTGGTCAAACATGGGGGATGCAAAAGTAAGGAAAATCTAATTCAGCAAAATGAAAATTAAGTCACTCACCATGTGACATGACAAATCTATTACTCTCAACGCCAAGGTAAAGGTTCTGATGGTTGACAGATGTTGCTCTTTTGTTGTCTTCTACCATTTCACCTCTTTCTCTCCAAGATCTTTCAAGTACAAAAAAATCAGAGAAAAAATAACAAAAAATTAAGAATAAAAGAGAGAAATAGATCCATTTATGCTCAATCTTCTTCTTGTGTGCATAATCCAATCGAAAAATTAAACAAAACTCATTGCCGAAAATTTGTTACCGTCACCACAAACCTACCACTTTCAGGGAAAGATAAAAGGAACATCTTTGTTGAAGAAAATGAAGACATAAAAGGCACATTTCTCTCAGATCCTTGTTCCTTCAGCTCTTATTTTGCATGATGCTAAGAGACACACAAAATCCATTCAAAACCAAAGATTCACAGGGAGAAGAAAATAGATTAGAAACTAATGCATAAAAAAATAATAATAAACTTACTGAAAAATAAACTTTCTGTTCTGTCGGCACATTCATATTCATTGTCGTTCCAAACCTAATTCCATCTACTTTTATCTAAAGCATTATGAAGATGAAGAAGAAGTAGGAAGAAAAGAGAAACAGAAAGATGAATAAGTTGGCGGAAGTTGTAAGATTTCAAAATGAATTGAACAACATAGAGGGGATGGATATGGGAAATGGTAAGAGGAGAAGATCCATGTTGTAATGAGGGAGGGACGATTTGTGTAGATGGAACATGGAAGAGAAGTTTGTGTAGATGGAAGAGAAACCGTTTTTTATTAAACTGTGGTTAAATGAGGAAAACTTTTATTGAGTTTTGAAACAAAATTTTTAGAGATGTTTAATGCTAAACCTATCCACGTGGAAGATTATGGATTAATAAGGGTAATTAGGGGTTTTTAAGAACACCTAATTTTCTTATATGATAGATTTTGTTGTAATCCACATGTTATCTAATGTATCGTGTACTGGAATAGGAACATTTAAAATATGAATAAGTTCTAATGAATGCTTGATATCAATAAATTGAGCAATACAAGTCTGACTTGTCGTAAAAACTTTGAGTGATCACATGTATCAATGCCAACCTAGTTTATTATCTATTATATATATATATATATATATATATATATATATATATATATATATATATATATATATATATATATATATATATATATATATATATATATATATATATATATATATATACCTCCAAAATATTTGACATGTCAATAATGTATTGCCACATCAACAACACATTGCCACGTTGACAAAAAATCCTATATGTCCCCTTTCTCTTCAATCTCTTTTTTTTTTTTTTTTTGTGTAAGCAAGATGGAATATATAGGAGAACTAAGGGTTCTCAAACCTGTTTACACAGAGAGCGGAAAAAACCAAAAATCCGCCAACAGAAATTACAAACCAAATATAACTATGAGAGAAAAAACAAAGGGTCTTTAGTAAACTCATAGAAACTATATATTGGGTGCGTAATTTCTCCAAAGTACGACCACTTCCATAACAAAGACTTGATATTCCACACCGTATTATCAACATTCCAACCTTCGTTACGGAAACAAAAACCGTTCCTAGTTAACCAAAAAATCCAAACAATGGCTAACCATAACACCCCACATTTACCTTCCTTAACTTCTTTTTTTTACAAAAAAGGAACCAATCCATAAAGCTTTGATTGCAATCTTCATCCATGCCACCGAACGGTTTTCCAACCCAAACCGCTATCTCACTCCAAACCTCCCCCGCCTCTTTACACTTGAAGAAAGTATGATCACTACTTTCCAGAATGGAACCACAAAAAGCACACAAAGAATTCTCTAATGACAAAAGAATACCCCTTCCCATCAATAAGTCCTTGGTTGGTAATCTATTAATAAAAATTCTCCAACCAAAAGCCTTGATATTAAACGGCACATGCACCTTCCAAATTAAATCCTTCACAACTTCGAGTCTATTCGGAGGGCCGAAAGGATAGGTTAATCCGGCCAAAAATTCAAAACAAGAAGCAACGGAAAACGAATCACCGACCGAACCACTCCACTCAACCTTATCTCTCCCCTCGGTGTGAACAAAACGGCCCGACAACAACAAACGGATACAATCATACTCGGCCATCACCGAAGGGTCGGAAACATCAACCAAGTTCACACCTAAATCCCCCCATTTCCACGCACCATGAACCCAACCGCCCATACTCGCCACCGAAACGCTAACTAAACTAGACAACTCAAACAACTTCGGAAAACGCTCCTTTAGACTAAACTTGTCTGCCCAACAAGATTCCCAAAACGGAGTATTAAAACCATTACCGACCACAAACCTACATTTCGACACTATCGGATCTTCCGCCGAACAATTGCCTATAGAAATCAAATCTTTCCACCACACCGAAAGAGAAGAAGAAGAAGAAGAAGAAATGGAAGTAGGAGAAAAGTTATAAGACATACCTCCACAAAAAGATTTCATCACCAAATCACCGTATCGGGCTTTTAGAACTTTGTACCAAGGCGCTTCTTCCCCTTTTAGGATCCTCCACCTCCATTTGTTAAGAAGAGCAAGGTTGAAAGTACCAACATCCCTAAAACCAAGCCCACCTTTAGAAGTCGGGAGGCACACATGTTTCCAACTAACCCAATGAATCTTCCTTCTCTCTAACACACCCCCACACCACAAGAAATGACTTTGAATCCTCTCCACTTCCTTAGCTACCGAAGAAGGCATTTTGTAGAAAGACATTGTGAATATGGAAAGAGAACTAAGTACCGATTTAATAAGAGTGATTCTTCAATCTCTCTATAAATTTTCAAAAACCTTTATATTCCCTTTTAATACACCATTAATTTACCCAAATTTTTAATACACCATTATTATACCTATGTTATTTCTCCATTTTTGTTACACAAGCTCTCAATTATTTCTCTATTCATGTTTCACAACGTCTCAATTAGTAGGAATTTATATATGAGAATCCTAGAGAATTCGGAAAATTGCAGGTGCGTGATGTGTAATGGTATAATAGAATCTTGTAATCATCTTTTTATTCACTGCACAATCACGAGATAAATCTGGTGGAGAATATTTGGTTGGTTAGATTTGGAGGTGACGGATATAAAGATAAATCCAGGGGACAATTGCTGCTATTTTTTTCTTAAGTTTCATAATTTATTGTTGCAGCGCGGGATAGACAATGTGTTATTTGGCTAACAACGATGTGGTGTATTTGGAATTCCTGCAACGACATCGTCTTTAAGGAGAAAGTGGTGGATGTTGATGAATTGATTTTTAAGATTAAAATGCAATTGTGGTGGTGTCTCCAAATAGACACCAATCGACTTCCTTGTAATTTTTACGAATGGAGTAAATATCCGTTGGATTTTTTATAACAGGTATGTATAGTTGAACTTTTGGTGTTTCTTGTATTCGGGTTCGGAGTACCCCTAGTACTCGAAACTGAATATACGGTTGCTTATAAAAAAAAGGAATTTATATATGAAATACTGTGAGCCTTTTCCACGTGTTTTTTTTGTTAAAGATTTTCTTTTATTTTCTTATTTAATTATTCATCGTTATTTCATCTTCAAATTTCACATGTTATTTTTTAGAGGTTTTTTTTTTTGTCAAATTAAAAGTAATCAATAGAATTACGGTGAGTCTCTTCAATCTGTTATTTTTGTTATCGATTTTCTTTTATTTTTGTATTAAATTATTCATTGTTATTTTATTTTCAAATCATCTTCTTTATGTTTTTTTACAGTTTATGTATAGGTCATAGAAAATAAATATCTAACATCTTCTTTTCTTGTCATCTTCAACTCCCCTTTCCTCTGATATTTTTTGAAAATTTCTTTACCCACCTCCTTATGGGGGTCACCCCAGCGAAATTCCCAACTTACCCCTGCTTCGGAGATTCATCTCCGAAGTTTTTTTTTTTTTTAATTTTTTTATGTTTCGGAAATGAATTTCCGAAATGCATCAAAATTCATTTATTTTTTATAATTAGATAAGAAATGTGGACACATGTGTCTACGTAAGCCTTCTAAGACGGTTACCTTCTAAGAAATGTGGTAACACTTTCCTACTTAAAAGCCTACGTAACAAAAATTGGGAAGCTCCACAGCCACGCCCTATTTAAAAGAATAAAAAAAACCTTTTGAAATTTCGAAGTTCCCTTTTCCTTCTCCCCACCACTCTCAGACAGTTAACTTCTAAACACTTCCCTATTTAAAAGCTTCTCACCCATTTTTCTTTCAAAATATCCCAAATCATTTTCGATCCTAAGTCTTCTTCTTTGCTTTAACGTTTTCTATCTCTTGTTACTGCTTTCATCACAATGTCTCGCCGCAGTGGAGGAAATCATCCCGAGAATCGCCGGAGTCAACCATCTCCTGCACATTCTCAACAATCATCCATCAATGCTGCAGGATCAGGCCGTTTGTTCCATCTGTCGCAGCGCCGGTTGCTTCCTTGAGTCCGGCTCTGATCTCCATCGAGAGCCTGACTGCCGAAGTTAAACAGAAGGCTACTCTAGAGTCGGCTTCGTCGTCTCAGAAGGAAAATTCAAGTTCGTGCTAATCATTTTCAGTTGCGAGTGGCTGATAAGGATCTACACCACTATGATGCAAGTATAGTTTGCTCATAAGTTTTTTGTTGTTTATTATGTTGGTAAGTTACAATGTGGTAAGGATTTCTAGAGGATCAGGACTTTCTAACCTGTTGCAGCGTCTCCTCCATCGTCTTCATCCGATTAAATAAAGCGAATCGTTCTTGTTTGTTATTTTTCTTCTGTCCAGACCTTTTTTCGGAAGTGCATTTCCGAATTCCTCCAAGGGGGGGTGAGTTCGGAGATGAACTTCCGAAACACCACATTTTCTACAAATGTAACTTTATTTCGGAGATGCATCTCCGAAATCAATATTTTATATTAAAAAAAACACGTTTTCGGAAGTTCATTTCCGAAAACACATTTTTTTCAAAAACAAGTACCTTTTCGGAAATGAACTTCCGAAACAAGGGGTAGTGTTGTAAATTCACCAGGGGTGAGCAAGAAGATTAGGAGGTGGGTGAAGAAATTTCCTATTTTTTTACAGGTTATCCTTTTCTCAAATTATTTTGAATGGAAATTAAAAGAATAAATATCAAACAATGAAATTATTATGAGCCTCTTCCTTAAGCTATTTTTGTTGTCAATTGTTTTCTCAAATTATTTTACAATACTTATTTATTTATTAAATAATTCTTTGTTATTTATAGCATAATTGATATCTTTTTCCATCTTTTTTACCGATTTTTTTCCTCAAATTATTCTGAATGGAAATCAAAAGACTCCTCTTCCCTATATTATTTTTTACCGATTTCTTTTTCTCAAACAATTTTGAATGGAAATCAAAAGAATAATAAGCAAATTGGATGGTCGTAAAAACAAGGTAACCCACGAACAAGATCCAACAGTACACTCGAACGAGAGCAGCGGTAACCCACGAACAAGAACAGCGGTCACCAACAATGTACCTGTTAAGCAATGATTGATTCCCGCCCCACTCACGGGTAAATCTAGGCCAGGGTAGGTCAACGAGCCAACAGAGGATCGAATGTAGGCGTTATCATACGATATTGCCTCATTCCACCAAGCTCTGCCCGTGGATACGTGATCAGATCAATCAGGCATACGCCTTCTGTCCGTCACGGCCACTCTATTCCTAGTTCCTATGGTATCACTCATAGCCTGGATATTGGGCCTTTTACATCTTGAAACACCCACCCACAGACAGAAATCCAGACAGTCCATAATATGATGCAGAAAAGTAAAAGCGCACATAGAATGCAATGCAAACAGGTAAATATGCAAAGCAATAAAAGCACCCAAAGATAAACACACAAGCGCTAGGATCGACTCGCTGAGTTCGAACTAGCAACAGGTCGAGACGTCCCCAGCAGAGTCGACAGCTGTCGCTACCGCGAAAATTAACAGAGTCGCCACTAACATATTTATCCTGAAAAGGAAGAGAATGCCAGCAAACCACAAAACAAAACAACGGTCTCACGACCAGAGAAAAGGGTAAGGGAGTCGGTTACGCGAGGGGAAGGTATTAGCACCCCACGCGCCCATCGTACTCGATGGTATCCACGCCTGTGTCTAAAACTATGGATGTATAAGCAAACTACGCTAATCTGGACTAAAATGAATGCAAAATGTAGGGAAAAGAAAGGATTATGCTCGCACGGGCCCTACCCCGCTGCCTACGTATCTGTTTTGCAGAATCAGAGCTACCGTAGCTCGGCTAACTAATTTCTGTTTGTTTTGTGTTTTTTAGGTGAACAAGTTACATTCACACTCCGCTGCTCGACCTTTGTAGACTTATGCTTGGAATGGAGCGGAAATAACAAGCTCTTAAGAAAAGAAAATCAAAGAGTGTGGTTTGTGTTTTAAAAGATGCATGAGGAAGACCTAAGCTAAGGGGGAAAGCTTGCTACCTAATGTCATCATACAAAGGGTACAAATCTAAGCTAAGCTATCAACCTACGAGGGAAAAGGGAAAGCACACAATGAGCACACAAATGAGCATCCACCCGTAAAGCAAACAAACCAACGGTACTGACCGAGTGATAGAAAATCGGTCCCGCCATAGCCAAGGGGAGAAGCTCAACCCAAGTCAACCAAGCATTAGACCTCGCGAAAATGATCGGGCCATAGACAAGAGGAGCGGATCCCTCTCAGCAACCAAGCCGTCACGGATCGTAAAGGAAAACGGTGCGTGCGTACACCGAGCATCAACGTCGAGTGACGCGAGCTATAGGAAAGGCGGGGGTCCGGCTGCATGAACCCTTTTCCTGACATACTCGATAACAAGATCTTGTGCAGGTTCAAAAGCAAGCGACGCGAGGCGTGCGCATAATGAACAGACTCGATGAGACTGGACGGGGGTCGATTGCTAACCCTTTCCGCGTGCCTTCCATGAGGACTTAACGGAGTGCCATATAGGACTTATTACACCGTGACTCCCTGCCGCAAAGCACAAATATAAACACACCAACAAAAACAGAGCCTCTTTCGAGGGCTTGGCCAGATGCATGCCTAAGTCCTACTTCTCATGTTAAAGGATGATGCGAGAAAGCGATAAAGTGCGAGAAAAGTAAAATGAAACGGAATCAATACCAAACGGATGATGATCCGTAAGCTAAAGCGAAGAGAGCGAGTAAACTAGGATCCCGCGAGCGAGCTAGCAAAAGCAATAGCAAACATGTCAGCACTCCGATTAAAATCCGCATAAGCAATAAAGAGTCGGCGCGATGAAAGTAAATCACGCGCCAACGTGTGCATCGGGCATAACGAATACCATACACCTGCAAGGGAAACAGAAATCCGGACAAGCAAGTATAATGATAAAGGATGCGTGTAGAAACGCGAATCAGAGAGAGGATAAATGTCGTGTCCCGCAAATAAAGGGGAACACGAGAGAGGTCATCGACCAGAGCCTCCATGTTGCCTTGCATACTTGCACACACGTTAGAGATAACAAGACACCGCAATCGGAATTGCGTTATTGTATTATAAGCTGAACCGGAAATGGATAACGGAATAAAAAGTGAAAACATAACAAAAGCGAATAAGAAACATGAGATAGTATTCAAAAGAAAATCAAATATGTACACTAAAACTACAGAAGCCAACACAAGTATTTACATGCACAACGGTACACCGAAACGGCAAAACCGGGTAAAAACAGTGAAAACTAAACTCGTCCGAATTAAGCCAAAATTTCATGGTAAGCTAGAAACGTGCTAAAGAAGTCAAATATGCAATTAGAATTTACAAAATCGGCCCGGGAGCGCGACTTTCAAGACGGGGCAGAAGCAGAAACGGTATAAAAAGTCGGCCAAAACCGAAAATAAACTGCACAAACAGCTCCAAAAATATTATTACGTATGAAAAACATTATTCACCTGATCAAAAACGATAAGCGGTTCAAAAGATATGGCAAAATGGAATGAAGCCGACATACCGCGCGCGTAAGCTCAAAACACGTAGAAATGCACCAAACAAGTGAAACAGAAAATTTCCAGCACCTCTAACACATCTATTAGCACTTAATCAAACCATATAATCACTTGAAGTCAACCGACAACGAAACATATCAATTTTCATGTCAAAAGTGTAAGAAAATAGCAAATTCCATGAGTTATGAGATGGACAAAATAGTGTAATTGGAACAAGTTAAAATTCTGCATAATAACCTCACAAAATCAGTACCAAAAATGCCTTGAAACCACACCCAAATTCAATACAATTCATCACATTGATTGGCAAAAGATAGCACATGTTTCATGGGTAGAAAGTGACAAGATGCAACAACACAACAAGCTCAAAAAATTCTGCATAACTAAATATTTCAAAACAGTTCCAAATAGCCTCAAAAATCATGCTATATTCCATAATCGATACTTAGAATTCAACCATATTCAATTCACATATTTTTTCAAGCATTTCCAAATAGTACAAACTTAAATGTTAACAAGCTTTAATCCTCATGAATCAACAAGTTACCACATCATTTTTATTACAAATTTTCTTTCACTCAAGAAGCAACAACAAGAGTCAACACCCAAAACAAAACACAAACAATGCTCACCCCCTTTCTTCTTTAGCTTTCCACCAATTTTCCAAAGTAACTAATACAACAGCTCACGGCAACCTCATCCATCATGAAAATTCAGCATCTATGCAATTCAAAACAAACTCTACGACCTCACCAATATCATGCCATTGCTCCACATTTAAAACCAAGGCTAAAACCACCATTGATTACTCAATTAACATGAGAACAAACTTATTTATCACCTTGAATCAACACTAAACAAAAACACCAAACTCTAGAAAAAAAATCTTTAGTTTCTATGTTTTTTTATGAGTTAAAAGTAGTTAGAAATACGACACAATCAAGTCACAAAATGCTGCACTATAAGACCTCTAAAACAGTCCCCAACAAGTCATAAAAAACATACAAGTACAAGACATTGATTCATGGTGATTGAAACAAAAGAACACATAATTGACAAGTGAAAGAATGACATTGAAACATGATATTTAGCAAGACAACAAGTAATCAATATTAATCCACTTATTTTCCATATTCAATATTTAGCACCAAATAAAAACCATCGCCAATTTGTATTGAAACATGTATTATGCCAAAATGATGAGAAAACGTTTGTGAACCTAAAAATTATCACACTAAGCAACATAGAACTTGAGAAGAATTAGCATTATCTCAGTAAGCAACTTAAAATGAAGAAATCACCAATTAACAACTCAACATATTATGCTAATGTGAATTAGCTAGCAAGCTTGAATTATCACAGGTTCAGTACAAACAAAATTATTCACGAAATGACATAACCGCATCAACGTACACATCCTTCAATTACTAAACTCCATGCCACTACAGACATACTTCAATATCAAACCGACAATTAGCGATAATCCTTACACGGGACAGCAAGTGCATCACAATGAAATGCAGTAAAAGCATGCATTAAGATAACCAACCGACATCACCACAAGAGGAGAACATTCATCAATTCATATGAGCAAAGTATCCATAAAATATTTCGACATGCGATGTAGTCAAACAATTAGAATACAACAATCATATCAAAACAGGTTATCTCCACATGATTCTCAAGGAAAATTATTAGCATGCATTACTAGTCTGAATTCATCAACAATCACAGTTAATCCATATCCACATCGCCAATTAATCGTAACATGCATCCCAAACCAACATGAAATCTCATAAAACAAAATCATCAATTAACACCACACAGCCTAAGCATAAACTCGAGCATCTAACGTGCATAATCCGAATCACTTCTTCACAACCATAATCCTAATCGAAATTCAAATCCTCACGTAAGCTATAACTTCTATCAATTTCCAATAACATCATCACTTTGGCAATCAACAATATCATTCTCAAACAATTACATCAACTCAAATTAGAACACATATAGCTGCTATCAATTAACAAATTTAACTAGCAAGCGTCAAGAACAAATGAGTTTACCGATTGAAACTTGAACGTAGTGCGAAGCGGGAGAAAATTGTAGCGCCGAAATTGCAATAGCAAAGAGCACTGTTGGTGAAGGCGCAAGCGGTTGTACGTGGCTGTCAGCGGAAGAAATAGGACCGGAGTAAGGTTGACGCGACGGAGGGAGGTTGCGATCAGAGGGAACTCGCGTTCAGAGATTTATCCGAGAGCCATGAGGTGTTTGTTGTTCTTGAAGCTTGATAGAGTTCTTGAAGTTGTTGGAGTTTTTTTTTGTATTTTACGATTTTTGATTCATATGATTTTGGAATTGAGAGAAAAGTTTGTGATATTTTGGGTAAAGTGGAAATTATCTTTTTGGGAGAATTGAAATTATGAGAGAAAAAGAGGGAAAATTGTTTATATAGTTTAAGTGATGAAAAGTCAAAAATGTCCCCGACGTATCTCTTTTTGCTCATTTTCGGGGAAATATGGCTCGGTGCGAAATTCCGAAATAAAATGAACATCACTGTGAAGATGACCAAATTTGTGACTCGTGGCCTCGAGAATCGTCTCAATCCGACAAACGGTGAGGAAATTATGCGCGTTTGAATGACGAGAAAAATCGGTTCATCTGGTACGACTGTACAGAATTTTGCGAGTACCGTTCAAAGAACTCGATAAAACTCCAACTTCGGCTCAAAATCTGAACAAGCATGTGTGACGAAGAATCGAAGATAACGAAATTTCCAAGAGAATGCCGCCGGAATGGACTTCATACGATAAAAATCGAAGAAGTTATGAATTTTCGAACTAGGCGCGACATACCCGAAAACACACTTTTCACCGAAACAACGCGATGATCCTTAAAATTCTGGGAGTTTTCAGTGCATAATTGGTCTTCGGTTCGAACATATGAAATCTCGGTAATGATGACACGGAGCTCCAGTTAAATTTTCGAGGGAATCGGACGAGCGGAGTGTGAGATATCAATTTTTTAGTGTCCGAAAACCTGCGGTTCAACACCGTTTTTCACTGTGAAACCTCGATTAATTTGCAAATTCGACAACCTATCTCAAAGAATTGGCTTCCGAGCCGAACATGAAAGTTGTAGATATCGTCGAAACAGTCGGGGACACGTGGGAAATTAGCTCATATCACCTTCCAAATAGGACTTATGAATTTTCTCGTATTTCACTGTATAAACCACATTTCACACCGTATCTTCTTAAATTGGAGAGCGTGATGGTTTTCTTGCTAATGTCAATGATATTTTCTTGCTAAGCACAGCAGTATGTATCTACTTTGCTTTTGATAATTGTATGCTTTTTGTTTTGTTGAGATTGGCGTAAAATGTGATTGCCGCAACTACTTACTGTTAGTGTTTGTTATGATAATTGTTTTGTTTTTTGTTTCATTATCAAATCTATCTATTACCATTTGAATGGCTGGCTTACTGTTGCAACTTTTCTTTCACAAGATCAAGCTGCATTTTTCTAGTTGAATTGTTTCTTATTAAGTAATCAGATATTTTTCATGCTTCTGAACTGTAAACATTATGGCTTCCTCCCATGGTATTCAAGTTCTTTTCAGTTTCAGTTTTCATATTTTGAGCTGTATGATTCATATCACAAAGCTCAAGTAGTAGCTATATGTAAAGGCCAACCAATTATTCTAGTTACTTGGATTCGATGGCTGTAAGATTCAGTTCTGATTCTATTTTCTCTATATTTGTCGGGTCTAAATTGTGGTTTCATTTTTCTAGTTGCATTTATTTTCAAAGAAATGAAGCACACAAATAAGGTTCAGGAAGTGGTACAACATTGTAGTTTTCCTTTGAATCACAATAGAATTAATCTTGTTGATTAAAGGTAATAGTTCCTTAGGTAATGTTTCTCATAACATGCCTATTCTTAAGAGAGTGGCAGTTCTTTTCTTAAAATCAACTTTTATTGGCTTCATTAATTCTTGATAACGTTGTTATCTGATTTAAGATGAAAATTTCTCTATATATTTGCTAATTTCATGGTCTATTTCTACTGATTGCATGCTAGTGGGGTGATCAGAAAGGAATATGACACCAAGTGTAAAATCTTGCAGCATTTGGAATCAAAAGGAGAGAAGACTTCTACGATTGATAAAACTCGTAGTCTGCCAAAGGATTTTGAGGCGACTACTCTGCTATAGCATCATTTAGACCTTGTCGCTTTTGCATCTGAGTCGACAACCAACATAAGAACTATAGCATCATTTTGTCACTGTTCTTGACAATTTCAGTTTTCTTGAAATTGAATATTAACTTCTGATATGAATGTAATGTATATAGATTATATGCATGTAATGTATATAGAGAAGACACTAATGTGTTATGGTTTAGGAATGGTTTGAATTGAAAGGGTGGTTGCAAGAAATTTATGAAAGAATATTGCAAAGCATTTAATTTGATGATTTAATATAATTTTGACACAGGGAATGATTCTTATATAAAATGACATATTTATGTAATGATACGAAAATAAACCGTAGAAAGATAAATGGTTTAGAAAGCATAACATATAACAACAGTGTTAAATATGTGGTCATAACCAAACCGTGGCTATATCTTGAACCAAAACTGTATCGTAAACGTTAAATTGAAACCGTGGCTTTACCATATAGCCACAGTTTTGTAGTCATGGCAAATACAAACCACGGCATTAATCAAGCTACCTAAACGGTGGCCTAAAAAAGCCACGGTTGTCAAAAAGGCGTGGTCTATACCAAAAAACCGTGGACTTTACTTTAGGCCACGGCCGCATACTCCACAGTAGGATTTCCGTGGCCAAACCGTGGCCTCAGCGTTATGCCACGGTTATTTTGCATATAGCCTCGGTTTCTTGGGCGTGGCAGAAGACTTTTTTTTGTAGTGTCCTTAAGGTTGTCCCATGATCGTCTCGTGGAACGTGAGGGGGCTGAATAAAGCGGGAAAGATTAAGGAGATAAGCTCCCGTCTCCAAAATATTAACCCGACAATTATTGTCTTGATTGAAACTAGAGTGAAACGGAACAAGGCTGATGGAATTAGAAACAGATTGCAACTGAGAGGCAATTACGTGGATAACTATGAGAAGCATGAGAATGGAAGAATCTGGAATATTTGCTAGGATGAGAATCGTGTTAAGCTAGAGCATGTTGACGATACGGACCAAATGATACACTGTAAGGTAACTAATGCTGATGGAAATTTCTTGTACTGGCCGACAACAATTTATGCCCAAAACCACGCCCGCTTAAGGAAGAAACTCTAGAACGATATTGAAAAGGTACATACTCATTAAAGTGACCCTTGGATACTTATTGGGGATTTCAACAATATGCCTTGCATGAACAACCAAAGACGAATCTGTTTCTAGCCACAACTTGGACCAACCCCTAGTTTTAGCAATAATAATGGCCCTAACCGCCTCACATAATTCAGCATGGAAAGACGAAGGCATAGAGAGATTTTCAGAAAAAGCCAACAAAAAATCTCCATATGAGTTCCTGAAAATACCACCGCAAGCAAAGGCGGAACCATTGAAATCAAAAGCGCCATCACAATTTTCTTTAATCCAATCCAGAAAGGGATGGTTCTTCTTTGTGGAAGTATATATTTCTTCTATGCTCTCTTATACTATGAACTTCACAATAATCAATTATATATTTTCATTTATCTTTACAATTACAATAGATAATACATCATTTATTATTAATATTATATTCTCCATCTAAAGAATACTTTTATTTATTGTTTTTGTTCTTTTATAGATGATGTGTGTTTTTTATTACATTTTTATTTTGTCAATAGTTTTGTACAACTTAATTTAAAATATTTAGAATATAAAATTCATGAGCACTAATTATGTTTACAAAGATATATTTTTATACTTTTATCATGATTAGTATTATATTTTCATCGAATGAACTTTTTTTCCTAACTGCATATGACTCAATTTGTGAGTTTTCTTGATCTATTATCACTATAATATGAAGGTAAAAGATTATTCTACTACCAATTTAAGTAAAATGAGTTTTATCACTGTATAAATGATTGAAAGTATAAATGACAATGACCAACTAATACATCATCTTAATTATGTTTTTTTTATTATATCATAGTATTTTCTTCTATCTTTGTATTTTTTTTCTCATAACCACCGCATTTGCTTTAATAAGATTTGTCAATTTATTTATTATTTTTTATAAAACTTATAAATTACAAATTACAATATTAAAATTTAAAACATTAGAATTGAAGATATTATAAACAATGAAAAGGTATATATATATATATATATATATATATATATATATATATATATATATATATATATATATATATATATATATATATATATATATATATATATATATATATATATATATATATATATATATATATATATATATATATATATATATATATATATATATATATATATGAATTGAAGATATTATAAACAATGAAAATTGAAACAGACATTTAAGCTAAAACAATCACAGGGCAGCTCTCCTTTGGCAAGTAAATTTCAATAACTTTAAGTCAAATGAAATATAACCATGTAACCTGCCAATAGAAAATTGCCCTACAAATGATTTGCTTATTGAAATATACACATTACTCCATCTCATTCTTTCTCTCTAATAGGTCTAGTTTTCATTTAAGTGTATAATAATACACTCAACGTGTTATATAGGCTAAGGTTTTAGGGTTTTATGCTTTGGATATACTTCTCCTTCATGTTCAGCATTTGGAACAAGAATCCCAATATGCTCCACTTCAAAATGTTTGTGAGTGACCACATCCAAGGTCATCGAATCTCAATCCTAATCTAACTATCCTCAATTTAAAGCTATATTTTTATAAGAAATAAGTCATTATTTTAAAGCAATATAGATTCTCTCTTTTAATATGATGAAAAAATAATCTGGTTTTGTGCACGGCTTTTATTTCCACTTCTTTAAAGTACAAAAGAATCGGAAAGGGGAATAGAGACCAAAAAGCTTTGGATATCAAAAGCGTGGAAAAGAAAAACAACTATTTTGGATATCCATGGCATAACCATTAGGTATATGCGAATGTTTTACAATTTGTTTATTCTATTTTTTTGTTTTGTAAAAGTTTTCTCAGTGTCACACACAAATGGAAAATTGGAAATACAAGGCATGCACAAGCACTTATTCAATTTAAGAAGTCCATGAATAACCAAAGCAACAATAGGGCACCTCTCTATATACAAGTAAAAAGTTTGTACGTAACTTGCTAAAGGAGAGTTTATTTGTGGAAACTTTAGCTTAATCTCAATTTTAAAAAAATTATGTGTTAATCTAAAAGATAACGGATTAATAGATTGAAGATTGTTGGACTAAGTGTAATGTTGTAGTAAAAATTACAATTTATTGATCACGTAAAATTATTGTATCAACAAAGATAATGTTAACTTTGAATGAGAGATGATTGTACTTGTGAATATATGGCACAAAGTTCATAATAGTAACGACAAAGCACGATTGATTGGTTTGTGTGCTTAATAATAAAATTAAAATCAACTAAAGGATAAAAAATATAATTATCAAAACAATTAAGTTCCTGATAGATAAATGCTAAGGAAAACCTAGATCTAGAATTGCATAAAAAGATAATAAGATAAAAACAACTTTTCTTCTTATCATTCATAGGCAGCATACACACATATATATAGTAGGGTTTCTTTACTAGTCTACTTGACACATGGGCCTTACAATAATGAAAGGGCACTCGGCCCACTACTAATAATAATAAACTATTATTTCTCTTCTCCTAATATTCAATAAAGTCTTTAAGCTTGCTGGATCTTTTCTTTACTCTATTGGGCCTTGGCATCATCGTATCACTACTCCCAGCCCCACAACGAACCTTGTCCTCAAGGTTCAAAGGCAGATTTTGGCCCAAAACAGAAGCTGAGATGTGTGAAGGAGAAACGTCCACGCAGTCCTTTGGAGAATGGGCTAAAGGTAATTGTTGGGGATAAGTAGGAATCCGACTCTTGGAAGCTGATTGGTCGGTGAGTGATTGCGTTATCTCTTGGGCAGTGGGACAAGTGGGGATTACTGTGCCCACAGCTGTACTTCGGGACCCGTGTGAAGACTTTATGGGCATGTGACCGTTGGGAGACACAACATCAATAGTCTTAAAAGAGTTGTTCAGCAAATCTCTCACATATTTCGTTTCTCTTTTTTTCTCACAGCCAAAAGTCTTTGGTACTTCTCTCTCAACTCTAGTTTTTGGTACTTCTTTCTCAACTCTAAGAACACCTTCGTTGCTTACAACGTTCAAGTCTGTGAAGCCTCCTTTCTACGAATCATTCACTTGAGGTATGAGTGTTTCTCGATTTCCCTCAGTACTCTCTTGTTTATCTTTGATAGCCTCATTAAGCGTGGTTGATGTGTCCATGTTGTGTAGGTCTGTTTCTTCAATGGTGTTCTCATCAAACACCACAAGATCCGGCAAGGGTAGAGGCTGCGAATCTGAAACTGGGTGGTCTCCATGATAAGGTTTTAACAATGAGACATGCACAATCGGATGGATGCGTGAAGACGAAGGAAAATCGAGTTGATAGTTAACGACACCGGTAAATTTGATCACTCTGAAAGGTCCGAAATATCGTTCAGCAAGCTTTGGGAACTGGCGACGCTTGACCGTCAATTGACGATATGGTTGAAGCTTCAGTAAAACCCAATCTCCTGTTTGAAAGGTAACGACTCTGCGCGTAAGATTCGCTTGTTTTTCCATTGAGATTCTTCTCTTTTGTAAATGTTTCTTTAACTCTTTAAGTACCTCTTGTTGTTGATGTAGAGCCACCTCTAAAGGCCTTTCGGAAACGGACACGGACACGGAGAGATCTTCCAACAGATGTGGTGGGTCACGGCCGTAGAGGGCGCGAAAAGGAGTCATCTGGATTGCCGAATGGAAGGTAGTGTTATACCAGTACTCCGCCAGGTGGAGAAACTTGTGCCATGAACGTGGATGGTCACCTGCTAAACATCTCAGGTACATTTCGACTGAGCGATTTACCACTTCAGTTTGCCCATCGGTCTTGGGGATGATATGATGTGCTGTATTTCAGGGTGGTGCCATGAGAATGAAAAAATTCCTTCCAAAACTTACTCAAGAATAAGGGATCCCTGTCGGAGACAATTGATTTTGGAAAGCCGTGGATGCGAAAAATTTCAACAGTGAATCGGTGAGCTAGATCTGTCGCTGCAAAATGTGAGGGTAAAGCCAGAAAGTGTACAAACTTGGTTAAACGATCGCAGATGACCCAGATGACTGTGTGTCCAAACGAATTAGGTAAGTGTGTAATAAAATCCATTGTTATATCTTCCCAAACTTTGTTAGGTATTGGTAACGGTTGAAGCAGACCCTTTTTCTTTTGTGTATCATACTTGTTCCTTTGGCATATTGAGCACTGTTTGACAAAATTCTTTACGTCGAGGTACATTCCGGGCCAGCAAAACACAGATCTAAGACGAGCAAGGGTTGCATGAACTCCAGAATGTCCTGCTGTAGGGGTGTTATGATGTTCGTGCAGAATCCGCTGGCGAATGTCTTGTAGTGCAGGTATGAAAATTCTGTTCTGGTAATACAATAGCCCATTCAGTACCCGATAGTCTTTGCTTGTATTAGTTTCCTTTGCTAACTGGAGTAAGTTCTGACCCACCATGTCTTTTTTGTAAAACGTTTTTAGTCTGGAGAGAAGATCAGGAAGTGGTGAGGAGAAAGCAAACAAGGAAGCTTCCTCTGGCGCAAACTTTTGGCTCAGTGCATCTGCCACCATATTTGTCCTTCCAGGTTTGTAAAAAATTTCGAAATCAAAACCTTGCAACTTTGATGTCCATTTTTGTTGTTCTGGGGTTTGGATCCTCTGTAGCAGTAGGTTTCGTAAACTCTTCTGATCTGTGTATATGTGGAAACGCTGGCCTATAAGGTACTGACGCCATTTTTTGACAGATTCAGTTATGGCGAACATCTCGCGGACGTAGACGGATGCTGCCTGCATTCTGGGACACATTTTCTTGCTAAAGAAGGCTATGGGATGTCCGTCTTGTGATAACACGGCGCCAATGGCTACTCCGGAGGCATCTGTATCAATTGTAAAATGTTTTGTAAAATCAGGGAGGGCTAAGACCGGCATGTCGATCATCTTCCTCTTTAACTCTGTAAAGGCTGTGGAGGCCTCCAAACTCCATGTAAAACTATTGGAACGCAACAGATCGGTGAGAGGAGAGGCGAGAGTGGCGTAGTCTTTAACAAAACGTCTATAGAATCCGGTGAGGCCTAAAAATCCGCGGAGAGTCGTGAGAGAGCGCGGTGTTGGCCAATCCAAAATGGCTTTCACTTTTTCAGAATCTGGGGTTACACCACTTGCGGATATCACGTGACCTAAGTAATCAACTTGACTGGCTGCAAAGACACACTTTGATAATTTAACAAAAAATGAATGAGTTTTCAATAAATCAAACACCACCTGCAAATGGGTTAGATGGTCCGTAAAATTAGCACTGTAAATAAGAATATCATCAAAAAACACAAGAACGAAACGTCGTAAGTAGGGTCTCAACAAGTCATTCATTGCAGATTGGAAAGTAGATGGCCCGTTAGTTAAACCAAAGGGCATAACTAGGAATTCATAATGTCCATCAAAAGTGCGAAAAGCTGTTTTATACGTATCTCTCGATGCAACTCTGATCTGGTGGTATCCAGAACATAAATCAATCTTAGTGAACATTGTTGCCGAACCTAACTCGTCTAGGAGTTCATCAATAGTGGGGATTGGGAATCACTCTTTTATTGTGACAGCATTTAGGGCTCGGTAGTCAACATAAAAACGCCACGTTCCATCTTTCTTTTTAACAAGTAACACTGGTGAAGAAAATGGGCTTGTACTAGGCACAATGATCCCTTCATCTAACATTTGTTGGATCATTTTGGTCATGGCATCTTTTTTTGAATGAGGGTAACGATAAGGTTTGACATTGATAGGGGGTGTGTTGGGTAATAAGTTTATGTGATGGTCATGTGGTCTAGGGGGTGGAAGGCCTTTGGGTGATTGAAAAATAGATTGAAATTCTGTTAAGAGTTGGGTAATTTGTGGGGGTAAGGTGTGATTTAGAGTATGGCCTGTTTGTGGGTCAGTGGGTAGTATAGGCAAAGTGTTTGGTTTGATAGGTTCCATGACTAATAAGTGGAAGGATGCAATGGAATCTGTATGAATAAGCTGACGTAATTGATGATAAGTGGAATTCGAGGGTAGGGATTTTGGATCGCCTTTAAGAGTCATTGGGTGGTCATTGTGTTGGAAGGTGAGGGAAGGGACAGAAAAATCAGCTTGAATGGGCCCCAGTGTTCGAAGCCAAGCTATACCTAAAACAATATCTGCACCCTCGATAGGCAGTAAGTAAAATGGGAGAATGAAATGTTTGTTTTGCAGACTTATTGGTACTCGTTCACAAATACCTTCACATTGTAGATGAGATCCGTTGCCCACCATGACAGAAAAGTGGTGAATAGGTGTGGTGTGTAGATTAAGATGGTGAGCAATCCTTGGCTGCATTATATTATGAGTACTGCCCGTATCTACTAGCACCATAACTGTCATTCCATTAATTAATCCTTTGAATTTAAGTGTTTGTGGAGAGAATTACCCTGTAGCTGCCTGAGGGGATAACTGAAAATAGGTGTCTCTTAAATCTGTTTCATTGGGTAAGTCCACCATTTCCTGTTCTGCTGTAGGCTGTTCTAAACCCTCATCCTCGGCTAATAAGATAAAGAAACGATTTGATGAGCATTTATGTCTGGTGACGAACTTTTCATCACAATTAAAACAAAGTCCTTGAGCTCTCCTTTCTTGCAATTGGGCTGGAGTTAGGCGTCGTATAGGAAATTTGGGTGTGTTTGGGCTTGGGCCTTTGGTCGGGACTGACTGATGTTGGGCTTTAGACTCATGGGTTTTGAAACTGTTTGAGGGGGTGAAGGAATTCTGGGTTTTCTGGTAGTTGGGAGAAAAAGGTTTGGAAAATTTGGGCTTAGAATCCTTAAGTTTAGATTCTATAAGTTTGGCAAGGCCAATGGCTTGAGATATTGTGGTAGGACGATGGACAGCTAGCTCATTTTGAATTTCATTTTGCAAACCCGAAATAAAATAATTCAGGATCGCTTCAGCGGGTAATCCCTCAACTTGGTTACCCAATTGTTCAAACTTAGTTTGATATTCCATTACCGAACCTGTTTGTTTGAGTTTAAATAGGGCAGCTTGATGATTTTCATAGGTCGAGGGTCCAAAACGCAACTCTAATGCTTTCGAGAACGAATACCAATCTGTGAGCAAACGGTTACTATGCATCCATTTAAACCAACCTAAGGCATCCCCTTTCATATAAAAAGAGATGAGCGATAAACGATTTTCTGGTGGGAGGTTGTAAAAACTGAAAAACTGCTCAGCTTGAAAAATCCATTCTAAGGGGGTGGTACCATCAAACAAGGGTAGCTCAAGTTTAGGTGATCTGATAGGTGGTAAGGGGGGTATATTGGCAAATTGGGCAAATGGGTCGGTGGCTGGCTGGGCTTGAAAATGGGGGGTGGGGAAAACAGGTTGTTGTATAAAGTGAGGCTATGGCGGAAATGGGGGTGGGGGGGGAGGTGCGGTTGTGTAGGGGGTGTAATAATGATAGGGGTTTGTGGGTTAGTGGCTGGGCGTAAAGGGTTGGGGGCTGGTGTACAGATCTGTGAGGTATGTGGGTGGGGTGGTGAGTGGTTCTGATTGACAGCTGGGGAACCAAAAGATATAGAAGAAGGGTTTATGTGAATACCTGACAGACTGCCACCAGATTGAGCAGTGTTGGTTGGGACAGCAGGTTGCTGTTCTTGCTGCTGCGATATCTTATGCAGTACAGCCATAACCGCTTCATATCTTGAATCCTCCACACTCTTATCATTATCCAGCCTAGTGTTGATTTGCCCTATTTGCTGTGCTATATCCTCATGAACTTGAGCAAACCTCACATCCATTTGTTCTTGGGTGTCAGCCATAGCATTATTAAGGTGTAAGGTAGATGTTTGAATAGCTTCTTCTAAAATATCTTTAGAAAAGGGGTTGGTAGGTTTAGAAGGAGCCATGGGAGGTGGTGAGAAGGAACAATGAAAGCACCAATGATAGATAAATGCTAAGGAAAACCTAGATATAGAATTGCATAAAAAGATAATAAGATAAAAACAACTTCTCTTCTTATCATTCATAGGCAGCATACACACATATATAGTAGGGTTTCTTTACTAGTCTACTTGACACATGGGCCTTACAATAATGAAAGGGCACTCGGCCCACTACTAATAATAATAAACTATTATTTCTCTTCTCCTAATATTCAATAAAGTCTTTAAGCTTGCTGGATCTTTTCTTTACTCTATTGGGCCTTGGCATCATCGTATCAGTTCCCCATTCAAATCATCTATCCCTACACATGAGAAATCACAGGAATTAACTTATATTGAGTCTATAATAATTATAACCCTTTACCAAACACAAATTTTGATTGACATAAAAGTTTGTAAAATATTATTTCAAAACAAAATATTTGATAAAATTAGTTTAAAATCATTTATAAAACAAACAAAGACATGAGTACCAAAATATATAAATAGAAATAAAATTATAGGAAATAAAAATAAAGCAAAAAAGATAAGGGAAAGAAAAAGACGCTAGAGAATTATAGAAATTTGATGATAATGAATGTGGCCTATTCCTCTACTCGATAATCTATCATATAAGAAGAGTCTACCACTTCCTCATCAATTGGCCTATCCATATATCAGTAAAACACTCCACAAAATTCCACATTAGTCTCAACTTTTGGTTCTTCAATTCATAATTCACGGTTAAATTCTAACGGTTACTATCTCCATTTGACTTCCCATGTTCAATGGAGGTTACCAAATTGAAAGCGGTTTCAACAATTTTTTTACTCTCCATATTCCATTCAATTGCGTGAACCATAATTTCCCCAAATTCTAACCCTCTTCTTCTTCAATCGATCCATTCTGTTTTTTTATCAAATGCCGCAAAAAATCCCCTATTCTCTTCCATAGCAAAACAAATCGGCTTCCTCTAATTGGTAAATGGTTTTCTCCCTATGACAAACTTGGTCTTCCTCTACACGATGTCGCCGCCGCAAAATGCCTTGGTAAGTGGTTTTTTCCCCGTGACAAACTTGGTCTCTCTGCAGAACATGGTTACTTAACGAGGTAACAGGCGGCTGCATCTTTTTGCACTTTTAATTAGTTTATGTAATTGATAATTTTTTGTGTTATTTGTAGGTAATTCTTAGGTTCTGTTCCGATCTTCGGCGCCGAAAAAAAAACTCCCCCTTCCATCGAAGATGCCAACGAAAGGGTAACCTTTATCTTTCCCTCATCTATAATATTAACGGGAACATGGAGTTACTGCTAAAAATATTGAATAATAACGGAAACATGGCGTTATTAATCAAACTATTGAATATTAACAAGAACAAATTTGGAATATTAATGGAAACACGAAGTTAGTGATCAAAATAATGCATATTAGCGATAACATGAAGTTACTGATCAAAATATTGAATTTTAACGGGAACATGAAGTTACTGAACAAAATATTAAATATCAACAGGAACACGAAGTTACTGATCAAAAAATTAAATATCAAGGGGAAGATGAAGTTACTATTCAAAATATTGAATATTATCGGGACATGAAGTTTATTGATCAAAATATTGAATATTACTGGGAACACGGAGTTACTGATCAAAATATTGAATATTAACGAGAGCACGGAGTTATTGATTAAAATATTAAATATTAACGGAAGCACAAGTTAATGATCAAAATTGTGAATATTATCAAAAACATTCAGTTAATGATCCAAATTTTAAAAATTAATGGGAACAAATTTTGAATATTAACGGGAACACGAAGTTACTGATCAAAATAATAAATGTTGACGGGACCATAGAGTTATTGACAAAATATTGAATATTAACAAGAACACGAAGTTACTGATAAATTTTTGAATATTAACAGAAACATTAAGTTACTGATAAATTTTTTGAATATGAACGGAAACGAATTTGAAATATTAACGGGAACACAAACTTATTGATCAAAATAATGAATATTAACGGGAACACGGAATTACTGATCAAAATAATTAATATTAACAAGAACGTGAAGTTACTTATCAAAATATTGAAAATTAACAGGAAGAAATTTGAAATATTAACGGGAATACAAAGTTACTTATCAAAATAACGAATATTAACGGAAAAATGAAGTAAGTGGTCAAAGTATTTTTCTATTAATTATGTATTTTGAATGAATCATGATTATAATTGGTGTTTGTAGTGATTTTTCATTGGCCCACAAGGGAGAGCTGATCGTTTGAGAATGGGCTGATAGTTTGTAGTTATAATTGAGCCAAAATAACTAATTTTCTCCTTAGCTAGCCAAAACTAATCGATTCTCCTTAGCTGATAGTTTGAGATTGGGCTAATAGTTTGTAGTTTAATCAATTATATTAAATAGTTATCACTAATTGAATTATATAATTTGATTGAATATTTCTTCGTTATAATTTGTGAATTTGCGATTTTAAAACTTTTTTCCAATTTTACCAAAAACTTAATCTTTTACTAATATCTTTTATTTTTCTCAATCACAATGCGCGAAAACGACGGGTTATATCAAAATGTTAGTTTAATATATTTGACGTTAGTTTATACATATTAACATATTATGCATAGTATTATATATTTGAAGTTAGTTTATATTATTAGCCGTTAGTTTATATATTTGGCGTTAGTTTATACAAAAATAATATGTATACATTTATTATATTTGTATTATTTATATATAATTATTGTTCAGTTTTTTAATTATTAATTACTGCTCAATTTTATACTTGAAAAATATAATTAATTATGGTATACATATAGTATATAGTTACAGTATAACTTAATTAATATAAAAACATATAGCTGCTCTAGTTTAATTTCATTTTTAATATATATATTTTAAAATTGTTACCGTCTACTTACAATATTTATTATTTATTTTATTTAGTTAATATATAAATAAATAAAATCATTTTTAAAAATTCAGTTATAAATAAAAATTAATTGCGTTAAAAATTCAGTTGAAAATTCAATAAAAAATGTTTTAAATAAAAAATCTTAATATTTATATAGTGCACATTAATATTTTTTTTGAATCAAAAGACTTGTGTATTAATTCAAAAAACCATAGGTACAAAGTGATCCAAAAGGATCCAGCCATCAAACAATTGACTATAACATCAAAGTAGCTAGGTAAGGCCTTAGCTTCAATTTACCCCACCCTCTATAAACTATAATGTCAATAATGTTTTTTCCAATTGTCAATCTATCTACATGTTTCCCAAAACTAATCGAGTTCCTATACATCCATATACCACATACCATTTTTGCTATAGCAAGCTTACGCATATCTGATCTGGGAGATTTCCCTCTGCAATTCTGAATAAGCCATAGGATTTCCTGGGTCCAATTAAGTGGTTCATGTAGACAATTCAGCCAAAGTAATACCTTTTTCCAAATGGCCTTTGTCTCAAGACAATCAAATAGAAGGTTCTCTATAGTTTCTTCCTGCGGACAATAACAGCAAGTAGTGTGGTCCACCATTCCAAATCTGAACAACCTATTTCTCGTTGCCAACTTACCATGACATGCCATCCACAAAAGGAAGAGAGCTCGAGGCCGTGCACTATTCCCACAAAACAGCCTGAACCAAGGGACTTGGCTATGTACTTTCATTAGTTGTTTATGAACCACTCTAGAACTGTAAACCTGCCATTGAGCCCAGCCCTGCAAACCATTTACTACATCTCTTTGTTGCTAAATTGTCTTGAAGATCCAATAGTGTTGCTCCTTTGTTTCCATAAGCATTATGTCCTGACCCTTTATATAATAGAAATCAATCCACCTAACCCATAGGTTGTCTTTCTTTTGCTGAATATTCCAGAGTAACTTCATCATGGTAACTGAATTCCACATCTGTAAATCCACTATGTTGAGTCCACCTGCCTTCCTTGGTTTACATACTTGTTGCCATGCTACAGGGTTCTTTCGATTGGTTTCTTACCGTTTTTAGAAGAGGAATGGAAAAACCTAAAAGTTGAAGGGAGAGGTGATTTTATATTATATGAGAAATTAAAAAGTCTGAAAGCTAGTATTAGAACTTGGAATAAACAAGTCTTTGGTTGGATTGACTTGCAAGTTTCGGAAAAAGTGGATAATCTCAATGCTCTGGATAGTCTTCTAGCAGAACATCACGGAGAAGACATAAAGAGTATGGTGGACGATAGGCATAACGTGTCTAAGGAAACATGGAATTCATTGAAGATGAAGGAATGTATGCTGAGGATGAAATCCAGACAATTATGGCTCAAGGAAGGAGATAAAAACTCTTCTTACTTTCATAATTCCTTGAAAGAAAGGAGAAGGAGGAATGCAATTACGACTGTCACCGATCAAAATGGTAGTGTAGACGGTGTGGAAGATGTTAAAGAAGCTGTTAAAAATCACTTTGAAGATTTCTTTAAGGAGAAGAATCGATCAAGGCCTACTCCGGTAGGGATGGATTTTAGGAAGCTTTGTGAGGAGGACAGAATCTGGATTGAACGACCCTTTTTGGAAGAAGAAATTAAAGCAATTGTTTGGGATTGCAACGGTAACAAAAGTGCTGGGCCAGATGGTTTCTCGTTAGAATTTTTCAAGAAATGTTGGAGGTTTATAAAAACGGATGTCATAAGGTTTGTGAAGGATTTCTATAATGACACTAAGTTAATCAAAACTTGCACTTCATCCTTCCTAGCTTTAATCCCGAAGATTAATAATCCGCAATCGCTCGGTGAATACAAGCCAATCTTCCTAGTTGGAAGCTTATATAAAATATTATCCAAATTACTGTCTGCAAGACTCAAAGGCGTGATAGGAAGCTTGGTGTCTAGCTGCCAGACAGCCTTTGTCCCAGGTAGATGTATTTCTGATGGAGTATTATTGATTAATGAGGTGCTGGACATGGCAAATAGGGAGAAAAGGAGTTGTTTGGCCTTGAAGGTGAACCTCGAAAAGGCCTACGACAGTGTTAATTGGGAGTTTTTGAGGACTATGTTGAATCTGTTTGGATTTGGGAACCGATGGGTTAGTTGGATGGAATGTTGTATTTTCAATAGTCATGTCTCTGTTCTCATCAACGGAAGTACGACAAAAGACTTTAAGGCGGAAAGAGGTTTACGACAAGGAGATCCTATTTCTCCTTTCTTATTTGTTTTGGTTTCGGAAGCTTTATTGGGGCTAATGAAGAGGGCTGTTGCGCTGGGACAATACAGAGGCTTTAAAGTTAACGAAGACTTAGAAGTTAATCTCGTGCAGTTTGCGAATGATACTATCCTGGTGGCAGAGGGAGTTAGCGACAATATTTGGTGGATGAAATTAATGCTTAGAGGGTTCGAGATGATGTCGGGTCTAATGATTAACTTTCATAAGAGCAAAATCTATGGTGTCCATGTTAGAGAATGGTTAATGGAAGCGGCGTCCAATTTCTTAGCTTGCGATATAGACTATCTTCCTTTCAAATATCTTGGTATTAAAATAGGTGATAGCCCAAGAAAACTGAACATGTGGAAGGACCTCATCAAGCATTTGAAAGCAAAATTGTCAGTTTGGAAAAGTAGGTTCCTCAACATGGCTGGATGTGTCGTACTGATTAATGCAGTGTTAAACGCCATTCCCATCTATATATTATCATTCTACAAAGCACCGACCAAGGTGATCAAAGAGATTCGTCGCATTCAAAGCAATTTTCTATGGCGAGGTCGTGAGGATAGCAAATCTATTCATTGGCTCAATTGGAACATGGTGTGTTTACCGAAGGACAAGGGAGGTTTAGGAATCAAAGATGTGAAGTTTTTAAATATGGCATTACTCAATAAATGGAAATGGAGGATTCTCAACGAGAACGAGCCGGTGTGGAGCAGTCTGCTAGCTCATAGATATGGTAACCCGAGACTGAAAATTATGGTGGGGAACAATTCTGTGCTCAGCAACAAGGACTCAATCTGGCGGCGAGACTTAATTCTTTGTGATCAATGTGCTGTATTATCCAATCGTATTGCAGGTTCTATCTCGAGCAAGGTGGCAAATGGTCGGGAGACGTCGTTCTGGTTTTCTAATTGGTTGTCTAACAAATCTCTGCAAGAAGCGTATCCAGATATTTTTGCCATTGCTCTAAATAAATTCTGCAGTGTTGAAGAGGCGGGTCAGTGGCAGGGATCTGATCGGCTATGGAGTTTAGATGGGATTGTGGAGAGCGATACCACAGGTGTGTAGAGTTTGTGCGCGGAAATTATGGTCATGTTGGACGAAGTTGTTTTGGACATGGAAGCAAGGGACAAATTTGTCTGGATGAAGAATGGGGAAGGTATTTTTTCTGTTAGTTCTTGCTATGATCTTATGGCATCGTCGAATGCGATAACAGCTGTTCCAGAAGACGTGTTAGAGGCTTTAAGTCATTTGTGGAAATCTGAATCTTCAACCAAAATTCAACATTTCGGATGGAGGCTTATTCACGATAGGCTTCCTACTAAAGACAACCTTTTTAAAAGGGGAATTCTTATGGATGTCGTGCAAAACAGATGCGTCTTTTGTTCGGAGGATGAAACAGCGACTCATTTGTTTGTTTTCTACTCCTTTGCTGATAATATTTGGCGGAAAATTTATAGTTGGATTGGTGGTCTAGGGGAGATGAATGTAGAGGAGTTTAAATCTTTCTTCTTTTACTGTAAGAAAGTTTTGAACAAGGTGAAGAGAAGAGTCTTGTCAACTATATGGTTGGTTGTGGCTTGGAATATATGGCTAATGAGAAATAACATTATTTTTAACGAAATAGACCCGATTTTTGACGAATGTATGTCAGCCATAGTTTATAGTTCATGGATTTGGCTTTCTTCCTGTTGCAACATTGCTGATTGATGTAATTTCTTTATTTGGAATAGCCATCCTCTCTGTTGTTTCGAGAGGTAAGGTAGTTTCTGAGTTTGTATGTGGGCCGGAGCTCCCTTTTAGCTCTCTTTAATAGATCTCTTGCCTATTAAAAAAAATTAAAAAATGCCACCAGTCCACACAAAGATCATGCAGATAGAATTAATATGATGTATAACATGCTTTGGGAGAGGGAGACATTGTAACCAATAGTTTGCAGTAGCGAAGCAAACACTCTTTACAAGCTGGACTTTCCCTGCATAACTTAAAAGCTTACTACTCCAATGAGTAATCCTCCCCACAATTTTGTCATTCAATGGCATATAGTGGTGTAAATCCAATCTCCTACTGGTCATAGGGATAGTGCACATTAATATTTATATAAGTACATCTTAATATTATTAAATTACATCTTTAATATTTATATTATGATATTAACGTTTTAACTATTTTTTATAATATATATAAAAGGATTGTATTATATTAATACTACATACTATGTTAATGTATATTATTAGCCGTAACAATTAATATATACCAATAACAGTATATTAATGTATATTATATATACTGTAAGTTATATAATATATTAATTATATACCAATAGCAGCTATATATACTAATAGTTTATTAACATAAAATATACTATAAATTTTATAATATTAGAATATGAAATAATACTTATAGTTAATACTTATTTAATATTTTAACATTAAAGTTATATTTTATTTATTATTATATTAATGTTTTAACATATTTTATAAATTAGCATTTTATAAACAAATATATACTGTATACTTTTAATAAATTAACATTTATATTTATGTTAACATTTATTCATTTTATAAACTAATATATATACTCTTAATGTACGAAATATATAGTATAATATTTCAGGAGCAAGATTATTATAAATGGAAGGAGTTGGTTTAATATTTGGGTGTTTGTGTTGTACTCATGTGTTCCTGGGTTCGATTACGATTGAAGTCAAAAAATTTAGAATTGTTAAGCTATATTAAACAGTAAACAAGTCCAATCAACCAAACAAGGGAGGGGGCAATTGTATATTTAACTCTTTATTAAATATCTATAACATCCATTAAGTAACGCATGTATGTCCATTAGATTAAAAAGATTACATATGATAGGTAGTTAAATACTTGATCATTCCACCGGTATATGCTCCTCTAACTGATTACACCCGATATGCTTGGGCAAATACCAAACCAGCATATATACTTGGTGACTTCTAGTCAATCATATGTACTGGTTAGTAATGCAGAGAAAATTTTGAAATATAAGTCAGATTATCATTTACCGTAGAGAACCATTATTATCAAGCAAAATGATAATGAGCTGGTTGAGCTACTTTTCTTGGTCTTGGCATCATGATAACACGTTTTAAGAACAATCGTCTACTTGTAAAAGGAACTTTACAAACACCAACAAAAAATGATTTTATCCTGCCATTGTATCACTGGTGTCGATCTCTTCCCCACTTGTTGAGAGGTGATGCTTTATAGGTTCTAATATTTTTTGAATGTTTTTCAAATATAAAAATTAGATTTGTGGATTTCTAGAGATTGAACTCCATTGAAGAGAAATAAGAACTCTTCTTCCAGAGGTTTTGGAGTTTATAACATAGGTTAACAATTCAATACTCAAAGAAAGGAAAACAGTAAAAATCGAGGGAATATTAATGTGGAGCAGGATTTTGAAGTGCTCAATGATGTGTGAAGATGTAATTGTTCAAGATCATAGATCTTGGATTTTTTACAGCCTTTTTTTTTTAAATAAGTGATGGAATTAAAGGGAGCAAAAGGGATGCTCCGCCCCGATACAACAAAGAAAACTACCTCTCAAAACAAAGAAGAGGAAGAATATTCCAATAATGAAAACTACAAAGATTAACTCTCTTATGAGAGGCACATATCCACCTCCAAGATTGTAATACAATATCCGTCATGCATTCGGTAAAACTAAAATCTTCCTTCTTAAAGATCACCGCATTGCGCTTTAACCAAATCATCCAAACCGTAGCGAGCCAAACGGTACCCACAATCCTACGCTTATTTAAGCAAGGAACCTTCTCATAAAAATAAAAGAAATCCCCAAACTCCTCAAGAGTCATAAATTCGGATAAATCAAGCCACATAAACACCCTTCTCCAAATACGGATAGAAACATTACACAAGAAGAAAAGATGAGATAATGATTCCTCCTCGGTAGAACATAAGGCACAAACCGAATCAATTCCTCCCATCAAAACACCCCTTCTCACCAATTGATCTCTAGTTGGTATTCTATTTAATAAAAATCTCCAACCAAAACATAAAATTTTTGAAGGAACTTTGAACTTCCATAAATAGTTAAAGGCCAATACCTTATTACTTTCCATTGGAGGACCGGAAAGAGACGCCTTGAAAAACTCATAGCACGAATTAACAGAAAAACACCCACTAGAAGACAAAGCCCAAGAGAAGCTGTCATCACAATACTCCTTGACCGGCACCGCGTTCAGAACAGCCAGCATGTCTTTAAGCGCTGCTGCCAGCTGCTGAGAGGGATAAAGAGCCTCCCCTGAACCGCTGCCAGCACCAGCCGGACTGCCCATAGTGGCAGCAGACGGTGCACTACAGCTGGGTCTGCTAGGTTGAAGCAGATCCGCGGCAACAGCAGCCGCATTACTCCCTTCAACGAACCAACTTGAGTAATTCCAGCACCAAACTCCTTCAACAAAAGCCCCTGCAAGATATATAGAATCCAAAAAATTTCCGGCTAGAGAGAATAAAATAGGAAAGGATTCCATAAGAGATTTTTGACCCGCCCAAGACGCGTACCACAACGGAGTAGAGGCTCCATTGCCAATATTACATTTAATAGCACTCGTAAAATGATCAAAAAGGAGCCTTTCAAAATTGTCCAAAACTATTAAATCCCTCCACCAATGAGACTCCTTTTTAGACAAGGTTGAGACATCCCCTATCAACACTTTAAGCCTCAAATTGCCATATCTAGCTTCTAACAAATCCTTCCACACCGCCTCCTTTTCCGTGAGAATACGCCACTTCCATTTACTTAGTAAAGCTACATTCATTATCTCCACATCTTTCACTCCCAAACCTCCTTCCTTTCTTGATTTGCAAACCGTATCCCAACTAACCCAATGGATGGGTTTGTCACGATCACCTCCGCCCCATAAAAACTTACTTTGAATGGATTTTATTTCTTGCAAAACTTTCTTAGGGGCCTTGTAAAAAGATAAAGAGTAAATCGGAATTGCACTAAGAACCGAATTAATCAACTCCACTCTACCCGCCATGCTAAGATATCTTCCTCTCCACACATTTAACCGTTTTCTAAACATAGCTAGAAGATCCTTCCACATAGATAGTTTCCTAGGACTATCGCCAACTCTCACCCCAAGAAATTTAAACGGAAAAGTACCCACTTTACAAGTCAAGAAAGACGAAGCCGCCTCCAAATACCAATCTCCCACATTAATCCCATAAAGTTTTCTCTTGTGAAAATTAACTCTTAGACCCGTCATCATTTCGAAACCTCTAAGGATAGCTTTCATACTCCATAAATTAGCGGTATCTCCTTCGGCCAAAATGATAGTATCATCCGCGAATTGTAGCAAGTCCACCTCCTTGTTCTCTTTGTAACAAAACCCCCGAAATTCCCCTAACTCCTTAGATCTTTTCATAAGAGCCGTAAGAACCTCCATGACCAAAACGAACACGAAAGGAGACAAGGGGTCACCTTGTCTAAGGCCTTTCTCAACTTTGAAGTCTTTGGTAGCACTCCCATTAACAAGGATGGACAAAGAATTAGTGAAAATACAACACTCCATCCACCTCATCCACCGGTCTCCAAACCCCATCCTCTTTAAAATATATCTGATAAAATTCCAACTCACCCTATCGTAAGCCTTCTCAAAATCGACTTTCAAAACCACACAACTCCTTTTATCTCTTTTAGCTAAATCCAACACCTCATTCACAACAAGGACTCCATCCATTATGTTTCTTCCTTCAATGAAAGCCGATTGATTGTTCGAAACAAGTTTCCCGATCACCCTCTTAAGCCTATTTGCCAACAACTTAGCCAAGATGTTGTACAAACTTCCTACCAAACATATAGGACGATATTCATACAAGGAATATTGAGGGTTATTCACTTTAGGCACTAATGTGATGAAAGAGGAAGTGCAAGCTTTTATAAGTTTAGCCCTCTCAAAGAAGTCTTGCACAAAAGTGAGGATATCCTCCTTTATCACCTCCCAAAACTTTTTAAAGAATTCTAATGTAAACCCATCCGGACCGGGACTTTTATTCCCATCACACGACCAAACCGCCTCTTTAACTTCCTCTTCCGAAAAACCCCTCTCCAACCAAGAAACCTCCTCCTCCTCCAAAGAGTTAAAGACAAGGCCTTCCGGTATCGGTCTCTCCATATCCTCCTCCTTATAGAACTCACAAAAATGTCTACTAACCTCCTCTTTAATATTCACAACTCCTTCTATTCTCCCATTTGGGACTTCTAAAGAAGTTATCGCTTTACGCCTATGTCTCTCCTTCAAAGAATTATGAAAAAACTTAGTATTCTTATCTCCCTCCTTCAACCAAAGATTTCGAGACTTTAACCTAAGCATACTCTCTTTGATATTGAAATAATTCCAAAAGTCTTTAGTAGCCAAACTTCTATCTATTACCTCCTTATCAATGCCTCCCCCAAAGTTCACCTCAATCACTTTATCAAGAGTATTGATCTTCTCCGAAGCCTCCTCCACCTTCAAATCAATCCAACCAAAAACCTCCCTATTCCACTCCCGAAGCCTCTCCTTAAGCCTTTTAAGTTTTTCATAAAGCACAAAATCCCCCTCCCTCTAACCTCCAACTTCTTCCATTCTTGAACAACAAAAGAATAGAAGTCTTCATTCTTGAACCAAGAGTTATTAAAGCAAAATGGTTTTGGACCCCAATCAAGCTTACCCACCTTCAAAATAATTGGGGCATGATTCGAGATATCTCTTCTTTCTATTCGTTGATCAACCACCTCCCATATCTCTAACATCTTCTTAGAAATTAAGAATCTATCTAATCTACTCATAGCTTTGCCATTGTCTTTGAACCAAGAGAACCTCCCTCCGACGCAATTAACATCTATCAAACCCATAACCTCCACAAAGTTACGGAAGTCCTCCATCCCTCTCCAACACCGATGACCTCCCTCTCCTAACCTCTCCTCTTTCTTCAAAACTTCATTGAAATCCCCAACAACACACCATTCCTCATGTTTTCTACCATTTTTAAGAGTAATCAAAGAATCCCACATGGAGAGCCTATCTAACCTCTTACAAGGCGCGTAGACATTAACGAGGTTAAACTCCACTCCTTTCCAAGAAACATTGATACCAACGAAACCTTTATCCGAGAAACTATAATTAACTGTAGTTACTACTTTCCTCCATAAGATCACCATTCCACCCGAGGCTCCAACGGAATGACTCGCCGTCCACTCAACTTCATTACCACCCCAAAACTCTCTAGCTAGAACATTGTTGAAATTAGTTAATTTCGTCTCTTGTAAGAAACACACATCAATAAAATTTGACTGAACCAAAAAGCTAACTCTTTTTCTTTTAGAAAGAGTACCACCCCTCTGATATTATAAGAAAGCAAATTCATCAGACACTTTCTTTTAACTCCTTCAAACTCATCATCCCCTCCTTATCTCTAATCTCCAATTCATTAATCCTCCTCTCATTCTCAGCATCCTCCTTACAACTCACCACCCCCAAATTACAAACAGAATTCCACACCTTCATACCCACATCCGTTTTCTCACCGAACCGCTTGTTACATCTAATTATATCGGAATCCGCTAAGGAAGATCCAAAAAAGACTCACCTGATGAAATGGAATCTGTCGAAGATGAGCTAATAAGTTTGATACCTTCAGTCCCTTCATTCGTTTCGAACCTTCCTCTGCTTCTACCATCTTCATCACCTCTAGCAGATCTTGGGGCGATACAAGCATAATAGGAAGAGGAAATAGAAACGCGTTCACCCAAATCTGCATTCAGGCTTCTTTTTTCTTCTGCTCTTTTTTTCTAAAACAAGGACCTTTAGGTAAATTCGCCGGTACCACTCCCTTGCAAACACTCCCGCAGACCTCATCAAATGTTTTTGGCCCACTTAACCGATCCAAAGATAGTCCAGGCCCATTTGACTTAAATCCACTTTGACTCAGAGCTGAGTCAGCATGCTTCCCACTTACTTCCAATGCCTCCGGACCGCTGGACTCCCCCACACAACTGATATTACCTTGTGACCCTTTGACATTTAATGCTTCCTTACTATTTGCCTCAGGAAGCGCCTTATTACCATGAGAAGAAAAATCAAAACCCACCTTTTCATGAATATTCTGACACTGCGTATTAGAACGAGAAAACAATAACCTGTCCCCTAAAAAAGGTTCTGTCCCATCAACCTCCACAAACGGCGTTTCACCTTCCTCCCTGATTTGACCTTCTTCTTCCTCCTCCCCATTGGACATGCCAACCTCCGCCTGGGAAGAAACCTCAGAGTCCGATTCCTCCCCGAAAGGCCTAAGCTTATGGCTGTCAGAGGTTCCATGAGAGTCCTCCATCAAACTAACGTCAAAGATCTGTCCATTGATGGAAAGTCTTACCACCTCATCCAATCTCTCCTTGAGCTTAGTTCTGATACAAATTCTTGCCTCATCCATACTCTTCTTCAAAGCAGTTCCTTCATCACTCCTTACAAACACTCCTTTAGATTCTACTAAGAGGGTAAAACATTTCTCACTCCAGGCATGACAAGGGATTCCCATAACTCTTAACCAAGCCACCCTCTCAACATCTATATCCTTAGGGTCCCATTGATTAATTGAACTAAACCACTGCACCCACCAAGATTTCCTCTCCTCAACTAACGTCTGAACTTCCCCTTCAATCAAGTCCTCCAGAAGGCAGAGATTAGGTCCCAAATTTGTAACCCTAATGGAAAATATACCTTCTTCAAGAAATAACTTTTTGAAATCTACCATCTTCCCCGGCTCCTTAACCCTCCCGGTGAAAGCTTTTTTATACTGAGAATAATCTTCAAGGCAGGGTTTGAAAAATAAAGTTTTAGGCACCAGGGTGCCTTCAGACGATTTGAATCCACCACTATTACTCCGAATAACTTCCGCATAAGACCGATCCTTAACCAACGTGCCAAGTTTTTTGCTGCCAAATCTATAACCACCGGAGTCCTTCATATTCTTATGGGCTGGATTACTCTTCTGAGCAACAAAACCAGATGGCTCAGCAACTTTTGGTCTACTGAACCTAGGCATGTTTGCGAATAACTTTCTCCCTTCTAGAACCATATTATCCAGCTTTGTTGCCAAAAGCTTCTCATCATTGACATTCAGGAATCGAACGAAACCAAAACGTCTGCCAAATCTATCTTTTCTTGGTGGGATGACCACTTCCTCTATGTCTCCCAACTCTTTGAATTCGAAATACAGATCTCTAGCTCTCCACCTATCTCCAAATTCAGTAATAAAAAAAGACGACGAAGACTCGTTACCTTTAACCATCCTCTTCCCTTCTCTCGCTATATCCCACTTCATCTCCCTTCTTCCACCTCCCCTCACCTTTTGCCATTTACCAACACTAGTATCCCTCATATTAAGATAAGAAACAGGAACTTAAAGAAACACGAAAAAAAAACCAGACAAAACTTGCAAGAGAACCAGAGAAAACTAATCCCCAAAGACCAAGGCCCCTAACCCTAAGGTTAGGAGTTTAAGCCGAAAATCTTAGGAATCAATCTCCCATTGTTGCAAGTAGTTCATCTGTAATAGTGTGTGAAAGAAATATTTTGCCAAAGTAAGGAAGGTGAAACGCCGTTTGTGGAGGTTGATGGGACATAACCTTTTTTAGGGGACAGGTTATTGTTTTCTCGTTCTAATACGCAGTGTCAGAATATTCATGAAAAGGTGGGTTTTGATTTTTCTTTTCATGGTAATAAGGCGCTTCCCGAGGCAAATAGTAAGGAAGAATCAAATGTCAAAGGGTCACAAGGTAATATCAGTTGTGTGGGGGAGTCCAGCGGTCCGGAGGCATTGGAAGTAAGTGGGAAGCATGCTGACTCAGCCCTGAGTCAAAGTGGATTTAAGTCAAATGGGCCTGGACTATCTTTGGATCGGTTAAGTGGGCCAAAAACATTTGATGAGGTCTGCAGGAGTGTTTGCAAGGGAGTGGTACCGGCGAATTTACCTAAAGGTCCTTGTTTTAGAAAAAAAGAGCAGAAGAATAAAAAAGCCTGAATGCAGATTTGGGTGAACGCGTTTCTATTTCCTCTTCCTATTATGCTTGTATCGCCCCAAGATCTGCTAGAGGTGATGAAGATGGTAGAAGCAGAGGAAGGTTCGAACCGAATGAAGGGACTGAAGGTATCAAACTTATTAGCTCATCTTGTGAGATGCATATAGTTGAAAATAAAGCAAGAAATAAAACTATATAGTTTATTAGGTAATTCAATATATTAATTTTTTTTTTGATATATTTATATTTTCTTAGTGCAGGTGAGAGCAATGTACTAAACCACTATAAGTCTCTGCGTATCATCTCTATAACTCAATCCTTTATTTTCAGTATACATTTTGCATTCTTTTAGATTATTATATTTTCTTAGTTTGTATGTTGTTAGGTTCTCCTGTTCATAGTGATTTATTGATTAAATGTATAAATCTAGTCTTCAAATGCCTCTATTTGAATCTCCTTATATTAAACCTCACATTATTGTTTAGTCAATTCATCATATTGTTTTGCACTCTCTAAATTCATTGGGGTGGTGATTTAATTGTGTAATATTTTCTAAAATACTCTAAATTTTTTTTGTCTCTCCTCTGTTTTCAAAATTATTTTTAAGAAGGAAAATGTCTATTCAAACCCCTCCACCACTTATAGACCATTATACATTCATATTCAACCAATGTTTGGCATAAAAAGTAGGTCTTCTGATCAAGTCTCACAAATGCAAAATCTTTGAATATGGGAAAGGATGATAGAAAGGGTGCATATATTAAAGCTTTCATTTTTAATGGAGAGAATTACGTCTATTTGAAATATTGCATGGTCGTGCATCTTATGTTGGATGATAAATAGCTTTTGAATGTTATAGACAATGCTCCTTTTATCCCTAAAAGTATTGTAGATGGCATTTCTGGTAAGTCTTAGAATGAGAAGAAATTAAGAAGGCTTCTTAATATTTGAAATCGAGGAATATATCAATATCGACCTTGAGCATTAATGTGTATTTTCCAATTTCACATTGTAAAAGGGTTAAAACTGTAACACCCCATTTCTACTCGGCAATTATAATGCGGAAAATATCAGAGTATTTAAAAATTTCTAGACAAACAAATGAGGCGTCACATATTCATTTAACAATAAATCACACCATCGCATTTAGCGGATACATAGCACATTCTTTAATCAATCAACAAATACTCAGCATATAATACTTTTCAAAACAAAATAACTTCTTTCATTAGAACATGGTGGAATCATAGTTCTCAATCTTTAAATCAATAACATCTTATACAGCTACGATAAAACAATAAACAACAACATCATAACATCATAAATCGTTCCCCCGAGTGCTACATATCAGAGGGACAACTGACTCGATTAACGGTAACTAAATCTTCATACTTGAATACCTGCACGTTACCAATATAAAGACAACGACGAATAAGAGAAAAGGGTGAGATATCAAATCATATAAGTGAGCGTATGATAAATTGTATATTAGGATTCAGACATATATAGTTATCACGTCAACAGTATTAATATTGCCATACACTTCATACTTTCACTAATTCACTAATTCACAAATCTCACATACTTCTCATCGCATCATAAGTCACACTACTTCACATTCGCATCAATTATATATAAACATATCAGTCATTCACTTGCAAGTCAAATCATGATACATCACGAGTATAAATTACAATTTTAGTCTCAAACATCACCGCATATAAGGCATACATCTAGTCACAAAACATCACATATAAGTCACACCAGACATATTCACTTAATCGCATTCACAAATATTGATATCATCATACTATTCATAAAATCATCAATTCAAATCTTCACATACTTCCATCATTTAATAAGTCACGAAATACAATCACGATATAGTCACAAAATATCACAAACTACTAATCACATAAGACACATGGGACATGACTCGTGTGTATGCATGTGGTACCAATCGGAGCTTCAGCCCCCGTCACCAATTGCCCAATTCTGAGGCACAAGGCATAAGCCTTCATCACTAATTTTGCCAATCCAGGCCGTCACAGAGTATGCATATGAAATGTGACTCGACAAACAAGACAACACAACATACTTATCACAATCACATATCGTCACGAGACATAAGCCTATATCACAATCAATTACCATTATACGAGGTAATTCACGTCAGCATAATATTTCATCTTCACTTAGTCACAAAATTATCGTCACGGATATATATACAACATCACGTGTTACCAATCATCACAAACATCGTCATGTTTCGACACATCACGACAAACATATAATTTCAAACATTAACAAAATCATCACAACATCATCATGTTTCGGTATATCACAACAAATCAACACATTGAGTCAATTCACATTAGTCTCATAATTCTCTATAAATTGGTCTTCTAATTAACGCACTAATCCACTATCAACTAACCAAAATTATTCACAAAGGATACTTCAATTAATTGTGTAAATTTCGCGTCGCTACCGGTTACCTAATTTTCGGTTATATCCTTAATATTCACGATTTATGAGTCTTCGGGTTACACTTCCAAGTCACCAAAAACACAACTCAACCGGTTAATTCGGATACAATTCTATTCTTTACCGGTTATTCGATTCGTTCGGTTAAATTCTCAAGATACCGTTATTTACCGACAAACCGAATAATTAATCTAAGTCTAAGTGTTTTTCAATTAAATAAACTAATTGAGATTGATTCAACCATTAATTTAATCGACCGATTAACATCACAATTTCGACAAAATAACACCACCATGTTAATATACTAATTAAACTTAGCTATCACGTCAAATTCCATCAAATTCCGGACAACTAATTATACCGCTTAATTCGGCTATTTCGATCAAACAGAACTGTTTATTAATTTTATCATTACTACTGTTATTATTCCAACTATCATATTCTCTCAATTATATTTTCATTTCATAATGGTCATGCAAATAAATTAATTAACAGTATTGAAACAAGAACATAACAGGGCACATGTGAGAAATGGAAGAGAAACGATTTAACATCACACAGTATGTAGCATAATGGTCCTTTAACATCTTAATTTGTTTAGAATCATACTAAAAGTTTCTTTTGTGAGGTGTGTTTACTGATCAACTACCTACAGATGTACTCATATACTCATATGCTTTATGATATAATAGGGACGTCATACAATTCCAATTTATTTGCTTTGCTAATGGACTCAACTTACCAACATTATGCTGCCGGCACTCATGAATTGGAACTACGTCCGTCATGACTTAGAAAGTCATGAACTAGGAATGACGTCCCGTCAATGAGTCTATGTTTATTTCCAAGATACCGACAGCATTTTCAACAATAGGGATTCACAGCATTTCATAGATTTTCAATTTTTCTAGCAATAATTAACACAAGCAAAATCAATAAATCTACACATCCAATTCCCCAAATACAATTGTTCATAAGCCCCATTATAGGAAGAGAATCTCACCCTTACCTTATCAATTGAAGCAACTCAATGGGTCTCCGATTGCTCTTCCGATTTGGTACCATGAATGGAAATCTTCAAGCTCATTCCTCTTCTACAAGACTTGCCTCTTTCTCTTCAAATGACAACACACCTCTTCTATCTCTAAAATCCTAATTTTATTCTTTGCACTTGGGCTTAGCCTTCACACTATTTTTCACAAACCAACTTAGGTCCAATAAGATAATTAATCTGAAATAACCAATACGTCACTTTATAATATTCAATCAATGTAATAATTCCGACTTATAAATAATATTATTCTTAATATTATTTTCCGACTTCAATTTAATAATTCCAAATACGCTCTTAAATAACACCGGCAATCCAAATTGGACCAATATATCATATTTCCGGTCTAATATTAATTACTCAGAAAATTCCCAAAACCTCAAATATTATTCCAATAATATTTCTAATACTGAAAATACCAAAACTCTTGATTAAATATCAATCCGCTATCCCGAACTAATACCGACTAAATCATCTCAAAATACGAAAACTTCACTAAACACTCTGAACGTCTAGATTAAGCAGATAATTGAATTTCCGTGCGTTACAACTCTCCCCCACTTAGAATATTTTCATCCTCGAAAATCTACTTGACAACCCCATCGCAACCAAGTCTCGTATCCAATTCTCAAATATCCAAATCGCGTTTGGTAACGCTTCAATCACTACTTCTTCGGCACAACAACGATTCCACAAGAACACAAACACATTACTATTCTTACCAGATTCACAATAATCCACAACCCAATGCAGCATCCTGGCTCATCGCACTTATTCCAACAGTCTATCAATCCAAACATCAAGATAACTCTACTTCACAGTCTTCTGACATATCGTCCTTTACTTCTTACAAGTCGTATAACAACAGTGCAACGCAATTCTTCCGATGCGCAACTCTGATAATTATTCTTTAAGTCACTGCCTTGTTAAAACTCCGTCAACTGTATGGTTCACAAATTTTTCAATGCAACGCTGACTTTCGTTAATACTCATTTTCACATCGTTGTTTCACTGTTACTTCCAAATCTTTGCCTTGCGACATTCTCTTGCACAATACTCACTACTCCGAATTGTTCATTTCGTCAAACTCTTACTCAACCACTCCTCTTATCAAGATGCACAAACTGGTGAGCGACTACCTTCGCGACGTAATATCAATACTCTTTCTCTACTATTAAGATAGCAAGACAGATCTATAACATTCAGTACGATTGTCATCTACCATTGACAATGGATTGAGGGTGATCAGTTCCCCAATTTGTCAATTAGTATTTGATAACCATAGTGGAGTATAAACCGTCGTTACTTCGTAATAGCGTCATCTCCGAATTTTCACTCAAATCCATTAGCACGTCATAATCCAATAATTCACCTTGGGTTGTTACAATACCCACAACTTCCTACTCGTTATATCTTGTCGATGAGACACCAACGTCCAAGCCTAATACAAAATCTACTTCGTAGTCACTTAGCATCACACAATCTTCAAACGCCTTTCCATCTTCAAAATTACTTCTATACTCGTACTTCACAATTCATCCCATATTTAAACTCTTCATAACTCAAGAGGTGCATTCTTTCATCGAAATTCCAGTCTTAATATCACCGAGACAACCATTCTTTTCACAGGCTACGCGCACCTTCGAGTTTCTAACTTGAACTCGTGATTCACCATACTTCATGCATCGACTACATTCGACAATCACTTATGTGAGTCCAACATAAGGTTCGCTGCAACTTCATTACTCTATCACTTTTTAAGCATCAGCATCTCACGAAAAGGTTACTCACACCGACAACTTCACAGTCCTCAACAGTGCTGAAAATCGCAACTCTCTAAATTCTGCTTCCCAAAATCATTCTTAACTTCATGTCACCTTCGAATCCGGGTAACATCCAAAACTCTCAACAACACTTGCATCGTCGCTTATCAACAGCATACAAAACTATCTTTTATAACAGAAACCTCTTCGAGAAGCAAGGCTTCTCCCCCACTTATCGTCAAACTACTTCTTGCAACAAAACAAATAAGTACCAACAGTGTTTACACACTCGTGGCGTACCAAGGGATAGACAACATTGGCCGGACAGACCGACCTGCTCTGATACCACTAATGTAACACCCCATTTCTACTCGGCAATTATAATGCGGAAAATACCAGAGTATTTAAAAATTTCTAGACAAACAAATGAGGCGTAACATATTCATTTAACAATAAATCACACCATCGCATTTAGCGGATACATAGCACATTCTTTAATCAATCAACAAATACTCAGCATATAATACTTTTCAAAACAAAATAACTTCTTTCATTAGAACATGGTGGAATCATAGTTCTCAATCTTTAAATCAATAACATCTTATTCAGCTACGATAAAACAATAAACAACAACATCATAACATCATAAATCGTTCCCCCGAGTGCTACATATCAGAGCGACAACTGACTCGATTAACGGTAACTAAATCTTCATACTTGAGTACCTGCATGTTACCAATATAAAGGCAACGACGAATAAGAGAAAAGGATGAGATATCAAATCATATAAGTGAGCGTATGATAAATTGTATATTAGGATTCAGACATATATAGTTATCACGTCACCAGTATTAATATTGCCATACACTTCATACTTTCACTAATTCAAAAATCTCACATACTTCTCATCGCATCATAAGTCACACTACTTCACATTCGCATCAATTATATATAAACATATCAGTCATTCACTTGCAAGTCAAATCATGATACATCACGAGTATAAATTACAATTTTAGTCTCAAACATCACCGCATATAAGTGATACATCTAGTCACAAAACATCACATATAAGTCACACCAGACATATTCACTTAATCGCATTCACAAATATTAATATCATCATACTATTCATAAAATCATCAATTCACATCTTCACATACTTCCATCATTTAATAAGTCACGAAATACAATCACGATATAGTCACAAAATATCACAAACTACGAATCACATAAGACACATGGGACATGACTCATGTGTATGCATGTGGTACCAATCGGAGCTTCAGCCCCCGTCACCAATTGCCCAATTCTGAGGCACAAGGCATAAGCCTTCATCACTAATTTTGCCAATCCAGGCCGTCACAGAGTATGCATATGAAATGTGACTCGACAAACAAGACAACACAACATACTTATCACAATCACATATCGTCACGAGACATAAGCCTATATCACAATCAATTACCATTATACGAGGTAATTCACGTCAGCATAATATTTCATCTTCACTTAGTCACAAAATTATCGTCACGGATATATATTCAACATCACGTGTTACCAATCATCACAAACATCGTCATGTTTCGACACATCACGATAAACATATAATTTCAAACATTAACAAAATCATCACAACATCATCATGTTTCGGTATATCACAACAAATCAACACATTGAGTCAATTCACATTAGTCTCATAATTCTCTATAAATTAGTCTTCTTAATAACTCATTAATCCACTATCAACTAACCAAAATTATTCACAAAGGATACTTCAATTAATTGTGTAAATTTCGCGTCGCTACCGGTTACCTAATTTTCGGTTATATCCTTAATATTCACGATTTATGAGTCTTCGGGTTACACTTCCAAGTCACCAAAAACACAACTCAACCGGTTAATTCGGATACAATTCTATTCTTTACCGGTTATTCGATTCGTTCGGTTAAATTCTCAAGATACCGTTATTTACCGACAAACTGAATAATTAATCTAATCTAAGTGTTTTTCAATTAAATAAACTAATTGAGATTGATTCAACCATTAATTTAATCGACCGATTAACATCACAATTTCGACAAAATAACACCACCATGTTAATATACTAATTAAACTTAGCTATCACGTCAAATTCCATCAAATTCCGGACAACTAATTATACCGCTTAATTCGGCTATTTCGATCAAACAGATCTGTTTATTAATTTTATCATTACTACTGTTATTATTCCAACTATCATATTGTCTCAATTATATTTTCATTTCATAATGGTCATGCAAATAAATTAATTAACAGTATTGAAACAAGAACATAACAGGGCACATGTGAGAAATGGAAGAGAAACGATTTAACATCACACAGTATGTAGCATAATGGTCCTTTAACATCTTAATTTGTTTAGAATCATACTAAAAGTTTCTTTTGTGAGGTGTGTTTACTGATCAACTACCTACAGATGTACTCATATACTCATATGCTTTATGATATAATAGGGACGTCATACAATTCCAATTTATTTGCTTTGCTAATGGAATCAACTTACCAACATTATGCTGCCGGCACTCATGAATTGGAACTACGTCCGTCATGACTTAGAAAGTCATGAACTTGGAATGACGTCCCGTCCATGAGTCTATGTTTATTTCCAAGATACCGACAGCATTTTCAACAATAGGGATTCACAGCATTTCATAGATTTTCAATTTTTCTAGCAATAATTAACACAAGCAAAAGCAATAAATCTACACATCTAATTCCCCACATACAATTGTTCATAAGCCCCATTATAGGAAGAGAATCTCACCCTTACCTTATCAATTGAAGCAACTCAATGGGTCTCCGATTGCTCTTCCGATTTGGTACCATGAATGGAAATCTTCAAGCTCATTCATCTTCTCCAAGACTTGCCTCTTTCTCTTCAAATGACAACACACCTCTTCTATCTCTAAAATCCTAATTTTATTCTTTGCACTTGGGCTTAGCCTTCACACTATTTTTCACAAACCAACTTAGGTCCAATAAGATAATTAATCTGAAATAACCAATACGTCACTTTATAATATTCAATCAATGTAATAATTCCGACTTATAAATAATATTATTCTTAATATTATTTTCCGACTTCAATTTAATAATTCCAAATACGCTCTTAAATAACACCGGCAATCCAAATTGGACCAATATATCATATTTCCGGTCTAATCTTAATTACTCAGAAAATTCCCAAAACCTCAAATATTATTCCAATAATATTTCTAATACTGAAAATATCAAAACTCTTGATTAAATATCAATCCGCTATCCCGAACTAATACCGACTAAATCATCTCAAAATACGAAAACTTCACTAAACACTCTGAACGTCTAGATTAAGCAGATAATTGAATTTCCGTGCGTTACAACTCTCCCCCACTTAGAATATTTTCATCCTCGAAAATCTACTTGACAACCCCATCGCAACCAAGTCTCGTATCCAATTCTCAAATATCCAAATCGCGTTTGGTAACGCTTCAATCACTACTTCTTCGGCACAACAACGATTCCACAAGAACACAAACACATTACTATTCTTACCAGATTCACAATAATCCACAACCCAATGCAGCATCCTGGCTCATCGCACTTATTCCAACAGTCTATCAATCCAAACATCAAGATAACTCTACTTCACAGTCTTCTGACATATCGTCCTTTACTTCTTACAAGTCGTATAACAACAGTGCAACGCAATTCTTCCGATGCGCAACTCTGATAATTATTCTTTAAGTCACTGCCTTGTTAAGACTCCGTCAACTATATGGTTCACAAATTTTTCAATGCAACGCTGACTTTCGTTAATACTCATTTTCACATCGTTGTTTCACTGTTACTTCCAAATCTTTGCCTTGCGACATTCTCTTGCACAATACTCACTACTCCGAATTGTTCATTTCGTCAAACTCTTACTCAACCACTCCTCTTATCAAGATGCACAAACTGGTGAGCGAATACCTTCGCGACGTAATATCAATACTCTTTCTCTACTATTAAGATAGCAAGACAGATCTATAACATTCAGTACGATTGTCATCTACCATTGACAATGGATTGAGGGTGATCAGTTCACCAATTTGTCAATTAGTATTTGATAACCATAGTGGAGTATAAACCGTCGTTACTTCGTAATAGCGTCATCTTCGAATTATCACTCAAATCCATTAACACGTCATAATCCAATAATTCACCTTGGGTTTTTACAATACCCACAACTTCCTACTCGTTATATCTTGTCGATGAGACACCAACGTCCAAGCCTAATACAAAATCTACTTCGTAGTCACTTAGCATCACACAATCTTCAAACGCCTTTCCATCTTCAAAATTACTTCTATACTCGTACTTCACAATTCATCCCATCTTTAAACTCTTCATAACTCAAGAGGTGCATTCTTTCATCGAAATTCCAGTCTTAATATCACCGAGACAACCATTCTTTTCACAGGCTATGCGCACCTTCGAGTTTCTAACTTGAACTCGTGATTCACCATACTTCATGCATCGACTACATTCGACAATCACTTATGTGAGTCCAACATAAGGTTCGCTGCAACTTCATTACTCTATCACTTTTCAAGCATCAGCATCTCACGAAAAGGTTACTCACACCGACAACTTCACAGTCCTCAACAGTGCTGAAAATCGCAACTCTCTAAATTCTGCTTCCCAAAATCATTCTTAACTTCATGTCACCTTCGAATTCGGGTAACATCCAAAACTCTCAACAACACTTGCATCGTCGCTTATCAACAGCATACAAAACTATCTTTTATAACAGAAACCTCTTCGAGAAGCAAGGCTTCTCCCCCACTTATCGTCAAACTACTTCTTGCAACAAAACAAATAAGTACCAACAGTGTTTACACACTCGTCGCGTACCAAGGGATAGACAACATTGGCCGGACAAACCGACCTGCTCTGATACTACTAATGTAACACCCCATTTCTACTCGGAATTATAATGCGGAAAATATCAGAGTATTTAAAAATTTCTAGACAAACAAATGAGGCGTAACATATTCATTTAACAATAAATCACACCATCGCATTTAGCGGATACATAGCACATTCTTTAATCAATCAACAAATACTCAGCATATAATACTTTTCAAAACAAAATAACTTCTTTCATTAGAACATGGTGGAATCATAGTTCTCAATCTTTAAATAAATAACATCTTATTCAGCTACGATAAAACAATAAACAACAACATCATAACATCATAAATCGTTCCCCCGAGTGCTACATATCAGAGCGACAACTGACTCGATTAACGGTAACTAAATCTTCATACTTGAATACCTGCACGTTACCAATATAAAGGCAACGACGAATAAGAGAAAAGGATGAGATATCAAATCATATAAGTGAGCGTATGATAAATTGTATATTAGGATTCAGACATATATAGTTATCACGTCACCAGTATTAATATTGCCATACACTTCATACTTTCACTAATTCAAAAATCTCACATACTTCTCATCGCATCATAAGTCACACTACTTCACATTCGCATCAATTATATATAAACATATCAGTCATTCACTTGCAAGTCAAATCATGATACATCACGAGTATAAATTACAATTTTAGTCTCAAACATCACCACATATAAGTGATACATCTAGTCACAAAACATCACATATAAGTCACACCAGACATATTCACTTAATCGCATTCACAAATATTAATATCATCATACTATTCATAAAATCATCAATTCACATCTTCACATACTTCCATCATTTAATAAGTCACGAAATACAATCACGATATAGTCACAAAATATCACAAACTACGAATCACATAAGACACATGGGACATGACTCATGTGTATGCATGTGGTACCAATCGGAGCTTCAGCCCCCGTCACCAATTGCCCAATTCTGAGGCACAAGGCATAAGCCTTCATCACTAATTTTGCCAATCCAGGCCGTCACAGAGTATGCATATGAAATGTGACTCGACAAACAAGACAACACAACATACTTATCACAATCACATCTCGTCACGAGACATAAGCCTATATCACAATCAATTACCATTATACGAGGTAATTCACGTCAGCATAATATTTCATCTTCACTTAGTCACAAAATTATCGTCACGGATATATATACAACATCACGTGTTACCAATCATCACAAACATCGTCATGTTTCGACACATCACGATAAACATATAATTTCAAACATTAACAAAATCATCACAACATCATCATGTTTCGGTATATCACAACAAATCAACACATTGAGTCAATTCACATTAGTCTCATAATTCTCTATAAATTAGTCTTCTTAATAACTCATTAATCCACTATCAACTAACCAAAATTATTCACAAAGGATACTTCAATTAATTGTGTAAATTTCGCGTCGCTACCGGTTACCTAATTTTCAGTTATATCCTTAATATTCACGATTTATGAGTCTTCGGGTTACACTTCCAAGTCACCAAAAACACAACTCAACCGATTAATTCGGATACAATTCTATTCTTTACCGGTTATTCGATTCGTTCGGTTAAATTCTCAAGATACCGTTATTTACCGACAAACTGAATAATTAATCTAATCTAAGTGTTTTTCAATTAAATAAACTAATTGAGATTGATTCAACCATTAATTTAATCGACCGATTAACATCACAATTTCGACAAAATAACACCACCATGTTAATATACTAATTAAACTTAGCTATCACGTCAAATTCCATCAAATTCCGGACAACTAATTATACCGCTTAATTCGGCTATTTCGATCAAACAGATCTGTTTATTAATTTTATCATTACTACTGTTATTATTCCAACTATCATATTGTCTCAATTATATTTTCATTTCATAATGGTCATGCAAATAAATTAATTAACAGTATTGAAACAAGAACATAACAGGGCACATGTGAGAAATGGAAGAGAAACGATTTAACATCACACAGTATGTAGCATAATGGTCCTTTAACATCTTAATTTGTTTAGAATCATACTAAAAGTTTCTTTTGTGAGGTGTGTTTACTGATCAACTACCTACAGATGTACTCATATACTCATATGCTTTATGATATAATAGGGACGTCATACAATTCCAATTTATTTGCTTTGCTAATGGAATCAACTTACCAACATTATGCTGCCGGCACTCATGAATTGGAACTACGTCCGTCATGACTTAGAAAGTCATGAACTTGGAATGACGTCCCGTCCATGAGTCTATGTTTATTTCCAAGATACCGACAGCATTTTCAACAATAGGGATTCACAGCATTTCATAGATTTTCAATTTTTCTAGCAATAATTAACACAAGCAAAAGCAATAAATCTACACATCTAATTCCCCACATACAATTGTTCATAAGCCCCATTATAGGAAGAGAATCTCACCCTTACCTTATCAATTGAAGCAACTCAATGGGTCTCCGATTGCTCTTCCCATTTGGTACCATGAATGGAAATCTTCAAGCTCATTCATCTTCTCCAAGACTTGCCTCTTTCTCTTCAAATGACAACACACCTCTTCTATCTCTAAAACCCTAATTTTATTCTTTGCAATTGGGCTTAGCCTTCACACTATTTTTCACAAACCAACTTAGGTCCAATAAGATAATTAATCTGAAATAACCAATACGTCACTTTATAATATTCAATCAATGTAATAATTCCGACTTATAAATAATATTATTCTTAATATTATTTTCCGACTTCAATTTAATAATTCCAAATACGCTCTTAAATAACACCGGCAATCCAAATTGGACCAATATATCATATTTCCGGTCTAATCTTAATTACTCAGAAAATTCCCATAACCTCAAATATTATTCCAATAATAGTTCTAATACTGAAAATATCAAAACTCTTGATTAAATATCAATCTGCTATCCCGAACTAATACCGACTAAATCATCTCAAAATACGAAAACTTCACTAAACACTCTGAACGTCTAGATTAAGCGGATAATTGAATTTCCGTGCGTTACAACTCTCCCCCACTTAGAATATTTTCATCCTCGAAAATCTACTTGACAACCCCATCGCAACCAAGTCTCGTATCCAATTCTCAAATATCCAAATCGCGTTTGGTAACGCTTCAATCACTACTTCTTCGGCACAACAACGATTCCACAAGAACACAAACACATTACTATTCTTACCAGATTCACAATAATCCACAACCCTATGCAGCATCCTGGCTCATCGCACTTATTCCAACAGTCTATCAATCCAAACATCAAGATAACTCTACTTCACAGTCTTCTGACATATCGTCCTTTACTTCTTACAAGTCGTATAACAACAGTGCAACGCAATTCTTCCGATGCGCAACTCTGATAATTATTCTTTAAGTCACTGCCTTGTTAAAACTCCGTCAACTATATGGTTCACAAATTTTTCAATGCAACGCTGACTTTCGTTAATACTCATTTTCACATCGTTGTTTCACTGTTACTTCCAAATCTTTGCCTTGCGACATTCTCTTGCACAATACTCACTACTCCGAATTGTTCATTTCGTCAAACTCTTACTCAACCACTCCTCTTATCAAGATGCACAAACTGGTGAGCGACTACCTTCGCGACGTAATATCAATACTCTTTCTCTACTATTAAGATAGCAAGACAGATCTATAACATTCAGTACGATTGTCATCTACCATTGACAATGGATTGAGGGTGATCAGTTCACCAATTTGTCAATTAGTATTTGATAACCATAGTGGAGTATAAACCGTCGTTACTTCGTAATAGCGTCATCTCCGAATTTTCACTCAAATCCATTAACACGTCATAATCCAATAATTCACCTTGGGTTTTTACAATACCCACAACTTCCTACTCGTTATATCTTGTCGATGAGACACCAACGTCCAAGCCTAATACAAAATCTACTTCGTAGTCACTTAGCATCACACAATCTTCAAACGCCTTTCCATCTTCAAAATTACTTCTATACTCGTACTTCACAATTCATCCCATCTTTAAACTCTTCATAACTCAAGAGGTGCATTCTTTCATCGAAATTCCAGTCTTAATATCACCGAGACAACCATTCTTTTCACAGGCTATGCGCACCTTCGAGTTTCTAACTTGAACTCGTGATTCACCATACTTCATGCATCGACTACATTCGACAATCACTTATGTGAGTCCAACATAAGGTTCGCTGCAACTTCATTACTCTATCACTTTTCAAGCATCAGCATCTCACGAAAAGGTTACTCACACCGACAACTTCACAGTCCTCAACAGTGCTGAAAATCGCAACTCTCTAAATTCTGCTTCCCAAAATCATTCTTAACTTCATGTCACCTTCGAATTCGGGTAACATCCAAAACTCTCAACAACACTTGCATCGTCGCTTATCAACAGCATACAAAACTATCTTTTATAACAGAAACCTCTTCGAGAAGCAAGGCTTCTCCCCCACTTATCGTCAAACTACTTCTTGCAACAAAACAAATAAGTACCAACAGTGTTTACACACTCGTCGCGTACCAAGGGATAGACAACATTGGCCGGACAAACCGACCTGCTCTGATACTACTAATGTAACACCCCATTTCTACTCGGAATTATAATGCGGAAAATATCAGAGTATTTAAAAATTTCTAGACAAACAAATGAGGCGTAACATATTCATTTAACAATAAATCACACCATCGCATTTAGCGGATACATAGCACATTCTTTAATCAATCAACAAATACTCAGCATATAATACTTTTCAAAACAAAATAACTTCTTTCATTAGAACATGGTGGAATCATAGTTCTCAATCTTTAAATAAATAACATCTTATTCAGCTACGATAAAACAATAAACAACAACATCATAACATCATAAATCGTTCCCCCGAGTGCTACATATCAGAGCGACAACTGACTCGATTAACGGTAACTAAATCTTCATACTTGAATACCTGCACGTTACCAATATAAAGGCAACGACGAATAAGAGAAAAGGATGAGATATCAAATCATATAAGTGAGCGTATGATAAATTGTATATTAGGATTCAGACATATATAGTTATCACGTCACCAGTATTAATATTGCCATACACTTCATACTTTCACTAATTCAAAAATCTCACATACTTCTCATCGCATCATAAGTCACACTACTTCACATTCGCATCAATTATATATAAACATATCAGTCATTCACTTGCAAGTCAAATCATGATACATCACGAGTATAAATTACAATTTTAGTCTCAAACATCACCACATATAAGTGATACATCTAGTCACAAAACATCACATATAAGTCACACCAGACATATTCACTTAATCGCATTCACAAATATTAATATCATCATACTATTCATAAAATCATCAATTCACATCTTCACATACTTCCATCATTTAATAAGTCACGAAATACAATCACGATATAGTCACAAAATATCACAAACTACGAATCACATAAGACACATGGGACATGACTCATGTGTATGCATGTGGTACCAATCGGAGCTTCAGCCCCCGTCACCAATTGCCCAATTCTGAGGCACAAGGCATAAGCCTTCATCACTAATTTTGCCAATCCAGGCCGTCACAGAGTATGCATATGAAATGTGACTCGACAAACAAGACAACACAACATACTTATCACAATCACATATCGTCACGAGACATAAGCCTATATCACAATCAATTACCATTATACGAGGTAATTCACGTCAGCATAATATTTCATCTTCACTTAGTCACAAAATTATCGTCACGGATATATATACAACATCACGTGTTACCAATCATCACAAACATCGTCATGTTTCGACACATCACGACAAACATATAATTTCAAACATTAACAAAATCATCACAACATCATCATGTTTCGGTATATCACAACAAATCAACACATTGAGTCAATTCACATTAGTCTCATAATTCTCTATAAATTGGTCTTCTAATTAACTCACTAATCCACTATCAACTAACCAAAATTATTCACAAAGGATACTTCAATTAATTGTGTAAATTTCGCGTCGCTACCGGTTACCTAATTTTCGGTTATATCCTTAATATTCACGATTTATGAGTCTTCGGGTTACACTTCCAAGTCACCAAAAACACAACTCAACCGGTTAATTCGGATACAATTCTATTCTTTACCGGTTATTCGATTCGTTCGGTTAAATTCTCAAGATACCGTTATTTACCGACAAACCGAATAATTAATCTAAGTCTAAGTGTTTTTCAATTAAATAAACTAATTGAGATTGATTCAACCATTAATTTAATCGACCGATTAACATCACAATTTCGACAAAATAACACCACCATGTTAATATACTAATTAAACTTAGCTATCACGTCAAATTCCATCAAATTCCGGACAACTAATTATACCGCTTAATTCGGCTATTTCGATCAAACAAAACTGTTTATTAATTTTATCATTACTACTGTTATTATTCCAACTATCATATTGTCTCAATTATATTTTCATTTCATAATGGTCATGCAAATAAATTAATTAACAGTATTGAAACAAGAACATAACAGGGCACATGTGAGAAATGGAAGAGAAACGATTTAACATCACACAGTATGTAGCATAATGGTCCTTTAACATCTTAATTTGTTTAGAATCATACTAAAAGTTTCTTTTGTGAGGTGCGTTTACTGATCAACTACCTACAGATGTACTCATATACTCATATGCTTTATGATATAATAGGGACGTCATACAATTCCAATTTATTTGCTTTGCTAATGGAATCAACTTACCAACATTATGCTGCCGGCACTCATGAATTGGAACTACGTCCGTCATGACTTAGAAAGTCATGAACTTGGAATGACGTCCCGTCAATGAGTCTATGTTTATTTCCAAGATACCGACAACATTTTCAACAATAGGGATTCACAGCATTTCATAGATTTTCAATTTTTCTAGCAATAATTAACACAAGCAAAAGCAATAAATCTACACATCTAATTCCCCACATACAATTGTTCATAAGCCCCATTATAGGAAGAGAATCTCACCCTTACCTTATCAATTGAAGCAACTCAATGGGTCTCCGATTGCTCTTCCGATTTGGTACCATGAATGGAAATCTTCAAGCTCATTCCTCTTCTCCAAGACTTGCCTCTTTCTCTTCAAATGACAACACACCTCTTCTATCTCTAAAACCCTAATTTTATTCTTTGCAATTGGGCTTAGCCTTCACACTATTTTTCACAAACCAACTTAGGTCCAATAAGATAATTAATCTGAAATAACCAATACGTCACTTTATAATATTCAATCAATGTAATAATTCCGACTTATAAATAATATTATTCTTAATATTATTTTCCGACTTCAATTTAATAATTCCAAATACGCTCTTAAATAACACCGACAATCCAAATTGGACCAATATATCATATTTCCGGTCTAATCTTAATTACTCAGAAAATTCCCAAAACCTCAAATATTATTCCAATAATATTTCTAATACTGAAAATATCAAAACTCTTGATTAAATATCAATCCGCTATCCCGAACTAATACCGACTAAATCATCTCAAAATACGAAAACTTCACTAAACATTCTGAACGTCTAGATTAAGCGGATAATTGAACTTCAGCAAAAAATGAATGCCACTAGAGAATCTAATGATATGTCAAAGCTTTTTGAAAAGATCATTTAACATGAACATGAGATAAAAAATTTATAAAGCATGTGAACCCAATTTTATGAGAAAATATGAAAATAAAGAAGAGGAGAAAAGTATCTCCTTGAACGTCTCCTCTTCCAAGGCCAAAGTAAAGGATGATGAAGACAATAGCAATGAAAATATGCAAAGAATTTAGAAATGAAATTGGTCGTTAAACGTTACAATGAACACATAAAGAAAAATGATCTTAAAAATTCTTGCAAGAATTTACAAAAAAATGAGAAATTTTAATCAGCCAAAGAAGTGATAAGATAAATAAAAGGAAAAAAGGGAAGTAAAATGCTATGAATATGGTAGGCCCGATAGTTAGAAAACCTATTTTCCATATTTAAAAACCTCAAAAGCAAATAACAATTGTTCAAGTTCAAGAAAAAATCTGCCAAGGGACATAAAACATATATTACTTGGGAAGAAGATGTAGATTCCTCCTCTTCCAATACAAATTCACACGAAGAAATAGCTAGTCTTTATCTGATAGCACAACACAAAGGAAAATACTTGGAGAAAATTGATTTCAACTCACAATCTATATCTTGTTTTTATAATGACCTAGCCAATACCTTTCAAAAAAATGCATGTTTAAGTATAAGTGCTTTTAAGAAAATCTACCTCTAAAAGAATAAAATTTTGAAACTTGAGGAAGAAGTCTTAAAACTTAATAATGCTTTAGAACCCCTTAAAGATAAACATGCATCTTGTATGAATGATCGATTATGTATTTCTCATTCTTTAGAAGAAAAACTGGAAACAATTGTGTGTGAAACTTATCCTAATTTAAATTTTAAATTGATAACTCTAAAGGATAAGAAACAGATTTTTCTAATATACCAATTAAAATCTTTTAAAAGTCCTTACAAAAAAAATCCTCACATCAATAGAAAAAAAAGGAAGATGTTATTCTTTGAAAGTAATCTATCATTATTATAGAGATGTTGGGCATATTAGATGCCAATGTCACATTAGGAATGTAAAGTTTCGTAAGGATATCATTACATGTGTAGTCCCTAAAGATATCCCATGACTAACTCCAAGGTCCCAACTCAAATTGGATACCTATATTGCTTCATTGATATCAGATTGAGGAATGTTTGAGGGCTATATATACGACAAGTGCTTTTAAATAGTGGATTCTCAAGACATGTGAAGGAAAATATATCATTTTATATTTAATTTTGTTCCTTTTGATATATTTTTTTTGCTATCAACTAACATTTTGATATAAATAGCTATGATTTAGAACAACTATAGCTTATCAAATATAATAATTTGTGAGAGAAATATTTTCGACCCATCAAATGAAATCATATAAAATATTTTATTGAGCTGACATGAATAATTGATATTCCATCCATTTTAAGATAAATAATTCCATCTTTTAATTTCTTTGTTTAATAAATTAAGCACAAAACATAAATTAACATATAATTTATATTAATCAATATTTAAATTTTCTATTCAATATTATAACATAACTATAATCACATTATGTTATGGAAGCATTTGTAGTTGATTCAATGACCATATTAAGACGATCAGCATATTTAATTGTTTTTAAAACTTCACTTTAGAGTTACGAAGATGTTCTATCACAATATTAGTGTAATTATGATACTCATTAAAATAACAAATAAAGATAAGATGGAATGTGTAATAAGTAACCACTGAAAAAAAAGAAGAATCGTTTATGGGCCAACAACCCATCCATGCTAGGCAAAAGCTCGTGACATTGACAACATAGTCCATCCAAATAAAAACAAAGCTCATGCTAATGAAAACAAAATTAGTTCATATCCTATGTTTGTTTCCATAACATTGGTTTATTATATTCCCCAAATTATGAAACAACAATAGGATATAAACTGATTTATTTTCCTTAGCATGAAATATGATTATGTTGTAAATATCATGGGCCTTAGCCCAGCTTGGATGGATTATTGACCCATATGCAATCCTTCTTTTTTTCAATTGTACCTTACTACACTTCCAATCTTCTCTTTATTTGTTATGTTAATGGGAACCACCATTACACTAATGCTACCAAAGAGTATCTTGATGGTTCTAAAGTGAAGCTTCTTAAAAATTTTAAATATGTTAAATGATTTAGTGGTGTCATTGTATCAAATATAAATGCTTCTATAAGCATAATGTATGTTCAATTATGTAAAAAAATAAAATTTAATTAAAAATTTAAAGATTTTTTAGTATGATATGTTATTTGATTTTTTTGTGTTTAATTTAATTAATAGAGAGATTAAAAATACAATTGTTTATATAGAAGTGGAGAAAATGTGAATGATCCATCTCATATTAATGGAATATTTTAATATATTTATTTTGGTGTATCGGAAATATTTTTTTCACAAATTCCTGAATTGATAAGCTATATTAATTCTCAACTTTAACTATTTTTATGTCTTCACATACTTAATCATTTTATCTCTATATTAGACAAGGAAATTCCCTCTTTTTCCTTGTTTGTTTATTTTGGATTCAATCCCTTTCGTTACCCTTCTTATTCGAGTATAGTAATGATTATCGTAACTTCTTTTCCTTACCGTACATTTTTTTAACAAATGATTGCAGTAAGAAACAATTTCAAAAGAATTTTTAAATTGAAGCTTGTTAAATTTTTTAAATATATTAAATGATTTAATGGTGCCATTGGATCAAATATAATTGCTTCTATAAGCATAATGTATGTACAACTATGTAATATAATAAAATTTAATTAAAATTTTAAAGATTTTTTAGTATGATATGTTATTTGTTTTTTTATTGTAATTTAATTAATAGAGAGATTAAAAATACAATTGTTTATATAGAAGTGGAGAAATATTTATTTTGGTGTATCGGTAATATTTTTTCACAAATTCTTGAATTGATAAGCTATATTGATTCTCAACTTTATATGTTTTTATGTCTTCACATACTTAATCATTTGGTCTCTATATTAGATAAGGAGATCCCCTCTTTTTCCTTGATTCTAGATTCAATCCCTTCCGTTACCCTTCTTATTCGAGTATAGTAATGTTTATCGTAACTTCTTTTCCTTACCGTAAATTTTTTAACAAATGATTGCAATAAGAAACAATTTCAAAAGAGTTTTTATTAACTTAGCCAATTTATTCATTTTGTCTAACCATTTATCTCTCCTATCAAATGGCTATACTTAATTGATTTGAGATTATCTGATAAGTTTCTATTTTAACATAGATTGTTCTTGTTTGGAAAAAAAATTGTTTGCAAAATTTAAAATTTATATTATTGTTTGAAAATTGCTTACAAAAATAATATTAAATTATGATTGATTAATAATTAAATCTAAAGAATATATTCCACATAATGACATTGTATACTTGATCTGAACGCCAAAGAATTAAATCAAAAGATAAAAGTAAAGGAAAAGGGAGACATACTTTTTGCATCATCAAAATATCTTTGGCAACATCTTTTGAAGGATTGACATGTCCCATAGTCTTTAATTCTCTAGTTCACACTTGTTTCTCCAACATATTTCTATAGTCTCTCTTTTTTCAATGGTCCTAGTTTTTTGCACAATAGAACCACACCAAAAATTTCCATCAAAATTTTGGAGCCTTTTAACTGGAACAAAGAGATGATCATATGTTGGTTAAACCAACCATAATATTTTCTTCGATAGGCTTTTTTAGCATTGAAAGATATATACATAAACAAACAATTAATATAAGTATTCTATAATAACATGGAAGTGCTAGATTTTGAAACCAAAGAAGATAAAAAGAAAAATAATACTCTCAAACTCTCATGAATAACTCAACATATTCTCAATGCTCAACAATAACAAACACTGCAATAAATCGGTCACAAATTATTTACTTGTTACATAACATAAACAAACAAAAATAAAGAATCATCTAAAAAAACAAAAGTGATATTACATTATCATAATAGTAAACCACTATATCCTTCAACAAAGAGACAACCATCGTGCAAATGCTTTGATTTTATTTTGTTTTTTTTCTTGTCCAAACTTGTGTCACAATTAACAGTGTAATATTTATTTTCATAATGCTCAAACATGCTTTAAGAATAAAATAATGAAAACATGTTAGTAAATTTGCAAATTGAACTTGAAATGATATGTCAAGCAACTAAAATTCATGTATCAAAATGGATTCATATGTCAAGCAACCAAAATCCATGTTACCAAAATAACCAACAACTCATACCGTAACTTCTATTAAATCTATGATCTTCAATCTATTTTTTTTATATGACACCATAACTTCAATGTAAACAAATTAATGATTAGAGAATATATTTTAAAACAAGAAAAAATAATGTTTGTTATAATATTTTATGTAGTTAAAGCATCATATATTTGTTGTAATTATAAGACAGAAGATTTACTCAACCGTTTTGCAATGAGTTCTCAAAACTTACATATAGATTTACTCAAGTGTTTTGAATCTTGGGTAGGAAGATTTGTGGTTCACATGTAGCTTGATAAAGCTTGGATGTGAGGCAACCAATAGAAAGTGACTTTGAGAAATTTGATTGAATCTCCAATTGTGATATGGATCAAGCGATTGAAGCTTCATTGTTCTTATAGTAATGGTCATAATCAAAAGATTAAGAATTAACTTCCTTGGTTAAGAGAGATTTGTGTGATTGAGAGAGGCGATATTTTCTCATGAGTGAGAGCAAATTGAACCACAATTCCTAGTGAATGAAGGAGTTTCTAGGACAACATGTGGTTTACTCTTTTTATAGAATTAAAATAATTAATCAATATAGAAATAGTAATTATTAATTAATAAGAAAAAGTCAAAATTTTACTTCTAGTAATGACTTTAATTTTATTTATTTTTCAAAAAGAGAAAATAAGTTTTTATAATAAAAAATAAAAAAATTTATTATGTAAATTTTTTTTAAATGAAATTTTTTTGAAAGAGAAATTTTTTTGAAATAAAATAATTTTTTGTTGTTGTGAAATTATTTTAAAATGATTTAAGAATATTGAAAAAATTTGTGAAAATTTTTTTTATGAAATTTAAATAATATTTTAGAATATTTAAATTCTTTTTTATTAAATTTAAAAAATAATTCAGAATTTTTATTTAATTTTTTGAATAGATGGATACCCATCTATTAGAAATGTGTTAATGAATGGATTGGATGGATTTTATTCCTTAATGGATGAATTGGATTGGATTTTTATTAAGAGAGTTTAGTGAATTGGTAAGAAATTAATGGATTGGTTTGATCTATCCATTAACCATTCAATCCATATTCATCCAATTCATCCATTTTGCCACCCCTAGATAATGTAGAGTGCTTAATCTACAATTTAGAAATGAGTACATTGGATTAGATCTCTAACAAACTAGAAATTGCCATTTTCTATAAAAGAAAAGTTTACATCGCAAGCCATTAACTAACATTTTAGAAAATATCTTCACCCACCTCCCTATGGGGGTCACCCCCAGCGAAAACCTCACTTTACCCCTGCTTCGGAAATGCATTTTCGAAGTTTTTTTTTTAAAAATTTTTCAGACTTCGGAAGTGCATCTCCGAAAACACCAAATGGGGGTGTTCTCGGAGATGCACGTCCGAAAACACTTTTTTTCAGATTTTGGGGGGTTTCGGAAATGAACTTCCGAATTATGCAGAAATTGTGTTTTTTTTAATGTTTTTGAAAACTCTCTCGTATTTTTAATTAAAGGAAGACGGCAAATAAAATAAGCGACATATGAACTGAAAATACTAATATGATAAAAATAGAAATATATACAAGCCGATTCGATCCAAATCCAAATAATAATAGTGTGCGAAAGATACAATCTGAAAACAAAAAAAAAAAACCCGACCACTACTGGGTATGCCTAACCCTCTCTCCCTGGGACCTCCTCTACCGCCTGTATGTCGTCGCACAGCCCGCATTAGTGACGATCATCTCCATCACGGCGACTGCCTCTGAACCGCCCTGATGAACGACACCTCGATCCAACGCGTCCCGCCCAAGCATCTCTATCCGCTGGCAGATCGGCAGGAGATCAATAGCGTGGTCATCCTCGGCCTGTTGGTTCTCTAGGATCTCCTCGTGTGCTGGCCTAGGAGCGCCGGGAGCGTCGGGTGTCAGCAGAGGATGTGACACCCGATAGAACCATGTGACATACCCCTCCACACTGTGCCAGACCTGGGTGACCCGAATGTGACGATACTCCTCCGGTACCACATGATGCTCCCAATCCTCAAATATGGCAGTGAGCTGCACTCGGGTCACTGTGTAGGGAGAAGCCTCAAAAGGTGACTTGAGTATCATCTGCACAAATCCGAACTTCCGCATGCACCGCACTGGGAGATACCGGACCATGATGCTGGTCCCGCATGCCAACCAGCAAGAATATAAAGATATGCCGTCAAAGGGGACAACTTGAGTATAGTCGTTGAATGGCCTCCAGGTGACGTCATCGTGTATCGTGCGGTCCAGGTGCCCACGGTATGGTCCCACCACATTGTTCCCCCTTTGGAGAACGTATCTGGCATCCCCGGGCATGGCGTCAACGTACTCAGGATCAATGTGAAAGTCGTGGATCCGGGAGAAGTAAAATATGATCCAGCTCTGAAACACAAACACGATAATGTAACGTACCGTAAGTAAATACGAAACATAAATAAATACGAAACATAAGTAAATACGAAACACAAATACGAAACATAAATAAATACGAAGCATAAGTAAATACGAAACACAGATACGAAACACAAATACGAAACATAAATAAATACGAAACAATTAAAATGAAACGTACCGTGAGTAATATGAGCAACGTGCTCGCTGTAGGTAAGCAGCACGGAAGTGTCACTGGGCCCTCCCGGGTAGCCCTCCTCCTGCTCATCCTCCTCCCCGAGTGGAGGGTCAACATCCGGTACCTCCTCCACCTCGTGGTATGACACTGCCACCTCCTCCTCCTCCTCCTCCTCCTCCTCCTCTCGCTGGCGGGAAGAAGATACCCGAGCCAGACGACTCCTCGATCCAGATGTAGAGGTACCGTCGTCCATATCCACAGGAACTCGCACACGTCGTCCCCGGCCCTGCCCCCGTCCCTGTGTCGACGCCAGCTGCGCCGCCGCCCGCTCGCGTCTAGCCGACGCAGTCTGGGTCTCTCTACCCTGTCTGATGTGTGCTTGGTTGTCTGACATGCTCTTGAAAACAATTGAAATCGACTAATATGCGACACAACATAAAGAACTAAAAAAAATTGCACTTCTGATACAATTCGGAAGTTCATTTCCGAAACTAGGAATGGAGGTGTTTTCCGAAATGAACTTTCGAAACACCCCTGCGAGGAAGTTTTTTGCAACTTCCATGGAAAACCCCCAAAACAAAGTTCGAAACTATGTTTACACATTCTAAACAACCTAAATATCAGTACCAACCTAACCTAATAAATTGTTTGCTATTTGTAAACACCATAATATGAATTTTAATCATAGATCTAAAACTCAAAATGTTTGCCGATTAATGAGATGGGAGGGCTTTTCAATGTAGTATATGAAGCTTATTGGATCCTTTGATGTAGCCTCGGAAGTGTTTGCACAGAATTTCTCTGGGGTTGTGTTTGATGTTGAATTAGGGTAAATGAATGGGGGAGGGGGGCTGTTTTGCTTAATCTGCAAAACGCGCAATATTTCGGAAATAAACTTCCGAAATGGTGTTTTCGGAAATGCATTTCCGAAATAAGTCAAATTTTGAAGAAAAAAAAAAAGCGCTTTCAGAGATGCATCTCCGAAAACACCTTTTTCTTGCATTTCGAAAATGCATTTCCGAAGTCAAGGGTATATGTGGTTTTTCACCAGAGGTGACTTAGAAGGTTGGGAGGTGGGGAAAAAATTTTCAAAATTTTTATATGAGGAAAGTTTACATGACAAGTTACATATTGATCTAACTAACTTGAAAGTTGTAACTCCTTTTTCATCTTGGTTTTATGTTAATAGTGTTTTGATTTTTTAAAAGGAAACAATGTTTAGATGATACTTGGCACAGTAACTGAAAAGTCATTGACATCCAAAAATATACCACTGCACTGAAAATGAATGCTTTTAAAACATCAATCGAAAATCTCTATTAAAAGTGTTTGAACCATGTTATATATAGACGTTGATGAAAATACTCTCATGATAAAATAAACAAGTGTGTAATTTACCTATTTTAAGAATTAATAAATGCAATTTTTATAGAGGAACATGAAATATTACTCCCTTTGACTGATTTGCTTTTTAAAAGCGTTTTTTTTGGCCTTTAACAGCGCTTTAAAGCGATGCCAAAGCCAACGCTGACATAGGCTACGAAAGCGCTTCTAAAAGCGCTCTGATAGACCCCCCCTATAAGAGCGCTTTTTACAGAAAAAGCGCTCTGGTAGACCCCCTATAAGAGCGCTTTTTCTGGAAAAAGCACTCTGGTAGACCCCCCGTACTAGAGCGCTTTTCCAAAAACGCTTTGGTAGGTTGCGTATTTTTTTCTTCTTTTTGTAGCAGCCTATAAGAGCGCTTTTTATGGAAAAAGCGCTCTGGTAGACCCCCCTACTAGAGCGCTTTTCCAAAAGCGCTTTGGTAGGTTGCGTATTTTTTTTTCTTTTTGTAGCAGCCTATAAGAGCGCTTTTTGTATCAAAGCGCTTTCGTATGTGGACCTTTAAGAGCGCTTTTTAAAAGCGCTGTCATTGCTAAATGAGATATTTTAAAGTGCAGCCTATAATTTCAGCCTCCCAGATTGACCTGTAATATATTTTCAACCTGTAATATATTTTCAACCTGTAATATTTTCGACCTGTAATATATTTTCGACGGTATATTTTCAACCATAGTCAGGACTATATATATACTAATATAATACCATTATAATATCCAAAATTATATATATACATCATTATGTCAATGAAACTAAATCTCTAACATCAACAATATTATACTTCAAATATTAATTTGCAACAATATGAACAAAGTTAGTAACCATAGGTAGGACTATAATATTCTCTTCAAATCGACACAAATCCTACTGCATGAATAGCTGATTAATATAAAATTGACACAATTCCTCTTTGATTTCTTCCAACTTAAGTCTCGTGTAAGAAGCAGCCCGGAATTTGTCAAAGTACTACAGAATAAAAACATAATATGAATGATTTAGTTAAATATAATAAATTATAAGAAGTTATCTAATTAAGTTATAAATTCATACCATGATTGAAATCTCTAATTGATTCATTTGAAGGATTTCTTTCATATACCTCGAAACAAAGTATCCGCAATCTGAACTGTTCCGCTGTTGCGGACACTACATAGAAAAAGAAATAAGATTTTTTAGTTGTATTGTTTTATCAAGTAGCATAAATATTATAAGAAAAATTGTAAAAAATAATGTACCTGCACTTTGATCCAAGTAATGTTGCTAGATTTAGTCCGGGATACATGCGCGTCTCGTTGACTTCGGAACACTTGTATTGATCTAACAAAAATATAAAAGCATATATTTAGATCAATCTCACAAATAATTAAATTTATAAATATACAAGAATATTTAGAACGATCCCACTTACACATCAATAATTTCCTTCATAGCCGGATAATTGCTCCACTCACCATCTACCGAATTCAGATAATATACAACTTCTCTTATCGGGTTGATAGCAAGCAACAACCAGTGTGCTCTATAAATTAAAACAATAGGTTATATGAAAATTTTGCTACGCAAAAGAAACAAAGATTAAATGAAATAAGAATGAGAAACTAACCCTACTGGTCGGGTATTATACGCCCAAAGAATCGGACTTTCTATATTGCCGGATGACATGAATCTATCGACTAAGTGCTGTCTAACTGATTCCGGTTCCGAAGCAATTGTCATTCCGCTGCAATGGGCGGAAGACACGAAACGGAATCTGTTTGACAACGGAGTCCCGCGCAACACTTTGTCATGCAACAACCTTAAATAAAAACATTATAAACATATATATTAGCGGATGTATGGGTGCATATTAGTGTATATTGCCGGATGAGTGAAAAACATAATAAACATAATGTGTAAATAAATTGTTCGACTAATTAAATAATATATCGGATGAGTGAATATTACCGGATGTACGAGGGCATATTAGACATGCCTAGTTGCTCTTGCATAAAAACCTCTTCCAAGTCATCTATTGCAATAGGTGACATGAATTCAACACCAAAGATACCTTCATCCATTTTGATTTGACGGAGAGCACCTTCCTTCAAATCGGACATATCAACAAGGGTTCCGAGCGTCGTCCGGTATCGAGGCACAAAAGCACCATCTTTTTTTGTCGCTTGCTTCGGAGGACCCTTAGGTGGTACGCTACGAACGTCCTGTGTCACTTGTTGTGACCCCCGAGCAGATGCCTAAAAATCATATAACGATCGATAAAATATAAAATCATGCAATTTAGATTCAAATTATATATTAACACCTTAAATGTACCTCTTTTGGTGATGCAACAGACTCCTCCTCCTGTAAAATCCCCTTGCCCTTAATTGCGGGTTTTGTAAGAGCAGTCTAAAATTAAAATGTAAAAAATAATTAACGTAATGGTACAGAATTGACAATATTCGAAAACTAAATGATTCATAATGGTTTTGAATATACCTCATCACCAATGATAATGAGCTCTGAGGGCCATGCAACAAATGACCCTATTGCATCTCGCATCAATGTTGTCTCTGAGACCATGTCAGGTACCGGTAGCACCGCATCATGATCTAATACAACATCAACTGATACTTTCAGGTGTCCATCTAGGAGCGGTCTATGGTGAAGAAAATCTCCCACAGTGTTGTGCACTTTTCCCTTTCCAACTAGGCGATAATACGGTGCCGATAAGTATAGTTGGCAAGAAGAAATGCCCTAAACCAATAGTAAATATAAAGTCATTATCGTTAATAAAATAGAACAATTTGTAAGGAAAAGAAATTTATAATTACCTCGGGAAGTTTTCTTTGACAGTTGAAACTAGCTTTATCACTAGTTTCTTTCACCGATGCAGTATTGCACTTTTCTCTCATATACATATCTTTATCTCTTTGCAATTCAGAGACTTGTGCTTGCAATTCCTACAACTTTTGCAACACTTCTTCATTGGTAAGATTTGATCTTCTCCTAGGACTCTTGTAAAAAGAGGTTGGAGTCACACCATGACCCTTACCCCTTGTTATACCCTAATTTTTGACCTCCCTGAGATGACATATCTCCAGGATTTTTATCAGGTCAAAACAAGTACCCAGAGCAGTCACTTCTTCATCTGGCATTTAATCAAGGATGTTCAAAGACAAGAAAACTCAGGAAAATGATCAATCAATAGAAGGATTGGTCTCTAACACAATCATAGGACTCAAAAGCTCCATTTTTATATTCACCTATGATTGATTAGACACCCAGTCATCTGAGTACAGGTTTACTCAGGTCACCAGACTAGGGTTTTTGAGCCTATCAAGGACTGAAATCAGGGATCACCTTTGGGAAACCCTAAAAATCCCCAGGGGATCATTCAAAGACATCAATCATCTTCAAATAGCTCATATGACAAGATCCACTGGACATCACACCTCAATTCAAGACCTACAGTCATCATTTTCATCTGGTCGACAATTAGGGTTTTTGACCTAATTCACCAGGATAGTTGACTTTTAATCAAGACATGGATCCAAAGCTCAAGCATGACTCAAGAGCTCCTATTCCCTCAATATAATCCATTCACATCACTCATTTGAAGAGGAGATTTTGATTCATCACAAAAAGTCCAAGAATTCACTTCATTTGAAAAAGTCAACTGCACATGATCATCTTTGACTTTTTGGAATTTTGGTCAACCATGACTTTTGAAGTTTTAAATCATCAATATATGATATTTAAAGTCATTTGATCAAATAAAATCAAGAAAATCAATCAAAAATCAAAAGTCAAAAGTTTGGAGCTCATTTCTGTCTCAGATTTGTCCCCTAAGATCAAGCAAAATTGAGGGCTAGGGGATTGATCAAATGGAATCAAAATTCTCATCATTGCATGAGAGATATTTGCAAACTTCCTTCATGGCTAAGAAACCAAACTCACTTCACTAAGCAAGCTCACTCCTCTGCAACTATACTGAACCATTTGCCTATAAATAGGAGAGCATACCTCAGTAGAAAAACACACCTAAGCAACCATATTCCTTGCTTTCTCTTTCTCTTCTCATGCTTATGGTTTTTCAAAGTTCTTTGGCTAGAAGAATCGTTTTCTTCAAACCAGAGCTTATCTTTGGAAAGTAAGCATTCTAACATCTCAAAGGGGTTCATTTGAGGTGATCCAAGCACCTGGATCACTTCTGTAAGTGGAGGAACACCATTGTTGCTCTCACTTTGAAGTTGTTGCAGTTGGAGGTCCATAGAGCAATTCAGAAGGTTTCCAACAAAGCCAAGCATCCAGACACGTTCCTCAGGTCATAGTGAAGCTGTTCAGATGGCTGCAGCTCATCTGTAACTCGAGATTCATCATCCTCCATGTCCACTTGAAGCTCAAATCGAGGGAGGTCCATAGAGCAATTCAAAAGGTTTGAGGTCACAACAAGCATCTAGTTAGCATCACTGAGTCCCAAGGAAGCTTTTGGAATCATTCATACAGGCCCAGGTGCTCTCTATCATCCTCACGACCTCCATTTTCAGAGGTAAGTTTCTGAACTCCATCTATTTAATTTAAGTACTCTTTGTGATAAAGCTCGATTCTATCTTGTTCAGCATCATCAGAGGATTGAAAACCCTCTATCATCATTCATTTATTCATCTTGTTTGTCATTTAATTTCAAATATAGGGTTCATGTGTTCTTAGAGTTCTCTGAGGAATTAGGTAGCTATAGTTAATATAAATAAATGTTAGTTACATATCTGGATTCGTGAGGAAATTTAGAACAAGATTGATGTTTGCATCATGCCATTTAGTTGAGAAACCAGAGAGTTAGGAATTTGAAAATCTTTGAGCTTGAGGAAGAAGATGACAATGGTGGTGGCGCGCAAATTTCAAATCCCAGGGCAGAGTTTATTTTATATTTAATGATATGCGTTACATAAACGAATGAATAACTTGCCCTAGTGGCCACACATGCGCTCTTAGTCTCCTCATGCCTCAAGTCTGGGCTTCGAATCCCCCTCGCCCCAGACTTTTTGTTTCTTTTATTTTTCCATGATTCACCACTTGTTTGAAAATATAATGATCTGGATGTGTATCATAAACACCAAGCGCGCGTTGGCCCAGTGGTGTTATTTTGAGCTGGTGACTTAGAGGGCGTGTGTTCAAACCCAATTTTTTTTACCACTTTTCTCTTTGTTTTATTCACAAACTTCACACAATTATTTAACCTATCAAATAAATCCATTTTCACCTCATTTTTCACACACTTGTTATTTAATATATCTATTTTGTGAATAATCAAAAAAATCATAAAAATATTATTTATCTCATGTATTTTTATTAGGTTTAAAATAGTTTGTTTTAAGTGTTTTCTTAAATACTTTGAAAATATATATCTTCATTTTGTTTTAACCTAATTATTTTGTGAATAATTTTATGATAAAACCCTAAACTATTTAGGCCTTAATTAGGTATAGATTTCATCTTTGCCTTAATTAAGTTGACTTTTGTCAATATTCAAAACTGTTTTCAGGCTCCGATTAAACAGATGATTAAGGTTTTCAAACAACAAAGCCTTATATCATTTCAAATCTTTTTTCCAACTGTTTTCATAAACAGTAAATAATCTGTGGGCCTCTAATAGAGTGTAAGACCCAACACCTTCTTTCTTTTCATAGTTTGTTTTCAAAAACAGTATTTTCAAAATCTCCTTTCTGTTTTCAAAACATTCTTCTGGTATTTGAAGGGCATTATTCCCGGTGAAACTCTTCAGATACCTATGTGACCTTTGTCCATCTTCACTTCTTCTGTTTTCAAAACTCTTAACTGTTTATCATAAATATTCAACTGTTATCAAAACAACAAAAATTACTGGTAAGGCTTTGTACATACTTCTTCAAAGGCCTCCACTCCATCCAGGTTAGGCTTTATAAGCTTTCAATTTACAGTCTTTGTTTAAATTACTGTCAAATATATAACTGTTTATATTTTAGAATTACGTTTGAGTGTAAACCCTAGGACAGTTAAACTATATATATATATTATAGGAATATGGCCTAGGATTGAGAATGTCTTCCCAGTGAAGGCTCTTTCCTAATTAGAGATCTGTAGTTCAAACCCCCAAGATGAATTATTCCCGGTGAAACATCTTGGCAAAAACCTTAGAACCCAAAATAGGACACATCCACCCAAAGAGGAATTATTCCCGGTGAAACCTCTTACCCTTTTGCTTAGAGCCAAAATAAGTTCAAAACTACATAGCTTTCTCTTGTGCTATAACAAGGACCCTCGACTAGCCTCCTCTTGGGCTTTGTACAAGGACCCACAGGCTTCTTAAAAGCATTTCCAGCTTCCTCTTGAGCTTGTATACAAGGACCCATCAGGTTTCCTATAAACATAGGAACAGGTCTTTAGTCACCTTTTAGCTTACCCTGGTGAATTTCTTCCAATTTAAACCAGACTTTAAACAAGCTAAGTTTGTCTCAATTTTACATTGAGTACATTTTTAGAATGAGAGACATGGACAGTCTCTGTCACCCTTATCTTCATCAATTTTCCTTAGCAGAGTCTAGGATTCATGTTTGCTTATCCTCAGCAAGAGTCAGCCTTCATCTTGGGCTTTAAACAAGAAGTCACCACTAGATAATCTTTCTGCCATTCATTTCAATAAAAATCCCTGGAAAGGGTTAGCCTCCAACACATTCTATCATTTTAACAAAAATCCCTGGAAAGGGTTAGCCTCCAAAATCAGTCTTTCAAAACCAAAGATTCATTCTCTTAGGAGATAATTTCCCCAAAAGAGTCAAAAAAACCCCTGGAAAGGGTCAGCCTACAAAAAACATGATAAAAAACCAGTCTTTTAACAGACAATTTCTCCAGCTGTGTCAAAACCCCTGGAGAGGGTCAGTCCCCAAAATCACTCCTTCAAATTCAAAGACTCCTTCCTTTAAAAAGATAAATTTCCTAAAAAAGAGTTAGCCTCAATTCTGGGCTTTGTACAGAACACCAAAAACTCTTTAGTTTAAATTCTCCCCAGTAGAGTTATCTTTCAATAAGTCAATAAATCAATCAAAAAGCCTCAAGCTTGGGCCTCATGCAAGCCAGCTAAAGTCAAATCTTTTATACAGTAGATAGACATAGCTTATCTCTATAGAGAGTTATTTTTACTACTATATCACATTCAAACAAACAAACATTTCAACATTTCAATTTCAATTTCAATTTCAATCAAAGTCTCCCATTTAGGACTCTGAAAGACATGCTCTGGCACATCCCCAGACTTGTACACTTTCCCTAATTTGGACGAGCATCTTTCTTTCATTCAAGAGATACTAGCATACTTGCAAACACACAAGTAAGGTCACTCTCTTAATGAAATGAATCCAGTTATTCTGTCACTCTTTCAAAATGTTTGTGGTAGAATAGTACAAATACCTCTCTGTAAAGATGATTTCATGCCTCTTTACTGTAAACAGAGATTTAATTCAAGCTTTAACCTTGAGCTTCAAGCAAGGCACCAAAAATCATTAATTTCCCTAGTTAGTTCCCCGAACTACATTAAGCTCTGACTTCCACTAGGGATATGTAGGCATGAGGTTCACAAGGAATCTCAGCGAGCTAATAAAATACCGAAAATATTCAGTTTGTGTGTCTGTCTGTCTTTTTCAAATCAATTCCATTCCTTCTCCTAACACAAAGGAGAAACTTTCCCAATCATTAGCAGTAAACACAATCACAATGACACAGAGAAGGTTCCCGTAGAGTACTACGGATATGTAGGGTGTTTAAACACTTCCCTATGTATAACCGACCCCCCGGACTCCAGAATCTCTAGTCTAGGTGAAATCCCCACACTTAGCAAATTCTTAGGGTTTAGTTGAGATATTTTTTTCCCTTTCCTACTCGTAGGACAATAAGAAAGTTCGTGTGATATCGTAGGAAGAACTGAAATAAAATTCATCCCATCCCTGGTGCATTCTCCTTCCAAATTTCGCGTGAAGGGTCTAGCGTGTCGTCCTCCCAAGTGAAACAGGGAGGTAAAAAAACGACGACCACAGAAAAATGGCGACTCTGCTGGGGATATAAGTGTTAAAAACCTTGGTTTTTCATCCAAACCAATGGTTGACCTGTTGCTGGTCCAGCCCCAATGAGGAATTAGGGATGCTGTAACTCGGTGAACTGACTTTTAAGAAATGTCGCGGTTAAGCATGAGTCGCCACTGACTTTTATTTTATCCAATTGGAAAGGAAAAAAGAACAGGTAAGACCTTTGAAAGATTTTGAGTTCGGGGGGTAGGTTATACAAAGGGAAGGTGTAAGGCACCCTTTGCATCCATGGTTATCCATGGGCTCTTAATTGCTTAGCTCACTTGTTTGTTTGAATTGTTTGAAAAGTGTCGTGTATGAATAGTAAAAGATTTCGTTAAGGACTTTAGCTTGTAAATAAGCGTAGCCTTGTTTTGGAAGTATTTGAAAAGGAGGTGCAAAAATAATTTTGAATTTTGAATGTGTGAGCAAGCATTTAAGAACTACCTACCCTAAGTTTGTCTTTCTTGTTCTTTAAGTCTTTCGAGCGAAAGGATCTACCCATACCATTAGAAGGCAGGAAGTCTTTCAATTAGATGTCCGGGTCGTCGAAGGGTCATTGTAGATAATCGTTCTCCAAAAGACTATCCCTTGCCATAAAGAGGGCAGGTAGTCTAAGGGAATGATATAATAGTCATTAGGAAACAATAAGGATACCTTAGCATTCGAAGGGACTATCACCGTTTAATCGAGGGACGAGATCACATTTTATCGTAGGCAACTCGAAAGGGACTATGATCTTTTATCGGAGGGACGTGGTGATTTTGAATCGAAGGCAGCAAGCTAAGGTATCCCTATATTCGAAGGGACTTGACTATATGATCGAAATCGAAGGCAACAGGCAACAGGCAACAAGAGGGGAACCCTAAAGGTGTGTGGATGCCCAATCGCGTGGTTCAAATTCAGTTATGTTATCTTGATTTAGGTGAGATATCGTTCAGTTAATTAATCTTGTCACTCCCTACTTTACTAACCACGCAATTAATAGTATACAGGGATTTAAAACAGTTTATGAGTACAGAAAGTAAAATGCGGAAAATAAAGCCCTAATTACTATTACATCAAAAAACCTTGCGACCTATACATAATTTCTAGAATTTAAAATAAATAATAAAAGGCGAAAATTAAATGCAATAACCAATTTAAAATTAAGGGTAAAATATTTAAATAAAGGCAAGATACAATAAATATAAAGAATAAGAGGGACAAATTAAGTAGAGGGCATTCGACAATCAACGGAGTATGAGGTGAGAAGAGAATCGCGATGAAGAAATTCAATGTTTGATTACAAACCTAAAACCTAAAGGCCTAATAGGGTTAAACCCTAAGGGAAAAGCCTATGTAGTTTAGACAACTCTTACATTATTGAAACGAACCTACCCTAAAAGTTTTCCTTAGTTATCTATGGTTTATGGTTTATTGATTAAGGCTTAACTGATTAAAAAGCCTAAAATTAACTTAAAATTGTTAATTCTAAAATTAATTAAAATTATTAATTAAAATTATTAAACCTAAAATTATTAGCCTAAAATTAAATTGTGATCCTAAAAATAAAATCCTAATTATTCTAATTAAATAATTAATTACCTTAACTATTTAACTAAATCTAATTTTAATTAATTAAACTAAATTTATATAAAACACAAAGTTTGATTTTATGTAAATAAAAAAGGTTTGGTTATTAATACAAAAGAAAAGAAAAAATCTAATTTTTAGAAAGAGTTTTAACTAAAAAGAAATAAATAATAATAGTAAAAAAAAATTTAAAGAAACCTGGCTATGATCAGATGCATCGCTCTTCTGCAGGTTCATGGTGCGCCATCAATCCTGAAGCGTTGGATCTGGAAAGGAGCAGGTCGTATGGCTGGAGTGTGAGGACTCTTGGTGTTCTTTGCTAGGCTGGGCGCATAGGATTCACGAACTGGTTAATTCATAAAAAATAGTGTTGAAGCTGGGAATCGAACCAGCACCTTCTTGGATACATACATCACTACTCAGCCACTTGCACTGCACACGTTTGTTGTTTAAGTAATCCAAACAAATGATAAAATAGAAAAGCGTGGATTTAATTTGAAATTAAAAAAGCAGAGTCAAACGTGGGCCTCCCTGTGCATTGACAGACCAACGAGAGAAGGAGAGAGGGAGATGGAATTGTTGACCGGCCCATGTGGTAACGCCACGCGTGGAGAGAGATAAAGGAGAATTGGCCAGCGAATCACATTGCGTGTAGAGGCCACGCGTAAACTCTCTTTCTCCTGGGCACTATTCATCTTCTTCATCCAAGGCACCTGCGGATTTTATTAAGGATTTTCCTGCGGAAAATCCTTTGAATTTCCTGCAACTTTGAAACTACAGTAATACGCAATATAAATTCATGAGACAGCCATGGCTCGATTGTAAATCATGTACTGAATTCAACCACGGCTTTTGTTTTGGCTAACAACACCTGTATGATCGAATTCGAACCATAATATTACTCATGCCCTAGTAATGGTGATTTTCACTCCAAGCCTTAAAGCTCATGAATGATGATCGAATATTGTTCCTGGGCATCATATAAACTCAATGCAAGCATTAGAATGGATCGAAACAACATAAGCACAGAGATATAAGAAGATGAAATAAACCATGTATGTAGTCATGTATAAGTCACGGTTCATGATGATTCGACCATGGACTTTCGTCCAATCTTACCATATTACGCCTGTAGATGATGTTTGAATGGCTGAGAGTGGCTGGAAAGTTCTTTGTATCGTGCCCTAGCTTCTTTGAAAGTTTGAAGAATTTTTATGGTGTGATGGAGGCTAGGGTTTCTCAATCTTTTTCATCCCCCTCTAGGTTTTGTGATACCAAGTATATATAGGGAATCAATTTAGGTTTTTGGAAACAAGGAAAGAATCAAATAGAATCAGGGTGAAAATTTGATTTTGACTTTTGTATGCAATCTTTCCCTTTTGAGTTCCAATTATATTTCCTACATATTTCACGTGATATTGGCCATGCTGAGTCAAATAGGTTTAGATTCAATAAATGACATCTTTTGTATTATTTGATTTAATTTTATTTAAATTGAATTTAAATGAATAAACCCAAAATAAATATAATAAAAAATCATAAAATAATTTTCAAATGATTCTTGGGCCTTAAATGATCTCAACATCACATAGATAACCCAAAACTTGTGGCCCATTACTCAAAAAGTTGAAATTCTTCACTTTGCTTTTTGTATTTCCTCACAAAAGGCCCAATTTGTGCGCTCTATAACCCTCTCAATTTTTATCATATGAGGATGTTCTAGGACTTTTTAGAAAGCTTAAAGAGTCCTCTAAAAGCTCCTTTTGGTTTCATCTCAATTGAGTCCACCATGTTCAAGTTATGAGTTTCGAGAAAAAATGCCTTTTGGCGATCTTGTTAGAAGGACCTGTAATGTATTAGTTCATATCTCTCAAATGAAGCATTTTTAGACTTGGCATGTGAGAGACAAAGTTGTAGAGAATTAAATTTCCTTCAAAATGAGCTTTGGATGGGAAATTTTTGATGTTCCATGTGAAAGTTATGGCCAGTCAAAGTTCTGTTGACTTTTTCCTTAAAAACCCTAATTTAGAAACTTTAGGTTTTGTTGATTTCTGAACTTTCCTTGATTAATCATGATCAATACTTGATCAAATGATGAATGACACTTCATTATGAGGATGTTGACCAAAAATCAGAAGTTTTGACTGTGGTTTGACCATAGTTTGATTTTTAGGTCAACTAGTAGATTATTGATCGTTTGAGTTGTTGAATGAGCCATCTTTCGAATCAGGGCTTGAAACTTGGCATGAGGATCCTTTTAGGCATATGAGAGACCATGGAGTCCATTGGAGATATCAGAACCTGATTTTTCCTTGAAAAGATCAAAACCCTAGTTTCTTAAGCCTTCGTTTAGGAGAGATGTCTTTGGGCTTTGTGTATTGATTTGGATTTGTATAGGAGAAAATGTATGGGCAAATTTTGGGGTATGACAGCTGCCCCTGTTCAATTATCTTAAACCTGAAGATGTAGAGTGGTTTGTATGCCAGTCGGTATCTGAAGGTGGAAGATGATTGAACACTAGAATACCCAGAAATTTGCTCTAGCTGAAGCAGGGACTCTTGTCGGAGATGGGCTTAAAGATGCCATCCAGGCCTTGAGAGAAAGTTTATTGGAGATGGGCTTAGAGATGCCATCAAGTTTGATAGTTTTGAGAGTCAGAATACGTCATACGTTAGACCGTTTCTGAGAGATAGACTTAGGTTGAGTCGTACGTTGGACCGAGTCTAGTTTGCATTAGCAGATGTTTGGAAAACCGTGCGTTAGGCCGAGGAATGAGTCATGCGTTTAGACTAAATCTCAATTGCATCCTCAGATGTCTGGAAAACCGTGCGTTAGGTCGAAGAATAAATCGTGCGTTAGACTATTCTCAATTTCATCCTTAGATGTCCGGAAAATCGTGCGTTAGGTTGAAGGATGGGTCGTGCGTTAGACCGGATCCTCTATGTTGAGAAGTATTTGAATGTTGTCATTACTGTTCATAGTAGATGAATTAGATCTTTGAGAGTTGGTCGTGTCAGTACCGTTCGTAGTACTTGAATTAGATCTCGGAAAGATGATCGTGTCTACATCGTTCGTGATGATGGAATTAGATCTCTCGTCGTGTCAGCACCGTTTGTAGTAACCGAATTAGACTTTTAGAAGCAGTTGATCGTGTCCACACCGTTCGTGATGATGGAATTAGATCTGTGAGGTTTGGTCGTGTCAGTACCGTTCGTAATACCTGAATTAGATCTCGGGAAGGTGATCGTGTCTATACCATTCGTGATGATAGAATTAGATCTCTTTAAAGGTCGATCGTGTCAGCACCGTTCGTAGTAACCGAATTAGATCTTGGGGAGATAATCGTGTCTACATCGTTCATGATGATAGAATTAGATTCTCTTGTCGTGTCAGCACCGTTCGTAGTAACTGAATTAGACTTTGGAAAGTTGATCGTGTCTACACCGTTCGTGATGATAGAATTAGATCTTTTGTCGTGTCAGCACCGTTCGTAGTAACCGAATTAGACTGAGGAGGATAATTGATTGTTTAAGGAACCGTCTGAGGTATCAACTTAAATCTGAGGGTAGATCATTAAGGAACCGTCCAAGGTATCGACTTAAATCTGAGGGTAGATCATTAAGGAACCATCCAAGGTATCGACTTAGATCCGAAGGTAGATCATTAAGGAACCGTCCAAGGTATCGACTTAGATCCGAAGGTAGATCATTAAGGAACCGCCAAAGGTATCGACTTAGATCTGAAAGGTTTTGAAGTTGTTTATTTGACTACAGCGGTAACTGTTAAGTGCCAAAATGTAGTTATTTTGTGTTTGTAAATAGTGGCACTTATCGATACTTTTTGTTAATACCGTTGAATAATTCCCCGTTTTGTGCATAAATACGTATACTTTGTGAATAGATATATTTTCATACACTTTTATACTTTTTGATAGTTTTATACTCTTTTCGTAGGTATTCTTGCGTATTTGGAGCATGAGCAATAACGTGTTGAAGACACGGCTTCAAACGCGCGATTTTGAGCGGCGGAATTAATTCATTCGGCGAATAAAGCTCAAAACCAAAGAATAATAAATCACCAATTTGGTTGATATGTTGTCATTGTTAGATAGGAAATTGAATAAGCTTTCCAACGCTTCGAACCGGGCGCAAATCGGAGTTACGGTTCTCAAGTTACGCCATTTTTACTAAAAGCTGTTTTTCAATTCCGCGTGTTGGGCGCGATGCGCGCTCCTGCGCGCGACGCGCGCTGTATCAGATCCAGAATTGTATAAATAGGCGGAAATCAGATATTTTAGGGCATGGTTGGATATTTTAGAGCTCCAAACCATCCAATAGCATTTTTTGAGTGGAAAGATGCTAGAAAACACATTGGATCTGTCAAATGGATGATCCGAGGTTGAATCCTTCATCAATCGGAGCCGACAAACCGTGAGATTTTTGGGTTTTTCTTCTTTTCTTCTCTTTGTGGTTTCATTTGTGGGTTTTGTATATATATACTTTGATCTCATGTATATTTGTCGCCCATGGTGTTGTATAAAGTTGCTTTACAATATAAACTTGTTGTTTTTCCTGATTTTTTACATCTTGATGTTTGGGTTATGTTTGGTGGGTTGTTTTGCATCTTGATGTTAGGGGTTTGTGTTGTTGTAGAAATAGACCTCACAAATCTTGATTAGGAGAGATAATCATTAGCTTCTTGATTGTAGAGATAGATGAAGAGTTAATGTTCACTTTGTGTTGGTTCGTAATGCTACCGGGTTGTTTGATTGGTGGAGAGATCGTCGATCGAGCAATACGGTAAGCTACCGTATGTTTGGTTGGTGGAGAAATCGTCAACTAAGCATACGATAGAACTCGTGGCGGTGTTTGGACACGAATGCTGACAACGGGCAACACGTGAATGGCTTAAGGAGTATAGTAGACTGAGTGCAACTGGTCGATAAGTTTAAGTTTGTGAAGAGTAGATTATATTCAATACTTGATAGTTTCTTCTATTTGAAGAATGTATTCTTTTTGTGTTGATATTTACTTTTCCATTTCATTATTTAAATTCATTCAAAACCAAACTCATAACTAAGAATCCGTCGAACGGCAACTCGGTATCACCAATCTCTGTGGACACGATAATTTCCCGGATAAATACTTCCAAAACTTTTGTTGCTTGCCGCTATACCGCTCCAACAAAATGGCGCCGTTGCCGGGGATTGGTGTTTTTATTGAATTCGCATTGCGATAGTTTCTTTGTTTTTGAGTTTTGTGAATATCGTATATTTGTGAATTTTCTTATACTTGTATACTTTTGTATAGTGGATTGTATAGATACATGTTCTAATTTTGTTTGGTGGACTTATTAAACAAGTTGAACTCGGATAGTTCTTTAATTTCAAATCTTCACTTTTCAACTTGTTTAGTTAATTTCACCAAACTTTTGTAAAAATTGTGTTTTTACTTATTGTTACGTGTTTTTAAATACGTGTTGTTTACGTATTGTTGTATATTCTCTTGTTTGTAATGTTTGTTAGTGTATGCTTAGGACACTCTCTTTAGGTTGCGTTGAGGCGAAAGCGTTGGCGTGTCGTGGAGAAAGCTACTACCGTGCACAATAAAGGCGTCGAGCTTACGACGTAAAATAAGCGCTTGTTGGGAGGCACCCCAACGGTTTTGTTTTTCTGTTTTTTCTGTAAATGAGTAGTGCAGGTGATAAGTGGAGGTTGCTCGTGGTTTGTGTTTTGCTGCGTTGGTTTTTGCTTTTCTGGTGTAGCGCGCGTCGCGCGCAAAGAGGGCGCGTCGCGCGGCCTGGGAGCTGAAGAGCTTGGTTTGGCAGAACATTGTGCGCGTCGCGCGGTCTTAAGGGCGCGTCGCGCGCCTTGTAACTTTTGGCCAATGAGTTCTTTTTAATGGTTCACTTGGCTAGCCTTTTTCCCACTTACACCAAGGCTTTATAGTATAGTATTTTATAGTTTTATTTTTTAATTCTCTTGTTTGTGTTTAGATTCAAATTTTGGCCCGATTACTTGAAGTAGCATTTGGTAATTCTCCAATTTTGATAGATTCAACACGCCAGTTTTGCGGTAATGATTGTTCAAATTTGTACGTTGCAAGGTACTCGTTTATCGCTTTCTATAGCATAGCATGTTTATGAGACTTTTCATTTGTACAAATTTCATATTACTCATTCTTTTTGCATAACTTGCTCATGACTTGAATCACAATTAGTTTTCCCTTTTTACCATAAATGTGAGGTGGCTTTCCATTGTGTATATATGCGAGTGACCGACATTTCTTGTTTTGACTGGATATTATTATGTTTAATCTTTCGTCTGTATTGATTTTGTGAATGCACGAAAGTGATCAAGGCACTTGTTTGATTTTGAGCACAACTACCATTAGCCAAATATCAATTCACCTTGTGAGAGTGTGACCATTCGTACCCCCTTTGAGCCTTTTTGTCATTGTCCATTTTGTTTTTGAACTTGAGACATAGTTCACCCTTTTTGATGGATTTTGATTATCTTTGTTTTCTTGACCTTAACTACGATGTTTAGTTGTATTTTTACCTTGCCTTAAAAAGTAGGGAGTATTCACTTTATGTTATGGTTGAATTCAAGTTGGGGAGAGGATGTTTGCTTGCTTATGTTGTGATTGATGTGAGGTTAAGAGAAGAAAAAGAAAAAGAAAAAGAAAAAAAATGTGAAAAGAAAGAAAAGAAAAAAGAAAGAAAAAAAAAAGAGAAAAGTTTGAAAAAGAACATAACAAAAAAGAGTATGAATAAGAGTGTGCTAATAAGTTTTGTGTTTGGTGTGAAACTTGTGATGAAGAAGAAAGTTGGATTGGAATTGTATTGTTTGAAACTTTGTGGAAGTAATTACCCCCTTAGGTTTAGGCAAGTTTTTGTTTCGATTAGCTTTAGGACTTATCACTTGTTTGTTAACCGAGCCACATTACAACCTTGAAAGCCCTTGTGATTTGTGCCGTTGCATTTTCAATACTATTTTTAGATGAACGCATAATTTTGTCTTTTGTTTGCAAGATTGTTGGGTGTGTGTTCAAAGTCCTCACCTTTCGGTGTTTTTCATCTACAGATGAGTTTTTGCTAGGCGTGATTCATTATTGAGCTTGTTTTGTTTTAGAATGCTTTGTATGATTTTTGTACTTAGGATTCGTTTCATTTTCATGTTCGTTGTAGGATTGTGGTAAGTATTTACTTTGTTCGTACGTTTTTGTTTGAACCGTACAATTGTTTCGTTTTTCTAAATGTTGTTGATTCTTGATTCTTTGGATTTTTACTTTTGCTATTTGAGTGTTTGGCCTTGTTTGAGGACAAACAAATTCAAGTTGGGGAGAGTTGTTAAGTGCCAAAATGTAGTTATTTTGTGTTTGTAAATAGTGGCACTTATCGATACTTTTTGTTAATACCGTTGAATAATTCCCCGTTTTGTGCATAAATACGTATACTTTGTGAATAGATATATTTTCATACACTTTTATACTTTTTGATAGTTTTATACTCTTTTCGTAGGTATTCTTGCGTATTTGGAGCATGAGCAATAACGTGTTGAAGACACGGCTTCAAACGCGCGATTTTGAGCGGCGGAATTAATTCATTCGGCGAATAAAGCTCAAAACCAAAGAATAATAAATCACCAATTTGGTTGATATGTTGTCATTGTTAGATAGGAAATTGAATAAGCTTTCCAACGCTTCGAACCGGGCGCAAATCGGAGTTACGGTTCTCAAGTTACGCCATTTTTACTAAAAGCTGTTTTTCAATTCCGCGTGTTGGGCGCGATGCGCGCTCCTGCGCGCGACGCGCGCTGTATCAGATCCAGAATTGTATAAATAGGCGGAAATCAGATATTTTAGGGCATGGTTGGATATTTTAGTGCTCCAAACCATCCAATAGCATTTTTTGAGTGGAAAGATGCTAGAAAACACATTGGATCTGTCAAATGGATGATCCGAGGTTGAATCCTTCATCAATCGGAGCCGACAAACCGTGAGATTTTTGGGTTTTTCTTCTTTTCTTCTCTTTGTGGTTTCATTTGTGGGTTTTGTATATATATACTTTGATCTCATGTATATTTGTCGCCCATGGTGTTGTATAAAGTTGCTTTACAATATAAACTTGTTGTTTTTCCTGATTTTTTACATCTTGATGTTTGGGTTATGTTTGGTGGGTTGTTTTGCATCTTGATGTTAGGGGTTTGTGTTGTTGTAGAAATAGACCTCACAAATCTTGATTAGGAGAGATAATCATTAGCTTCTTGATTGTAGAGATAGATGAAGAGTTAATGTTCACTTTGTGTTGGTTCGTAATGCTACCGGGTTGTTTGATTGGTGGAGAGATCGTCGATCGAGCAATACGGTAAGCTACCGTATGTTTGGTTGGTGGAGAAATCGTCAACTAAGCATACGATAGAACTCGTGGCGGTGTTTGGACACGAATGCCGACAACGGGCAACACGTGAATGGTTTAAGGAGTATAGTAGACTGAGTGCAACTGGTCGATAAGTTTAAGTTTGTGAAGAGTAGATTATATTCAATACTTGATAGTTTCTTCTATTTGAAGAATGTATTCTTTTTGTGTTGATATTTACTTTTCCATTTCATTATTTAAATTCATTCAAAACCAAACTCATAACTAAGAATCCGTCGAACGGCAACTCGGTATCACCAATCTCTGTGGACACGATAATTTCCCGGATAAATACTTCCAAAACTTTTGTTGCTTGCCGCTATACCGCTCCAACAGTAACCTGAAAAAAATAACAAAGTTAGTTTTTTATGCCATGTCATGATGCATGTAATGTGTTTATGTGACGGGATTCTCAAAATAAATGAGAACCTTGCATGTTATGTACGCATTTTTCGCGATGCATTATGTATTATGTATGAACATGTATGCAATTGTATGACTATGTTTATGATTTATGACATATGACTATGATTTATGCTATTTGACACATCTTGACTGAGAAGGTGGATCTCCATGTCATTGTAATTGTGATGTTTTTATATTATCTTGAAGATGCTCAGCTGGGGATTTATGATTTCTGCTTGGGGATGATCAATAACTTGATGTACCCTGATTGGGGATTAGAGATATTAATACACCATGCTAGAGAAGAGCAAGGTGTTGGAGAACCGGTAGCGTTGAAGGTGTAAACTCTGTTGGGGAGTCATGTCTTTGTCGGGACGAGTATGTTTGAAGATTTCTTCTTAAAAATTGCTTTGTGGGGAGACATGGGTGAAAGTTGCCCCCAGTATTATAGTAACTACCATTCCTGGATTTGATTAGGACACACCAATAAATATTGATCGAAGTGTCAAACTGGCCTTTCATAGATTTGCCCCTGCTAGTAGGAACTTTTGGAAAGATTCGCCTCGCGAGGACTTTATGAGATGTGCACTATGGGCTACATGCCCCTAGTACTTATTATGATCCCCCAGGCTGATCGGGAAATAGTTTGAAATTTACTTGTGATGTATGCCTTTGACTTTTTGGCATTTGAGAGATTCTTCAAATCTTGACTTGATTGCCCCTGATTGATTGAGCAAACGTGCCATGCCCCTTGTATACGTAGGAGACGTTGCTTCTCGGAGTAATCTTTGCTGGTCGGGATAACTATCAGTCATTAGTTGTACCCTGTGCAAATTCTTTCTGATGCTAACATTTGAAATTATGTAGCAGAATATATTTAATAATGAGTTCATGAGATGCAATGCATACGTTTGTCTTGAACTTTTGAAAAATATTAAAACAGAAGATGTAGAAGCGTGATTTTTGTAAAAATGTGATGTTTGTAAAAACGAAATATCAAATCAGCATTTTAGTAAACCTTAAGGAGTCGGGATACCTTTTTGGTGACAGTATGCTTTCGAACTAACCATGCTTTAGTTAGGACTTTCAAGGGTTGTAACGTGGCTTGGTTTACGGTTTAAGAAACAAAGGATAAAGGCTCAAAGTTAATTTGTACCCACCCCTCTTCGTGATGATCTTCAGTCCTAAGCTCAGTTAATTCAACTTATGCATTCAGTTTCCAGGAGACTTTTGGATTTGTACCTTTGATAATGATGATGGTTCACAAGCAAAGAGAACTTTTGAGATGGCAGTCAATTCTTCCTTTTGGTAGTCACAACATTGTGTTGTTCAGGAATTTATTGACTTCCTTTTTCATCTTTTTGATATCCCTAACTTTTGCCTGAACCGTCTACTTTGAGCTTACAGTCAGCGGGATGCCTTGATTTTTGCCTAAGTCTTCTTTTTGATTTTTGACTTAGCAGGCTTTTCTTTGTATATATGTTTTTTTTTAAAGGTATTGACTGCCTTGCTTAATGATTGATGCACCATCATTGGCTTTTGATTGACATCTCCCACACTTCTTTGATGTGTGCGGATGAACGCTTGTGATTGAAACCTTTATTGAAAGGGGTTCGGAATGATTCTCTTAAAATAGAATGCACAGTCAAATTAACTGAGAACTACCCTGCCCCAGGTTATGATCAAGGGTTTTAATTAGTACAAGAAAGAAACTTCTACTTCTTAGGCTCAAAGGGGTTGACGAGGGATTAGCATCCTTATATCTCCACAGTTTAGGAATTGAAACAATGCCTGTACATCGTCAGCATAGTCCGCTCAAAAGCATACTTTATGAGGTTGCGGTATCGTTTTCGTCATCCTCCCTTGAAAGGCATACAACTTTAACAAGAGTTGAATATCACAAAACATATGCAAAGTAGAGACATAATTTAAAATAAGTGATAGCGAAATAATTAATTCAAGAAAAACATATGCAATGCACTGATGATGATTATTAAAATATATAATGTCTATCATAATTCGAATGTATAAACAGACAGAATAGAAATTGCAAATGAAAGTAAAGCTAATGATTAAAAGTTCATCCACTTTAGACATTAATCAGTCTTGCCGTGATTATGCCTGGGAGTAGTGATCACTACAGGAGTCTTGGGATGAGGGAATTCAATTTCACCAGTATCGATCATATCTTGGATCTTGTTCTTCAATGACCAGCAGCTATTTGTATCATGACCAGGACTATCAGAGTGGTATGCACACCTCACATTAGGATCATAGCTACGAGCAGAAGTACTAGGATTCTTAGGGGGATCCTTTAAGGTGATCAACTCCGACCTCAGTAGGTGTTATAATGCTTGAGCCAGTGACATATTGATCTGGGTGAATTGACGCTTAGGTGCATCTGACTTGCGTCTTTATTGTGGAACTAGTGTAGAGATTAGAATTGTCCCCACTAATTGGCTGTGTCCATTGCGACCTTTCAGATTGTGCACAACATTGTTCGTGATGAGAGAAACGGGTCATACATTTAGACCATATGTGATAGAGGACGTTAGAGCAAATAGACCATATATTGGACCATATCTGATAGAGAATACCGGAACGGGTCATACATTAGACCATATCTGATTGAGAATACCGGAACGGGTCATACATTAGACCATATCTGATAGAGAATGCTTGCTCGAAGGTTTGGAATGTAAAAAGGCTTTCCAGAATGAATCTCCGGCTCGATTATATCTGAGAGGAATGATTGTCGAGGCAGAACCTGAAAACAAAGTTAGAAATATGCAGTGTCATGAATGCAAATGAAATGTTTTCAAGGATCTTTAAGGAATTTAGTTAGCAACATTGAAAAGTGATTTGGTCGCATATTTGTTTGAAGAATTCTGACTCTTGTCTTTGAACATCCTTCTTTGAGAATCAAGCTCACCATATTGAGTGGGTCATCGCCTCTGATTCAGGATACTTCTGAATTTGAAGATACATGGCCAGAGGAAAGTAAATCCTCTTGCCCCTTGCTAGGTACTGAGTCTTTGAATTGGAAGGTGTGTGACCAGAGGAAAATAAATCCTCTTGCCCCTTGACTAGGAAATTAGTCCTTGATAGGAGTCCCTAAAATTGTGCGTCCTAAATCCCTAAGATCCTTGAAAGGGTTAGTTAAATCATGTTATGCTTATGATGTCATGATGTCATGCGAATGCAATTCATTAGGCATAGTGTGAGATAGTAAGGACAAACAAGTCCTTTCAATAAAACCTGCGAGGAAACGAAGGTTAGTAGCAAACACAAACAAGTCACACAAGTCACACAATTTTTGGCTTAAGGCTTGCATGGAGTCTGATCAGGTGTCCTTTCCAAGGGTATTTCTATGGATAAGGAGATTTCAGTAACGGGTTCTACCGAGTTACCCAGAATTGTCAGCCCTCCTAAAGCACCCTCAAACATGATACATACATACCATGCAATGATACTTTGAGAAAGAACCTATCTGAGCTGTAGTATCGGGTAGCGACTATGCTCTCAACATACATCAAGAGTAGTGCCCCCACTATGTTCCTAAAAGTCAGGATGGGTTAAAGGTTACTAAAGGTCCTTAAGCTCCGACTCACCCACAGGTATCCACACGAACCTCCATCATACAAGAGAAGCATGTAAACACCCATAGAGGCCTAACTTAAGCGTGAACTCTCATATTGACCAATCCTCCACATACATGAAGGAGGTCGCCATGACTATGCCACTTCCTATCTTAGATGTACTTGAATCCGGGTGTAGGATTCGTCCTTCAGTTAATTCCCAAAACAACCCTGAAAAATAAAGCAAGCAAAGCAAACAATAGGAAACAATTAAGTGAATCCTAAACTTTTAAGGTAACCCCTCTTTTATCGAAAATCCCCAGCAGAGTCGCCAGTTCTGTAACTCGGTGAACTGACTTTTAAGAAATGTCGCGGTTAAGCATGAGTCGCCACCGACTTTTATTTTATCCAATTGGAAAGGCAAAAAGAACATGAAAGACCTTTGAAAGATTTTGAGTTCGGGGGGTAGGTTATACAAAGGGAAGGTGAAAGGCACCCTTTGCATCCATGGTTATCCATGGGCTCTTAATTGCTTAGCTCACTTGTTTGTTTGAATTGTTTGAAAAGTGTCGTGTATGAATAGTAAAAGATTTCGTTAAGGACTTTAGCTTGTAAATAAGCGGAGCCTTGTTTTGGAAGTATTTGAAAAGGAGGTGCGAAAATCATTTTGAATTTTGAATGTGTGAGCAAGCATTTAAGAACTACCTACCCTAAGTTTGTCTTTCTTGTTCTTTAAGTCTTTCGAGCGAAAGGATCTACCCATACCATTAGAAGGCAGGAAGTCTTTCAATTGGATGTCCGGGTCGTCGAAGGGTCATCGTAGATAATCGTTCGCCACAAGACTATCCCTTGCCATAAAGAGGGCAGGTAGTATAAGAGAATGATATAATAGTCATTAGGCAACAATAAGGATACCTTAGCATTCGAAGGGACTATCACCGTTTAATCGAGAGACGAGATCACATTTTATCGTAGGCAACTCGAAAGGGACTATGATCTTTTATCGGAGGGACGTGGTGATTTTGAATCGAAGGCAGCAAGCTAAGGTATCCCTATATTCGAAGGGACTTGACTATTTGATCGAAATCGAAGGAAACAGGCAACAGGCAACAAGAGGGGTACCCTAAAGGTGTGTGGGTGCCTTATCGCGTGGTTCAAATTCAGTTATGTTATCTTGATTTAGGTGAGCTATCGTTCAGTTAATTAATCTTGTCACTCCCTACTTTACTAACCACGCAATTAATAGTATACAGGGATTTAAAACAGTTTATGAGTACAGAAAGTAAAATGCGGAAAATAAAGCCCTAATTACTATTACATCAAAAAACCTTGCGACCTATACATAATTTGTAGAATTTAAAATAAATAATAAAAGGCAAAAATTAAATGCAATAAACAATTTAAAATTAAGGGTAAAATATTAAAATAAAGGCAAGATACAATAAATATAAAGAATAAGAGGGACAAATTAAGTATAGGGCATTCGACAATCAACGGAGTATGAGGTGAGAAGAGAATCGCGATGAAGAAATTCAATGTTTGATTACAAACCTAAAACCTAAAGGCCTAATAGGGTTAAACCCTAAGGGAAAAGCCTATGTAGTTTAGACAACTCTTACATTATTGAACCGAACCTACCCTAAAAGTTTTCCTTAGTTATCTATGGTTTATGGTTTATTGATTAAGGCTAAACTGATTAAAAAGCCTAAAATTAACTTAAAATTGTTAATTCTAAAATTAATTAAAATTATTAATTAAAATTATTAAACCTAAAATTATTAGCCTAAAATTATTAGCCTAAAATAAAATTGTGATCCTAAAAATAAAATCCTAATTATTCTAATTAAATAATTAATTACCTTAACTATTTAACTAAATCTAATTTTAATTAATTAAACTAAATTTATATAAAACACAAAGTTTGATTTTATGTAAATAAAAATGGTTTGGTTATTAATACAAAAGAAAAGAAAAAATCTAATTTTTAGAAAGAGTTTTAACTAAAAAGAAATAAATAATAATAGTAAAAAAAAATTTAAAGAAACCTGGCTATGATCAGATGCATCGCTCTTCTGCAGGTTCATGGTGCGCCATCAATCCTGAAGTGTTGGATATGGAAAGGAGCAGGTCGTATGGCTGGAGTGTGAGGACTCTTGGTGTTCTTTGCTAGGCTGGGCGCATAGGATTCACGAACTGGTTAATTCATAAAAAATAGTGTTGAAGCTGGGAATCGAATCAGCACCTTCTTGGATACATACATCACTACTCAGCCACTTGCACTGCACACGTTTGCTGTTTAAGTAATCCAAACAAATGATAAAATAGAAAAGCGTGGATTTAATTTGAAATTAAAAAAGCAGAGTCAAACGTGGGCCTCCCTGTGCATTGACGGACCAATGAGAGAAGGAGAGAGGGAGATGGAATTGTTGACCGGCCCATGTGGTAACGCCACGCGTGGAGAGAGATAAAGGAGAATTGGCCAGCGAATCACATTGCGTGCAGAGGCCACGCGTAAACTCTCTTTCTCCTGGGCACTATTCATCTTCTTCATCCAAGGCACCTGCGGATTTTATTAAGGATTTTCCTGCGGATTTTCCTGCGGATTTTCGTGCGGAAAATCCTTTGAATTTCCTGCAACTTTGAAACTACAATAATACGCAATATAAATTCATGAGACAGCCATGGCTCGATTGTAAATCATGTACTGAATTCAACCACGGCTTTTGTTTTGGCTAACAACACCTGTATGATCGAATCCGAACCATAATATCATTCATGCCCTAGTAATGGTGATTTTAAATCCAAGCCTTAAATCTCATGAATGATGATCGAATAATGTTCCTGGGCATCATATAAACTCAATGCAAGCATTAGAATTGATCGAAACAACATAAGCACAGAGATATAAGAAGATGAAATAAACCATGTATGTAGTCATGTATAAGTCACAGTTCATGATGATTCGACCATGGACTTTCGTCCAATCTTACCATATTACGCCTGTAGATGATGTTTGAATGGATGAGAGTGGCTGGAAAGTTCTTTGTATCGTGCCCTAGCTTCTTTGAAAGTTTGAAGAATTTTTATGGTGTGATGGAGGCTAGGGTTTCTCAATCTTTTTCATCCCCCTCTAGGTTTTGTGATACCAAGTATATATAGGGAATCAATTTAGGTTTTTGGAAACAAGGAAAGAATCAAATAGAATCAGGGTGAAAATTTGATTTTGACTTTTGTATGCAATCTTTCCCTTTTGAGTTCCAATTATATTTCCTACATATTTCACGTGATATTGGCCATGCTGAGTCAAATAGGTTTAGATTCAATAAATGACATCTTTTGTATTATTTGATTTAATTTTATTTAAATTGAATTTAAATGAATAAACCCAAAATAAATATAATAAAAAATCATAAAATAATTTTCAAATGATTCTTGGGCCTTAAATGATCTCAACATCACATAGATAACCCAAAACTTGTGGCCCATTACTCAAAAAGTTGAAATTCTTCACTTTGCTTTTTGTATTTCCTCACAAAAGGCCCAATTTGTGCGCTCTATAACCCTCTCAATTTTTATCATATGAGGATGTTCTAGGACTTTTTAGAAAGCTTAAAGAGTCCTCTAAAAGCTCCTTTTGGTTTCATCTCAATTGAGTCCACCATGTTCAAGTTATGAGTTTCGAGAAAAAATGCCTTTTGGCGATCTTGTTAGAAGGACCTGTAATGTATTAGTTCATATCTCTCAAATGAAGCATTTTTAGACTTGGCATGTGAGAGACAAAGTTGTAGAGAATTAAATTTCCTTCAAAATGAGCTTTGGATGGGAAATTTTTTATGTTCCATGTGAAAGTTATGGCCAGTCAAAGTTCTGTTGACTTTTTCCTTAAAAACCCTAATTTAGAAACTTTAGGTTTTGTTGATTTCTGAACTTTCCTTGATTAATCATGATCAATACTTGATCAAATGATGAATGACACTTCATAATGAGGATGTTGACCAAAAATCAGAAGTTTTGACTGTGGTTTGACCATAGTTTGATTTTTAGGTCAACTAGTAGATTATTGATCGTTTGAGCTGTTGAATGAGCCATCTTTCGAATCAGGGCTTGAAACTTGGCATGAGGATCCTTTTAGGCATATGAGAGACCATGGAGTCCATTGGAGATATCAGAACCTGATTTTTCCTTGAAAAGATCAAAACCCTAGTTTCTTGAGCCTTCGTTTAGGAGAGATGTCTTTGGGCTTTGTGTATTGATTTGGATTTGTATAGAAGAAAATGTATGGGCAAATTTTGGGGTATGACAGATGCCAAATTCCCCCTCAAACAAGAGAGGTCCTGCCTAACCTCTGTGTCATATCATGTGTATGTTGCATTTATATTTGTTTATTTTGTTTATTCTGTATCGGGAAAGGGCTTGATTCCCCCTTGTGGTGAGAAATCCTATACCCGGATTTGAGTGCAACATAAGATAGGATGGAGGATGTCTTCCCGGTGAAGACCCTCTAATCTTGGTTTCCAAGTCTACTCTTGGGATTTGCCTGGCTGGTTGTGATTAACTGCGCCACTGCATTCCGAGACTGATTTGTACCAGGAGGACCTAGAAACACGTTAACCCCACTTAAAGCCTTTTTTAGGACGTAGAGCGGTGATTACGAAAGTAATTGTCACGCAGATACTACACTCAGAGAAAACTCTCTTATAGATACCAATCAACGTATCTTTAAGATTGAGCAAAAACTCTGAGACCCCTAGAACCCGTTCTACAGGTACAAAAATCCTTATCCTTAGTTTACCATTGGGGCAAGGTTTGCGTTTTGACCTCATGAGCACTATACCCTTCAACGCCATGTTTGTTTAAAACTCTTGTGTGTGCATTCATGCATTCATGCATCATTCATTAATAACAACTAAAAACAAAAGAAGTCTTTTTCGAGTCGTTTTTCAAGGAAACTAAATAACGAGCGTTTTGAACTTCATAGAAAGAGAGAAACGGAGAAAGGACTTAAGGATCTATACCATGGATTACGGAAGAAAGAGAGCTAGGAAATACACCTTCAAGATTCCCCAGGTCGAGGAACTGGGAAAGCTCGGAAAACTGGTGGTCAACCCCCAGGCTTTCAAGGAGAAGTATGGAAAACTTCTGCCTTTGCTCAGCACCAACATTCTGGATGGGATCCTTCCCACCTTGGTACAATTTTACGATCCAACTTATCACTGCTTCACCTTTCCATATTATCAGCTCATGCCTACGTTGGAGGAGTACTCTCGTCTGATTGGAATACCCGTGTACGCGCAAGACCCGTACTCCGGTTTGGAAAAGAATCCTGACGACATTATCATTGCTGCAACTACTCCTTTGAATATAGTCGACATCAGAACTCATATGGTGAGTAGAGGAGGAATTCAAGGATTGCCCTCCAAATTCCTGTTTGATCAAGCTCGGTACTTCGTCAGCATCCAAGATATGAGCGCTTTTGAGGAAACTTTGCTTTGCTTATCTACGGATTGTTTTTGTTCCCTAACATTAACGATTTCGTTGACATCAATGCAATTAAGATCTTCTTAATTGGAAATCCAGTTCCAACCTTGCTTGCGGATGCTTATCACTGTGTGCATTCAAGAAACCTGCAACGAGGAGGATTAATCACATGCTGCGTACCGTTGTTATACGAATGGTTCGTTTCGCACCTGCCGAAGTCTAGCACTTTCTGGAATATGAGGAATGGCCTGTACTGGTCACAGAGAATCATGTCTCTCACTCATACAGACATTGAGTGGTGTAGTCCTGACAACGACGAAACCAAGATCATATTCAATTGCAGAAGTTTTCCCAACGTACCCCTTATTGGAACTAAGGGAGGAATCAGTTACAATCCAGCTTTAGCCCGTCGTCAATACGGCTATCCCATGAAAAATATACCAAGTAGTATCCAATTGGAGGGTCTGTTCTTCAAGAACATCGACGATCATGGTAACATGCTGGAGAAGGAAATTGCCCAAGCCTGGCGTCTTGTACACAGCAAAGGGAGAAGATTGTTAGGAAAACATCTTTGCATCTCCCTGGATCCTTACCTTCAATGGGTACGCGTCAGAGCATTCAAGCTCAGGATGCCATATCAACATCAAGAACCTATTCCCCTAAGGGAACCAATTTACCTTTTCTCCACCGATGTTCAAAAATTACAAGTGGCATTAAACAAGGTATGCCAAGAAAGGAATGCTTGGAGGAACAAGTGTCGAATCGTCAACACAGAAAATGTTGAGATTCATAACATCCTAAGAAGGAAGGATGAGTTACTTGAAGTACTCGATCGACAAGTGACACAATCATCACTTTCTCATCATATCCCTCCTGCTTCCGGGATCATCGATCAACTCACGTCAGAAAACGCTCAGCTTAAGAAACAGAAGAAGATGTTAGAACGTGAAGTCGGCTCATCATCAAAATTTTAGAGTCCTTTCTCTCAATTTCTCTGTATTTCCCTTTTCAAAGTGTGTAAAAACGGCGTTTTTCGCTTAATTAATAAAAGTTTGATGTTTCATAACGTAATTATGGTGTTTCCTTGAAAAATATTAACTTAATTGCATATCATACATCGCTTTACCTGTACGCACTGACACGAGAATTGTCGCGGATCTAATAGTCACTTTCCTTTCTCCAGAAAGAGAGGAGGAGAAGGAGGTGAACCAAGACTTTCAAGCTATCTCATCCATACAACACTCGTTCAAGTCGCAAGAAAAGAATGGAAGACTTTGAGCAAGAGAATGAAGAACTCAGAGAAGAGATTAATACTCTCAAAGGTACTGTTGAAAGACTCAATAGTATGGTAGAAGCCCTGGTTGTTGCGCAGAATCGACCAACGCCAGAAGAACCGCAAAGGACTGTGGTTTCCGAGATTGTTTCTACTCCTATTCCTCAGTATACCATGCCGCCTAATCGACCTTGGGGCATGCCGTATAACTTTATTCCAGAAGGATACATACCTCCAACTTCTGAAGCTCCAAAAGTCACCATGGATATGCGTCCACCGGAGGGTTACAAACCTCTGGAAATTGAAGTTCCAAGAGCAACGGGAATGGGTTTCGCACAACAGAATGCTGAGATTCCAAGATCTGCTGTCATGGCTTCTCCACGACCGATTATGCATACTTTTCCTCCACCGGGCGGACAAGTATATCATCACGCTCCAAGTGAGGATGCTGGCGTGTATGAAAGATTGGACGAGTTCTAGGAACAGTTTCTGCAAATGCAGAAGGAACTCAAGACTCTTCGAGGACAAGATATATTTGGAAAGAATGCTGCAGACCTCTGTCTGGTTCCAAATGTTAAGATTCCTCACAAATTCAAAGTACCAGATTTCGAGAAGTACAAAGGGAATTCATGCCCACAAAGTCATCTCGTGATGTACGCTCGAAGGATGTCAACTCAGACTGACAATCAACAATTGCTCATTCATTATTTTCAAGACAGCCTGACTGGTGCTGCACTCAAATGGTACATGAACTTGGACAGTTCAGAGATTCGTACTTTTCGAGACCTCGGAGAGGCCTTCATCAAACAGTATAAATACAATCTGGATATGGCTCCTGACAGAGATCAACTCCGGGCCATGACTCAAAAGGATAGAGAAAGCTTCAAGGAATACGCTCAGAGATGGCGTGAAGTTGCTGCTCAAATTTGTCCACCACTTGAAGAGAAAGAAATGACAAAAATCTATCTCAAAACTTTGAGTCCATTTTACTACGGACGAATGGTTGCAAGTGCACCAAGTGACTTTACCGAGATGGTAAACATGGGTGTACGTTTAGAAGAAGCAGTTCGGGAAGGACGCTTGAACAAAGAACCAAAATCTTCTATTGGTCCAAGGAAGTATGGAAGTTCTTTCCAGAAGAAAAAGGATCAAGATGTCAGCAATGTCTTGCACAAAATCAAGAAGAAATTCCAACCTCAAGTTGCAGCAATAACTCCGGTTGTTAACTCAGCGCCAGCTTATCAACCTCAGGTCCCGCAACAACAAATTCAACAAAGGTCGCAGCAACCTCAACAGCAGGTTCGACCTCCAAATTACAACAATCGGGCTCCAAGGTATCCTGCCTTTGACCCCGTACCAATGCCGTACGCGGAATTGTTTCCAACATTACTGGCAAAAGGACTCATTCAGACAAGAAGTCCTCCAAGTCCTACAAACAGTTCCTCACCATGGTATAAGGCTGACCAATCCTGTCCCTATCATCAAGGGGCACCAGGTCACAATATTGAGAACTGTTTCTCTTTCAAGATTGACGTCCAACGATTAGTGAAGAGCGGAATGCTATCCTTCAAAGATACTAGTCCAAACGTCCAAGCAAATCCTTTGCCGCAGCATAAAGAAGCTTCAGTGAATTTGAGAGATCAACACCCTAACGTCATTCAAATCTACGACATTCGTCAGATAGGGGAAAATCTTGTCAAGATGCACACTAAACAAGCAGGGTACGGCCATGTACCACCTCACAACTACTTCACATGCGATATTTGTCCAAAGAATAATCAAGGATGTGCCGTAGTTCAAGCTGCATTACAAGAACAAATGGACTTAGGATGGATTCAACATATCCGAGTCAGAACCGAACATGACATCAACATGGTTCAAGGATGTCCAGGAGAATACAAAATCTACAAAGTTGAAGATCTTGAAGGATCGGTAGTCAGGTTCCATAAAACTTTAAATGGACTTGCCTACTTTGGAACAGATTTCCACGCTTACAGTAGATGCGAAATTTGTCGAAGAAATTCACGAGGATGTTTGCGTGTTCACAACGACATTCAAAAGCTGATGGATGACAATACCATTACTGTTCTTGCCAACAGAGAAGATGATGAAGTCCTTACCGTATCTCCTCAAATTAATCAAGTTGAACCAATGCATGCTAAGTATGATAGCAGGAAGACAGCAGTTGTTCCACTAGTCATCTACTTACCAGGTCCTGTACCGTATGAGTCCAGCAAGACTATACCATACAAGTACAATGCTACATACATTGAAAATGGTAAGGAGATACCATTACCGTCTGTTGTCAACATTGCTGATGTTAGTCGAGTCACCAGAAGTGGACGAGTCTTCAACAGAACAACAGAAAATTCGGAGAAACCTTCGGAGGAAGTACCACATAGGCAAGACAATCATCCGACCAATGTTGTTCAAGCGAAAGAAAATGATGAGATCTTAAAGTTAATCCAGAGGAGTGAATACAACATTGTGGACCAGCTGCTACATACTCCATCTAGGATATCTGTTCTTTCCCTACTATTGAGTTCTGAAGCTCATAGGGAAGCTCTACAGAAGGTTTTGGAACAAGCCTTTGTAGAACCTAGCGTCACAATAAGCCAATTCAACAACATCGTTGCCAACATCTCCCACGGAACTAACATAAGTTTCTGTGACGAAGATCTTCCTGAAGAAGGAGTGGACCACAATCTTCCACTTCACATCTCAGTTGGCTGCATGGGTGATGTGCTCACAGGAGTCCTAATAGACAACGGATCCTCTCTCAACGTCATGCCTAAATCAACATTGTCAAGATTATCTTTCGAAGATTACCCTCTAAGAAAAAGTCACGTCATCGTCAAAGCTTTTGATGGATCAAGAAAGTCAGTTTTTGGAGAAGTGGGTATTCCCATAACTATTGGACCTCAGACGTTCAAAATCACTTTCCAAGTTATGGATATTCCAGCACAATACAGTTGTTTGCTAGGTCGCCCATGGATTCATGAGGCTGGGGCAATTGCTTCAACACTTCATCAGAAACTGAAGTTCATAAGAAATGACAAATTGGTAACCGTATGTGGAGAACCAAAAGAAGTTGTTGGAACTAAATTCCAAGCACTTTCCTTGGACAAAGGAAAGGAGAAAGCAGCGTCTATCTCTTCATACAAAGATGCAATCCAAGTTGTAATGGATGACACTACCAGTAGTTGGGGGCACATTAATATTCCTACCAACAACAAGAACAGAACAGGAATTGGATTCTTTCCGACATCATCAAAAGCTATCCCAGGGATTGAGGTAGTTCTCCCAACTCAAGAAACTTTTTGTAGTGGAGGTTTTCTTCAACCTATCCAGAAAACAGTCAATACCATCGGTACAGAAAACACCGATGAAGAGGAATGGTTATCCTATCTTAACAAAGCAGGATACATCTCCCTATCAGAGTCTGATACACCTTGCTGTTATCCGACTAAAGGATCTGAAAGTAAGACTCAACCAAGCAGTGATGAAGTTACTAACAGCTTCACCACCATAAGTCATGGTTCATCAGAAGAAGTTCCTCCTATCCCCGAAGAGACTTGGGATACATTAGGAGAACCAAGCGGAAAATTCAACTACATGGTAAAATACTCCGCTCCTGAAAGTTCAAGAATCTCTCTTGAAGATATTGTTCCAACTGGATGGAACAGTGATTTTGAGTACCTCTCTCAGCCAAAAGAGATGTATAACCCTTGCTATTCATCATCATCAACTGGTGAAATCATCATTGAGGATTATATCCCCAAGTCACCTTCCGAGGCTACGGATCTAGAGTTCACACATCTAGTCAATGCCAACTTGGGAGAAGAGCAAGACCAAAATACAGAAGAGGATGATCTCGAAAGTGTCTCCGACAACGAGTCTCTCCATTCAGAAGATTGGAAGTTTCCTCAAAATAAAAACCGACATACTCCACTTGGAAATGAGTATGCTCACACCGCTCAGTCTGCTGAAGTAGAAGAAGATCGTCTGAGTGTTGCAAAGACAGTGGTTGGTAAATCAAGATCTACCACAGGCCAGCTTAAGCCTAAGGTTCCAGATTACTTAGTGCACAATGGGGTTCTCCACTATTGGACAGTTGTTGAAGTTTCAACTGTTGTTTGCACTCCTAAGTAGGAACTTTCACCGTTATTTTATCCTCTCACCATAGCCCAGGGTGAAGAGATGTTTCATAGGGCTTTGCATTTTACTATTTCTTAGGAAAATGTCCCTCTTTGCTTCGCCCAAAGCAATAGAGTTTTGTTTTATAGGGTCTTTGTTTCAAGAAATGACTGTCAATAAATAAAAATGTCATTCTGTTCCTTCGTTTAGTTTTTCCTTTTCTTTTTTCAGAAATTGGTAATCCTAAAAAACACCCTTAAAAAACATCAAAATATTCCATTAACTGCATACACCGATTCTTCCCTCGTTGTCTAAATAAAACTTATCACACATATGCCGATTAATCATAAAATACCCCGTTGAAACGTGCGACCGTATGACTTCTCCAAGCTTTGAGTTTCCTGTATTCGAGGCAGAGGAAGAAGAAGACGAAGAAATATCGAAGGAAATTTCACGATTACTTCAACAAAAGGAAGAGGCCATTCAGCCATACAACGAGCCTCTAGAGATCATTAACCTTGGTTCCGATGGAAACAGAAAAGAGGTTAAGATTGGAGCTTCGCTAAGTCCATAGATCAGAGAGAGTTTGATACAACTGCTCAAAGAATTATCAGATGTCTTCGCTTGGTCTTATCAAGATATGCCAGGGTTGGATACCAGTATAGTGGAGCATCACTTGCCATTAAAAGCAGAATGCCCTCCGGTCAAGCAAAAATTAAGAAGAACTCATCCAAAGATGGCCATGAAAATCAAAGAGGAAGTTCAAAAGCAGATCAACGCAGGTTTCCTCGTCACTTCAGAATACCCTCAGTGGTTAGCTAACATTGTTCCCGTTCCTAAGAAAGACGGAAAAGTCCGCATGTGCGTCGACTACAGAGATTTGAACAAAGCTAGCCCTAAGGATGATTTCCCTTTACCACATATTGATATGTTGGTAGACAGTACAGCAAAATCCAAAGTTTTCTCGTTCATGGATGGATTTTCAGGATACAACCAAATCGAAATGGCACCTGAAGACATGGAGAAAACAGCTTTCATCACCCCCTGGGGCACGTTTTGCTATCGCGTTATTCCTTTTGGACTAAAGAACGCAGGGGCAACTTATCAAAAGGCCATGACTACGCTTTTCCATGACATGATGCATAAAGAAGTGGAAGTCTATGTGGACGACATGATTGCCAAATCAAAAAATGAAGAAGATCACATACAGAATCTGACAAAGTTATTTCAAAACTTACGGAAGTTTCAGCTTCGCCTGAACCCCAACAAGTGCACCTTTGGTGTCTACTCAGGAAAGCTCCTTGGTTTCATTGTCAGCAAACGAGGAATTGAAGTAGATCCAGACAAAGTCAAGGCAATTCAAGAAATGCCTTCACCCAGAACCGAGAAACAAATTAGAGGATTTCTTGGACGTCTGAATTACATCTCGATATTTATATATCTCATGACTGCAACTTGCGCTCCTATTTTCAAACTTCTACGGAAAAATCAAAGTTGTGTCTGGACAGACGATTGTCAGAAAGCGTTCGACAGCATTAAAGAATATCTGCTCGAACCACCCATCTTGTCTCCTCCAGTGGAAGGAAGACCTTTGATAATGTACTTAACCGTCTTAGAAGATTCCATGGCTTGTGTCCTTGGACAGCAAGACGAGACGAAAAGAAAAGAGCGTGCCATTTACTACCTGAGCAAGAAATTCACTGACTGTGAATCCCGTTACTCCATGCTCGAGAAGACGTGTTGTGCTTTGGCCTGGGCTGCCAAGCGTCTCCGCCAGTACATGATTCGACATACTACTTATTTGATCTCTCATATGGATCCAATCAAGTACATCTTTGAGAAACTTGCTTTAACGGGGAGAATTGCCCGTTGACAGATGTTGTTATCAGAATATGACATTGAGTATCACGCACAGAAAGTCGTGAAAGGAAGCATTCTAGCTGAGCACCTGGCTCACCACCCACTCAATGGTCATGAATCAACCAGTTTCGACTTTCCGGAAGAGGACGTCATGTACCTCAAGATGAAAGATTACGACGAGCCACTACCAGACGAAGGACCTGAGATAGGATCCCAGTGGGGCTTAATCTTTGACGGAGCTGTCAATGCTTATGGACGAGGAATTGGGGCAATCATTGTTACACCTCAGGGTACTCATATTCCATTGTTACACCTTATGGACGAGGAATTGGGGTACTCATTGTTACACCTCATGGCCGAATATGAAGCTTGCATCATGGGTCTCGAAGAAGTCGTGGATCTAAGAATCAAACACTTGGATGTATACGGAGATTCTGCTTTGGTCATCAATCAAATCAAAGGAGAATGAGAAACACGCCAACTAGGGCTAATTCCTTACAAAGACTACGCGAGGAGATTGTTACCATTTTTCGACAGGGTAGATTTTCATCACATTCCTCGTGAAGAAAACAACTTGGCTGGTGCATTAGCCACACTCTCTTCCATGATTAGGATAAATCATTGGAATGACATTCCTCAGATCGATGTTATGCGCCTAGATAGGCCTGCTCATGTTTTCACAGTAGAAGCAATCATCGACGACAAACCGTGGTATCACGACATCAAGAACTTTCTTCAAAAGCAAGAGTACCCTCTTGGGGCGTCAAAGAAAGATAGAAAGACTTTAAGAAGGTTAGCTTGTAGATTCTTCCTGAATGAAGATGTTCTGTACAAGAGAAACTTCGACATGGTTCTGCTCAGATGCGTTGACAGAAAAGAAGCAGAAATACTCATGAGAGAAATACATGAAGGTTCCTTTGGTACTCACACCAATGGACACACCATGACAAGGAAAATACTGAGAGCAGGATATTATTGGATGATGGAGTCAGATTGCTATCAGTATGCAAAGAGGTGTCACAAATGTCAGATCTACGCCGATAGAATTCATGTGCCACCATCTCTTCTCAACATACTCTCTTCCCCTTGGCCTTTCTCCATGTGGGGAATCGACATGATTGGAATGATCGAGCCAAAAGCGTCCAACGGACATCCCTTCATCTTGGTAGCCATAGACTATTTCACCAAATGGGTCGAAGCAGCTTCATATGCAAACGTTACAAGACAAGTTGTCGTCAGGTTTATCAAGAATCACATCGTCTGTCGCTACGGCATTCCTAGCAAGATAATCACTGACAATGGGTCAAATTTGAATAACAAAATGATGAAGGAGCTTTGTGAAGAATTCAAGATTGAGCATCACAACTCATCTCCTTACAGACCAAAGATGAATGGAGCTGTAGAAGCAGCTAACAAAAACATCAAGAAAATCGTTCAGAAGATGGTCATCACTTACAAAGATTGGCATGAAATGCTCCCGTATGCTCTTCATGGTTACCGTACATCAGTACGTACTTCGACTGGAGCAACTCCTTTCTCCCTTGTATATGGCATGGAAGCAGTCCTACCCATAGAGGTTGAGATCCCATAAATGAGAGTCTTGATGGAGGCGAAATTAACAGAAGCCGAGTGGTGTCAAAACAGATTCGATGAATTGAACTTAATCGAAGAAAAGCGCATGACAGCTTTATGCCATGGGCAGTTATATCAACAAAGAATGAAGAAAGCTTTCGACAAAAAGGTTCGACCTTGCACAATCAAAGAAGGCGACCTTGTACTAAAAAAGATTCAATCTTTTCTCACAGATTCGAGGGGGAAATGGACTCCCAATTATGACGGCCCCTACGTGGTCAAGAGAGCTTTCTCAGGAGGAGCCTTAATACTCACGACTATGGATGGAGAAGAATTCACCCGTCCTGTGAACGTCGACGCAGTCAAGAAATACTTCGCCTAAATAATCAAAAGAACAGCTCGCTAAGTTGAAAACTCGCAAAGTGCGGCTTAGGCAAAAAAGAGCGTCTCGGTGAATCGAAAACCCGAAAGGGCGATTCAGGCAAAAGTTAGAGACATAAAAAAATATATAATCAATCCCGGTAGACTTAAAACCCGAGAGGGATAGTTTACGCAAAAGTTATGGATATATGGCAAGTAACTGTGTTCATGACAAACTTGATCATTCAAAATCCATAGCGGGGTGTTCATCATCAGTAGGTCATCTTCTACGAAGCACGAATACAGCGCAAATCGGAGTGGATGGGAAGGATAACGGTCGTCACGTTTCATCGTAGCCCTTTTCCCGAAAATTACCAATTTCCAACTTTGTAAATACTCCATGGAATCAAGCATTTGGCTGATTACCATTCCATATATAATAATTTGAGCCTTGTGCTTTTTCTTTGCAAATCTAGTCTTATTCAGTTTCTTGAAATGCATTTTAAGTTTAAACAGTCATTTTCTTGAAACAAATGTTTTCATAAAATAAAATGAATTTACTTGCAAAAATAAAGGTGAAATTTCTTTCTGAGGTTTACAAACAATAGGAAGAATGCAAACAGTTGCTCCGAGAACGGTTGAGACTCCGGGAACCAGGATTTCCCCATGAGGTCGCTTTGCGAAAATCTCCCGATGACGGATCTTCACTTCAATTCATATTACTCATTTTGGACAGCGGACAACTGATAACCAGGTTTTCCCAACAGAGTTCGAACTACAAGAAGAGGACATCTTCTGATCAACAAGATTCAAGTCGTATCATAGGATTTTACATCCGCGACAATTCTATTCACTTTCACTTTACATTTTATATTTGTCATAATATTCATGCATGCATTACAACTGCATAGTCGAGTCAGGATTTGATCATGTGAATGCCCGAGTCATTAAGGCATGAACTCAAGTTTCCCCTGCAAGTTCTGGAGAAAATTTTTCCTTCAAGACGACAGTTCATACACAAGGATCTCCCCAAGCAAGTCAACAAATGGATATCTCCTCTAAAGAGATAGTTTGTTCACTTTTGGAGTTCCCCAGCCAAGATTCTCCCGCAGAGCGACGCTCGACGATCTTCTTCAGATAAGATAGTCTATTTCGCATTTTGGAATTCCCTACAGGGTCGATGAGCGGTTCTCTTCTCCAAGTAGTTTGGATTCCCCGACATAATTGACAAGTGGTAGTTTTTCCTCCTGGAAAACAGTTTGGTATTTCCCCAACAAGATCAAGAGATGCCACTTTTCGTCAAAGAAAATAATTCAGAATCTCCCAGCAAATCGACAAATGATTCCCCAGCGGAGTCAATGAATGGCAGTCTCTTTTGGCAAAAGACAGTTCACTCACTTTTTTGGGCAGAAATAACGAATGGCAGTCTTCTTCATGAAGACAATTCGTTTCGCTTAAAGATTCCTCAACAAAGTCAGCAGATGATAGTCTCTTTCAGCAGAAGAGAGTTTGCTCACTTTCTTTCACGACAGGGTCAACAAATGGCAGTCTCTCCCAGTAGAAGACAGTTTGTTCCCCTAGCAATTGGCAAATGGTAGTCTTCCCCCAAGGAAAGACAGTTTGTCTGTTAAATACTCAAGAAATCGACGAATGGCAGTTTCTTCAAACAATTTGTCTGTTTCTAGGATGGTTCATCCCCTTCAGAGTTGACAAATGGCAGTTTTCCTCCTAGGAAAACAGTTTGTTAATTCCCCTCATGAGTTGACAAATGGCAGTTTTCCTCTTAAGAAAAACAGTTTGTTGATTCCCCGGCATGAGTTGGCAAATGGCAGTTTTTCCTCTTAGGAAAACAGTTTGTTGATTCCCTGGCATAAGTCGGTGAATGTTGGTTTTCACCCCGAAAACAGTTCGTCCGCCTTCAAGCAAAGTCATTAGCCCCTCAAAAGATCATGAGGCCATATGACATTCTTTCAAAGACGTAAAGTCAAAAGGGAAGATGGTGAAGTTTCTCTACTACCATCAAATGGCGTCTCATCTCCAAGTGCTGATGAGAAGTTTGGTGAGGAAACAAACCTTTGAAGTTTCTCTACTACCATCAAATGGCGTCTCATCTCCAAGTGCTGATGAGAAGTTTGGTGAGGAAACAAACCTTTGAAGTTTCTCTAGTACCGTCAAATGGCGTCTCATCTCCAAGTGCTGATGAGAAGTTTGATAAGGAAACAAATCTTTGGAAATTTTCTCTTTATCTGAGATATTGTCCAAACACGACTGAGACCAGTTTCGAGATATGAACATCCGAAACGAGGGGAGGTTGTTTACCTTTGTCTAAGTATCAACACTTAGTTAAAGAAGATGGATTACGCATCTTACACTGCCATCCATTCGCCAGAATCCACATCAATTATTTCTACAGGAGTTTGTCTCCTCATCCCCCGCCAAGTGCGACAACAGGATCAAGTCATGCAAAGATTTTATCAATTACAACATCTCAAGAGCGCCCAAAATTCGGGCATTCTTTAATATTTAAGTCTCTTTCACGCAGGAGAGATCGAGATATCAATCTCCCTCCCTCCAGATAAAAGAAACTTAAATAGGGGCATCTGTCATACCCTAATTTTTGACCCCCTTGAGATGACATATCTCCAGGATTTTTATCAAGTCAAAACAAGTACCCAGAGCAGTCACTTCTTCATCTGGCATTTAATCAAGGATGTTCAAAGACAAGAAAACTCAGGAAAAGGATCAATCAATAGAAGGATTGGTCTCTAACACAATCATAGGACTCAAAAGCTCCATTTTTATATTCACCTATGATTGATTAGACACCTAGTCATCTGAGTACAGGTTTACTCAGGTCACCAGACTAGGGTTTTTGAGCCTATCAAGGACTGAATTCAGGGATCACCTTTGGGAAACCCTAAAAAATCCCCAGGGGATCATTCAAAGACATCAATCATCTTCAAATAGCTCATATGACAAGATCCACTGGACATCACACCTCAATTCAAGACCTACAGTCATCATTTTCATCTGGTCGACAATTAGGGTTTTTGACCTAATTCACCAGGATAGTTGACTTTTAATCAGGACATGGATCCAAAACTCAAGCATGACTCAAGAGCTCATATTCCCTCAATATAATCCATTCACATCACTCATTTGAAGAGGAGATTTTGATTCATCACAAAAAGTCCAAGAATTCACTTCATTTGAAAAAGTCAACTACACAGGATCATCTTTGACTTTTTGGAAATTTTGGTCAACCATGACTTTTGAAGTTTTAAATCATCAATATATGATATTTAAAGTCATTTGATCAAAGAAAATCAAGAAAATCAATCAAAAATCAAAAGTCAAAAGTTTGACTTTTCATACTTAGAAAATTTTCTAAGTGTTTTCAAGTGATTTTTGCCAAACTTTGGAAGGGATTTTCTCAAAATTTCACCTACAAACTGAAAAAAACTTCCAATATGAAAGTTGTAGATTTTGATCCAATAAACAACTTTGACACATATGATGTTTTGGCTAAAAATCAGCCATTGAAGAGTTATGGAGCTTCAAAGTGGCTACCTTCACAAAACATGCAAGAAAACCCTAGTTTTCTTCAAACTTCATGGGACTTTTCACTAATTTCCCTAAAGAATTTGGGCAAACACTAAACTAATGAATCAAATTACATATTAAGGGCTTTCCAAATTGTGCTCAACCTCTCCCAAATTCATTTTGAGCTAAGAGATATGGTTGATCAAAGTTAGGCACTTGAAGTGAAAATTATAGGTCATGTACAATTTGAAACTTTGCAATTTTGTGCAAGTGACTTCTCTAAATGATGCTACCCGACTTCTAATGCATCTGAAAACATGCCATACATCCAAATTCATCATTGCATAAGGATTAGAGAAGATTCCCAAAAAGAAAGGCATGTGATTATGTAATGATTGCATTTTTGAATTTATGGCAAATTGATGAATCACCAAAGGAATCTCTTCCCAAAAAATTGGAGCTCATTTCTGTCTCAGATTTGTCCCCTAAGATCAAACAAAATTAAGGGCTAGGGGATTGATCAAATGGAATCAAAATTCTCATCATTGCATGAGAGATATTTGCAAACTTCCTTCATGGCTAAGAAACCAAACTCACTTCACTAAGCAAGCTCACTCCTCTGCAACTATACTGAACCATTTGCCTATAAATAGGAGAGCATACCTCAGTAGAAAAACACACCAAAGCAACCATATTCCTTGCTTTCTCTTTCTCTTCTCATGCTTATGGTTTTTCAAAGTTCTTTGGCTAGAAGAATCGTTTTCTTCAAACCAGAGCTTATCTTTGGAAAGTAAGCATTCTAACATCTCAAAGGGGTTCATTTGAGGTGATCCAAGCACCTGGATCACTTTGTAAGTGGAGGAACACCATTGTTGCTCTCACTTTGAAGCTGTTGCAGTTGGAGGTCCATAGAGCAATTCAGAAGGTTTCCAACAAAGCCAAGCATCCACACACGTTCCTCAGGTCATAGTGAAGCTGTTCAGATGGCTGCAGCTCATCTGTAACTCGAGATTCATCATCCTCCATGTCCACTTGAAGCTCAAATCAAGGGAGGTCCATAGAGCAATTCAGAAGGTTTGAGGTCACAACAAGCATCTAGTTAGCATCACTGAGTCCCAAGGAAGCTTTTGGAATCATTCATACAGGCCCAGGTGCTCTCTATCATCCTCACGACCTCCATTTTCAGAGGTAAGTTTCTGAAATCCATCTCTTTAATTTAAGTACTCTTTGTGATAAAGCTCGATTCTATCTTGTTCAGCATCATCAGAGGATTGAAAACCCTCTATCATCATTCAATTATTCATCCTGTTTGTCATTTAATTTCAAATTTTGGGTTCATGTGTTCTTAGAGTTCTCTGAGGAATTAGGCAGCTATAGTTAATATAAATAAATGTTAGTTACATATCTGGATTCATGAGGAAATTTAGAACAAGATTGATGTTTACATCAAGCCATTTAGTTGAGAAACCAGAGAGTTAGGAATTTGAAAATCTTTGAGCTTGAGGAAGAAGGTGACAATGGTGGTGGCGCGCAAATTTCAAATCCCAGGGCAGAGTTTATTTTATATTTAATGATATGCATTACATAAACGAATGAATAACTTGCCCCAGTGGCCACACATGCGCTCTTAGTCTCCTCATGCCTCAAGTCTGGGGTTCGAATCCCCCTCGCCCCAGACTTTTTGTTTCTTTTATTTTTCCATGATTTACCACTTGTTTGAAAATACAATGAACTGGATGTGTATCATAAACACCAGTGGTTCAAACCTTGGAGGAGACAAACCCAATTTTTTTTAGAGGGCGTGTGTTCAAACCTTGGAGGAGACAAACCCAATTTTTTTACCACTAGTTTTCTTTGTTTTATTCACAAACTTCACACAATTATTTAACCTATCAAATAAATCCATTTTCACCTCATTTTTCACACACTTGTTATTTAATATATCTATTTTGTGAATAATCAAAAAAATCATAAAAATATTATTTATCTCATGTATTTTTATTAGGTTTAAAATAGTTTGTTTTAAGTGTTTTCTTAAATACTTTGAACATATATATCTTCATTTTGTTTTAACCTAATTATTTTGTGAATAATTTTATGATAAAACCCTAAACTATTTAGGTCTTAATTAGGTATAGATTTCATCTTTGCCTTAATTAAGTTGACTTTTGTCAATATTCAAAACTGTTTTCAGTCTCCGATTAAACAGATGATTAAGGTTTTCAAACAACAAAGCCTTATATCATTTCAAATCTTTTTTCCAACTGTTTTCATAAACAGTAAATAATATGTGGGCCTCTAATAGAGTGTAAGACCCAACACCTTCTTTCTTTTCATAGTTTTTTTTCAAAAACTATATTTTCAAAATCTCCTTTCTGTTTTCAAAACATTCTTCTGGTATTTGAAGAGCATTATTTCCGGTGAAACTCTTCAGATACCTATGTGACATTTGTCCATCTTCACTTCTTCTGTTTTCAAAACTCTTAACTGTTTATCATAAATATTCAAATGTTATCAAAACAACAAAAATTACTGGTAAGGCTTTGTACATACTTCTTCAAAGGCCTCCACTCCATCCAGGTTAGGCTTTACAAGCTTTCAATTTACAGTCTTTGTTTAAATTACTGTCAAATATAGAACTGTTTATATTATAGAATTACGTTTGAGTGTAAACCCTAGGACAGTTAAACTATATATATATATATATATATATATATATATATATATATATATTATAGGAATATGGCCTAGGATTGAGAATGTCTTCCTGGTGAAGGCTCTTTCTTAATTAGAGATCTGTAGTTCAAACCCCCAAGATGAATTATTCCCGGTGAAACATCTTGGCAAAAACCTTAGAACCCAAAATAGGACACATCCACCCAAAGAGGAATTATTCCCGGTGAAACCTCTTACCCTTTTGCTTAGAGCCAAAATAAGTTCAAAACTACATAGCTTTCTCTTGTGCTATAACAAGGACCCTCGACTAGCCTCCTCTTGGGCTTTGTACAAGGACCCACAGGCTTCTTAAAAGCATTTCCAGCTTCCTCTTGAGCTTGTATACAAGGACCCATCAGGTTTCTTATAAACATAGGAACAGGTCTTTAGTCACCTTTTAGCTTACCCTGGTGAGTTTCTTCCAATTTAAACCAGACTTTAAACAAGCTAAGTTTGTCTCAATTTTACATTGAGTACATTTTTGGAATGAGAGACATGGACAGTCTCTGTCACCCTTATCTACATCAATTTTCCTTAGCAGAGTCTAGGATTCATGTTTGCTTATCCTCAGCAAGAGTCAGCCTTCATCTTGGGCTTTAAACAAGAAGTCTCCACTAGATAATCTTTCTGCCATTCATTTCAATAAAAATCCCTGGAAAGGGTTAGCCTCCGACACATTCTATCATTTTAACAAAAATCCCTGGAAAGGGTTAGCCTCCAAAATCAGTCTTTCAAAACCAAAGATTCATTCTCTTAGGAGATAATTTCCCCAAAAGAGTCAAAAAACCTCTGGAAAGGGTCAGCCTCCAAAAAACATGATAAAAAACCAGTCTTTTAACAGACAATTTCTCCAGCTGAGTCAAAACCCCTGGAGAGGGTCAGTCCCCAAAATCACTCCTTCAAATTCAAAGACTCCTTCCTTTAAAAAGATAAATTCCCTAAAAAAGAGCCAGCCTCAATTCTGGGCTTTGTACAGAACACCAAAAACTCTTTAGTTTAAATTCTCCCCAGTAGAGTTATCTTTCAATAAGTCAATAAATCAATCAAAAAGCCTCAAGCTCGGGCCTCATGCAAGCCAGCTAAAGTCAAATCTTTTATACAGTAGATAGACATAGCTTATCTCTATAGAGAGATATTTTTACTACTCTATCACCTTCAAACAAACAAACATTTCAACATTTCAATTTCAATTTCAATCAAAGTCTCCCATTTAGGACTCTGAAAGACATGCTCTGGCACATCCCCAGACTTGTTCACTTTCCCTAATTTGGACGAGCATCTTTCTTTCATTCAAGAGATACACTACGCCAAATTTGAGTTTTTCCAGCACAGCTACGAAAGCGCTTTTGGAAAAAGCGCTGGCATAGGCTTCACTAAAAACAAAATTAAAAAACACGTTAAAAAAATATTAAAAAAGCGCTGGTATAGCCCATGTCTACAAAAGCGGTTTTTAAAAGCGTTGGTATAGCCCACCTTACGAAAGCGCTTAGTAAATGCGCTGATATAGGGGTAGATATGAAAGTGCTTCAAAAAGCGCTAGTATAGGTATATGGTACGAAAGCGCTTTTAGCGAAAAAGCGCTGGTATAGGGTTACCTATGAAAGCGCTTTTGAAAAGCGCTGACGTAGGTCATTTTAAAATTAAATTTTTTAAAACAAATTAAAACAGACGCGTTTTGTACCTTTCATTATTTCATCGTTCTCACTGTTTCTTCACTGCCCTCAGTACTGTTCTCTTCATCGTTCATCCTTAACAAAACCGACCACCGTCTATCGCCGTTGCCAACCTCCACAACACCGACCACCACTCAACATCTTCTCGCCGCCGCCGTCGTTCTTGCTGAGCAGTTTCACTTTGTGAAGGTTAGCGAAATTCACTGTTGTAGTTTTAGGGTCTGTAGTAGTTTTAGGGCTTTGTGTTAGGTTTTAATGAATGGGTTTGCTGTCATTGCATTGTTGCTGCCATAGATCCGGTGATAATCTGATTTTGTGTTTTGCTCTTAAAAATATGAAAATCTGATTCATGTCGCTTAATGTCGTTTTGTTCTGATTCTTAAACGACATTGAAAATATGAGATAGTTAGATAAACCTTGAGTAGTGCTTGATCTTATTTACATAGTCTTTTTATTTGCTTTGACAGAGGTAGATGTTGAATGAATATATTCTTCCACTGTTCTTTTGTTTGCAAGATGAAGCATATAGTTTTGGACATCAAATTTTATGAGGCAAGTACATAACAGTGGTACTACAATAGGAAAAAACTATTAAAACCTCAATGAAATAGTGACATTGATTTTTTATTTACTTAAAATGCATACTAGTTATGATATAGAAATAAAGGAGAATTATAGTAGCAATACATACTAGTTAGAGCAGTTAGTTAGTTAGAAGAATATTTTGTATAATTTGGAGGATACAGAGATAACAGGAAAGCATTTAGTATTGTAGTCATTTAGTGATAAAGAAGTGAGTAGAGTTATTGATAGTCTGTTACAAACTTAGATATGTCTTTTATTATTTTTAAAGAGACTCCTAGTGAAAGCTTGTTTCATGTCATTTTCGCTTTAAATTGCTTTTGAAATTATTCTGAATGAGATATGAATGTATGTGTCTGCACTATTCTGAAACTGTGTTTTATGGAATCTGGTTTCTACTTCTAAAATCATTGTAGTTTGTGCTACAGTTTGCATATAGTTCCTTCACTTTTATGATATTTATATTTAATGCATCGTGTGTGTGTGTAGCAACCTGCCTAAAAATTTATAACTTAGAGAGTCGCCACCTATTCTGAAGGGCGAATAGGAAACCCTACGCAATATAGAGATCAGGGTAAGATACTATATTCAGGTCGAGGGAAGGTGTTAGGCACCCGCAACCCTTTCCTAAAGGCTAACATTTCAAAGATAAAGGTTTATGGCAAGGTTTATAGCTAAGGAATTGAATAGGGGAAAAATTGAGATTTTAGGGATGGGGACTCGCCTTGGTTATCCAAGTGCCTACGTATCTCCTTAGGGAGAATCAGAGTCAACGTAGTTCGGGCACAGGATTGTACGCCTTAGAATTGAATTTGTGGTTTGAAATTGATTAAAGGCTTTTTGAATGGCCTATTCGCAGTTTTGAATTAGGATGAAAATCCGTGGTTTGATTTTTGAAGTGTTTTGAATGGTTTGAATAGTGTCTTGAATGTTTTAGGTTTGGGCGTACAACCCTGATTTTAATTCGTACTATTAACCGCGATGATCAATAGGTTTGATCACCATAATTAATAGATTAGTAAAGAATTGATGGCAATTCTAATCGATTGATTCGATTATCACTTTTAGCAAATGGAATGTATTTTAATATAATTATTAATTTATTGTTATCCCTCATAATCAATAGCTTTCATTAAAAATAATAACGAATTTTTAAGGAGGAAATGCTAATCATCGTAACCAATAGATTTGGTTAAAACTATTTAGCAAAATAAGTTTATTTTTATTTTAATTGATTAAATAATAAAATAATCGATTATTACCCATCGCGACCAATAGATTTAGTCGAAACGAATAATAAATTAAATCCTAATATTTTTTATTATTTTAACTATTTCTTTCTATTTTACTTTTATATAAAAATTATTAACCAAATTAAATACAATTATTTAGAGAAATTAATTATAATTCAATTAACTTAGTTAAACAAATATATTTAAAATAGATATGAATATATTTATAATTATTTACAAAAGTAAAAAAACACATATTAATCAAGAAAAAGAGAAAGAGTCCTCGTGGAATTTGGATTCCACTTTTTCCATTTTTTTTGTTTTATATTTCCCCACCAACCAGAACACGACACGTGTCCCATACTTTTTTTTTAACTAAAAAAATGAAAGAAGAACATGTATAGCAGACGGTGGTAACAGTAAGCGGAAATCTTTTCGGAAACCAAAACAAGCTTTGTCCCTTCACAATTTTTCACCTTGTTCACTATAACCATTTTCAATGCAAACTTGAAATTTCAATAGAAAATGAGGAATAAAATCATGGTTGTGCTCGATTTCTCGTGCTAAACCCGAAACTTACGACCAAATCCTCAAACACAGCAGCAAAGACATTTAATTTCAAATCCAATCAAAAAATCTAAATACCCAAAAAAATTAATTTAAATGATAACTAGGCAAGATCTCAAGCAATTGATATGAGGGCATGACTCAGTATATCACGGAATTCAAATCGGCAACGAGAAAAAAAAGTATGAACACTTACATGGTCGGAGCTAGTCCGACAACTTTCCGGCGAGAATTTTTGTTCAGATGAATTCCGGATTTCCTTCTCTTCTCACTACGTACGCGAGAAAACGGCAGACGATGGTGGCTGGCTGGCGGAACTTTTCGCGGTAGCTGCGGGTGTTTCGAGAACGTCACGTTGCCGGCGATCTGAGGAGGTTTTGGGTGGAAGCCTCTGTGTTTCTAAATTTTTTGTAAAAAAGAAAGCTACACGTGATAGAGAGTTGGTGCAATTGGAGAGTTGGTGCAATTGGTTGGTTTATGTATGTGAAAATTAATATTAGTGATGAGGTGCTTGTTGGTACTGTACATGTAAGAATGGTTTTAGAGGAATAAGGGTTAATTGTTAGTCGGATGAAAATATAGTGAATAGAAAAATTGACCTCCCCTAATGTGTACAAAAATGTTCTATTTATATTAGTTAAATTAGGGTTTTCTACACCTAATGGGCCTATTGCCAAAATAATTAATTTAATAAAAATAATAAAAAAGATCCTAATAACAAGAATATTTAACTAATACTAATGATCCTAATATTATATAATTGTAAAAATTTAGTTACAAATAAAACCTAATTAATCCTAATTCTATCTAATAAAAATCATAATATTAAATAAAAGTTAATAATTGAAATTAAACATAAAAAATAAAGAAAAAAAAATGTTAGTAGAACACAAACGATTTCTCCATCATAGAATTTTTTTGTAACACCTGGGCCCACTGTTTAGATCCCAAAACACTTGCTATTCAAACCCCTATTTTTATTTCAACCAATTTATAAGGGAATTTTATAAGAGGTGATTTTAACTCCATAGCTCCCAATTTTTAACACCCTTAATAGATTAGAAGATGCGGATTGTATCGGGTAAATTTCGGGGTATGACAGCTGCCCCTGTTCAATCTTCTTAAACCTGAAGAGTCAGATAGGCACGTCTGCCTATCGTGATCTAAAGGTAGAAGATGATTGGACACTGAAATGCCCTGAAATTTGCCTTTGTTGGGAAAGAATTCCGTGGGAGATGGGCTTAAAGATGCCACCCAAAGTGAATACCATTTTTTAGAGTGTGAAGCAAACGCTTTGGAAAGAGACCACTGTGTTTTTTTTTGTTGTAGCACGGCCTAAAGAGGCAATCTTGATGTTATGCAATGTTTATGATGCATGTAATGTATGATGCAGTGAGTTTCTCAAAATAAATGAGAGCAATGTATGTATATGCATTATGTATGAATGAAATATGCAATTGAATGATGCATGATTGTTAGTTGAAGTATGTTAGTAATTCTGAAAAGAAAGATAACACCTTTGATTGTTTGTGGTTGAAGTTTTGGAGCATATCACTGCCGAGGGACTAACGTGATAACCGAGTCGAGGAATCGTTTGAAAACCTCGTGTGCTTGGAAAAGCTCCTTCAAAAGATGGAATACGTCTTGAAGAAGACTGCCTGGAAAGGTTCCTGAAAAGGACTGCACCAACAGGGTTATTTGCGAGGGTGATCGCAAAATTTACCTGCACCAATAGGGTTATTTGCGAGGGTGATCGCAAAATTTACCTGCACCAATAGGGTTATTTGCGAGGGTTATCGCAAAATTTACCTGCACCAACAGGGTTATTTGCGAGGGTTATCGCAAAATTTACCTGCACCAATAGGGTTATTTGCGAGGGTTATCGCAAAATTTACCTGCACCAATAGGGTTATTTGCGAGGGTTATCGCAAAATTTACCTGCACCAACAGGGTTATTTGCGAGGGTTATCGCAAAATTTACCTGCACCAATAGGGTTATTTGCGAGGGTTATCGCAAAATTTACCTGCACCAACAGGGTTATTTGCGAGGGTTATCGCAAAATTTACCTGCACCAACAGGGTTATTTGCGAGGGTTATCACAAAATTTACCTGCACCAACAGGGTTATTTGCGAGGGTTATCGCAAAATTTACCTGCACCAACAGGGTTATTTGCGAGGGTTATCGCAAAATTTACCTGCACCAATAAGGTTATTTGCGAGGGTTATCGCAAAATTTACCTGCACCAATAGGGTTATTTGCGAGGGTTATCGCAAAATTCACCTGCACCTTTAGGGTAATTTGCTATGCTCATAGCAACTTCGCCTGCACCATTTAGGATCATTTACGAGGGTTATCGCAAATTCACCTGCACCATTTGGATCATTTGTCCTAGTTTGGACAAATTTCACCTGCACCAAAGGAATTACCTGCCATGGTTCTGACAAGCGTACCTGCGTAAGAGTAATCATTTGCTATAGTTCTAGCAAACTTACCTGCTTGAAATAAATTCACCTGTTTGGGAGACTCACGACTAGAGGGTCGGAGAAAATACACCTTTTACAACACGAGGGTTGGAGACTCACGACACGTGGGTCGGAGAATACCTATCACAACACGAGGGTTGGAGACTAGGCTTTTGTAGTGTGATTTGAATTTTGATGTAACAGTCAGACGGGAACTGGACTTTGTAATGGTTTGAATTGCCAATAAAAATTGGGCTTTTTGTGATATGATTTGAATGCACTAGATGATATGCATATGCTAATGCGTATGTATGTATGCTGATGCAATCCCGAGATTTTATCTCCTTAAACCCATTGAACTTGTTTACTCCATGCATGCACCTATCCCATGACTATGCTTACGTTGGCTTTGTAATGTTTATGTATGCTTATGCATATACGTATGTTTGGTTGACGTAATGAGTGGAACGAAGTAATGTCTTCTGTAAGATTACCTGAAAAGGTCTTTTGAATGGATGTGAATGTTTGTCTTAAAGAAGACTATCTGCAATGATTTTTTTGAAATGGTAGCAATTTGTCTTAGAGAAGACCACCTGTAAAGGCTCTTAGAGTAGATAGAAATTTGTCTTAAAGAAAAATCACCTGAAAAGGTTCTTAGCAGGGAATGAAGAACGTCTTTGAAGACGACTACCTGAAAAGGTTGAAAGATGTCTTAAAGAAGACCACCTGAAGAGGTTCCTGAGAGGGATGACGAATTGTTTTTTGAAAGAGACTACCTGAAAAGGTACTTAGGACAAGAATGTCTCGAAGATGATTACCTGAAAAGGCGCTTAGAAAAGTAATGTCTTAAAGAAGACTACCTCAAAAGGTACTTAGCAAAAGAATGTCTTGAAGAAGACTACCTCAAAAGGTAATTAGAAAAAGAATGTCCTAAAGAGGACTACCTAAAAAGGTTTTTGGAAATGACGATGATTGTCTTAGAGAAGACTACCTAGAAAGGTTTTTTAGAAAAGAATATCTTGAAGAAGACTACCTGAAAAGGTACTTAGAAAAAAGGAATGTCTTGAAAAAGACTGCCTGAAAAGGAACTTTAGAAAAAGGAATGTCTTGAAGAAGACTACCTAAAGAGGTTCTTGCAAATGGTGATAATTCATCTTGAATAAGACTGTTTGAGGAAGCTCCTAGAAAGGACCGTGAGATTTGTCTTAAAGAAGACCACATAAAAAGTTACGGTGTAATGTATCAACCAATGTATGTAATGCATGATTTGTATGTATTTGTATGATGCTCCAATGATAGGTTATTAATAACCAAAGGCGTATATAGCTTGCTGAAGTTATGGGTTGTTGGATGCTAGCGCGATTCCCCAATACTGTTTTTTTTTTAAGACCGTAGTTAGGAGAAAGATTTGTCGGATGTTGTAAAGTGCGAGAACGCCTTTTCCTTTTGATGTGCGCCTTGCCCCAGTTTGATTTTGTGAAATACTCCACGCTTTTAACCTTTGGAGGTTCTCCACACCTTTAACCTTTGGAGATTCTACACACCTTATGGGTTTGATACCCAATGCCCCAATGCTTAGTGGGAAAAGATGCCCATGATCTCCAAGTTATGAAGGAAGTGCCCCGGGAAATAACCTTGTCATATGCTTTGACGTTTATATTGAAGGTTATTCCCTTGATCTCCAGGATATGGAGGGCTATCCTTAGTGTGCTATCCTTTTGAACTTGAATACTTCCCATGTCTGACATGCCCCTGTTTGTCATTGCTTCGAGGTGTGCCTCGAGTCGATTGAACCTTCGGAAGAGTGCCCCTGGTTAATAGGATGTTTGATTGCATGCCCCTGTGATCTTTGAAATTTTTTGCCCCTGTTTAGGGGAACCCCCTAGATGTGATTCCCCCAACTCCAGGGTCTTTATTAGGAATGATCACCTTTGATTAAACCAATTTCGAGATTTCCTCAATGCTAAGTGTATACTTGTAAATGACGTTGTAGCCTTTGATAAGTAACTCCAATGCGATGCGAATGCAAGTTTTGAAATCGAAGGAGTGGATGATTAGAAATGGATGCTTGAAGAAGCGTAGTGATTAGAAGTAGTTTTAACAAACTTTAGGAGTCAGTATAACCAATCCTGCTTGATATGCTTTCGTATTTAACCTTGCCTCAGTTAGGACTTTTAAATGTTGTAACTTGGCCTGGTTCATGTTTTGAGAAACAATGGATATAAGGCTCAAAATTTTATTTAATCCACCCCTTTCTCCTTGATGTTCTCCAGATCCTAAAAATTCGCCTAACCCAATGAATGTGCTTTGTTTGCAAGAGAATTGTTTCAGTCATGATGTTGAGAAGAAGCCTTAGTAGAGATCCAAGCACTGATAAAAATGTTGTAAAGATCCAAACATTGATGTGAAGTTTTGATGGTTTAGCAGTCACCAGATTATCCATTGTATTTAGCTTTTGTTTTTATCCCTTATTTTTGCATGAGCTAATTCTTTTGGATTTGACCCATCGGGATGCCCCAATTTTGCCTAAGTCGTTCTTTTGTTTTCATGGAATTTTCCATTTTGACTTAGCGGGCGTTTTTCTCCTTTTTCTTTTGAATGCTCTTTGGATATCAAATGTTGTGACTGCCATGTTGACTTTGATGTGTAAGCTTCGACTTTGATACTTCCTCGATCCTGAATGATATATCGAGGAAGAAGATGTTGTGAATGTTATCTCCATTGCCTCCTCAATCTTGGATGAATGCGAGGAAGAAGATATGCTTGAACCTTTGCTTGACCCTTATGCTTGGATGGATTGATTCTCTTGACAACCAAAATACACCATTGAATTAATTGAAATCTACCCTGCCCCTGGTTGAAATCAAGGTTTTTTTGAAAAAATGGAAACAAACTCCAACTCCTGGCTCGAGGGGGTGACTAGGGATTAACATCCTTATATCTCCACTGTTTGGGAATGGAAACAATGCCTGCACATCCTCGGCTCGGTCTTACCTTGAAAGCATATATTTAGCGAGACTTAGTTATTTGTATTCGTCATTCTCCCTCAAATTTGTTAATAACCCTAAAAATAGAAGTGTGTGACTGGAAAGTCATGGTAGTGAGTGAATGAATTGAATGAATTGATCCCAAAACCTGCATGATCATCCCATTAGAATTGCTAATCCGAAGGTACAGCTTTTATCCTGAGTGACACTTAGCGATTGTAGAGTTGAAATTGTGAGCACGGTAAACACCTATTGATCCCAGGGATAATCTCCTTTGTAGATCCACTGATTTTGTTTTACTCCTTAGCTCTTTAGAATTGTAGAAGTAAAAAGGGTAACCTCGAATTCTTCTTGGGCACGTCGAACCTGGCGGGAATAAATCGTTAGCGGCGGGTTTTCGTCGTATCGGAACTTCATGAGTTTCCTTTGACTGAACCTCTTTTGCTTCTTCTGAGGATAGTATCACCTATGACCCTTTTTTCCTTTGGTGTGGGGCTGACATATGTCGCATTCCCTCCATTGTGGTCATGCATCTTTGCTCAGGGTATTGCCCCAGTTTGACTGACCCTTGTCCCAGGTTATCATAGAGCGTCCTTGAAAGTTTTATATGTTCTAAGATGGACCCCTTTATGACTAGATACATCTTGAGTGTATCTATGAGGGAACTCTTTGTTGAACTGGTCCTTGCTCAATGAAAACCTTTGTTGTATTGGTAATCTTGTTTCGAAAAAGGTATGAACACGTGGTTGGCATAGTGGAAGACATCCTATTTTTGGGCAAGACCAAGATCTTTTATTCTCCTTTCTCCATAGTTTTTTTTTATCCTTTGATTTTCTTGGGAGTTTCGGGAAACCGGCTAGCACGGTTGGTATGGTTGCGGGCGAAGACAGAAATGCAAATGTGAATGTATGAATGCATGAAAATGCAAATGCACGTGTAAGCGAAAGACTCCTTGTATTGTAACTCCGTGTATGCAATGCAGACGTGTAACATATGATCCTAGGGATAGCCTTAGAGGCGACATTAGACCCTCTTGGAATTTTTGCAGGATAAATGTTATGACACGCTAAGGGAAATCCCTTGGATTCGAGAGTATGCAGAAGATAGCGGCTAGTGACCGTTCAAGACAGTCACTAAATCTCATGACCATCGAGAGGCCAATCAATGTGTACCAATGAATTTGTCCCTCGTGGGAGGGTTCTCTATGCGGAACACAACCTATCTAAGGACGATATCGAATGAAGAGACATCCCTACAGGCTAGGGATGTGATGTGTAAATGGAGATCCAAACCCCATAAGTTAGAGGGTGCGCGGGAATAAGCATGGAGTGACCGTTCAGGACAGTCACTAGATCTTATAGCCATCGAGAGGCCAATCGAACGCATGCTAATGAAGTTGTCCTTCGGGGAAGGACGCGTCGTTGTGAAAACACACGGGTGTGGAAGAAAATCCCTATAGGCTAGGGAGTGCGTAGGTGTAGGCACGAGGTGACCGTTCGAGACAGTCACTAGATCGCATGGCCATCGAGAGGCCAATTGACGTGCGTTAATGGAAATGTCCTTCGTGGGAAGGACGCGTAGTTGTAAGAATACAAGGATATAAAAATAAAATCCCCCCGGGCTAGGGGATGCATAGATGGTGATGTCCTTCGTGGGAAAGACATGATCTTTAGAAATTTGAGTCCCTACAGGCTAGGGACCACGTAGGGATACCTGCAAAATCGAAACGCATAGATATCCGAAGCATATAAATTGCAAACATATAAAGAGCACAGCAGCACAAAAGTCCTAGGTTCATAGGTTCGACGTAGCGGCTCTAGGGGGCCTACCCTTTTTTTTGGGAGTGTTCTAGAAGGTCTCATGGGGTCGTTCGTAGCCTCCGAGACTTTTTGTCTCTTCGGATTTTAGAACAACTCATTTTATCCATGAGGTTCGAATTTTTGGGGTAGGTTCCCGGAGAGATCAGCTAAGTATCCAGTCCAGCCCTCCACAAAGTCAAGCTTCGTTTCGGACCTTTCCAAATACCTAACCCACTCCGAGTGGAGTTATCAATGAGACTCGTAGGCGATTCATACTCCCCTATTGATCTCAAAGTTAACTCCCACACTTAGGTTTTAACAACAATATAATATACCCAACAGATGCAATAGAAATAAAAATATTCATTTAAATAAATATTTTAATCAAATTGCTATAAATAAATGAACCTTAGAATAAGTAAATAAATAAATAAATTTAAATTTAAATATTTAAAAACTAACCTCGAAATCCAGCCGCTTATAGTTTAGACAATGTATTAAAGCAGCAAATATTTAAATATATATATTCACAAATAAATGAATAACAAAAAATAAAAATAGATATTTACAAAAATAAATAAACCCTAATTTTTGGCGTATTTGCCAAACCCTAAAAAAGTTTTCCAAAAACCTAAACCCTGCCAAAGCCTATAGGAGCATAGTAATTCACCGTTAAGTATCCCCAGCAGAGTCGCCAGCTGTAGCAACCTGCCTAAAATTTATAACTTAGAGAGTCGCCACCTATTCTGAAGGGCGAATAGGAAACCCTACGCAGTATAGAGATCAGGGTAAGATACTATATTCAGGTCGAGGGAAGGTGTTAGGCACCCTCAACCCTTTCCTAAAGGCTAACATTTCAAAGATAAAGGTTTATGGCAAGGTTTATAGCTAAGGAATTTAATAGGGGAAAAATTGAGATTTTAGGGAGGGGGACTCGCCTTGGTTATCCAAGTGCCTACGTATCTCCTTAGGGAGAATCAGAGTCAACGTAGTTCGGGCACAGGATTGTACGCCTTAGAATTGAATTTGTGGTTTGAAATTGATTAAAGGCTTTTTGAATGGCCTATTCGCAGTTTTGAATTAGGATGAAAATCCGTGGTTTGATTTTTGAAGTGTTTTGAATGGTTTGAATAGTGTCTTGAATGTTTTAGGTTTGGGCGTACAACCCTGATTTTAATTCGTACTATTAACCGCGATGATCAATAGGTTTGATCACCATAATTAATAGATTAGTAAAGAATTGCTGGCAATTCTAATCGATTGATTCGATTATCACTTTTAGCAAATAGAATGTATTTTAATATAGTTATTAATTTATTGTTATCCCTCATAATCAATAGCTTTCATTAAAAATAATAACGAATTTTTAAGGAGGAAATGCTAATCATCGTAACCAATAGATCTGGTTAAAACTATTTAGCAAAATAAGTTTATTTTTATTTTAATTGATTAAATAATAAAATAATCGATTATTACCCATCGCGACCAATAGATTTAGTCGAAACGAATAATAAATTAAATCCTAATATTTTTTATTATTTTAACTATTTCTTTCTATTTTACTTTTATATAAAAATTATTAACCAAATTAAATACAATTATTTAGAGAAATTAATTATAATTCAATTAACTTAGTTAAACAAATATATTTAAAATAGATATGAATATATTTATAATTAGTTACAAAAGTAAAAAAACACATATTAATCAAGAAAAAGAGAAAGAGTCCTCGTGGAATTTGGATTCCACTTTTTCCATTTTTTTGTTTTATATTTCCCCACCAACCAGAACACGACACGTGTCCCATACTTTTTTTTTAACTAAAAAAATGAAAGAAGAACATGTATAGCAGACGGTGGTAACAGTAAGCGGAAATCTTTTCGGAAACCAAAACAAGCTTTGTCCCTTCACAATTTTTCACCTTGTTCACTATAACCATTTTCAATGCAAACTTGAAATTTCAATAGAAAATGAGGAATAAAATCATGGTTGTGCTCGATTTCTCGTGCTAAACCCGAAACTTACGACCAAATCCTCAAACACAGCAGCAAAGACATTTAATTTCAAATCCAATCAAAAAATCTAAATACCCAAAAAAATTAATTTAAATGATAACTAGGCAAGATCTCAAGCAATTGATATGAGGGCATGACTCAGTATATCACGGAATTCAAATCGGCAACGAGAAAAAAAAGTATGAACACTTACATGGTCGGAGCTAGTCCGACAACTTTCCGGCGAGAATTTTTGTTCAGATGAATTTCGGATTTCCTTCTCTTCTCACTACGTACGCGAGAAAACGGCAGACGATGGTGGCTGGCTGGCGGAACTTTTCGCGGTAGCTGCGGGTGTTTCGAGAACGTCACGTTGCCGGCGATCTGAGGAGGTTTTGGGTGGAAGCCTCTTTGTTTCTAAATTTTTTGTAAAAAAGAAAGCTACACGTGATAGAGAGTTGGTGCAATTGGAGAGTTGGTGCAATTGGTTGGTTTATGTATGTGAAAATTAATATTAGTGATGAGGTGCTTGTTGGTACTGTACATGTAAGAATGGTTTTAGAGGAATAAGGGTTAATTGTTAGTCGGATGAAAATATAGTGAATAGAAAAATTGACCTCCCCTAATGTGTACAAAAATGTTCTATTTATATTAGTTAAATTAGGGTTTTCTACACCTAATGGGCCTATTGCCAAACTAATTAATTTAATAAAAATAATAAAAAAGATCCTAATAACAAGAATATTTAACTTATACTAATGATCCTAATATTATATAATTATAAAAATTTAGTTACAAATAAAACCTAATTAATCCTAATTCTATCTAATAAAAATCATAATATTAAATAAAAGTTAATAATTGAAATTAAACATAAAAAATAAAGAAAAAAAAATGTTAGTAGAACACAAACGATTTCTCCACCATAGAATTTTTTTGTAACACCTGGGCCCACTGTTTAGATCCCAAAACACTTGCTATTCAAACCCCTATTTTTATTTCAACCAATTTATAAGGGAATTTTATAAGAGGTGATTTTAACTCCATAGCTCCCAATTTTTAACACCCTTAATAGATTAGAAGATGCGGATTGTATCGGGTAAGTTTCGGGGTATGACAGTGTGTTTAATTTTACAGTTACTTTGAAGTCTCTGGTTTCTACTTGTACAACGTCGATTCAAACCTACCCATCTCCCACATAAAGTCTAACTCAGGTTACTATCCCTTTCTTCTTGCTTATAGTTTGTTATTTTCTGCTTATAGTTTATTGTTTATGGTTCTATTTAATATCAATTTAATGTCTCTCAACCAGTTTTTTGGTTTGTGGACTTATATTACCTTGAAATAAGGCAATGTCTTCTTTAAGAAATCGGGTATTCTGATTAGGTATTCTATTATGATGATAGCTATTTATTATCTTGACAGAATTCCTTAGTACCTGATAGAGAAACCAAGAAGCATTTGTTTAGCTTAATTAATACATGGATAAGACATGGATGAATTCAAACCGATTGTCGAAAGAGTACGAGAAAGGGGTATGGGAATTCGTTGAGTTTGCGGTTGCGCACTCCAAAGACCCGCTTCGAATGCCGTGTCCTTGCTTAGGTTGTTGTTATGGGGGTAAGTTTGACGAGAATAAGTTGGCATCCCATTTACTACGGTTTGGAATTGATAGAAGTTATACATGTTGGACAATGCATGGTGAGAAAAGTAACGGGAATGCTGAGTCGAGTTGTAATAGGAAGTATGCTTCAAACGACGATTGCACAGACACATACGATTGCGATCGAGTCGAAGAGATTGCAGAAGCGCTTGAAGAAGATCTTGCGGATTGTCCCAAAATGTTTGAGAGGTTGGTAAGCGATGCAGAGAAACCGTTGTATGATGGTTGTTCAAAATTCACAAGATTGTCTGTGGTGTTAAAGTTGTACAACTTAAAGGCGGACAATGGATGGTCGGATAAAAGTTTCACAGAGTTATTAGCCCTTATGAAAGATATGCTACCAGAGGATAATGTTCTTCCCAATCGAACGTATGAAGCCAAAAAGATGTTGTCCTCTATAGGCATGAGCTATGATAAGATACATGCATGTCCAAACGATTGCGTTTTGTTTCGAAACGAGTATGCAGCGTTGAATGAGTGTCCTAAATGTGGTGCCCCTCGATATAAGAAAAAGTTGTCTCCTTCTAAAGTCTTATGGTATTTTCCTATAATTCCGAGATTTAGACGCATGTATCGTAGTGAGACCGATTCAAGACACTTGACTTGGCATGCAGATGAAAGAATTATTGATGGAAAGTTGCGACATCCGACAGACTCACCACAATGGATGAAAGTTGATACTGATTATCCTGAATTTGGAAAAGAAGCAAGAAACCTTCGGTTGTCATTGTCTACTGATGGAATGGACCCGCATGGTATTCAAAGTATCTCGCATAGCACATGGCCTGTGATTCTTATGATCTATAACCTACCTCCGTGGCTATGTATGAAGCGTAAGTACATGATGTTATCTATGCTAATTTCTGGGCCTAAACAACCAGGGAATGACATAGACGTATACTTGGCACCCTTAATCGAAGATTTAAAGTTTTTGTGGGAGAACGGTGTGAAGGTTTACGATGGGTATAGGAAGGAAAGTTTCAACTTGAGGGCGATGTTGTTTGGAACAATTAATGATTTTCCAGCATACAGAAATCTATCCGGGTACTGCAATAAAGGTCAAAAGGCGTGTCCCGTTTGTGAAGATGAAACCGATACGACACGATTGGAGCTTTGTCAGAAGAATTTATTTCTCGGCCATCGTAGATTCTTAAATTCTAATCATCACTACCGTGGGTGGAGAAAAGCATTCAACGAAAAGGCCGAACATGGTACAGCCCCGCCTTTTTTGTCAGGTGATCAAATTTTTGAAAAGGTGAAAGATGTGAGCACTCAGTTTGGCAAGCCTTTTGCACATTCACTTGTCAAGGGTGGGTGGAAGAAGAAGTCAATTTTTTTTTAACTTCCATATTGGAAGTCGTTGTACGTAAGACATTTCCTGGATGTTATGCATATTGAAAAAAATGTATTTGACAGCGTCATAGGTACGTTACTCAATATACAAGGAAAGTCTAAGGATGGCCTTAACATAAGGAAGGACATGGTAAACATGGGAATGAGAACTGAATTGGGACCCGTGACGAAAGGAAGACGAACATATCTGCCACCTGCTGTTTACACTCTATCTAGAAAGGAGAAGAAAACATTGTGTAAGTTCCTCAGTGAAGTTAAAGTTCCAGAAGGCTACTCTTCAGATATTAGAAGACTTGTGTCCATGAAAGACCTCAAGTTAAAGAGTTTGAAGACGCATGATTGTCATGTTATAATGGAACATTTTTTACCAATAGGTATACGTTCTATTCTGCCAGAAAAAGTAAGAAGTGCAATAACTAAGATGTGTTTCTTCTTCAGGTCAATTTGCAGTAAGGTGGTCGATCCCGCGATCTTACCAACATTGCAAAAAGAGATAGTTGTTACTTTATGTGATCTTGAAATGTATTTTCCTCCCTCGTTTTTTGACATAATGGTTCATCTAGTCGTTCATTTTGTGAAAGAGACACAATTGTGCGGACCAGCTTATATGAGATGGATCTACCCTGCTGAATGTTATATGAAAATATTAAAAGGGTACGTGAGAAACAGAAGTCGACCGGAGGGTTGTATTGCCGAACGATACGTTGTTGAAGAAGCGGTTGAGTTTTGTACTGAATATCTGTCAAATGTTCAATCAATTGGACTCCCCAAATCTCATATTGTAGAAAAAAAAGAAGGAAAAAGGCTAATTGGAAATAAAGTTGTAACAGTATCAATGGTCGAACGGGATCAAGCGCACTTGTATGTTCTGCACAATGAGATTAAGGTTGAGCCGTATGTTGAAATGCACAAGGTTGTTCTCCGAGATTTAAATCCAAATAGAAATGAGAACTGGATAGTACGAGAGCACAATCGAAGTTTCATACCGTGGTTTAGGGATCATATTTATTCAAAGTATCGTTCAGATCCTGCTTCAGTAACAGAAAGGTTGAGATGTTTAGCCTATGGTCCAACTGTAATTGTGCTTTCTTATAGCGCATACGCTATTAATGGATACACATTTTATACCAAAGAACAGGATGATAAAAGTACTATGCAAAATAGTGGTGTTACCTTGGTAGCTGAAGCAATGCACATATCAAGTGCGAATGACTTAAATCCGAAATTTGCAAATTTGTCATATTTTGGGGTTATCGAGCGCATTTTGGTGTTTGATTACGCGAAGTTTCAGATTCATGTATTTGGTTGCAAGTGGGTTGAAAATAATAGTGGCATACGAATGGATAAGTCAGGATTTTTGCAAGTGGGTCTCAATAGGGTAGGGTACAAAGATGAGCCTTTCATTCTAGCCTCTCAATCTAAACAAGTGTTCTATGTCAATGATCCGACAAGTACGAAATGGTCTATAGTGCTTTTATCTAACAAAATAGTTGATGAAAACATTGAAGATCAAGGTGATATTGGTGTTGGCATTGAATCTTGTACGAGAAACGATCAAAATGAGAATGAATCTTGTACTAGAAATGATCATAATGAGGGTATTTGGATCAATCCAACCGTCCGCGTTGTTAAGAGACGCGTAGAACACAATCCTACCAAGAAAAGAAAGAGACGTTAGTGATAAAGGTAATAGTATACATATTCCGACTAATTTGTTTTATTCAATTTGTACCGATTGTTTTAATCAATAGTATAGTACTTATTCAATTTTGGTGCATATTCTCGTTTTGTACATAACTTTTGAACCATGTATCCGTTTGTCGACTTCTTTACATGTAACTATACTATTTTGACGATTCTGGAGCTGCTCATGCACTTATCTTTACATTTCGGGACTGTTTTTTATCGGTTTTGCTTCTGCCCGTAATCAAAAGTCGGGCTTAGGGTCTGAATTTCGGAAAACCGACTTTATTTTTGAGTCCGTGGGGACGTTTTACCATAGCCATGTAAATTTCGTTCAATTCCGACAACTTTCTTTTTTGACGCTTATTTTGATTTGTACCGATTTCGTTTCCGATACACTTGTACATGCATGGTTTGACTTCCATTTGACTTGTATAGATTGTTAGCTTATTAATAGTGTACTAATGTGCTTTAGTTTGTTTGATACAGGTTAAATGGCTCCGGATAGAGATGCTCCACCTGAAAACTCACAAGAAAACTCACAAGAAAGAGATAATCAAGAAAGAGATGCTCTGGATACAAATGCTTCACCTGATACTGAAGCAAAAGAAGTTGCACGAGGCATCACCATTATGAAGGGAATCATTCGACATAGAGACCAAGGATTAGTATACCCTTTGGAATGGAATTCGGAATTACAGCCAATTGGTCCTAATTCTGCAAAGTTGACAAGCTACATTGGTACACTTGTTCGTATGCATATTCCAGTCTCTGTAGCTAAATGGAATCTAAAAAGCGAAGACTTGGATGCGAAAAAAAAAAGCGATTTGGGAAGAGCTTCAGGTATATACCATATATGGTTGTTGTTATTATCTTGACGATAAATTGTTTACATTACTTATACTAACACACTATGCGTATGTTTTTTTGCAAATGACTTTTGACATACCAGATGAGTGTAGACGCTACATACTTAGTTTGGCCGGAAAAAGATATAGAGGGTGGAAAGCTTTTTTGACAAATAACTATCTTAAGGATAAAGATGGAAACTTTCTTGAAGAGGCGCCGGGACGGCCAAAAAAGTATGAGATCTTCATTGATGAAGAAGATTGGGTTAAGTTTGTAAATCAAAGAGATGAAGCTTTTCGGAAAAGGAGTGTCACAAATAGCGCGAGAGCATCAAAACCCGCATATCCATACAAAAAAGGGCGTTTGGGATATGCACGCTTGGAGGATAAAATTGTAAGTAAATAGAAATGTGTTTTAATTAATTGTCTAAATGTGTTTTATTTGACGATTTTATCATTTGTGTCAATGCATTGTTAGAGGAGACTAAAAGTGAGGAAACCTCACTTCCTGTACATGTGTTGTGGAGGGAAGCTCATGTGGGCAAGAATCAAGCTGTCGATCCCGAAGTTCAGAGAGTTTTTACTGAATGTGTAAGTATAATAATGTGTCTTTAATTAAATCAAATTTTTTTTAATATATAAATGATTTTTTAATGTAAATGAATTACAGGAGACCTTGTCGCAATCGGCATCCACCGGTGAGAGGAGCGTACTTAGTAGAGCACTAGATGCTCCTGAGTATCCCGGTCGGGTGAGGGGTAAGGGTCATGGTGTGACTCCAACCTCTTTTTACAAGAGTCCTAGGAGAAGAAATCCTACCAATGAAGAAGTGTTGCAAAAGTTGCAGGAATTGCAAGCACAAGTCTCTGAATTGCAAAGAGATAAAGAGATGTATATGAGAGAAAAGTGCAACACTTCATCGGTGAAAGAAACTAGTGATAAGGCTAGTATCAAGTGTCAAAGGAAATTTCCCGAGGTAATTATAATTTTTTTTCCTTACAAATTGTTCTATTTTATCAACGATAATGACTTTATATTTACTATTGGTTTAGGGCATTTCTTCTTGCCAACTATACTTATCCGCACCGTATTATCGCCTAGTTGGCAAGGGAAAAGTGCACAACACTGTGGGAGATTTACTTCACCATAGACCGCTCCCGGATGGACACCTGAAAGTATCGGTGGATGTTGTAGTAGATCATGATGCGATGCTACCGGTACCTGACATGGTCTCAGAGACGACATTGCTGCGAGATGCAATAGTGATGAGGTATATTGAAAACGATTATGAATCATTTAGTTTTCGAATGTCAATTCTAAACCGTTTATTAATTATTTTTTACATTTTAATTTTAGACTGCTCCTATAAAACCCGCAATTAAGGGTAAAGGGATTTTACAGGAGGAGGAGTCTGTTGCATCACTAAAAGAGGTACATTTAAAGTGTTAATATATAATCTGAATCTAAATCTGCATGATTTTATATTTTACCTAACTTATATGATTTTTAGGCATCCGCTCGGGAGTCACAACAAGTGACGCAGCAAGTTCGTAGCGTACCACCCACTGGTCCTCCGAAGCCAGCGGCAAAAAAAGGCGGTGCTTTTGTGCCTCGATACCGGTCGACGCTCGCAACAATGGTTGATATGTCCGATTTGAAGGATGGTGCTTTACGTGAAATCGATATGGATGAAAGTGGCTTCGGTATTGAATTCAAGTCACTTATTACAATTGAGGACTTGGAAGAGATTTTTAGGCATGATCAACTAGGCGTCGGTAATATGCACTCATACATCCGGTAATATTCACTCATCCGATATATTATTTAATTAGTCCCACAATATAATTTATTTACACATTTCAATGAAAATAATCTAATGTTTATTATGTTTTTATTTAAGGTTGTTGTATGACAGAGTGTTGGCCGGGAATCCATTGTCTAACAGATTCCGTTTCGTGTCTTCCGCCCATTGCAGTGGAATGGCAATTGCTTCGGAACCGGAATCAGTTAGACAGCACTTAGTCGATAGATTCATGTCCACCGGCAATACAGAAAGTCTGCATCTTTGGGCGTATAATACCCGACCAGTAGGGTTAGTTTCTCATTCTTTGTTCATCTAATCTCTGTTTCTTTTGTGTATAGCAAAATTTTCATATAACCTATTGTTTTAATTTATAGAGCACACTAGTTGCTGCTTGCTATCAACCCTATAAGGGAAGTCGTGTATTATCTGAATTCGGTAAATGGTGAATGGACCAATTATCCGGCTATGAAGGACATCGTTCATTTGTAAGTGGGATCGTTCTAAATATATATTCGTGTATATTTATATATTTACTTATTTGTGGGATTGATCTAAACATATGCTTTTATATATTTGTTAATTAGATCAATACAATTGTTCCGAAGTCAACGGGATGCACAGGTATCCCGGGCTAAATCTAACAACATTACTTGGATTCAAGTGCAGGTACATTATTTTTCACAATTTTGCTTATAATATTTATGCTACTTGATAAAACAAGACAACTATAGAATCTTATTTGTTTTTCTATGTAGTGTCCGCAACAGCGAAACAGTTACGATTGCGGATACTTTGTTTTGAGGTTTATGAAAGAAATCCTTCAGGCGAATCAATTAGAGATTCCGCTCATGGTATGAATTTATAACTTAAGATAATTTCATATAATTTATTACATTTAACTAAATATATCATTCATATTATGTTTTTGTTTTGTAGTACCTTGACGAATTTCGTGCTGCTGGGTACCCGAGACATAAGTTGGAAGAAATAAAAGAGGATTTGTGTCAATTTTATATTAAGCAATTTTTCATGTAGGATTTGTGTCGATTTGAACTATAATATTATTGATGTTGTAATGATGTATATATATAATTTTGAATATTATAATGGTATTATATTAGTATATATATTGTCTTACTGATGGCTGAAATAATATCGTCGAAAATAAATTACAGGTAAAAAATATTACAGGTTGAAAACATATTACAAGTCGACTGGGAGGATTAAATTACAAGCTGCACATTAAAATACCTCATTTAGCAACGACAGCGCTTTTAAAAAGCGCTCTTAAAGGTCCACCTACTAAAGCGCTTCTTAGTAAAAGCGTTGCCAAAGATTAATAAAAAAGCATAAAAAATAAAAAAAAAACGCAACATACGAAAGCGCTTTTGGAAAAGCGCTCTTATAGGGGGGCTTTAAGAGCGCTTTTTCCAGAAAAAGCGCTCTCATAGGGGGGGCTATCAGAGCGCTTTTCTGGAAAAAGCGCTCTTAAAGGGGGGGCTACGAGAGCGTTTTTTCCATGAAAGCGCTCTTATAGGGGGGGGTCCTACCAGAGCGCTTTTCCAGAAAAGCGCTCTTATAGGGGGGCCTATCAGAGCGCTTTCTGAAGCGCTTTTGGTACCTACGCCAGCGCTGTCTTTCACAGCGCTTTTAAGCGCTTTTATAGCCCATAAAAAGCGCTTTTAAAGCCCTTCCGTGTTGTAGTGATACTAGCATACTTGCAAACACACAAGTAAGGTCACTCTCTTAATGAAATGAATCCAGTTATTCTGTCACTCTTTCAAAATGTTTGTGGTAGAATAGTACAAATACCTCTCTGTAAAGATGATTTCATGCCTCTTTACTGTAAACAGAGATTTAATTCAAGCTTCAACCTTGAGCTTCAAGCAAGGCACCAAAAATTATTAATTTCCCTAGTAAGTTCCCCGAACTACATTAAGCTCTAACTTCCACTAGGGATATGTAGGAATGAGGTTCACAAGGAATCTCAGCGAGCTAATAAAATACCAAAAATAGTCAATTTGTCTGTCTGTCTGTCTTTTTCAAATCAATTCCATTCCTTCTCCTAACACAAAGGAGAAACTTTCCCAATCATTAGCTGTAAACACAATCACAATGACACAGAGAAGGTTCCCGTAGAGTACTACGGATATGTAGGGTGTTTAAACACTTCCCTATGTATAACCGACCCCCCGGACTCCAGAATCTCTAGTCTAGGTGAAATCCCCACACTTAGCAAATTCTTAGGGTTTAGTTGAGATCTTTTTTTCCTTTTCCTACTCGTAGGACAATAAGAAAGTTCGTGTGATATCGTAGGAAGAACTGAAATAAAATTCATCCCATCACGGGCGCATTCTCCTTCCAAATTTCGCGTGAAGGGTCTAGCGTTTCGTCCTCCCAAGTGAAACGGGGAGGTAACAAAACGACGACCACACCCCTCACCCGACCGGGATACTCAGGAGCATCTAGTGCTCTACTAAGTACGCTCCCCTCACCGGTGGATACCGATTGCGACAAGGTCTCCTGTAATTCATTTACATTTCAATAATTATCAGTGGAGATAAAAAATCATTTATATATTAAAAAACATTTCATTTAATTAAAATCATTTATATATTAAAAATTATTTATATACAAATCAAAATAAGCGTCTGTCATACCCCAAAATTTACCTGACACGATTCGCATCTTTTAATTTATTAAGGGTGTTAAAATTAAGGGCTGTGGGGTTTAACATATCTATTGTTAAACCCGATCTCTTATAAAACTCTTTATAATTTAAACAGAGGTGTGCAATCAACAGATACCTGGGCCCAAACTGATGGCCCATCTGTCTCACCCTAAGGATTGCTCCTTTCATCATTTCTTGGATAGGCTACTACAATATAGTTCTCACTTTTTATCCTACTAAGCATTATCGTCATTACCACTATTTGGATTGTTATATAATTTTTACTAATTAAATAGAAGTTCAATTTCAGTAATATTATTATTAAGATTAACCATTTATTGGGGTTTTCTTTATTGATTTTAATTAGGATTATTTTGTTGTTAACCTTTAATATATAAATAGGAGTTAATTTATATTAGGATGTTTATATTAATTTCGATCAGGTTTGCTATTACTTGTTGATAATTATCATCATGGCCAATTATTAGGATTTATTCTCTTTTATTGGGTCATTATCGAGTACATTACTAGTTAACTAGTAATTTTTATTAATAAAGTAGGGAATAGCAGTTGGATCGTAAAAGGTTAAGTGATAGTTTGGGCCACAGATCCGATTAGTGGGCCGTTCCCGTAGAAACCAAAGTGTTGGACCGGGTAAAGGACCGACCCGGGTCCTGTTAATCATCCTCTTCACCCAGCGCAGCCGCCCCACCCCTTAAGCGCAAACCCTAATCTCCATAGCCCAAGCCCAGAATTGAATCTCAAGCGAATCAAATATTCAGAACGTACATCAAATGCAAATCAAATCAAAACTTAACATAAGAAGAAAGCGAGATTGAATCTGAAGGACAATCCGATTATATTAAAAAGTTGAGTCAATTACAAAGGAATCGGAAGCAAATCAAATCCCTAAAAATCTAATTGAACCTAATAATCTTAATCTAATTTTTCCTAATTAATCTAACCCTAATGATATAAAAGAAAAAGAATCATCAGAGGGAAAGGGGACTTCTGGAAAACGAGGGGTGTCGCTACGTACACGCATTCCCCAAGGTTTGAATCTCCGATCGGAATCTGCAAAAGAATAGAAAGAATGGATCCGGAGAGGAGCGAACACAATCCAAAATAAATCAAGACCGAAAAGGTGAGTTTTAATCCACTTAGCTTTTAGAATTTGACATGACAATAGCTTGTTGTTGTGTTCTTCTGTGAAATCTGGGGTAATATCATCAGCGCCGCCGCGTCAGCCTCCGCGCATCCATCGGAACCACCGTGTTCTTCATGAACACCACCGCGAGTTCTCGATCACCACTATGGGTGTTCTTGAGTAGCACCTTGTTGGGTCTTATTTTATAGGATTTTCGGGTTTTATTTATGTCTTTTGGATATGGAAAGAGGAGAGAAGTTTGTTATTGTTTTGTTGAGCAAATGGGAGAGAGAAGTGAGTGGAAACCGAATGAAAATGCAGAGAGAGAAGAAAACGTTACTAATGAGTTTTTATGTTTTGGTAAAACCGAAAATTTGGAGGAGGAAAAGTCACATTTGGTTGTTGGAAAAAGCAAGGAAAGTGGAGATAAGATTGTCTCCTCGGAGCCAACCATCGCGCGACACGTGGCCACTTACGGGCCACGTGATTGGTTCATCTAGCGGTGATCCATTGTAGATCTCTTACCGTGGTCCTTCGCTAGTCTCACTCGTTTCCCCTTTTTTGATTCAAAATCAACGATTTTGGTTGCTGCGTCCCCACCAAGAACCATGCACACTCGCTGCACTAGATACGTTGGGCTCAAAATGCTGATGGGCTTAACCCATTTGCTAACCACACCTCCCCTCATTTTCTTAATTTAAGAAAAATACACCCCCCTGCAGAAGCAATAAAAATAATTTATCTTTATAAATTTTAGGTAATTGTTTATTCGATTTTGTAATTTAATTTTCTCCCCGAACCGACTAAATCTATTAGTCGCATTAGGCGAGAAATAATTGGGATCGATTTAATTTATTCATTAATTATGATTTAATTAAATATGTTTATTAATAATCCAAATAATTCTGATTTAATTCTCTCCTCGACCCGACTAAAGCTATTAGTCGCTTTAGACGAGAGATAAAAAATACACAAATTAAAATACACTTTAATTTGCTGCCCGCGATGATCAATCTATCGATCTGAGCAATCAGCAATGCCTTTAATCCGTTAGCTATACTGACCAAATCCATTGGTCACCGCATCTAACGGTGCCAAATCAAACCAGGGTTGTACGTCCAAACATCTAAAACGCACTAAACCACGACATTACGGATTTTTATCCTAGGCAATTCAAAATGCCTTTCAAATCAAACTTAAAACTACGATAGGCCATTCAAAAAGCCTTCAAACAACCTCATGCTAATTCTAAGGCGTACAATCCGGTGCCCGAACTACGTTGACTCTGATTCTCCCTAAGGAGATACGTAGGCACTTGGATAACCAAGGCGAGTCCCCCTCCCTAAAATCTAAATTTTCCCCTATTCAAATCTTTAGCTATTAAACCTCAATATTTTATCCATAAACCTTTACCTTAAATTCAAAGCCAATAGGAAAAGGGTTGAGGGTGCCTAACACCTTCCCTCGACCTGATTATAATAGCTTACCCCGAATCTCTTAACTGCGTAGGGTTTCCTATTCGCCCTTCAGAATAGGTGGCGACTCTAAAAGTCTATTTTTAGGGCAGGTTGCTACAGCTGGCGACTCTGCTGGGGAAAATCATCAATGGTGAATTATTATGCTCCTAAGGCTTGAGAGGGTTTAGGTTTGGCAAATTATTTAGGTTTGTGGCGAGCGATTAGGGTTTGGCAATTTTGCCATTTTTAGGGTTTGGGGAAGGTTTATTTTTTTAATAATAAATATTTAATTCTATATTTATTTACTTATTGTTTTCATTAAATGTTTATTTGTCATATCTGTATAAAATTGCTTAATTGTTATAATTTGCACTGTTGGGTTTTATATGTGATTGTTGTTAAACCTAAGCGTGGGAATTATAATAATGACCAGAGGGGAATTACATCGCCTACGAGTCTTATTATAATTCCACTCAGAGTGGGTTGAATATTCGGAAAGGTCTGATACGAGGCTCGACCTTGTTGAGGGCTGGACTGGGTATTTAGCTGATCTCTCTGGGAACCAACCCCTAAAATTCGAACCTCATGGACCAATGAGTTGTTCCAAAATGCAAAGAGACAAAAAGTCTCAGCGGCTACGAACAATCCCATGAGACCTTCTAGAACATTCCCGTGGGGAGGGTAGGCTCCTAAGCCGTTACGTCGAACCTATGAACCTAGGGCTTATATGCTTATGTGTTTAACTGTACGCTTTCATTATTTTTTTTTATTTTTTCTTTATATATCTCATATAATTGTGGTATTCATCATGCATCATGTGCATTCTTGCATCGTGTCTTATCCAAAAAAAATAATAAAAAAAAAAGAAGAAAAGAGGAGTTATTACATCAATGGATGTGGATAAGACATAAACACGCATAAAACATATCATTCATGGCACGCATATCATTGTCATGGCATTGAAAGAAGATTTCTCTTTTACCTTCAGAGCAAGAGACCATTGGGAAGGATAATTTAACATCCCGACCGTCTTATCAGACAAGATTTCAGCAAAAGAAATCAATGGATCAACTAGAACAGAATCAAGCCGCCCTTCGTGAGGAGGTGGATCAACTGAAGGTTAGTGTGGAAGAGGTTAAAGAAGGTATGACTCAGATGCTAGGACTCATGAAGGCCCTACTAGATAAACAAGAAAAGGCAAAAGAGGTTCAGTCTGAGGATACCCTGGTTCAGGATGAGATTCCCAACGACGAAAACCCGCGGCTAGGATTTGTTTCAGGCTTTGGCCCGACTAAGGACAGACCTCAAGTCCGATCTGTCAGGAGAGCTATCCAATTCCAAGAGAAGGGAGAGACCTCTCAAGAAGGTTTTGTCCCCACTCCACAAACAAAGGGGACAACCCGCACAATTCGCATTCCTTCTAACAATGTCCTTAAGGATGATGATTACCTGGATCTACAATACGGAGTACAAGAGGTGGACAACACAGACCAAGCACCTCAGACACAGCAGTCTAATCCCAACTCTAGGGAAGACTTCAAGGACAGTGAACAGATCAAAGCGCTAGAGGAGAGACTAAAGGTGTTAGAAGGATACGATGCTTTCGATGTGGATGCCTTCAAAATGAGTTTAGTCTCAGACTTGACTATCCCACACAAATTCAAGATTCCCGACTTTGAGAAATACAAAGGACTCACATGTCCGAGGAATCACTTGCGCATGTATGTGCGAAAAATGGCTGCCTACGCCCACGATCCAAAACTAATGATACATTTCTTTCAAGAAAGCTTAAGCGGAGCGTCTATTGACTGGTACATGCAATTAGAGAAGTCTTCTGTCCGAAGCTGGAATGATCTGGCCAACACCTTCTTAAAGCATTACAAGTACAACCTGGACATGGCACCCAATCGGATGCAATTACAAAATATGTCACAGAAGAAGGATGAATCATTCAAGGAGTATGCCCAAAGGTGGAGGGAAATGGCTTCTCGAGTCCAACCTCCCCTAATGGAAAAAGAACTGGTGGACATATTTATGAGCACTTTGCAAGGACCGTACTACGACAAGATGGTCGGAAGCATATCTTCAGGGTTCTCGGACTTGGTAGTCATTGGTGAGAGAATTGAAAATGGGATCAAAAATGGGAAGATACAAGGGGCACCCTCAGGTTCCTATCACACAAAGAAGTCATAGGACGGAAAAAAGGAACCCAACACTGTTGGAGCGATCCTGGTAAATCAGACCCCGACATTACAACAGAAGGATCAGCAAAAGCAACAGGGTGGCCAACGCCCCTGGAGGTCCAAGCCAAAACGATCATTTACTCCATTGCACATGCCGCTGTCTCAAGCTTTGCAGTACCTGCTCGGTCAAAATTTGATAACTCTGCTACCTCCATACTCAGCTCCAACTAACCCCGCTCCTGGGTACAAGCATCATGCTAGGTGCGCTTATCATTCAGATAGTCCTGGTCATGATACAGAGGATTGTGGACCGTTGAAGCACAAGATCCAAGATTTAATCGAAGAAGGGCTCATTGAGTTCGAAGAGCCTCGCAAGTCTAATGCTATAAGTGGCTAGAAGGAGGGTTTCTTAGATCATTAGTTTTGTTTTCATTTGCAATTTCCTTTCAGTTTGTTTAAACATTGGTTTGTGGTATACGCTATGTATTTTACAATAATCATTAATGCATTGCTTACGTTTGTCTTGGTTTATTCCTAGTGTTTTCACTATATTCAAAATTGTGTTTTTACTTGGTTTTATTATTGGTGATATTCAACTTTTGTTCAAAGATGTGTACCTTTAGAGGGAGAATGACGAAAACGATACCACAATACCATACAATACGCTTTCGAACAGACCATGTTGACGATGTACAGGCATTTTTTCAATTCGTAAATAATGGAGATATAAGGATGTTAATCCCTCGTCAACCCCGTTGAGCCTAAAGAAGTAGGAGTTTTCCTTCATATAAAATAAAACCCTTCATACATAACCTGGGGTAGGGTAGCTGCTCAGTTAACTAAATTATTCCAAGTTGTTCCTGTGAACATAATCACCGATGGTTCCCCGTCACCATTAAGTTCGGCAGTCAATGCCCGCAAAGAAAAAGAAAACAATGCAAGAGCCTGCTAAGTCGAAACCTATTAAGGAGACTTAGGCAAAATTGGGGCATCCCGCTGACTGTAGTTTTAAAACAAATAGTTCAGAAAAAGTTAGGGATAACAAAGTCGAAAAAAGGTTACTATGTACCTTCGACAAAAGGAAAATATTACAAAAAAGGAGAATGACTGCCTTTGCAGATAAACCTTTGGTTTTTGAACCATCATAGATGTCAATGTCACAATCCCCAAATTCTTTTGGAGACTAAATGCATAGCTAACTGAGCATAGGACTGGAGAACATCACGAAGATTGGGATGGGTGCAAATAAATTTTGAGCCTTATATCCGTTGTTTCTTAAAACCCTGAACCAGGCCACGTTACAACCCTTAAAAGTCCTAACTGAAACATGGTTAGTTCGAAAGCATACCGTTACAAAAAGGTATCCCGACTCCTTAAGGTCTACTATAACTCTTGTGTTGATATCACTCTCTTACAAAAAAAAACTTTGTTTTACTAAAAAAAAAAAGTTTTTTAAGCTTTCAAGACAGACATATGCATTCGCATCTTATGAATTTCATCGTAAAGCACACTGGTCTATATAGATTCAAATGTTTTAACGTCAGGGAGAAGTCGCGTGGGGCATGGCTAATGACTAAAAACCTACTGACAGGCGAGATAACCTTAAAAGCATATCAAATAAGAGATATCTCTTACGCCTGACTCGGATGGCTATTGTATACACAGGGCATAGCCCGTTGTTTCCCTATCAATCTGGGGCAATCTAATCAAGATCCATGGGATCTCTCAAGGACTCTGAATAGCCCATGGGGCAAGTCCATTACTAGGGGGCACGTTGCAAAAGGTCACTCAGTATCAAATGTTGTCAATATCACTCTCACGTCCTTTCCAGGAACTTCTATAGAACATCCCTCAATTTGTTCATGTGGTCTTCTTTAAGACATGTTCAAATATCTATTACCCTTTCTAGGAGCCCTTTTCAAATAGTCTTCTCTAAGACACATTCTACAAACCTTTCCAGGCGTCTCTCGTCATTTTCAGAAATCTTTTCAGATAGTCTTCTCTAAGACATATTCCTTTCTAAAAACCTTTTCTAGGTAGTCTTCTGTAAGACGTCTCTTAACTTTTTCAGGTAGTCTTCTTTAAGATATTCCTTACCCTCTTCAGGTAATATTCTCTAAAAAAAAATCACCTGTCCTTTCCAGGAACCTTTCTAGGTAATCTTCTTTAATACACCTGTCAATCTTTTCAGACGTGTTCAAACTTCTCTTATGCCCCCAAGAACTGTGTCAAACTTTGTTTAAAGTACAGTCTTCTTTAGGAGGGTCCCCTATCCTTTCTAGGGTAGTCTTCTTCGAAATGTTTTTTCCTGAGTTTTGTTTAAAACCCTACTTTCCTTAAAATAGTCCTTATCCTCTATGGGATTCTTTAACCCTCTTTGCAAACGTGCTTCCCCGAGCTTTGTTTAAAGCACGATCTTGTTCAAGACAATCTCATATCCTTTCCAGGAATCTCGTCGGGTAATCTCCTAAAAGACATCATCTCATTCTGAGTATTCAGTGAACTTTTGTCCATCGGACATGATCAAGACGCATGACTAATTCTGAAGAGCATTTTCTTCACATTCGAATCAATACTTAGCATCATGGAGATTGAGTTAGTCAAAGGCGATCATTGCTAATAAAGATCCCTGAACCGGGTGAACCACATCTAGGGGGTTCTCCTAAACAGGGGCATACAATCAAGGATCCTATTGGCTGGGGCATATCTTTCAAGAATTCAAATACTGGGGCAGTGCATATCAGGTTCGAGGCAAGACATGGTGAAACTCGAGTTCCCTCTAAAGGTCCCTCCTTCAGATTAAGGGGCACATCTCTCAAATTTCTGATATTCGGGGAGTCACACTAGGAGCATTGTTGCATAATGGATCTTCCCACGCCTGTACTATTTACATCCCGCAATGTGGGATAGGCATACATGCATAATTCTCATTTATTTTGAGAATCTCATTACATGACGCATGCATCATGACATTGCATAAAACTAACGCTACCTTTTCAGGTCACTTCATAATCAAAAGGATGTTATCATCCAAATACGGTGCAAATACGATCGTGTCAACGATTAAATCTTAATAGATACAATTCTAATACCTCATTCCAAGTCTTTCTTCAAAGGCAATCCAGAAGCAATCTAAGAATTCCTCACCTTTCCAGGTAGTCTTGTCCAAGATAATTATCCTAACCTTTCCAAGCAGTCTTATTTAAGGTATAGCCTAACCTTTCTAGGTAGTTTTGTTTAAAACATTTCATGTCCTTTAGAGGAACCTTTCTAGGTAGTTTTGTTTAAAAAAAAATTTTCATGTCCTTTATAGGAACCTTTCCATAGAGTTTTTTTTAAAACGTTTTATGACCTTTATAGGAACCTTTCTAGGTAGTTTTGTTTAAAACGCTTCGTGTCCTTTATAGGAACCTTTCTAGGTAGTTTTGTCTAAAACGTCTTATGTCCTTTATAGGAACCCTTCTAGGTAGTTTTGTTGAAAACGTTTCATGTCCTTTATAGGAATCTATTTAGGTGAGTTTAGTTTAAAACGTTTCATATCCTTCATAGGAACCTTTCTAGGTAGTTTTGTTTAAAACGTTTCATGTCCTTTATAGGAACCTTTCTAGGTAGTTTTGTTTAAAACACTCCATATCCTTTATAGGAACCTTTATAGGTAGTTTTGTTTAAAACGTATCATGCCCTTTATAGGAACCTTTCTAGGTAGTTTTGTCTAAAACATGTCATGTCCTTTATAGGAACTTTCCCAGGTAGTTTTGTCTAAAAACATTTCATACCCTTTATAGGAACCTCTCTAGGTAGTTTTGTTTAAAACATATTGTGTCCTCTATAGGAATCTTTCTAGATAGTTTTGTTTAAAACGTTTCGTACCTTTTTAGAAGCCTCTCTAGGTAATCTTGTTTAAGAAATTTCATATCTTTTTAGAAGCCTCTCTAGGTAATCTTGTTTAAGATATCTCACATCTTTTTAGAAGCCTCTCTAGGTAATCTTGTTTAAGATATCTTGTATCTTTTTAGAAACCTCTCTAGGTAATCTTGTTTAAGACGTTTCATATCTTTTTAGAAGCCTCTCTAGGTAATCTTGTTTAAGAAATTTCAGCCTCTCTATGTAATCTTGTTTAAGATACTTCATATCTTTTAGGAGCCTTTCTAGGTAGTCTTGTCTAAGACATGTCTCAACTTCTTTAGGTAATATTCTTCAACTATTTATCCAATCTTTTCTAAGACATATCTTGCTCTTTCAAGGTATTTCTCAGTTAGTCATCTCTAAGACGGTTCTTCCCGAGCTTTGTTTAAAGCCTAATCTCCGTCACATCTGTCAATGAACTACCCTGTTCAGGAAACCTCTTCAGGTAGTCTTATGTAAGGCATTATTTCATCTCTCCTCAAATACAATCCGGACCAGGATTCACAAGCATCTCAAAAAGGTTAAACAAAGTCAATGGGTGATAAGGAGATAAGGCGTGGGAGTTATCATACATACATACTCATTTGTATACACGCAACATTTCCACGTGTAAACATTCATACACATATATCACACAAACAACCGGGATCATATGCATACACATGATACATATGCATCTACAAAAAGCAATCTTCTACACAACTAATTGCGAGTCCTCGCTATGTAAGTCTCAGGCTTTAGCAGGACGATTCTCTTCTCTCACAATCGACACAAGGTAAATTTAGGGGTCTTCCATTATTTAATAACCCTTCGATTTGAAAAAACGTGAGACCTGCGTATTCTCACGCCATTCAATCCAAGGTAATTAAATAGGGGCAGCTGTCATACCCCAAAATTTACCTGACACGATTCGCATCTTTTAATTTATTAAGGGTGTTAAAATTAAGGGCTGTGGGGTTTAACATATCTATTGTTAAACCCGATCTCTTATAAAACTCTTTATAATTTAAACAGAGGTGTGCAATCAACAGATACCTGGGCCCAAACTGATGGCCCATCTGTCTCACCCTAAGGATTGCTCCTTTCATCATTTCTTGGATAGGCTACTACAATATAGTTCTCACTTTTTATCCTACTAAGCATTATCGTCATTAACCACTATTTGGATTGTTATATAATTTTTACTAATTAAATAGAAGTTCAATTTCAGTAATATTATTATTAAGATTAACCATTTATTGGGGTTTTCTTTATTGATTTTAATTAGGATTATTTTGTTGTTAACCTTTAATATATATATAGGAGTTAATTTATATTAGGATGTTTATATTAATTTCGATCAGGTTTGCTGTTACTTGTTGATAATTATCATCATGGCCAATTATTAGGATTTATTCTCTTTTATTGGGTCATTATCGAGTACATTACTAGTTAACTAGTAATTTTTATTAATAAAGTAGGGAATAGCAGTTGGATCGTAAAAGGTTAAGTGATAGTTTGGGCCACAAATCCGATTAGTGGGCCGTTCCCGTAGAAACCAAAGTGTTGGACCGGGTAAAGGACCGACCCGGGTCCTGTTCATCATCCTCTTCACCCAGCGCAGCCGCCCCACCCCTTAAGCGCAAACCCTAATCTCCATAGCCCAAGCCCAGAATTGAATCTCAAGCGAATCAAATATTCAGAACGTACATCAAATGCAAATCAAATCAAAACTTAACATAAGAAGAAAGCGAGATTGAATCTGAAGGACAATCCGATTATATTAAAAAGTTGAGTCAATTACAAAGGAATCAGAAGCAAATCAAATCCCTAAAAATCTAATTGAACCTAATAATCTTAATCTAATTTTTCCTAATTAATCTAACCCTAATGATATAAAAGAAAAAGAATCATCAGAGGGAAAGGGGACTTCTGGAAAACGAGGGGTGTCGCTACGTACACGCATTCCCCAAGGTTTGAATCTCCGATCGGAATCTGCAAAAGAATAGAAAGAAGGGATCAGGAGAGGAGCGAACACAATCCAAAATAAATCAAGACCGAAAAGGTGAGTTTTAATCCACTTAGCTTTTAGAATTTGACATGACAATAGCTTGTTGTTGTGTTCTTCTGTGAAATCTGGGGTAATATCATCAGCGCCGCCGCGTCAGCCTCCGCGCATCCATCGGAACCACCGTGTTCTTCATGAACACCACCGCGAGTTCTCGATCACCACTATGGGTGTTCTTGAGTAGCACCTTGTTGGGTCTTATTTTATAGGATTTTCGGGTTTTATTTATGTCTTTTGGATATGGAAAGAGGAGAGAAGTTTGTTATTGTTTTGTTGAGCAAATGGGAGAGAGAAGTGAGTGGAAACCGAATGAAAATGCAGAGAGAGAAGAAAACGTTACTAATGAGTTTTTATGTTTTGGTAAAACCGAAAATTTGGAGGAGGAAAAGTCACATTTGGTTGTTGGAAAAAGCAAGGAAAGTGGAGATAAGATTGTCTCCTCGGAGCCAACCATCGCGCGACACGTGGCCACTTACGGGCCACGTGATTGGTTCATCTAGCGGTGATCCATTGTAGATCTCTTACCGTGGTCCTTCGCTAGTCTCACTCGTTTCCCCTTTTTTGATTCAAAATCAACGATTTTGGTTGCTGCGTCCCCACCAAGAACCATGCACACTCGCTGCACTAGATACGTTGGGCTCAAAATGCTGATGGGCTTAACCCATTTGCTAACCACACCTCCCCTCATTTTCTTAATTTAAGAAAAATACACCCCCCTGCAGAAGCAATAAAAATAATTTATTAATTTATCTTTATAAATTTTAGGTAATTGTTTATTCGATTTTGTAATTTAATTTTCTCCCCGAACCGACTAAATCTATTAGTCGCATTAGGCGAGAAATAATTGGGATCGATTTAATTTATTCATTAATTATGATTTAATTAAATATGTTTATTAATAATCCAAATAATTCTGATTTAATTCTCTCCTCGACCCGACTAAAGCTATTAGTCGCTTTAGACGAGAGATAAAAAATACACAAATTAAAATACACTTTAATTTGCTGCCCGCGATGATCAATCTATCGATCTGAGCAATCAGCAATGCCTTTAATCCGTTAGCTATACTGACCAAATCCATTGGTCACCGCATCTAACGGTGCCAAATCAAACCAGGGTTGTACGTCCAAACATCTAAAACGCACTAAACCACGACACTACGGATTTTTATCCTAGGCAATTCAAAATGCCTTTCAAATCAAACTTAAAACTACGATAGGCCATTCAAAAAGCCTTCAAACAACCTCATGCTAATTCTAAGGCGTACAATCCGGTGCCCGAACTACGTTGACTCTGATTCTCCCTAAGGAGATACGTAGGCACTTGGATAACCAAGGCGAGTCCCCCTCCCTAAAATCTAAATTTTCCCCTATTCAAATCTTTAGCTATTAAACCTCAATATTTTAGCCATAAACCTTTACCTTAAATTCAAAGCCAATAGGAAAAGGGTCGAGGGTGCCTAACACCTTCCCTCGACCTGATTATAATAGCTTACCCCGAATCTCTTAACTGCGTAGGGTTTCCTATTCGCCCTTCAGAATAGGTGGCGACTCTAAAAGTCTATTTTTAGGGCAGGTTGCTACAGCGTCAAAAAAGAAAGTTGTCGGAATTGAACGAAATTTACATGGCTATGGTAAAACGTCCCCACGGACTCAAAAATAAAGTCGGTTTTCCGAAATTCAGACCCTAAGCCCGACTTTTGATTACGGGCATAAGCAAAACCGATAAAAAAACAGTCCCGAAATGTAAAGATAAGTGCATGAGCAGCTCCGGAATCGTCAAAATAGTATAGTTACATGTAAAGAAGTCGACAAACGGATACATGGTTCAAAAGTTATGTACAAAACGAGAATATGCACCAAAATTGAATAAGTACTATACTATTGAATAAAACAATCGGTACAAATTGAATAAAACAAATTAGTCGGAATATGTATACTATTACCTTTATCACTAACGTCTCTTTCTTTTCTTGGTAGGATTGTGTTCTACGCGTCTCTTAACAACGCGGACGGTTGGATTAATCCAAATACCCTCATTATGATCATTTCTAGTACAAGATTCATTCTCATTTTGATCGTTTCTTGTACAAGATTCAATGCCAATACCAATATCACCTTGATCTTCAATGTTTTCATCAACTATTTTGTTAGATAAAAGCACTATAGACCATTTCGTACTGGTCGGATCATTGACATAGAACACTTGTTTAGCTTGAGAGGCTAGAATGAAAGGCTCATCTTTGTACCCTACCCTATTGATATCCACTTGCTAAAATCCTGACTTATCCATTCGTATGCCACTATTATTTTCAACCCACTTGCAACCAAATACAGGAATCTGAAACTTCGCGTAATCAAACACCAAAATGCGCTCGATAACCCCAAAATATGACAAATTTGCAAGTTTCGGATTTAAGTCATTCGCACTTGATATGTGCATTGCTTCAGCTACCAAGGTAACACCACTATTTTGCATCTCTTCGACTCAATCGCAATCGTATGTGTCTGTGCAATCGTCATTTGAAGCATACTTCCTATTACAACTCGACTCAGCATTCCCGTTAATTTTCTCACCATGCATTGTCCAACATGTATAACTTCTATCAATTCCAAACCGTAGTAAATGAGATGCCAACTTATTCCCGTCAAACTTACCCCCATAACAGCAACCCAAGCAAGGACACGGCATTCGAAGCGGGTCTTTGGAGTGCGCAACCGCAAACTCAACGAATTCCCATACCCCTTTCTCGTACTCTTTCGACAATCGGTTTGAATTCATCCATGTCTTATCCATGTCTTAATTAAGCTATACAAAAACGGTCAAACTTTCACTCTTCACAAGTAACCCCTATGGCGAATTCAATTCACAAAGTTAGTAAGTTCATCACTTAACGATTAACGAAATTGACATCAAGAATATTCCACATGTCGGAATAATGAGTATTACTTAATATAATCTAAAAGTTACAAAGTTAGTAAGTTCATCACTTAAAAATCAGAGAATATTCCACATGTCGAAATAATGAGTATTACACTCATGTCTTAATTAATTAAGCTAAACAAAAACAACTAATTATTAAGGAACAGAACGGTATAATGCGTTTCTGTCAAAACACAAAGGATACACGGAATGAATCAGAAGCAATAAAACACAACATATTACTTTGGCGAGAGAGAACAATTAATTACCTGTATAGTAGAAAGCAACTTCTTGAATGAGATCAAACTTTCACTCTTCACAAGTAACCCCTATCTAGCAAAGATATTCCTAAAAAATATAAAATAAAAAACTTAATTGAAGAATATAAAAATTAGGTCATAATCCATAGCTTAAAAAAATCAGCATTGTATCATTATGTCAAATGCATTCAAATTCAAGTAAACTCACAAACTAACACAATTTTCAAACCAAAAAATGAAACAAGATGCAAGAAGTCACATTGTACCATGAGAAATTGGGTTCAAAACAAGTTCTAAATCCCTAAACCAACATCCCGGACAGCCATGATATACGTATAAATTGGCTCTCAAAATTCACTTCAAACAAGTTCAAGATGAAAGAAAGTAAACTCAACCATAGCCAAAAGATCTATCGATCAACCAAAATCATGCATATTCAAATATCAAAGCTCAACGATGTCTTTAGAATCAAAATCAAATAATATCAATACAAAATATGACTTAATTCCACTTCAAAACATGAGATCAATTCCAACCACCTTTGAATCAATTAACTTAGAAATCGGGAAGCCACTACATCAACCTATTAACACATACTTAAGTTCACTTCAAACATGTCTTACACAACGAACTCGGGCAGCCATGAACATGAACCAAAACCAAAACTCAAAGAGAAGCACAATATCATTCAAACTCAACAATACACTCTAAAGACATTTAATCAAACATGTAATATGCTTCATTCTCAAATTGCAGTGCAACTGTGCAAGGTAAAGAAAAACAACATCCCTTAGTTGAAACCCTTAAAACTAAACCCATAAATCATTCCCAATCTCTGAACTAAACTAAACTAAACTGATGGATTATATTAAATTTCAACTTGGAATATAAACTACATATGAAAATAAACTTAATATGAATCCATTTGTTTTACTATAGAAATGCTATCAAATTTCTTTCAGGCATTTCATCAAACAAGTTGCAGGCAGAAGTCCAATCTTTGATACCAAAATTTTCACTGAAAAATTAAGTGATAGAAAAATAACAAAAGAAAATGAAGCTTAAAACTCACCGGCGGTGAGGTTCTGGATGAAGACGAAGGAGAAAACGAGTGTAGACGGAGGGACGCCGACGGTGGTGGATGGCACCGATGGTGGTGGACGGAAGGGCGATGGAGGATGATGAAGATACATGTAGCGGGGAAAATCTGACATCGAAGCCATGGGATTGACTCGAATCAATATTTCAGTGAAAGTCACCACCGCGCTTTTATTATTTCCAAAGGAAAAGGGAAAAGAACGAAAAAAACCAAAGTTTGTTTTTAAAACAAAAAGAAGAGATCTTGGGTACGGGTGTTGATTATATGAGGGGAAGGTTTTAAGCATCCCTCATATCTGTGGTACTCCACAGGAACCTTTTTGAAAATCTGTGTCGTGTGTGTGCTAAAAAAAGAGTTTGTTTTATTTTAAAATAAGCTCGGCAAAGCGTTAAGCTTTGGGCCTACATACCTCCTCGGTGCAATGGAGAAGTCAGAGCTAATGTAGTTCCACTTTAAGGGAAAAACGTTTTTAAAACGAATAAACACTTTATTGTCGTTGGAGAGAAATACTCAGCCATTGATCTTGAGCATGAGAACAAACGAGTTCTTTGCATCGCAAATGAAAGAAGGGCTCCAACTCGGATAAAATCGACGAGTATGCCACTAGCTCTTTCACGCGGAAAAGATCTCATTATATCAATCAATTTCAAAATCGTGGGGTATGACCACTCGTTTCGACAATTAATCGTGTCTAAACTTTTAAGAAAAAGCCACTAAGGGCAAAAGATATTTTAAGAAAGGTTTTGAAAAGGTTTTGCAAACATAAGAAGGTTTTTGAAAAAGGGAGAAGATTTTGAAAATCTAAGAAGTGGGAGGAGATGAAGAGGCTAACCTAGTGCATAAAATAAAAGCTAAGGAAAGAAACGATCTAATCAAATAAGAAGCCGACACTTGACATTAAGAGTCAAGGTAGATTTCCCATCCTTTGGACTTATCAATACCAAACCAAACATTACCACTTGGGGATCCAGATGAACTTATTATTCTGACAAAAATTGGGCAGAGTAACGGCTGTTTTCGGGTAAAATCCTCATCTCAATGCCTTGGAATTAACCATCAAGGGCTTTCAAGGAAATACCTGCACATATAAACAGACAACAATGCCAGATAGACAAAACGATCAGAGAGAAACAAAAGGTCCAGAGGTCCTAAGTCCATAAGTCCAAATCTCCAAGTTGCTAGGGATAGTAACCAATGGTCCGAAAGAGAGCCTTATGTGTTTTTTAGACTTTGGTAGTTTATTAATGTTTTAGCATAAAAATAAAGTATGGTCCAAATGGACAAAATAAAAATGGCGGAAACATAAACATGACGGAATGATAAAATAAAGCGATAAAGCGAAAAATAAAGAGCGATATAATAAAGCGATAAAGCGAAAAATAAAGAGCGGTATAATAAAAGTGCGGAAATTAAAGTTAGTTGTTAGATGTTAAAGATAACCATCTTGAAACTTGTCAAGTATGTTATCAAAGTTAGTAGGAAGATCTATGGTGAGTGAAGGATGTACTCGGATTTAAATTCAATAGAAACTTATCAGAAGCTTGATAAAATCATAGCGACTACACGATAAATTTCCATAAGTCATAAATCAACCGCATACAATTCTCTTCCATATTTGATCTTTTTTTATTCGGGACACGAAATATTGCGCTATGTTAAGCAGATCGCCAAGTGATTTATATAGAAATCACCCTACAACGAGGCCGGTCAAAACTTTATGTGCTAATGCATGCGAGAAGAACGATATGTAGATCGCCTTCCGAAAGCAATACCGCACGAAAAGAAAATAGGTAACGATCTAGTCTTTACTAAGAATCCATAAGAATTCTCAAAGTATTAAGACTTTCATCGATCAAAAGAAAAAAAGGAGAAGAAGAAGATAAAATGCATAAAGATAATCAACTCACACTATCATTAATATCATTCATCTAATATTATGGATTTGGTTCTTTCAAACCTATCAACATCCTAGATCCAATGATATTAATGAAGTGGAGGAAGTAGGAAGCCAAAACAAGCATAAAAAAGGCAAAAAAAAACATTCTGCCAGCAGGAAATCGATTTCATGCAGGGGAAATCGATTTCCATAGTGCAGAGTTCAGATTTTGAAAAAAAATAAGGTGGAAATCGATTTCCTACAGAGGGAAATCGATTTCCTGCACACAGCATTCAAAAAATCAGCATTAGGAGGCATAAAACTTGACTTAAGCAAACATACAAACACCTTATGATCACACATCAAGTGGAGCACGAATTTTCCATCAATTCACCATCAAATAGGACCAATATAGCATCAAAGATGCATCACACACAAGCACAAAAGAATCACATTATGATGGATGAATAAAGATGAAGAAAATTACCAAATCTTGAACAAAACTTAGATCTACTTCAAGAATCACCAACACAAATTTTGATCTCTCAACAATTGAAGAAAAAAGAGTGAAATGGATGGTGGTTTAGCTCAAAGTTTTGTGAGGTTCAAGGTGTGACTCACAAACTTTATGAAAGAACAAAGAGCTTTGGTGAATTTGGTAGGGATGAGGAGAGAAATTGCAAGGGATTTGTTGGCTCTCAAAGCTTGAGAAATGAGAGAGTAGTGGCCTCTATTTATAGAATTGGAGCAAGAGTAGTGGTAGTTTGGTCTTTTTGCATTTAGTAATTAGCTTGTGTTTAATTGGTAATTAAATGGTATTTAAATGGTAAGAAATGGTAAAATGAGGTTTAAGTGGGTTTAATGAAGGGATTAATTTTGATGAGGTGGAAAATTGGTAAAATGATCAAATAAAAAGGTGCCAAAATGATGTCAAGCTTCCCTCCTTATATTTTTTTGAATTTTGCGCACAGGAAATCGATTTCCCACAGGGGTAAATCGATTTCCATATTGAAAATTTCAAAAATTCCCTTTCTTGCACTTTTTGATTTTTGCTCGATCTTTTTCCTGCAAAAAACAAACAAGGGAAACAAAATGCATATTTTTGGATTTTGGTTAGTATAAAACAAATTAAAGAAAATTAGGTGCTTGATAGTTCTCCTCAAGGACGAAGCGAACATAACACCGAAAAATGAAATCTCAAGATTGTGATCTTGATTAATGATTGAGATGCAAATGATGTATGATCTTAGGGTCAAAAATTGGGGTATGACAATACAGTGAGGGTTTTTCGCGTACAGAGAACATAAAACGAAAGAGAGAAAGTGAGAAACAGTAACCGATGAGAAGCGTGTTTTTGGTTTTTTAGTAATAAAGGCTACTAAAGCGCTTCTGAAAAGCGCTCTCATAGCCTGGTCTATACCAGCGCTTATGACTAAAAAGTGCTCTCATTAAACCCCCCCTATAGCAGCGCTTTGAAAAGCGCTTTAATAGACAACCCTACCAGAGCGCTTTTGAAAAGCGCTCTCATACCCCCCCCCTTACCAGAGCGCTTTTTAAAAGCGCTCTCATGCACCCCCCTACCAGAGCGCTTTTTTTGCATCATTTTCCCTTTGTTTATTAATTTTGTTTTTAGCGAACCCTACGAGAGCGCTTTTGCTAAAAGCGCTTTAGTAGCTGCGCTGCTACAACTTAAATTTGGCGTAATGATATAAGTGTATGACACTCCCAACAAATTATATAGGCTAATACGCGATGGTTTTATGCTTTGGATATACTTCTATTGAATGCTACTATTTCCCCTTATTCTAAACTCTGGCATATGCTTAAAGGAGCTAGATATTATATATTATTTCAAAATATTTTTTTCCATTAAGATTCTCTTTTTAATTTCAAGTTAAGTTTTTGGAAATAGAATCCCAATATGCTCCACTACCTGATGTTGTTGAGTGACCACATCCCTATAAGTAGTTTCATAATTGTCCTGTCCTGAATTAAAAGTACAGGAGAAACAAGGAATCCGAATTTGATACAAATATTGTAAGTTAAAGATTCCATTACTATAAGCACACAAAACTATGTTTCATTCTCTTTTTTGTGACTTTGCCTCATTGAGTATGTAAAGTTGAATACAATTGTATAATACATATTATTTTTGTTAGAGTGAAGTCATTCTATTAGACTAATATAGATTCATTCTCTCTTTAGATTTGATAATAAAATACACTGATATTGGTCAAAGCTTACGTTTCCCACTTCTTTAAAGTACAAAAGGATCTGAAATGAGAGGATGGACCAAAAATTGCATTCTGAGTTATGACTTTTGGCAATTTTGAATTGACAACTTAATGAGCATATATCAAAAGTGTGCCCAAGAAAAACAACTGTTTTGGATATCCATGGCACAATCCTCAAGTATATGCCAACGTTTCACAAATTGTTTATTCTATATTCTTTGTTACAAAAAATTTCTAAAGTGTCACACAAAAAAATGGAAATACAAGGCATGCACGAGCACTTATTTAATGGAAAATAAAATATTTTTATAGAGAATGAGAAAATACAACCACGAAGTATAGTTAAGAAGGCACAACGTGTTACTCGTTTTTAACTAGATACACAAATGTTTTCCCCGTGCATCTATAATATCGTTGTTTCTCGTTGTCTTTGAGTTTATGTGTCTTTGAGTTTATGTTGATGATGCGATTGTTGTTTATGTATTTGTTGTTATTGATACTATTTTGTTGATGATGCTATTGTTGCTTATGTATTTGTGGTTGTTGATGTCATTATGTTGATGATGTCATTTTTGCTTATGTATTTGATGTTGTGAATGCCATATTGTGCAGATGATGCCATTGTTGCTTATGTATTTGTTGTTGTTGTTGATGCCATATTATGTTGATGATGTCATTATTGCTTATGTATTTGTTGTTGTTGTTAATGTCGTTGTGTTGATGATGCCATTGTTGTTGATGATGCCATTATTGTTGATATGCCATTGATGTTGATGTTTGTGTCTTGACGTTGATTGTTTTATGTCTTGATAAATAATGATATTCCCCATCTAGTAGCGACGAAGCTACTTATACAAATGAAACTAGTACAAATAATTCTCAATCTATAGGCGTCAAAGAGATAAAACAATGAGGGGCCACTTTGATGGCCAAGTTATTAAAAATCCGCAAGTCGGGTGTCAAATTCCCGGTCGAGTTTAGTTCTACTTATACAATACTTTATAGTCCTCATTCTTCATTTTTTTTTTAAGAATTATGTTGCGTTCCTTGGGTGTAGCAAAGTCAACATATTGATAAATGATTGAAAACATGTAATAGAAGAGAATAAAGATAGCATATGGAATAGCGTTCAAGTACTAATTTTAAGTTTCATCGATGCAATATTACTTTATATAAACCCTAATACATACTTCTTAATGTAAATGTGTAGTTGGCGTTTGAGTTTACCGATGATTCTTAGTTGAAAAAAAAGTGGATCACTTATGATGGTACATCTTGGAAGGATTTTAAGCCACGTTTACGTGTGACTACATCACGGAGCCTAAGCGTAATCTTGAGCTTCCGTGGATGAGATATCCTTATCTTTTTAGGGAGGTTTGGAAAACTTTTGTGAATTCTCGTAGTTCATGGTTAATACTAGATGTATTTACTGATAATGTTATGCTTATGCATTATAGATACAACCATGCAAGTTGATACCTTTCTAAATGTTTAAAACATTTTAAAAGTGAAGCAGGACAAGTGATCAAGACAAAAAACAAATACACTGATAGATTATCTCATGGGAGATATAAAAAATTTGAGAAAATAATAATTGTTGAAAAATACAACAACTAAGAGATGAGGACTCCATGAGTTGTGAACGAGAACCATGTCCACCATCACGACATGAGAAGTGGAAGAGGGCTCGACAAATACCAAATGGAGACTACTTTATATACCTAAAGATTAGTCGCTGAGAAAATTGAAAGTAGGACTTGTTGTTCGTATATTATGTGTTATTCAAATTGCTTTGATAATTAACATTGTATGTCTTATTATGTTGTGTAGGATTCCTTGTTTATCTAAGCCCGATAAGGTTCCTTTGTTTCAGAACCACAACATGATATATTAGTAGAAGCAGTCGGATCAAAGAAGCATGATGGGTGTGTACGTGGTATTGGAGATGGTATCGGCTTGAGAGGGTGGTTTAGTCCATTGAGAAAAAGCACTGGATAGGTGCAAAAATAAATGATAGAAGAGTTTGAGAAGAAGTTGGAAAATCAATCGAAAGAATTTGAAAATAAGTTAGCAGAGGAGCAAAAAAATCACATGAAAGACATATAAGAGTTATATGTGGTATGTGAGAACATAATGATATTTTAAATATATGATATACATTGGGTTGATTATCTTTTGTGTTTATGTTATTTGTATGAACAATTTATTGAAAGAACTGCTATACGTGGTGTAATCACAAAAGGAAGTTGTTCAGACACTCCTACTGGTAACAGTAACGAGTTATTGACTCCTTTGGAAGGATCATATAGCAAAATATTATGTTACCTTAAGGACAAGGAATACAGTGGTCGGACATAGGATTACTACAAATTTGGTGCACATAAGTATATATAATTGAATATCTCATTATGGAATATTCATCATTTTGTATAGAACTTATACCTAGATAACTTATTTTTTTAATTTTATTTAACCATTTAGATACATTCACCATGTTAGTATACGATTTAATAATAACTCTACAAAAAAACATTAAAGCAATATTAACATCAAGGCTTGAAAAGACTATTACTTAGCATAATTTCTCAATAAGTTATTAATTTTAAAATTATGGTAAGTTTTCACGTTTTACCAACTACTAATTATATATGATTGTATTCATTCACGAACCATTTTCAATTGATCATCATATCTTATCTGACGAATACGGTAACTAGATTGTGTTCGTTAAACAAACCATTTGAACTTACGATGAAACAAATTATTACTAGGTAACTTTTGTGTTTATGATATTTTTAGTAATTTTTTCTTTGACTTTATAATTAACTTTTGTGGGGGATATTTTTTATTTGTGTTGTAGTGTCGGTTGTGCCGACGATAAATTTTAATTAATTATTTTATTTTTTCCCTCTTATTTATTTGTTTCCTTCTTCTTTTTCAGTTTGGCGGTAAAACAATTTTTGGGTTTTGTGTTAGTGGCGGCTTGACCAACGCTAATATTGTTAATGTATTAATTAATTTATTTTTCCCTCTTCATTTTTTCAGTTTGGCGCTAGAAATATATTCCCTCTAATAATATTAATTATTCAAATTGTTTATTTTTCTTAAATATTTATTTATTTCAGTTTTCAATTATTTTTTATTAATTAATAGTTATCTTGATTAATAAATAGTAAAAAATAATATTTATGTTCCTATTCTATTTCATATTAATAATTCAATTCAATAATTAATTATTTCATTAATTTTTTTAAATAAAAATTAAATTAATTATTTATAACTAAACTAAACTTTAATTGATTTTTTTTATAAATCAATTATCTACCAAAAAATAAAATTTATAAAAATAGAAAAAAAAGTAAAACTAAAAACTGAACTATATTAAATCATCAATTTCATATATTTTACTATTTTTTAATAATAATAATAATAATATTATTAAATTATTGGTGTTAAACACCTCAACCAAATGACATTCACCTAAAAAGTGTTCAGGAAGCTTATAAGCTGAACCTAAAACCTAAAAAGCGATTCCGGTGCGATTTCGAAGCATTCAAGGAGCGATTCACATAAAAAACTAATAGCGATCGTTTTCTTCATCATCGAAAATGAAATTGATCGGTGAACTTTCATATTCCGATTGTTTTCTTCGTTTCGATTCCTTTTTCTGCGATTCTCATCTTTCATCATCTTTTTCTCTCCTGAACTTGTGTGTTTCAGGTGATTTTCACTCTTTTGGTTGACCGTAAGGCGTGTGAGGTGTCACTCCTCCTTGCTTTGGTGAATTTGTGTATTATCAGGTATACTGACACCCTTAACATTTAGGGCTTTTGCAATTTTGATATTGATATGTTGATTGTTAATGTTTGTGTAGTTCTTAGAGTTAGTTTTGATTATGTTAAACATTAGGACCTCTTCCTTTTGGTATCTTATATATTTAGTTGAATGTCACTCACAGATACTGACATTTTATTTATTGATCTTTATAAAGCTAATTTTTATATGTTTCAATATCAAGATTTGAGAGTTTTTATAATGCTAATAGAAAAAAAAATGACAAATCTTTAAAATTTGAGAGTTTTTATAATGCTAATATTTCTAGGTTTCAATATCAAGATTTTCTTAATGCTTGCTATGTGAGATTCTTGGTTTTTCTTCAAGGTCCAACAAGGTTCCAGCGGGTGGAGGATGTCGGTTGTTAAGTTTTTAAGTTTGTTGGTATGACTATTTGTGTGGTATGCTTAGTTCTTAATGTTGAATGCAGGACAGGCTCTTGGACCAGACAAGTACTGTAACACATCTGTTTCCCATCACTAAACACTTTGGTTTGCTTGCTAATAGCATCACAGGTATGTTCTTCATTGCATATATTTATCAATACTTTGTTCTAAATTTCTGTGATTGATTGAACATATTTTATGTGTAGACATGAATGCTACTGTCATTGTTGTACATTTTTTTGAGAATTTTATAATTTGCGTTGTTCCGTAATTTCGATATGTAGATGTTCTTTATAGATTGAGATATTACTTGTTTCATGATTTGGTTTGACATCTTTATGTTGGTGAGATTTTGAATGCTATGTAATATGTCCTCATCATGACAATACTGATGAACTAACAATCTTACCAAAAATCCCTTAAGATTGATAACTAGATTATTGATTCCTCTGTTTCTCTCGTAAACAATTTGAGCCAATTGAGGAACATAGTGACCTGATAATCATTTAACTTTTAAGAAATCGAATAGTTCCACTGAATTCATAAATAAAGCGCAAAGTGGAAAACTGATGTAACACTTATCAAACATAGATTCACCTGCATAACTTATCCCACCAATGTAGAGTTCTCTATGCTTATACTGAGGAAATCTTTCCAACCAATTAACAAGAAAAATATATGAATCCTCGGCTGTAAGATATCGGATACACCTGCATAACTTTGATTTGATGTACTACAAGGATCTTTGGGGTACTGAGTGTAACTTTGAATCAATACAATTTTCATGTTTCTAAAAAAGAAGAATCCATAAGCTATCACTATTTGAGTTTTTAAATTATTGAAATCAAATAAAAATTTAAATCGTTATTTAATTTAATCTCTTAAGAAATATTAAATTGGGTAAAATAAGAGTTCAAATATTTTAAATTAATTTAAATAATTTAAGAATCAAATTCTTGATAGTTTAATTAGAGTTAAATTGATTAGTTACATTTGTGTCAAGAAAAAAAATTGATTAGTTACATTTGTTTGATGAGAATGGGAGGAAGAGATTTAGCATAAAGAATTTAGCTTCCGAAACAATCAGAAACACCGTCGCTACTTGCACTTGATTTGAATCCAAAGCTAAAATACGAACCCTAACGCGTCTTCTCCATATTCACTCTTCAACCTAGGTATTCATTCATCCATGTTCATTGTATTTTGGCTCGATCTCTTTTCTCTTTTTTTGTGACAATTGCTTGTTCTTATTGTGATTGTTGCGCTGAAAATCTTAATTTGCTTGAGAGTAAAGTGAATGTTGATGAGAATTTAAGGTTCTTTTTATGCTTGTTAAGGTTCTAATTAGCTTTTTAGGGTTATTGATTGTGGCTGATATGCACTTTGAAACATCTAAGAGTATTGAGAAATTAGGGTTTGCTGCCTGAGAATAATCAAATCAGAATGGATGATGATATTATATTTTGTTATGTTTTAGGTTTAACAAGGAAGTTGGAATGGTGGACGGTGGTAGAATCAAGCTTAAGACATGGCAGCAGGCTGCGGTGGCATTTGGTTCAGCGGTCGGAGCGCTTTTGAATCCGCGTAGAGCTGATTTGATAGCGGCTCTTGGTGAAACAACTGGAAAACCTGCCTTTGAAAGGGTTCTTCAAAGGATGAAATCTTCCCCCGAAGGAAGGGTCGGTAATCGTTTCTCATTACCTTTTTCGCTATTTTCATTGCTCATCATGTTGTGATACCATCTTCTTGTTCTTGTTGTTGAGGTTAAATGTTGAGTGCTTTTTCTTATATAATCTTGTTTAATAGGCAGTACTGTTGGAGCGCCCTCGTGTTGTATCGGCAAATGTAGGACATGCTTGGGACCTTCCACCAAATACATTTGGTGCTGCCTATGCTAGATTTATGGGATCCAGGAACTTTTCACCAGACGATCGGCCTCCTGTGCGGTTCATGGATACAGATGAGCTGGCCTACGTTGCAATGCGAGCTCGTGAGGTTCATGACTTTTGGCACACCCTTTTTGACCTTCCTACTAACTTGATTGGGGAGTCAGCGCTGAAAGTAATCGAGTTTCAACAGATGTATCTTCCTATGTGCATGATGTCTGTTGTAGGGGGCACAGTAAGATTCAGCGAAAAACAGAGAAAATTGTTTTTTCAGCACTACTTCCCATGGGCTCTTCGTGCCGGCACACAATGCAATGATCTAATGTGTGTGTATTATGAGCAGCATTTTCATGAAGATTTAGAAGATGTTCGCAGAAAATTGGGAATTGTTCCGGTCCCTGCTGTTCCTTGACTGAATTCTTTCCGAGCTGATAAGTTGTATTTATACAGTGCAACCGCATTCAATTTTCTTAATAATGTCCAGTGCAATAGCTGTCTCCTGATACTTAGCCAGTTTTGTATAGGTTGGATTTCATCAATGACTATATCAGTCAATTAAATTAAATAGAATCACGAACATAGGTTTGGTTTTATAATCATCCATTGCTATAGTGTTCCTGCCAAAAGGAAAACCGATCCAGTTTTTAAACAACCATATTACCATAGAAATTTGGAATACTATTTTGTTTCATTTCAGGTTTACAATTTTGAAGTAGAAAGTTTATGGTGTTGATCAATAATTATTACTCTGCAACATCTGATTTTTACCAAAGCTCTGCGGTACCATATTTATGAAATCAGAGCCTCTCATCAGATATGGAAGGAACATAATCAATGGGAGTTTACTTTGTTGCCGGAGATGAAGACTGCTGGTGGAAATAATTCGAGTCCTATTGGGCATATTAGCTCGGTAGCAGAATATCAGTGTTCCAATCCCCATTACTCGTAACAATGTCAGCTCAGCGATATTGAGAGAAGGAATGTCATCATGGTTAGCAATACTGGAAGCAGAAAGCACCCTCGAAAGGAGCCATACATGATTCCAAACATCGAAACTAATAGCGATTCACATAAAAAACTAATAGCGATCGTTTTCTTCATCATCGAAAATGAAATTGATCGGTGAACTTTCATATTCCGATTGTTTTCTTCGTTTCGATTCCTTTTTCTGCGATTCTCATCTTTCATCATCTTTTTCTCTCCTGAACTTGTGTGTTTCAGGTGATTTTCACTCTTTTGGTTGACCGTAAGGCGTGTGAGGTGTCACTCCTCCTTGCTTTGGTGAATTTGTGTATTATCAGGTATACTGACACCCTTAACATTTAGGGCTTTTGCAATTTTGATATTGATATGTTGATTGTTAATGTTTGTGTAGTTCTTAGAGTTAGTTTTGATTATGTTAAACATTAGGACCTCTTCCTTTTGGTATCTTATATATTTAGTTGAATGTCACTCACAGATACTGACATTTTATTTATTGATCTTTATAAAGCTAATTTTTATATGTTTCAATATCAAGATTTGAGAGTTTTTATAATGCTAATAGAAAAAAAATGACAAATCTTTAAAATTTGAGAGTTTTTATAATGCTAATATTTCTAGGTTTCAATATCAAGATTTTCTTAATGCTTGCTATGTGAGATTCTTGGTTTTTCTTCAAGGTCCAACAAGGTTCCAGCGGGTGGAGGATGTCGGTTGTTAAGTTTTTAAGTTTGTTGGTATGACTATTTGTGTGGTATGCTTAGTTCTTAATGTTGAATGCAGGACAGGCTCTTGGACCAGACAAGTACTGTAACACATCTGTTTCCCATCACTAAACACTTTGGTTTGCTTGCTAATAGCATCACAGGTATGTTCTTCATTGCATATATTTATCAATACTTTGTTCTAAATTTCTGTGATTGATTGAACATATTTTATGTGTAGACATGAATGCTACTGTCATTGTTGTACATTTTTTTGAGAATTTTATAATTTGCGTTGTTCCGTAATTTCGATATGTAGATGTTCTTTATAGATTGAGATATTACTTGTTTCATGATTTGGTTTGACATCTTTATGTTGGTGAGATTTTGAATGCTATGTAATATGTCCTCATCATGACAATACTGATGAACTAACAATCTTACCAAAAATCCCTTAAGATTGATAACTAGATTATTGATTCCTCTGTTTCTCTCGTAAACAATTTGAGCCAATTGAGGAACATAGTGACCTGATAATCATTTAACTTTTAAGAAATCGAATAGTTCCACTGAATTCATAAATAAAGCGCAAAGTGGAAAACTGATGTAACACTTATCAAACATAGATTCACCTGCATAACTTATCCCACCAATGTAGAGTTCTCTATGCTTATACTGAGGAAATCTTTCCAACCAATTAACAAGAAAAATATATGAATCCTCGGCTGTAAGATATCGGATACACCTGCATAACTTTGATTTGATGTACTACAAGGATCTTTGGGGTACTGAGTAGGGGTGTGCAAATAAACCGGTAACCATAAACCAAATCTATATCCAAATTAAACCATATTTAAAAGTCCAGCCCAAAGTAAAATTTTAGAATCGGTGACCCATTTACCAAAACCAAAAAAAACCGTAAACCATTAATAAAAATTGGATCAGCTTACCGGTTACCAAATTTGAGACTCTCAATCTCAACTCTCTCTTCTTCTCTTCTCTTTCGCTAGTTGAGTAGCTGTCACAAACCCTAATTCCCAAAATGGCATCACCACACTCCGCCTAATTCTCCTTCACCTTCTCCATCTCCAATTCTCTCTACACTTTCTCTCTCATTCCATCCAATCTTCGATCTCAGTCTTACGATTGAATTGCCGTGTCAGAAACTTTTTGAAGGTACGTGAAGCTCTAACTTCTCTCTATTATTTTTTGAAGATTATTTGAAACCCCTTTTGAAGATTATTCAAAAGTATCATTCTTAATTGTTGTTTTTGTTTTTATGCTTGGTGAGGATGGTTGTTGGATACTTGGATTAATGTATTAGAAAAGTATGCTAAGTTAGCTAAGTTGTTGAAGTATTTGTGAAATACTGAAGTTTTATGCTTGGTGATGATGGTTGTTGGATGGTGTCTTAGTGTTGTTTATTGCCTTTTTGAAATTGAATTTTCAGGGTTGTTTTGAACCGATTATGTTTAGGAAAATGTTTTGAACAAATTTAGAACACCGATATTTTGTAGCTTGAAATATGCTATGTTTTATGTAGCTTGAAATATGCTATGTTTTATGTAGCTTGAAATATGTATCTAATCTAGAACTATGATCCAATATTCAAGATAGATTCAGGTGATGTGATAGAGCACCAAATCGGATACACAGCCAAAAGGGTATGTAACTTTTTGGTGAGATCATATAAGAAAAGTGGAACTCTGGGTGCTAAAAAATGTTCTGGTCTTGTCTTAGTTAGGAAAAATAATTAACTTTATACTTATTATAAGAATTGATACTATTTTTTACTCTATCCCAATGCAATAAACTGTACTATAAAATAGTATTGAAATAGTATAAAATAATTATTTGATACTATTTTAATAAATTGTAGAACTTGAGAATGTTAGAGGAAGCTTATCCATAAGGATCCTTCATATATTTAGCACAAAACGTTTCCTCTGATGTTTATATTGATCCTTCATATATTTAGCACAAAATGTTTCCTCTGATGTTTATATTGATTTACCATCATGTATTGCTCCTATTATCTTTGAATTACTTTTCTTATTTAGATGACTTTGGATTCAGAAGGTAGGCCTCGAATATTATGTGATGGTAGTTGAAGTGCATTAGTTTTTTTTACCTCTGCATTCAATGTTTCAGTTGAACCTGACAATCTTTCATATCTAGTTGTTTCTGATTTCACTATCAAGTTACAAATTTAGAATTCCATTGTGAGTAATCTCTGTAGTCTCAATTCTTTCTCGTTGCTGCATACGAATTAGAGATGGGATTATCTTTCAGCCTCTTTTATCACTTGTCTCCATAGTATTGAAATAGTATAAAATAATTATTTGATACTATTTTAATAAATTGTAGAACTTGAGAATGTTAGAGGAAGCTTATCCATAAGGATCCTTCATATATTTAGCACAAAACGTTTCCTCTGATGTTTATATTGATCCTTCATATATTTAGCACAAAATGTTTCCTCTGATGTTTATATTGATTTACCATCATGTATTGCTCCTATTATCTTTGAATTACTTTTCTTATTTAGATGACTTTGGATTCAGAAGGTAGGCCTCGAATATTATGTGATGGTAGTTGAAGTGCATTAGTTTTTTTTACCTCTGCATTCAATGTTTCAGTTGAACCTGACAATCTTTCATATCTAGTTGTTTCTGATTTCACTATCAAGTTACAAATTTAGAATTCCATTGTGAGTAATCTCTGTAGTCTCAATTCTTTCTCGTTGCTGCATACGAATTAGAGATGGGATTATCTTTCAGCCTCTTTTATCACTTGTCTCCATTATTGGATTTAATATTTATGCATAGTAATAAGATAAGCCACTCTGTCTTTTCATTTTGTGGAATGCTGGTGTCTAGGTTGGGATTTGAAGCTAAAACTTTGTTGTGGTAACTGATAGAAATATACTAAGCCATTGATGACCATTTACCCATTGGCTTAAGCTTTTACGAGAGTCGGTCCTTGACATGTGTCAAAGCCTTTTAGACCAAGTGGCTATGTGTTCAATCCTTGTTTTTTTGTCATGAAAGTGCTCAATCCTTGTTCTTTTAAATAAAATTGATTATATCACCATGCGTAAATGAAGCTGTAAGGAAGCTAATTATTTTGAATAGATCATGTATGAATATTTGCGTCTTGCTGAATGATTGTGGAAATGTACTGCATGGAGTTCACATAAATAAAGATTTTGTGATACATTTCATTCTAATGGTTATTGTTCTCATCGGTCTTTTATTATTTTGTAAGATACAATTCATTCTAGTAATTGTTATTCTGTTTGGTCTTTTTAACAGATTCAAGATGACTAATGCTAATTACTTGCCAACGTATGCAACATGCGAAAATACGGTTTCAACCAAATAGCTGTTGAGATGGTACCAATCTATCTTTTTTTCTCTCTCAATAATATGTAGCACCTGTCTAGTTAACTATAGTTAACTATTATTAGTGATTAGGATTTGGTTTAGTTTATAGTTTATAATTTAGAGTGAATTGATATTTTTTTTGATCAATTTAGGGTTGACTAGTATAATTAGAGGAACGGGCATAAAAACTTTAATTAAAGTTTGACTGTGGAATTTGTTGGCAGAATAATTATGAGCATAATGAATATTTTGGAGTATAGAATTATTGAAAATAGGTGGGTGATAACTGAGAAGTATGATAATAATGTGGGATTTGGTGATCAAAGTCCATGCATATTAATTTGACATGTTTTGTTTTAATCCAACCAACTTCAATGACAATGTTTTTGCACAGCAGTTAGTGATTCTGTAGTAGGCTAGTAGCTGATAATGACATGCTTACAAATGCATTCCTGTTCTCGGTTGCAACTATTGATGCATTTGCCTTTACCTGAGGAACATCAATATAAATTTCCTTCTACAATTTAATTGAAGCTAATTTATAAGATTTGGAAAACCTTAACAGTAATGACTTGGATAGTATTTATAAGTTGCAACACCATTATAGGATATTCATACTCATACTCCTCTGTTTCTTGTTGTAGGCTTGACAGCACCAAAAAGGCCTATGTAAGGTCGACTCCTGATTATGATGTATTGACTCTTGATTATGACTGTGTTATCTAAGGTGTTGTTTGGTATCAGTTGGATGTTGGCCGGTAATTCTGTTTTGAGTGTTGTTAGTATCTAGTTTTTTTGCTTGGGCAAATTAGTCCGTGCTTTTGTATTGGTCTCGATTGTATTCGTTTGAATTGATGGTGTACTTGCTTTAGATACTATTTCCTTTTCACTTTCTAATAGAAGTGTTTTTAATCTAGATATTGTTTATGAAGATTATAAGAGTCAAATTTAAACCAATTTTTTATAAGTAATTGTTTTTGACATAAACTAGTTTTAGATCTTTTTAAAATAAAAAGGATGGTTAAAAAAAATAAAACCATTTTTTATATAAAATTGGTTTTTTTATTAAAAAAAAACTGGTTTTTTTATAAATCTGGTTTTAAAACTGGTTTTTTTATAAATCTGGTTTTAAAACTAGTTTTTTAAAAGAAAATAAAATTTGGTTTTGAGAAAACCGGTTTAAAACCAGTTTTTTGTTAAAACTGGTTTTTGTGAAAAACCGGTTTAGAACCGAACCAATCCATTTGTAAACCGGTTTTTAAAAAAAGAAACCGGTTTTAATAAAACAGTTTTAAAATCCAAACCAAACCATATATATGGTTCAATTTGGTTTGGTTATTGATCCATGCACACCCCTAGTATTGAGTGTAACTTTGAATTAAATTGCAATATAGTAGCTGTTTGTTTTTATGGTTCAGTTTTGGGTGTTGTGTTCACTCTTGTTCTGTCTTGCGTATTTTCCATGAATAAGTTTGCGCTAACAAAATAAATTGATAAGGCAGCATAAAAGGAAATATGAGGCTGGAGAAAGATCATAGTTTTTCTACCTCAAATTGAGAGAACCGCCTCTATTAGATACACTATTTTAAAAAAAAAGTTACTAGTATTTAGGAATGAATCCTGTCTCTGCATATATATGTGTATGTTTCTGCATATATAAAGTTATGATTCAATCCTATGTGTTAGTAAATGAAGCAACTGTCTAAAGTTATGTCATTTATAAAGTAACAAGTAGTAATTATATTACATAGTACTAATTAACAATCTGTGCATCTAATAATCCAAATAAACAAACAAGCCAATTAAGATGCTTTACGTTAACAACACGACAGTGCTACCGGCACAATTCTCACCTCTGTCTTACTTTGAGTTTGAGATGATTTAGATAATTATTTTCCACTAATAAAGACTTCTTACATGCCAAGTATACACAAATAATGAGGGTATTCGGCAATAGCAGTTGTTGGCTATTATTCCTAGACATCACAAGCACTACATTTTGCCAAGTAGGCTTAATTGTTTTAACTTTTCTCCATAAGTAGTTATGGACACCAACCACTGAATTTTGTGTTTACTTATGCTTCTTTTTCATATCTGTTTAACAATGCAAGCTAGATTCGGTCAATAAAAAGGTACATTTCCGTGCATACAAACAAACTGATGCAAAACAAAATTCATTTAAAAGCAGAACTCGTCCCCAACCTTCAGGTGTGTGATTTGAAAAACTGTTGCTTCTGAAGCGTTTGGCTTTAATCTATGTCCCTTTAGGTTTTGTGAGAAGTAAACATTATTTTATTCAACTAAATGCATATTATTGTGTGTTTAGGTACCCCTGTTTCAAAAACTCTCTCATGGCATCTAGCATCAGAAACTAAGTCAACCTTAAAAAGGCGAAGTTCACATGCTTCAAAAAAGTAAGTTTTTAGTCTGATGCTGCACAGAACTGTTGGTATATTTGTTTTACTCTTATACCATTGATGGTATTATTGTAGCACAAAGTTATAGTGTTTGTTTAATACTTTTATGCATCCACTTTTGCAGAATCAAGGACCCCAAATTTTCTAACAAGACCACTCGAGTTTTCCACCTTATATGTAATGTTAAATAACTGTATCACTTGTATTTGTTTATTTTTTTATTTTTTATTTTTTATGTTAAGAGTCTCACATTGAATGAGATATGGCCTAAAAGTAGGAGTAATTTTCATCGCAAATTCTAAGAGTTTCCTTTTATTCCTTGATATAATTTTGCTTCCTTAGATAGTGGGATTCAAATATCGTTAGAAACTGTATCTATTGGCTGACTTCGAATTTAGAGTCGGCTAAACCGACGCTAAAAGAAATTGTAGACTAAGTCTTGGTTGACTATAGAGTCGGCTAAACCGACGCTACTTAAATTATTGACCTGACATTAGAGTCGGTGAAAGCAACGCTAAACAACTGTTGACCATTCTATAAAATATTTTTATGGAAAATGAGAAAATACAACCACGAAGTATAGTTAAGAAGGCACAACGTGTTACTCGTTTTTAACTAGATACGTAAATGTTTTCCCCGTGCATCTATAATATCGTTGTTTCTCGTTGTCTTTGAGTTTATGTGTCTTTGAGTTTATGTTGATGATGCGATTGTTGTTTATGTATTTGTTGTTATTGATACTATTTTGTTGATGATGCTATTGTTGCTTATGTATTTGTGATTGTTGATGTCATTATGTTGATGATGTCATTTTTGCTTATGTATTTGATGTTGTGAATGCCATATTGTGCAGATGATGCCATTGTTGCTTATGTATTTGTTGTTGTTGATGATGCCATATTATGTTGATGATGTCATTGTTGCTTATGTATTTGTTGTTGTTGTTAATGTCGTTGTGTTGATGATGCCATTGTTGTTGATGATGCCATTATTGTTGATATCCCATTGATGTTGATGTTTGTGTCTTGACGTTGATTGTTTTATGTCTTGATAAATAATGATATTCCCCATCTAGTAGCGACGAAGCTACTTATACAAATGAAACTAGTACAAATAATTCTCAATCTATAGGAGTCAAAGAGATAAAACAATGAGGGGCCACTTTGATGGCCAAGTTATTAAAAATCCGCAAGTCGGGTGTCAAATTCCCGGTCGAGTTTAGTTCTACTTATACAATACTTTATAGTCCTCATTCTTCATTTTTTTTTTTAAGAATTATGTTGCGTTCCTTGGGTGTAGCAAAGTCAACATATTGATAAATGATTGAAAACATGTAATAGAAGAGAATAAAGATAGCATATGGAATAGCGTTCAAGTACTAATTTTAAGTTTCATCGATGCAATATTACTTTATATAAACCCTAATACATACTTCTTAATGTAAATGTGTAGTTGGCGTTTGAGTTTACCGATGATTCTTAGTTGAAAAAAAAGTGGATCACTTATGATGGTACATCTTGGAAGGATTTTAAGCCACGTTTACACGTGACTACATCACGGAGCCTAAGCGTAATCTTGAGCTTCCGTGGATGAGATATCCTTATCTTTTTAGGAAGGTTTGGAAAACTTTTGTGAATTCTCGTAGTTCATGGTTAATACTAGATGTATTTACTGATAATGTTATGCTTATGCATTATAGATACAACCATGCAAGTTGATACCTTTCTAAATGTTTAAAACATTTTAAAAGTGAAGCAGGACAAGTGATCAAGACAAAAAACAAATACACTGATAGATTATCTCATGGGAGATATAAAAAATTTGAGAAAATAATAATTGTTGAAAAATACAACAACTAAGAGATGAGGACTCCATGAGTTGTGAACGAGAACCATGTCCACCATCACGACATGAGAAGTGGAAGAGGGCTCGACAAATACCAAATGGAGACTACTTTATATACCTAAAGATTAGTCGCTGAGAAAATTGAAAGTAGGACTTGTTGTTCGTATATTATGTGTTATTCAAATTGCTTTGATAATTAACATTGTATGTCTTATTATGTTGTGTAGGATTCCTTGTTTATCTAAGCCCGATAAGGTTCCTTTGTTTCAGAACCACAACATGATATATTAGTAGAAGCAGTCGGATCAAAGAAGCATGATGGGTGTGTACGTGGTATTGGAGATGGTATCGGCTTGAGAGGGTGGTTTAGTCCATTGAGAAAAAGCACTAGATAGGTGCAAAAATAAATGATAGAAGAGTTTGAGAAGAAGTTGGAAAATCAATAGAAAGAATTTGAAAATAAGTTAGCAGAGGAGCAAAAAAATCACATGAAAGACATATAAGAGTTATATGTGGTATGTGAGAACATAATGATATTTTAAATATATGATATACATTGGGTTGATTATGTTTTGTGTTTATGTTATTTGTATGAACAATTTATTGAAAGAACTGCTATACGTGGTGTAATCACAAAAGGAAGTTGTTCAGACACTCCTACTGGTAACGGTAACGAGTTATTGACTCCTTTGGAAGGATCATATAGCAAAATATTATGTTACCTTAAGGACAAGGAATACAGTGGTCGGACATAGGATTACTACAAATTTGGTGCACATAAGTATATACAATTGAATATCTCATTATGGAATATTCATCATTTTGTATAGAACTTATACCTAGATAACTTATTTTTTTAATTTTATTTAACCATTTAGATACATTCACCATGTTAGTATACGATTTAATAATAACTCTACAAAAAAACATTAAAGCAATATTAACATCAAGGCTTGAAAAGACTATTACTTAGCATAATTTCTCAATAAGTTATTAATTTTAAAATTATGGTAAGTTTTCACGTTTTACCAACTACTAATTATATATGATTGTATTCATTCACGAACCATTTTCAATTGATCATCATATCTTATCTGACGAATACGGTAACTAGATTGTGTTCGTTAAACAAACCATTTGAACTTACGATGAAACAAATTATTACTAGGTAACTTTTGTGTTTATGATATTTTTAGTAATTTTTTCTTTGACTTTATAATTAACTTTTGTGGGGGATATTTTTTATTTGTGTTGTAGTGTCGGTTGTGCCGACGCTAAATTTTAATTAATTATTTTATTTTTTCCCTCTTATTTATTTGTTTCCTTCTTCTTTTTCAGTTTGGCGGTAAAACAATTTTTGGGTTTTGTGTTAGTGGCGGCTTGACCAACGCTAATATTGTTAATGTATTAATTAATTTATTTTTCCCTCTTCATTTTTTCAGTTTGGCGCTAGAAATATATTCCCTCTAATAATATTAATTATTCAAATTGTTTATTTTTCTTAAATATTTATTTATTTCAGTTTTCAATTATTTTTTATTAATTAATAGTTATCTTGATTAATAAATAGTAAAAAATAATATTTATGTTCCTATTCTATTTCATATTAATAATTCAATTCAATAATTAATTATTTCATTAATTTTTTTAAATAAAAATTAAATTAATTATTTATAACTAAACTAAACTTTAATTGATTTTTTTTATAAATCAATTATCTACCAAAAAATAAAATTTATAAAAATAGAAAAAAAAGTAAAACTAAAAACTGAACTATATTAAATCATCAATTTCATATATTTTACTATTTTTTAATAATAATAATAATAATTTTATTAAATTATTGGTGTTAAACACCTCAACCAAATGACATTCACCTAAAAAGTGTTCAGGAAGCTTATAAGCTGAACCTAAAACCTAAAAAGCGATTCCGGTGCGATTTCGAAGCATTCAAGGAGCGATTCACATAAAAAACTAATAGCGATCGTTTTCTTCATCATCGAAAATGAAATTGATCGGTGAACTTTCATATTCCGATTGTGTTCTTCGTTTCGATTCCTTTTTCTGCGATTCTCATCTTTCATCATCTTTTTCTCTCCTGAACTTGTGTGTTTCAGGTGATTTTCACTCTTTTGGTTGACCGTAAGGCGTGTGAGGTGTCACTCCTCCTTGCTTTGGTGAATTTGTGTATTATCAGGTATACTGACACCCTTAACATTTAGGGCTTTTGCAATTTTGATATTGATATGTTGATTGTTAATGTTTGTGTAGTTCTTAGAGTTAGTTTTGATTATGTTAAACATTAGGACCTCTTCCTTTTGGTATCTTATATATTTAGTTGAATGTCACTCACAGATACTGACATTTTATTTATTGATCTTTATAAAGCTAATTTTTATATGTTTCAATATCAAGATTTGAGAGTTTTTATAATGCTAATAGAAAAAAAATGACAAATCTTTAAAATTTGAGAGTTTTTATAATGCTAATATTTCTAGGTTTCAATATCAAGATTTTCTTAATGCTTGCTATGTGAGATTCTTGGTTTTTCTTCAAGGTCCAACAAGGTTCCAGCGGGTGGAGGATGTCGGTTGTTAAGTTTTTAAGTTTGTTGGTATGACTATTTGTGTGGTATGCTTAGTTCTTAATGTTGAATGCAGGACAGGCTCTTGGACCAGACAAGTACTGTAACACATCTGTTTCCCATCACTAAACACTTTGGTTTGCTTGCTAATAGCATCACAGGTATGTTCTTCATTGCATATATTTATCAATACTTTGTTTTAAATTTCTGTGATTGATTGAACATATTTTATGTGTAGACATGAATGCTACTGTCATTGTTGTACATTTTTTTGAGAATTTTATAATTTGCGTTGTTCCGTAATTTCGATATGTAGATGTTCTTTATAGATTGAGATATTACTTGTTTCATGATTTGGTTTGACATCTTTATGTTGGTGAGATTTTGAATGCTATGTAATATGTCCTCATCATGACAATACTGATGAACTAACAATCTTACCAAAAATCCCTTAAGATTGATAACTAGATTATTGATTCCTCTGTTTCTCTCGTAAACAATTTGAGCCAATTGAGGAACATAGTGACCTGATAATCATTTAACTTTTAAGAAATCGAATAGTTCCACTGAATTCATAAATAAAGCGCAAAGTGGAAAACTGATGTAACACTTATCAAACATAGATTCACCTGCATAACTTATCCCACCAATGTAGAGTTCTCTATGCTTATACTGAGGAAATCTTTCCAACCAATTAACAAGAAAAATATATGAATCCTCGGCTGTAAGATATCGGATACACCTGCATAACTTTGATTTGATGTACTACAAGGATCTTTGGGGTACTGAGTGTAACTTTGAATTAAATTGCAATATAGTAGCTGTTTGTTTTTATGGTTCAGTTTTGGGTGTTGTGTTCACTCTTGTTCTGTCTTGCGTATTTTCCATGAATAAGTTTGCGATAACAAAATAAATTGATAAGGCAGCATAAAAGGAAATATGAGGCTGGAGAAAGATCATAGTTTTTCTACCTCAAATTGAGAGAACCGCCTCTATTAGATACACTATTTTAAAAAAAAAGTTACTAGTATTTAGGAATGAATCCTGTCTCTGCATATATATGTGTATGTTTCTGCATATATAAAGTTATGATTCAATCCTATGTGTTAGTAAATGAAGCAACTGTCTAAAGTTATGTCATTTATAAAGTAACATGTAGTAATTATATTACATAGTACTAATTAACAATCTGTGCATCTAATAATCCAAATAAACAAACAAGCCAATTAAGATGCTTTACGTTAACAACACGACAGTGCTACCGGCACAATTCTCACCTCTGTCTTACTTTGAGTTTGAGATGATTTAGATAATTATTTTCCACTAATAAAGACTTCTTACATGCCAAGTATACACAAATAATGAGGGTATTCGGCAATAGCAGTTGTTGGCTATTATTCCTAGACATCACAAGCACTACATTTTGCCAAGTAGGCTTAATTGTTTTAACTTTTCTCCATAAGTAGTTATGGACACCAACCACTGAATTTTGTGTTTACTTATGCTTCTTTTTCATATCTGTTTAACAATGCAAGCTAGATTCGGTCAATAAAAAGGTACATTATTAATAATGGTGTATCGTTTAACTATGAATTTGAATCCAGAGACAAGAGTATGAAAATCTGGAAAACATGGTTTCATTATCTTCATTCTCCTTCATTTTGAACCATTTATATTATTGAATCAAGAGCCCATTTTTGACTTCTCTGATTTGTTGATGTCATTCGTATGTGCTAACTATCATAATGGGCTTATCCCTGACTTGGTAGTCCCTAGAGTAGGTATTGTTATATACCAAACTGGGTGAACAATTTCTTGTGTTTATTTAAGTTTCCGCACTATTTTATTGTATATCTTGTCATTGTGTGTTATTTAGAGATCATTGTCTCGACATCTCTTAGGACACTTGTGATCTAAGTACCAGAATTTCACATAATTCATCAATTCCATCAAAATCTTTAATCTCCTCAACATGCATGTTCTATATTCGTAATCCTATAAGAGTTTAAAGGTATGCACTGACAATGTAAACTAACTTCACACATACAACCAATCGAAATCCTTACATTTACCATGTCATATTAATTTTTTAAAATTAAAATTGTGTTTTAATTGAATACATAGTTGTGATTAGTTGACAGTGTAAAAATATTTTACACTGTGCATATCTTTTTTTCTCATCCTATAATCAATACAATTTTCATGTTTCTAAAAAAGAAGAATCCATAAGCTATCACTATTTGAGTTTTTAAATTATTGAAATCAAATAAAAATTTAAATCGTTATTTAATTTAATCTCTTAAGAAATATTAAATTGGGTAAAATAAGAGTTCAAATATTTTAAATTAATTTAAATAATTTAAGAATCAAATTCTTGATAGTTTAATTAGAGTTAAATTGATTAGTTACATTTGTGTCAAGAAAAAAAATTGATTAGTTACATTTGTTTGATGAGAATGGGAGGAAGAGATTTAGCATAAAGAATTTAGCTTCCGAAACAATCAGAAACACCGTCGCTACTTGCACTTGATTTGAATCCAAAGCTAAAATACGAACCCTAACGCGTCTTCTCCATATTCACTCTTCAACCTAGGTATTCATTCATCCATGTTCATTGTATTTTGGCTCGATCTCTTTTCTCTTTTTTTGTGACAATTGCTTGTTCTTATTGTGATTGTTGCGCTGAAAATCTTAATTTGCTTGAGAGTAAAGTGAATGTTGATGAGAATTTAAGGTTCTTTTTATGCTTGTTAAGGTTCTAATTAGCTTTTTAGGGTTATTGATTGTGGCTGATATGCACTTTGAAACATCTAAGAGTATTGAGAAATTAGGGTTTGCTGCCTGAGAATAATCAAATCAGAATGGATGATGATATTATATTTTGTTATGTTTTAGGTTTAATCAAGGAAGTTGGAATGGTGGACGGTGGTAGAATCAAGCTTAAGACATGGCAGCAGGCTGCGGTGGCATTTGGTTCAGCGGTCGGAGCGCTTTTGAATCCGCGTAGAGCTGATTTGATAGCGGCTCTTGGTGAAACAACTGGAAAACCTGCCTTTGAAAGGGTTCTTCAAAGGATGAAATCTTCCCCCGAAGGAAGGGTCGGTAATCGTTTCTCATTACCTTTTTCGCTATTTTCATTGCTCATCATGTTGTGATACCATCTTCTTGTTCTTGTTGTTGAGGTTAAATGTTGAGTGCTTTTTCTTATATAATCTTGTTTAATAGGCAGTACTGTTGGAGCGCCCTCGTGTTGTATCGGCAAATGTAGGACATGCTTGGGACCTTCCACCAAATACATTTGGTGCTGCCTATGCTAGATTTATGGGATCCAGGAACTTTTCACCAGACGATCGGCCTCCTGTGCGGTTCATGGATACAGATGAGCTGGCCTACGTTGCAATGCGAGCTCGTGAGGTTCATGACTTCTGGCACACCCTTTTTGACCTTCCTACTAACTTGATTGGGGAGTCAGCGCTGAAAGTAATCGAGTTTCAACAGATGTATCTTCCTATGTGCATGATGTCTGTTGTAGGGGGCACAGCAAGATTCAGCGAAAAACAGAGAAAATTGTTTTTTCAACACTACTTCCCATGGGCTCTTCGTGCCGGCACACAATGCAATGATCTAATGTGTGTGTATTATGAGCAGCATTTTCATGAAGATTTAGAAGATGTTCGCAGAAAATTGGGAATTGTTCCGGTCCCTGCTGTTCCTTGACTGAATTCTTTCCGAGCTGATAAGTTGTATTTATACAGTGCAACCGCATTCAATTTTCTTAATAATGTCCAGTGCAATAGCTGTCTCCTGATACTTAGCCAGTTTTGTATAGGTTGGATTTCATCAATGACTATATCAGTCAATTAAATTAAATAGAATCACGAACATAGGTTTGGTTTTATAATCATCCATTGCTATAGTGTTCCTGCCAAAAGGAAAACTGATCCAGTTTTTAAACAACCATATTACAATAGAAATTTGGAATACTATTTTGTTTCATTTCAGGTTTACAATTTTGAAGTAGAAAGTTTATGGTGTTGATCAATAATTATTACTCTGCAACATCTGATTTTTACCAAAGCTCTGCGGTACCATATTTATGAAATCAGAGCCTCTCATCAGATATGGAAGGAACATAATCAATGGGAGTTTACTTTGTTGCCGGAGATGAAGACTGCTGGTGGAAATAATTCGAGTCCTATTGGGCATATTAGCTCGGTAGCAGAATATCAGTGTTCCAATCCCCATTACTCGTAACAATGTCAGCTCAGCGATATTGAGAGAAGGAATGTCATCATGGTTAGCAATACTGGAAGCAGAAAGCACCCTCGAAAGGAGCCATACATGATTCCAAACATTCGTTGATTCCCCATTACTAATATCCCAAAAAGAATTTCGTTGCAGCAAATCTCAGTTCTTTCCCAAATTCCTTCAAAAGTTAGAATCATTACTCTTGGTGATAATGTATCTCACATGCTTATTTCCTCTGCCATTCATGAATTTCCAACCAAGTTTCAGTAAGCAAGCTTCATTATTTGTTACCAAATTCTTCAGACCCAGACCCCCGCTATCTTAGGAGTAGTAAGGGTACTACACTTGACAATATGCACGTGTTTCTCTTCATCAGTATCGCCCCAAACAAATTTTCTTTGCATCTTTGAATCTCCTTAAGACCTTCCTTGTGTAGAGCATATGACAGCATAATGTAAGTTGGCATTGCTTCAATAACGGACTTGGCAGCAATGACAACTCTACCAACAAAAGACAAATTCTTGGCCTTCTAGTTTGTGAGCTTTGAATTAATGTTCTCCATAAGGTATCTAAAATCTTTATTCTTAGGTGATTTACCTGAGAATATTTTGTAATTTTTCCAAAGCCCTTTAGTGTCAGGCAAACTAAGGCAAGGATGTCCTCTACCTTAAGACAAGAAAATCTAAGATTAGGTTGTCTTTAGTGGTTGCTCGTAATCAAGTGTCATTATAGCGGAAATCTCTTGAGTATGATAGGATTTGACTAACCTCTCGTTAATAGGGTGAACCAATATAAACTTTGTGAGTAATAGAAAGAGAGAATGATTGAACTTTCATTTCAGTTGTAACTGATTTTCAATTGTGAAAAGTTAGTTACATCAGGTATCACAACTTGTTTATATACTACAAGTTGTGACCTGTAGTAGCCTGTAACTACTGAGTACAAACTGCCAGGTGTCAGTAACATACTGACTGACTCTAATGCTTAAGCTAATACTCTAATACCCCCCCCCACAAACTCATGGGGAGCTAGCAACCCTGAGTTTGTGTCTGAATTCCAGGAACCTTGTTGAAGGAAGAGGTTTGGTGAGAGTATCAGCCACTTGATCAACACCAGGAATGTGGGCAACAGCAATGGTTTTAGCTATGACCTTCTCTCTGACAAAGAAGAGATCAATCTCCATATGCTTGGTACGAGAATGTAAAATAGGGTTATGAGCAAGCAGAACAGCTGATTGATTGTCACAAAGAACAAGAGGCTGTTGAATAGTAATGCCAAGCTCAGTGAACAATGTTTGGAGCCAGAGCAGGTCTGCAGTAGCTTGAGCCAAACTCCTATACTCTGCTTCTGTGCTGGACCTAGCCACTACAGGCTGCTTCTTGGACCACCAAGAGATTAGGTTGGGACCAAAGTAGATAGCAGCACCAGATGTACTCCTCCTATCATCTGGATCAGATGCCCAGTCAGCATCACAAAACACCTTGACAGGGGGTGGTTGGCTGGAGGTCAGGGGAGACAGATGAAGGCCATGAGACTGTGTGCCCTTGAGGTAACGAAGGATGCGTTTGACTGCAACCCAATGGGTCTCTAGAGGGTGAGACATGAACTGGCAGACTTTGTTCACAGAGAAAGCAATGTCTGGCCTAGTAATGGTGGCATATTGTAAAGCCCTAACTACAGACCTATACATGAAAGGGTCAGAGAGGGCAGCTGAGCCAGTCTTGGTGAGTTTGCAAGAAGATTGCATGGGGGAGCTGACAGGACTGCAGTCAGACATTTTGGTCCTGTGCAAAAGGTCCCTAATGTACTTGGACTGTGTGAGCAGCATGGAGCCATTAGAAGTAGCCTTAACTTCAATGCCCAAGAAATAATCAAGATCACCAAGATGCTTGAGAGAGAAGGCAGTGTTGAGCTTGGAGATAACCTGTTGCAACAACTTTGAGTCACTTCCAGTGATGATTATATCATCAACATACACTAGGAGATAAATGACATGGCCATTGGAGGAGTATATAAAAAGTGAGGGATCACATTTGCTAGGAGTGAAATGAAGAAGAACAAGAGCCTGTTGTAATCTCTCAAACCATTGCCTAGGAGCTTGCTTCAGACCATAGAGGGCCTTCTGAAGTTTGCAAACCAGGGTGGGATCAGAGGAAACAAAACCAGGGGGCTGCTCCATGTATACCTCCTCAGTGAGCAATCCATTAAGGAAAGCATTGTTGACATCCAACTGTTGGATGGACCAATGTCTGGAGAGAGCAATAGTAAGAATGATTCTGATGGTAATAGGCTTAACCACAGGGGAAAAGGTCTCATTGTAGTCAAACCCCTGCTGTTGGTGGAAGCCCTTGGCAACAAGCCTGGCCTTGTACCTATTAACAGAGCCATCAGGATTTTCCTTAACACGGAAAACCCATTTGCAGCCAATAGATTGTCTGTTAGGAGGGAGAGAAACAAGGGACCAGGTTTGATTCTTGCATAAGGCATCAAACTCAGCTTGCATAGCAGCTTTCCACTTATCATCTGTGAGAGCCTGCTTGACAGACTTTGGCTCAGAGTGAGCTAGCAGCAAAGAGGGATGTAGTCTAGGCTGAGTGAAGCCAGCTTTGGCTCTAGTAGTCATAGAATGATTGTTGATGGGAATGTGAGCAACAGGGATGGCATTGAGAGGTACACTGGGAGAAGAAGAAGTAGAGCTAGGAGAAATAGAGAGGTTTGAAGAAGAAACAGTAGGAGACAAGGAAGGGTCAGAACTGACAGGAGCAGGTGAAGGAGCTGACACAGGACTTGAGATAGGGACAGCTGTAAGAGGAGTAGGCATAGGTAGAGAAGTAGATGGAGAAGAAGATGAAGGAGGTAAAAGAGAGTGTAGAGAAGAGATACTAGAGGCTTTTAGAGAAGAGGAGGAATGAGAAGTGGCTGGTTTTGAAAACAACTCTAGAAAGGGAAATCTAGACTCATTGAAGAGGACATCCTTGGAGATGTACATTCTTCCAGAGGGAGAGAGACACTTGTAACCCTTGTGGGAAGTGGAATAACCCAAGAACAAACATTCATGAGACCTAAACTCAAGTTTGTGGGCATTATAAGGTCTCAATAGAGGGAAACAAGCACAACCAAAAGCCTTTAAAAATTTGTAGTCAGGAGCAGTTTTGAACAGAAGAGTATAGGGTACTTGAAACTGCACTGAAGAAGAGGGAAGTCTGTTAATTAAGTAGACAGCTGTGGTAAAGGCAAAATCCCAGTAGGTCAAAGGTAGGGCAGCATGACTCAACAAGGTAAGGCCTAAGTCAACTATGTGCCTATGTTTTCTTTCTACCACACCATTTTGGTGATGTGTGTGGGGACAAATAACCCTATGCTGAATGCCCAGATCTGCCAAAAATTTGGAAAAGGGCCTAAACTCTCCACCCCAATCAGATTGAATAGCCTTAATAGGATATCCAAGTTGTAACTCAACTAGGGCTTTAAACTGTTTGAAGACATTGAGAGCATCAACCTTAGATTTCAGTAAGTACAGCCAAGTGAATTTAGAAAAGGCATCAACAAAGGAGATATAATAATGAAAACCTTGGGTAGAGGATTGAGGGGAGGGACCCCAAAGATCACAGTACACAAGTTCAAGAGGAAAATGATATGTAGTTTGAGATAAGGGAGAGTGTAATCTGTGAGCTTTACCAACACAGCAGGCAGAACAAAAGGTATCAAGATTTTTATTAGAATGAGACAAATTACAACTTTGTAATACAAGTTTCAGCACATGAGCATTAGGGTGGCCTAGCCTAAGATGCCATACATTGGATAGGGAAGGGGAAATAGTAGTAGCCTGAACACTAGGCACTATTTTATTAGGACTAACTAAGGACAAAGGAGGCTTGGAACTGACAGTAGACTGAGTAGGCTTTGAGACAGCAAAAGGAGGAAACTCATAGAGGCCATCAGGACCAACTCTACCAACCAGAAGAACAACATTAGACACCTGTGATTTAACAAGACATGTGTCAGAAGTGAACAGAAAATAGACTTGACTATCCTTACAAAATTGACTAACACTGATAAGATTTTTGGTAATTGAGGGAACATGAAGAAGATTTTTAAGTGTGAGAGGTGTGTGAGATTGACAAGTAGAGAAAAACTGACTAGAGCCAGCTGAATTGATATGCAGACCTTGACCATTTCCTATAAAGATTTGGTCATGGCCTTCAAAAGGAGTGTGCTGTTGGAGATTGTTGGCATCATTAGTGACATGAAAAGAGGCACCTGAATCAGGGTACCAAGTGGCAGCAGCCTGAGGTTGGGCAGCATTAGCAATGAAAGCACTAGGAGTTAATGTAATAGCAGGTCTAGCTTGTGATGTAGCACTGGCAGTAGATCTAGTCCAAACATTTGCAGGAATTTGAGCATAAGCAACCTGAGGAGGAGTCCACTGCACAGGTGCAAAAGGAGTGCTAGCATAGGCAACTTGAGGTTGAAACTGTTGATTATATCTATGCCAACAGTTCAAGGCTGTGTGACCAGCTTTGGAACAGACTTGACACTGAACACCAGAATTTCTGCCTCCTCTACCTCTACCACCTCTGCCACCTCTATAGGACCTTCCACCTCTGAAGGAAGCATATTCAGGCTCAGGAGAAGGGGAGGCAGGGACAGAGGGAGTAGATTCAACAGCACTAACCGGAGGAGTTTCAGAGGCTGGAGGTTGGGATGAAGCTTGAGTGAGATTCAACGAAGCCAGATCTGGAACAGAGGTTTTCTTGAACTTGTTCAACCTCAGTTTATGAGCAATGAGAAGAATCTCCACTTCATCTAGATCCATATCTCCAAACTTACTCTCTACAACAGACACAACCGAAGCATACTCACTCGGTAATCCTTCAAGGATAACATCAATGTGATGCGTGGACGGAACAGGATCACCAATAGAGGCTAAAGCATCAACAGTTTGACGAATCTGAAGCAGATAATCAGAAATTGATTGCGAATCCAGAGAAGCAGAGCGAAGTTCAACGCGAAGTTGTCTTGCTCGTGCACGAGTCTGCTTTTGGAAGTAGTTGAACAACCGATCCCAAAGTTGATGAGAGTGAACGCATCCAATGACGCGAGACATGATTTCGCTGGAGAGCGTTGATTGCAACCACGACAAGAGTAGCTGATCTTTCTGAAGCCACGAGGAATAGAGAGGATTGACGATACCTTGAAGACGATCGTCATCGGAGAGAAATTTGGGAGGAACACGCGCACAAACCACCAGATCTGTGAGATTGTGTGCGTTGATGTAAGGCTCCACTTGCTGACGCCATAGATGGAAGTTTTTGTCGTCGAGTTTGTATGCGATCTTCAGCGCAAACTGAAGACGGCGTGATTCGTCCATCACCGCCGCAGACGGCGCCGCCGGAGACGAAACGTGAGCGGAAGAGGGAGATCCTGGCTGTGAGTCCATGGATCGGAGAAGCTAAACTGATACCATAATAGAGTTTGACCTAATTCATCCTTACAAAACCGGTCGGTAAGGTGAGGAGTGTCCCTCTATATATATTCTTTGAAAGCTCTATCTCTAGCCAATGTGGGACTTTAGGATCTTCCTAATACACCCCCTCTCGCCCAGCACTCTTTTGGGCTTGGTGCGTGGATATTAATGGTGGGCGGCCCATGGTCCGATCGATAGGCTCTGATACCATAATAGAAAGAGAGAATGATTGAACTTTCATTTCAGTTGTAACTGATTTTCAATTGTGAAAAGTTAGTTACATCAGGTATCACAACTTGTTTATATACTACAAGTTGTGACCTGTAGTAGCCTGTAACTACTGAGTACAAACTGCCAGGTGTCAGTAACATACTGACTGACTCTAATGCTTAAGCTAATACTCTAATAGTGAGTGATCCTTTATCCATATTATCTTTATCCTTTTCGTTGCTACACACTTTGTGCTCGAGAAACTATGGGACATGGCTAAAAAAAGTCATATTGTTGTTGTTGGCAAACAAAGAATTTATACACACAAAGATACTCTATCCCTTCTTGACAAGAAAACTTAAAAACTTTAGCACAAGATAAAAACTACCATGATGAATACTACTTGACTCTCTAGTTAGCACATACGAATGACATCAACAAATCAGAGAAGTCAAAAATGGGCTCTTGATTCAATAATATAAATGGTTCAAAATGAAGGAGAATGAAGATAATGAAACCATGTTTTCCAGATTTTCATACTCTTGTCTCTGGATTCAAATTCATAGTTAAACGATACACCATTATTAGTTGAATGTCACTCACCATTATTAGTTGATTCAATATATATTTAGTTGAATGTCACTCACAGATACTGACATTTTATTTATTGATCTTTATAAAGCTAATTTTTATATGTTTCAATATCAAGATTTGAGAGTTTTTATAATGCTAATAGAAAAAAATGACAAATCTTTAAAATTTGAGAGTTTTTATAATGCTAATATTTCTAGGTTTCAATATCAAGATTTTCTTAATGCTTGCTATGTGAGATTCTTGGTTTTTCTTCAAGGTCCAACAAGGTTCCAGCGGGTGGAGGATGTCGGTTGTTAAGTTTTTAAGTTTGTTGGTATGACTATTTGTGTGGTATGCTTAGTTCTTAATGTTGAATGCAGGACAGGCTCTTGGACCAGACAAGTACTGTAACACATCTGTTTCCCATCACTAAACACTTTGGTTTGCTTGCTAATAGCATCACAGGTATGTTCTTCATTGCATATATTTATCAATACTTTGTTCTAAATTTCTGTGATTGATTGAACATATTTTATGTGTAGACATGAATGCTACTGTCATTGTTGTACATTTTTTTGAGAATTTTATAATTTGCGTTGTTCCGTAATTTCGATATGTAGATGTTCTTTATAGATTGAGATATTACTTGTTTCATGATTTGGTTTGACATCTTTATGTTGGTGAGATTTTGAATGCTATGTAATATGTCCTCATCATGACAATACTGATGAACTGACAATCTTAACAAAAATCCCTTAAGATTGATAACTAGATTATTGATTCCTCTGTTTCTCTCGTAAACAATTTGAGCCAATTGAGGAACATAGTGACCTGATAATCATTTAACTTTTAAGAAATCGAATAGTTCCACTGAATTCATAAATAAAGCGCAAAGTGGAAAACTGATGTAACACTTATCAAACATAGATTCACCTGCATAACTTATCCCACCAATGTAGAGTTCTCTATGCTTATACTGAGGAAATCTTTCCAACCAATTAACAAGAAAAATATATGAATCCTCGGCTGTAAGATATCGGATACACCTGCATAACTTTGATTTGATGTACTACAAGGATCTTTGGGGTACTGAGTGTAACTTTGAATTAAATTGCAATATAGTAGCTGTTTGTTTTTATGGTTCAGTTTTGGGTGTTGTGTTCACTCTTGTTCTGTCTTGTGTATTTTCCATGAATAAGTTTGCGCTAACAAAATAAATTGATAAGGCAGCATAAAAGGAAATATGAGGCTGGAGAAAGATCATAGTTTTTCTACCTCAAATTGAGAGAACCGCCTCTATTAGATACACTATTTTAAAAAAAAAGTTACTAGTATTTAGGAATGAATCCTGTCTCTGCATATATATGTGTATGTTTCTGCATATATAAAGTTATGATTCAATCCTATGTGTTAGTAAATGAAGCAACTGTCTAAAGTTATGTCATTTATAAAGTAACAAGTAGTAATTATATTACATAGTACTAATTAACAATCTGTGCATCTAATAATCCAAATAAACAAACAAGCCAATTAAGATGCTTTACGTTAACAACACGACAGTGCTACCGGCACAATTCTCACCTCTGTCTTACTTTTTTTTTTTTGGTAAGCATGAGGGCCTAAGCCCGGGAAAGAAAACTACACAGCGGAAAACCTCGGGGTAGCAAGCCCCCTGAGATCAGCCTCAAACAACTCTCTAACCTGCGGAGGACAATCCTCAAAAACTGTTAAAGATACATTTAAAATACATCCCAGTTTGGCTAATGCGTCAGCAACTTGATTAGCCTCCCGATAGCAGTGCAGAATATTAACCTCCCAATTCCTTTCCATCAACTCTCGAATATGCCTTATTAACGGAACTCCTAACGTATTAGAAAATTTTCCCGTTTTTAAAGCATTCACAATCATCAAAGAATCCGTATTTATCTCTATTTCTCGAAAACCTTTATGCCAAGCCAACTTCAACCCTTCTATCACACCCCATAATTCAGTTTCGAACGCGCTACACTCTCCCGTAGCTCTAGCAAAACCTCCTAGCCATTCTCCCTGACTGCCACGAATAATACCACCACATCCTGCAACTTTATTTGCTTTGCGAGCTCCATCCGTATTAACTTTGACACAGTTCAAAATAGGCGGATTCCAACGAATTAGCTTTATCTCATGGTCATGACTGATGACTTTTTTATTGGCTTGCATAGCTTTGTCGTAATCCTCTTTAATCTGAGTAATATGGTGAGTGATATTAGCTGGCCTACTAAAATTTTCCACATATATCTCTTTATTTCTCCATGACCATATGCAATGGCAGACAATTGCCCAAATATCCTTCCATCTACTATTCCTTCCCCAAGGTGTTACATCCATGATGTTGTTGGAAACCCAATACTCAGCTGTGCTCATAAAGAAATTGTTCCTATGACTTATGGTGACTAACTGAAGCCAAACAGTTGTAGCAAGCGGACAGTCCCGTAGAACATGTATGAGCGTATCCTCCGTATCTCCACAATAATTGCACATACCATGCCCAAGCCCCATCTTCTTTTTTTGCATATTTGTGAGAAGTTTACCATGCATAACTAACCACATGAAGTGTCGAACACGCTCTGTTACCGTAAGCTTCCAGATTTTACTCCAAATCTCATTCTCATCTGCCTTATCAAAACCGCAAATATTATTGTACATGCATGATACTGTAAACTCAACCTTATTTCCCCCTGCTACTACTCGCAGATCCGGTTCATTGTTACTTTGCGGCGGAAGAAGCCTTGCAATTTTGTTCTTGATATCAACTGGCAGCCATTCCTCCATTAACTCCCAATTCCAGGTACCATCATCCTTGCCAAGATCTTTGACTGAAGCCCCTTCTAGCTGCGGGGGAATGCGAATAATCTGGTCCACCACCAATCCTTCTTCAATCCAAGCATAGTTCCAAGCATCAATATCATCTCCTCTCCCTACAATCCAAAAACTACTTTCATCCATTAATGGCTTAAGATCAACAAGAATTTTCCACAAATTGGAATCCTGTGGTCGTTTCGATATTCCCGTGTTGTCGATGTTACAAGCATATTTTTCTCTTAGAACTGTACACCAAAAATCTGAGCCATTGTTCAGCAAACTCCATCCAAGTTTTAGCAAACACGCTTGATTCATAGCCTTTAAGTTTCTCAGGCCAAGCCCCCCTAGACTCTTTGGAAGCGTGATAACCTCCCAATTAACAGCATGCCATCTTCGTTTTTGCTCAGAATCTCCCCATATAAAACTCCTTTGGATCCGTTGAATATCGTCCAAACAAGCTTGAGGGATTTTGGACGACATCATATTGTAAATGGGCATTGCTTCGATTACACTCTTTGCTAAAGTCACTCTGCCCGCGAAAGATAACTGACTGGCTTTCCACATAGCAAGCTTAGAATTAACTTGATCAACAATAAACTGATAATCTGCCCTTTTAGGAGCTCTTCCTATCAATGGTGCTCCCAAGTATTTTCCAAGGCCATGAGATTCTTGGAATCCTGCAATATTGAGAAGCCTAGTTCTCACTCTTCTATCAACATTCTTGGAGAAATATATACTGGTTTTCTCACTACTCACTTCTTGCCCCGACATATCACAAATTTTTTTCAAAATATCCATCACACATGTCATTTGTGACTCACTAGCTTCTCCACACAGAAGCAAGTCATCCGCGAACATGAGATGAGATAAGCTGAAACCATCTTTCCCAATTTTAATTCCTTTCCAATTTCTTTTTTCAACAGCATGCATAATGAGATGAGATAGCTTATCCATACACAAAACAAACAAATACGGCGATACGGGGTCCCCTTGACGAATCCCTCAATGAGGTTTGAAAAACTTCGATCTAGCACCATTCCATTTAACATTCGTTTCTACACTCGTAACTGAGTGCATAATAACCTGTATCAAATTATCCGGCAGCTGAATTTCCACCAGCGTCCGCCATATAAACTCCCAGCTCAATTTATCATATGCTTTAGAAAGATCAACTTTGATAGCAAAAGCTCCTTTCTTCCCTTTCATTTTATGCATGGAGTGAAGCATTTCATTGGCTACCACAATGTTCTCATGAATGTTTCTCCCTGGTACAAAACCAGTTTGAAACGGCGAGACAAGCTTCGAGATATGATCCTTTAGTCTTTCAACCACTACTTTTGTAATTACTTTATAAATTGTATTACACAACGATATTGGCCGGAATTGCTTAACATACGCAGGGTCCTCTATTTTAGGTATCAAACATATGTCCGTTTTGTTAACTTCGGCTATCATATAAGGTTTGTCCCAAACATTTTTAACAAAATCACACACTGCACTCCCAACAGTCCCCCAAGCGTTTTGATAAAAACCCGCTGGGAAACCATCCGGCCCTGGAGCTTTCCAAGGTTGCATGTTGAAAATAGCTCGCCTGACTTCCTCGTCTCGAATGGGAGCTGCCAACTTATCTTTATTGTCTTTGTCCAACTCAGGAAAAGTTATGTCAGTTTGCCACCATTTCCTCATAAGTTGATTTTCTGAAAACAGATCCATATAGTAATTATTCACCATAGCTTGCAGCTGACTAGGATCATCTATCCACATACCTGCATCATTTTTAAGCATGTGGATATGATTTTTCCTTCTTCTCGTTACCGTCTTGAGGTGATAGAATTTAGTGTTCCTGTCACCGTCAGCTAGCCATTTCGAGCGGGATCGTTGAAACCACATAAGCTCTTCCTTTTCCATAATATCGTGCAGCTCTTGTTGTAGCTTATTTTCCAATTTTCTGGTTCCTATATTATCATTACCATTCTGCATTCGACGCTGCACACCGTGAATCCTCTGCATAATCTCTCTTTTCATCTTTAAGACTTGGTTAAAATTCTGGAATTTCCACATTTGAACACCTTTCTCCACATTTTTCAAGTTGGTTGTGACATCCTCCTCCTTCCGCCAACAGCTCTCCAACATATCTCTATAGGTCGAATGCAGTAACCATGCACTTTCAAAACGAAACTGAGCACTGGCATTGTGATTTGGAACTTCCACCGGCGATAACAGTAACGGATGATGGTCTGAGAAATTCAAACGCAACAGCACTTTAATGTGTCCATTAGGGAAGTTAACCCTCCATTTTGTATTACATAAGGCTCGGTCCAACCTCTCATAAATTCTCTGTCCACCATGAAAAATTGGGCCCCTCCAAGTAAACTTAGGACCACTTGCACCCATATCAATCAACTTACATTTGTTAATCCGTTCAGTAAAATTATTACATTTACGGACAGAAATTGCAGCTCCTCCTCTTTTCTCATCTGCTGATGTAATATCGTTTAAATCTCCAGCAAAAATCCAAGCTTCTTGCATCATATCTGCAATATGCCTCAACTCTTCCCATAAGATTTTTCGTCTTTCTTCTAACGGGCTCGCATAGACAGCAGTGAAAAACCAAGGCGCCTTATTTGGATAATTCACCATCAGATGCATGTACTGAAAATGCTTAATGCAAGTCTGAACTCTCATATGCTCTGGCTTCCATCCTATCGCTATTCCTCCTGAATAACCATGCACTTCCGTAGCTTCAAAACCATCATAGCCAAGCATTTTAAAAGTACGAGACAGTCTGGCGGGATCACATCTTGTCTCCATGATTACTATCATACTAGGATTATTAGCACTAACGTATTGCTTACAATAACGGTAAAAAGATTTGTGAGCTGCACCTCTGCAGTTCCACAAGAAAATCCTACTATTTTTATTCATTAGGAAACTATCCATGTAAAGCAATCAAGCCTCGAGCAGATACTTCTATTTCTAAATATATTATGCCTTATTTACTGTAACTTTTCAATTAGAAATAATAACATATATTAATTAATTATATACATTGATAATACATTTATTTAAGTATATACATGATATATTTACTCGTGTAAAATAGGATATATTGTTTTTTTTATGGGTGATACTGATAACATGATATAAGATATATGATTTTTTTAATGATGCATTACACTTAATGGATTTGGTCTTATAATTAGAAATATAAGATATATGATTTTTTTTATGGGTGATAGCATGATATATTATTGTTTATACTTATATGTTATTATTTCATTAATAATTAGAAATATAAGATATTTGGTTTTTTTATGGGTGATAGCATGATATATTTATTCATTAAAAAAGTAATATTTTTTTTGTTTAATATAAAAAATTAAATTATAGTGTGATATATTAATAAAAAATAGGAAAAGTATATTTTAATATTTTTTAAGGAAAAACTGATGACATTATTTTAATTACAAATGCATAGTATAGTTAAAAAATGAACACAAAAATATTTAAAAAGAGATAAAAATGAGTAATTTTTTGATTATTTTATATTTTTTAATATGCAAATGATTTGATAACTCTAAATTTTTTAAACAATTTAATTTAACGTTAATCAAAATAATCAACTTTTCCTATAAGCAATTACATGAACAGGTTTATGAGAATCAAGGAGAAACAATCTACTTTTTTCTATAAACAATAATATAAACAGATTTATGAGAATCAAAGAGAAATAATCTATTTTTTCCTATAAATAATTACATGAATAAATTTATGAAAATCAAACCTTATTGATGAAATTGTAAGAGCTGTGAATAATGGAAGTAGGGGTGTTCATGGGTTGGGTAAACCCAATAAACCCAGTAAAACCCACCCAAACCGATCCAAAAAAGTGGGTTGGGTCGGGTTATTGGGTGAATACGGTTTTCTAAAATGAAAACCCATTCAAAATAATTGGGTTATGGGTAAACCCACACCCAACCCACAAAACCCATGGGTTATTGAGTGACTATATTTTTTTCTCTTTTTTTTTATAATTTAACAGGTGATGACTTTGATGTTTTTAATTTTGCTTGTTTCAATTTCAACTTTTTGAACATCTTTTATTTAGTAAGTAATGATTTTAACTTATTTAGGATGCCACATTTGGATTATTTTGATGCTAATTATAATAAATTGCAAGTATTTTATGTAATTCTAGGTTTTACTGTAATGTAACTTTAGTTCTTACAAATATATGTTTATAATAAATTTCATTATACATTTTGAGATTTGATGTTTAAAAAAATAGCAGTAATATGTTAAATTATTTATTAAGAAAAAATGTAACATATCATTAATAATTATATAAGGAAAAATAATATTGGGTAACCCATTACCCAACCCAATCCAACCCACAAATTTGTGGTTTTACCCAACCCAACCCAATGATATTGTGGGTGGTTATTTTTGCTCACCCAAACCAGTGTACCATATACGGGTTGGGTTATGGTTTTGACTAAATTCAACTCAAACCGACCCATGAACACCCCTAAATGGAAGCACACCAAATAGAAGAGATGATGGACGGTGGTAAGCCTTGGCACTAGCAGAGAAGATGGAATTGGAAGAGAAAGATGAATGGAGATTTGACTGGAGAAGAAAAAAATGAGTCTAACGTCTGAGACTCTAAATGTCTGGCAGAAGAAAATGAAACGCTTCAACTTTTTTAGGGTCTAATATTTACATTTCTCTCTCTTAATAAATACATGAATATTTATTTATTTTTATAAATAAACATAAAGGAAATGACTAAAAAACCTAATCTAAAATATATATTAAATTAACTATATTAAAATAATAGGCGGGGCGGGGTCCCCGCGGGGCGGGGGATGTATTCCCCGTCCCCGTCCCCAAAATGCTCTCGGGGGAATTTTTCTCCCCATCCCCGCCCCCACGGGGGAAAATTCCCCATCTTTGGGGCCCCGAACGGGGCGTTCCCCGCGGGGTTCCCCATTAACAGGTCCAAACTGACATCCCTACTCCATATCAGAATCCGAACTTTCCACCACGTTATAATTGCTCTCCTTTCCTCCCTCATGTCTCTCTTCCACTGGTATGGGAGTTAAAACCACATTATCCCAGTTGGGAGGTCTCGGTACATTTGGTAAAACAGTCTCTAGACCACAGACATCCTTGCTATAGTTTGTAACTTCCACTCCCGATTCCTTCTCAATATCACCATCGCTATCTTTATTGTTTATTTGGCCCTGTAAACTTTCTATAAAGTTTGAACCCATCAGTTCCTTCAAATTCTCCACCCCTTTTCTAACTTGAGACACCGCCTTTCCTTTAAAATTTTTCCCGCTTCTTGCCGCCAATTTTTGTTCGTTCATAGTTTTCTCCCTTGAAATCTCCACTATTTTAATTCCTTTGTTCACCTTCACATTCTTACCATTCGTTTTCTTTTTTTTGGTGAATTTTGACTCTCCACCTTGTTGCACCTGATCTAAGCCTTCCTCTACTTGACGAGTCCTCACAGCTTTTCCTTCCTTATCCTCCGTCTCCACCTCACACATGTGATTACTACTGTCTTTAGTCACCATCTCCTCTTTATTGAATTCTGGTATTTCCTCACTTAGAGCAATAAATCGAGATCCCTTATTTTTTAAATCAGCAGCTATTATTGTCGGATCACCTTTGAATGCTCCCGGTGCAACACTATTTCTGGCTTGATTCCCATACTGTCTCCCTGCTATATTTCCTCCGCTGCTTTCTCCTACATTAAAACTCTTTTGCATGTTTGACTTCTTGTATCTTCTGGTTTTTTGCACTATTTTCCACGGTCCATCCACGACATTCCCCATCAAAACTACATTTGACTCGGCTACTCCTTCTTTTCCATTTATGTTTGTTTCATCAGCACTGGAACCACGTCCCTTTTCTATGCATCCCTCTTTGTAATGCCCAAATCTTCCGCAGTTCACACAGAGGAGGTGTAGGCCCTCGTATTCCACATTGTATTTCCTCTCTTTGATGGTGAACATCGCAATCAACGGTTTCGTCAGATCAACCTGAACACATAACCTTGCATACTTCCCACGTTCTTGAGTTAGAGTGTTTTTATCCACCTTAACTGTCTTGCCAATTCTATCTCCTATGAAATGAAGAGCATCCTTATCATAATACTCAATTGGCAAACCGGAGATTCGTACCCAAACTGCCACCTCTTTTATCGTTTCACTTGCAGGTTGAAAGTTTGGACTCCACTCTTTCACCGTCAAATAATGATCATAAATGAACCACGGTCCATCCATAAGAGCTGCATACTGATCATCTTCATGCGAAAAGGCTACCAGATAATAATCGTTGCTAAGGTCGATTATGTTAATAACTCCTTTTCGCACCCACATCTGCTTCAATCTAGTCTCTAGAGCCTTATACCCTATTCTCCTCCCCAGCAGTTTCACAATTACTCCCCTCCTCCATGGCCGATACAACCTTTTCTCCTCCAGTTTAGAGAAAACGAAATTAGGGCATTCATAGTCTCCCAATCGAACCTCTTCCACCTTCATTCTCTCTTCTTCTCCCTCCTCTCCCGCTTCGATATCAATATTGTCATCATCTTTATTATAGTCCGACAACTCATCCACATTACCTCCCACCACCTTATCTCGATATGATTGCTTCCCTTCCATCTCATTCCTCTGCATATTGATCACGTCAGCGTAGTTTAGTGGTTGTGACGATGATACAGAGAACACATGCTCACCCTCTTTGACTTTCTTTGTGCTTCTTGCATGCAAATCCTCCTCGTCTTTGGATTTCGCATGACTTGACTCAGGGTTTTCCGTTTCGTGCCCTAGCAGAGACATTTTTTTTACATCATCTACAAATTTATTATCAAGTGTCTTCTTACATGCCAAGTATACACAAATAATGAGGGTATTCGGCAATAGCAGTTGTTGGCAATTATTCCTAGACATCACAAGCACTACATTTTGCCAAGTAGGCTTAATTGTTTTAACTTTTCTCCATAAGTAGTTATGGACACCAACCACTGAATTTTGTGTTTACTTATGCTTCTTTTTCATATCTGTTTAACAATGCAAGCTAGATTCGGTCAATAAAAAGGTAGATTCCGCTATAATGACACTTGATTACGAGCAACCACTAAAGACAACCTAATCTTAGATTTTCTTGTCTCAAGGTAGAGGACATCCTTGCCTTAGTTTGCCTGACACTAAAGGGCTTTGGAAAAATTACAAAATATTCTCAGGTAAATCACCTAAGAATAAAGATTTTAGATACCTTATGGAGAACATTAATTCAAAGCTCACAAACTAGAAGGCCAAGAATTTGTCTTTTGTTGGTAGAGTTGTCATTGCTGCCAAGTCCGTTATTGAAGCAATGCCAACTTACATTATGCTGTCATATGCTCTACACAAGGAAGGTCTTAAGGAGATTCAAAGATGCAAAGAAAATTTGTTTGGGGCGATACTGATGAAGAGAAACACGTGCATATTGTCAAGTGTAGTACCCTTACTACTCCTAAGATAGCGGGGGTCTGGGTCTGAAGAATTTGGTAACAAATAATGAAGCTTGCTTACTGAAACTTGGTTGGAAATTCATGAATGGCAGAGGAAATAAGCATGTGAGATACATTATCACCAAGAGTAATGATTCTAACTTTTGAAGGAATTTGGGAAAGAACTGAGATTTGCTGCAACGAAATTCTTTTTGGGATATTAGTAATGGGGAATCAACGAATGTTTGGAATCATGTATGGCTCCTTTCGAGGGTGCTTTCTGCTTCCAGTATTGCTAACCATGATGACATTCCTTCTCTCAATATCGCTGAGCTGACATTGTTACGAGTAATGGGGATTGGAACACTGATATTCTGCTACCGAGCTAATATGCCCAATAGGACTCGAATTATTTCCACCAGCAGTCTTCATCTCCGGCAACAAAGTAAACTCCCATTGATTATGTTCCTTCCATATCTGATGAGAGGCTCTGATTTCATAAATATGGTACCGCAGAGCTTTGGTAAAAATTAGATGTTGCAGAGTAATAATTATTGATCAACACCATAAACTTTCTACTTCAAAATTGTAAACCTGAAATGAAACAAAATAGTATTCCAAATTTCTATTGTAATATGGTTGTTTAAAAACTGGATCGGTTTTCCTTTTGGCAGGAACACTATAGCAATGGATGATTATAAAACCAAACCTATGTTCGTGATTCTATTTAATTTAATTGACTGATATAGTCATTGATGAAATCCAACCTATACAAAACTGGCTAAGTATCAGGAGACAGCTATTGCACTGGACATTATTAAGAAAATTGAATGCGGTTGCACTGTATAAATACAACTTATCAGCTCGGAAAGAATTCAGTCAAGGAACAGCAGGGACCGGAACAATTCCCAATTTTCTGCGAACATCTTCTAAATCTTCATGAAAATACTGCTCATAATACACACACATTAGATCATTGCATTGTGTGCCGGCACGAAGAGCCCATGGGAAGTAGTGTTGAAAAAACAATTTTCTCTGTTTTTCGCTGAATCTTGCTGTGCCCCCTACAACAGACATCATGCACATAGGAAGATACATCTGTTGAAACTCGATTACTTTCAGCGCTGACTCCCCAATCAAGTTAGTAGGAAGGTCAAAAAGGGTGTGCCAGAAGTCATGAACCTCACGAGCTCGCATTGCAACGTAGGCCAGCTCATCTGTATCCATGAACCGCACAGGAGGCCGATCGTCTGGTGAAAAGTTCCTGGATCCCATAAATCTAGCATAGGCAGCACCAAATGTATTTGGTGGAAGGTCCCAAGCATGTCCTACATTTGCCGATACAACACGAGGGCGCTCCAACAGTACTGCCTATTAAATAAGATTATATAAGAAAAAGCACTCAACATTTAACCTCAACAACAAGAGCAAGAAGATGGTATCACAACATGATGAGCAATGAAAATAGCGAAAAAGGTAATGAGAAACGATTACCGACCCTTCCTTCGGGGGAAGATTTCATCCTTTGAAGAACCCTTTCAAAGGCAGGTTTTCCAGCTGTTTCACCAAGAGCCGCTATCAAATCAGCTCTACGCGGATTCAAAAGCGCTCCGACCGCTGAACCAAATGCCACCGCAGCCTGCTGCCATGTCTTAAGCTTGATTCTACCACCGTCCACCATTCCAACTTCCTTGTTAAACCTAAAACATAACAAAATATAATATCATCATCCATTATGATTTGATTATTCTCAGGCAGCAAACCCTAATTTCTCAATACTCTTAGATGTTTCAAAGTGCATATCAGCCACAATCAATAACCCTAAAAAGCTAATTAGAACCTTAACAAGCATAAAAAGAACCTTAAATTCTCATCAACATTCACTTTACTCTCAAGCAAATTAAGATTTTCAGCGCAACAATCACAATAAGAAAGCAATTGTCACAAAAAAAGAGAAAAGAGATCGAGCCAAAATACAATGAACATGGATGAATGAATACCTAGGTTGAAGAGTGAATATGGAGAAGACGCGCTAGGGTTCGTATTTTAGCTTTGGATTCAAATCAAGTGCAAGTAGCGACGATGTTTCTGATTGTTTCGGAAGCTAAATTCTTTATGCTAAATCTCTTCCTCCCATTCTCATCAAACAAATGTAACTAATCAATTTTTTTTCTTGACACAAATGTAACTAATCAATTTAACTCTAATTAAACTATCAAGAATTTGATTCTTAAATTATTTAAATTAATTTAAAATATTTGAACTCTTATTTTACCCAATTTAATATTTCTTAAGAGATTAAATTAAATAACGATTTAAATTTTTATTTGATTTCAATAATTTAAAAACTCAAATAGTGATAGCTTATGGATTCTTCTTTTTTAGAAACATGAAAATTGTATGGATTCTTCTTTGTTTGATGAGAATGGGAGGAAGAGATTTAGCATAAAGAATTTAGCTTCCGAAACAATCAGAAACACCGTCGCTACTTGCACTTGATTTGAATCCAAAGCTAAAATACGAACCCTAACGCGTCTTCTCCATATTCACTCTTCAACCTAGGTATTCATTCATCCATGTTCATTGTATTTTGGCTCGATCTCTTTTCTCTTTTTTTGTGACAATTGCTTGTTCTTATTGTGATTGTTGCGCTGAAAATCTTAATTTGCTTGAGAGTAAAGTGAATGTTGATGAGAATTTAAGGTTCTTTTTATGCTTGTTAAGGTTCTAATTAGCTTTTTAGGGTTATTGATTGTGGCTGATATGCACTTTGAAACATCTAAGAGTATTGAGAAATTAGGGTTTGCTGCCTTAGAATAATCAAATCATAATGGATGATGATATTATATTTTGTTATGTTTTAGGTTTAACAAGGAAGTTGGAATGGTGGACGGTGGTAGAATCAAGCTTAAGACATGGCAGCAGGCTGCGGTGGCATTTGGTTCAGCGGTCGGAGCGCTTTTGAATCCGCGTAGAGCTGATTTGATAGCGGCTCTTGGTGAAACAGCTGGAAAACCTGCCTTTGAAAGGGTTCTTCAAAGGATGAAATCTTCCCCCGAAGGAAGGGTCGGTAATCGTTTCTCATTACCTTTTTCGCTATTTTCATTGCTCATCATGTTGTGATACCATCTTCTTGCTCTTGTTGTTGAGGTTAAATGTTGAGTGCTTTTTCTTATATAATCTTATTTAATAGGCAGTACTGTTGGAGCGCCCTCGTGTTGTATCGGCAAATGTAGGACATGCTTAGGACCTTCCACCAAATACATTTGGTGCTGCCTATGCTAGATTTATGGGATCCAGGAACTTTTCACCAGACGATCGGCCTCCTGTGCGGTTCATGGATACAGATGAGCTGGCCTACGTTGCAATGCGAGCTCGTGAGGTTCATGACTTCTGGCACACCCTTTTTGACCTTCCTACTAACTTGATTGGGGAGTCAGCGCTGAAAGTAATCGAGTTTCAACAGATGTATCTTCCTATGTGCATGATGTCTGTTGTAGGGGGCACAACAAGATTCAGCGAAAAACAGAGAAAATTGTTTTTTCAACACTACTTCCCATGGGCTCTTCGTGCCGGCACACAATGCAATGATCTAATGTGTGTGTATTATGAGCAGCATTTTCATGAAGATTTAGAAGATGTTCGCAGAAAATTGGGAATTGTTCCGGTCCCTGCTGTTCCTTGACTGAATTCTTTCCGAGCTGATAAGTTGTATTTATACAGTGCAACCACATTCAATTTTCTTAATAATGTCCAGTGCAATAGCTGTCTCCTGATACTTAGCCAGTTTTGTATAGGTTGGATTTCATCAATGACTATATCAGTCAATTAAATTAAATAGAATCACGAACATAGGTTTGGTTTTATAATCATCCATTGCTATAGTGTTCCTGCCAAAAGGAAAACCGATCCAGTTTTTAAACAACCATATTACAATAGAAATTTGGAATACTATTTTGTTTCATTTCAGGTTTACAATTTTGAAGTAGAAAGTTTATGGTGTTGATCAATAATTATTACTCTGCAACATCTGATTTTTACCAAAGCTCTGCGGTACCATATTTATGAAATCAGAGCCTCTCATCAGATATGGAAGGAACATAATCAATGGGAGTTTACTTTGTTGCCGGAGATGAAGACTGCTGGTGGAAATAATTCGAGTCCTATTGGGCATATTAGCTCGGTAGCAGAATGTCAGTGTTCCAATCCCCATTACTCGTAACAATGTCAGCTCAGCGATATTGAGAGAAGGAATGTCATCATGGTTAGCAATACTGGAAGCAGAAAGCACCCTCGAAAGGAGCCATACATGATTCCAAACATTCGTTGATTCCCCATTACTAATATCCCAAAAAGAATTTCGTTGCAGCAAATCTCAGTTCTTTCCCAAATTCCTTCAAAAGTTAGAATCATTACTCTTGGTGATAATGTATCTCACATGCTTATTTCCTCTGCCATTCATGAATTTCCAACCAAGTTTCAGTAAGCAAGCTTCATTATTTGTTACCAAATTCTTCAGACCCAGACCCCCGCTATCTTAGGAGTAGTAAGGGTACTACACTTGACAATATGCACGTGTTTCTCTTCATCAGTATCGCCCCAAACAAATTTTCTTTGCATCTTTGAATCTCCTTAAGACCTTCCTTGTGTAGAGCATATGACAGCATAATGTAAGTTGGCATTGCTTCAATAACGGACTTGGCAGCAATGACAACTCTACCAACAAAAGACAAATTCTTGGCCTTCTAGTTTGTGAGCTTTGAATTAATGTTCTCCATAAGGTATCTAAAATCTTTATTCTTAGGTGATTTACCTGAGAATATTTTGTAATTTTTCCAAAGCCCTTTAGTGTCAGGCAAACTAAGGCAAGGATGTCCTCTACCTTGAGACAAGAAAATCTAAGATTAGGTTGTCTTTAGTGGTTGCTCGTAATCAAGTGTCATTATAGCGGAAATCTCTTAAGTATGATAGGATTTGACTAACCTCTCGTTAATAGGGTGAACCAATATAAACTTTGTGAGTGATCCTTTATCCATATTATCTTTATCCTTTTCGTTGCTACACACTTTGTGCTCGAGAAACTATGGGACATGGCTAAAAAAAAGTCATATTGTTGTTGTTGGCAAACAAAGAATTTATACACACAAAGATACTCTATCCCTTCTTGACAAGAAAACTTAAAAACTTTAGCACAAGATAAAAACTACCATGATGAATACTACTTGACTCTCTAGTTAGCACATACGAATGACATCAACAAATCAGAGAAGTCAAAAATGGGCTCTTGATTCAATAATATAAATGGTTCAAAATGAAGGAGAATGAAGATAATGAAACCATGTTTTCCAGATTTTCATACTCTTGTCTCTGGATTCAAATTCATAGTTAAACGATACACCATTATTAGTTGAATGTCACTCACCATTATTAGTTGATTCAATATATATTTAGTTGAATGTCACTCACAGATACTGACATTTTATTTATTGATCTTTATAAAGCTAATTTTTATATGTTTCAATATCAAGATTTGAGAGTTTTTATAATGCTAATAGAAAAAAAATGACAAATCTTTAAAATTTGAGAGTTTTTATAATGCTAATATTTCTAGGTTTCAATATCAAGATTTTCTTAATGCTTGCTATGTGAGATTCTTGGTTTTTCTTCAAGGTCCAACAAGGTTCCAGCGGGTGGAGGATGTCGGTTGTTAAGTTTTTAAGTTTGTTGGTATGACTATTTGTGTGGTATGCTTAGTTCTTAATGTTGAATGCAGGACAGGCTCTTGGACCAGACAAGTACTGTAACACATCTGTTTCCCATCACTAAACACTTTGGTTTGCTTGCTAATAGCATCACAGGTATGTTCTTCATTGCATATATTTATCAATACTTTGTTCTAAATTTCTGTGATTGATTGAACATATTTTATGTGTAGACATGAATGCTACTGTCATTGTTGTACATTTTTTTGAGAATTTTATAATTTGCGTTGTTCCGTAATTTCGATATGTAGATGTTCTTTATAGATTGAGATATTACTTGTTTCATGATTTGGTTTGACATCTTTATGTTGGTGAGATTTTGAATGCTATGTAATATGTCCTCATCATGACAATACTGATGAACTGACAATCTTACCAAAAATCCCTTAAGATTGATAACTAGATTATTGATTCCTCTGTTTCTCTCGTAAACAATTTGAGCCAATTGAGGAACATAGTGACCTGATAATCATTTAACTTTTAAGAAATCGAATAGTTCCACTGAATTCATAAATAAAGCGCAAAGTGGAAAACTGATGTAACACTTATCAAACATAGATTCACCTGCATAACTTATCCCACCAATGTAGAGTTCTCTATGCTTATACTGAGGAAATCTTTCCAACCAATTAACAAGAAAAATATATGAATCCTCGGCTGTAAGATATCGGATACACCTGCATAACTTTGATTTGATGTACTACAAGGATCTTTGGGGTACTGAGTGTAACTTTGAATTAAATTGCAATATAGTAGCTGTTTGTTTTTATGGTTCAGTTTTGGGTGTTGTGTTCACTCTTGTTCTGTCTTGCGTATTTTCCATGAATAAGTTTGCGCTAACAAAATAAATTGATAAGGCAGCATAAAAGGAAATATGAGGCTGGAGAAAGATCATAGTTTTTCTACCTCAAATTGAGAGAACCGCCTCTATTAGATACACTATTTAAAAAAAAAAGTTACTAGTATTTAGGAATGAATCCTGTCTCTGCATATATATGTGTATGTTTCTGCATATATAAAGTTATGATTCAATCCTATGTGTTAGTAAATGAAGCAACTGTCTAAAGTTATGTCATTTATAAAGTAACAAGTAGTAATTATATTACATAGTACTAATTAACAATCTGTGCATCTAATAATCCAAATAAACAAACAAGCCAATTAAGATGCTTTACGTTAACAACACGACAGTGCTACCGGCACAATTCTCACCTCTGTCTTACTTTTTTTTTTTTTGGTAAGCATGAGGGCCTAAGCCCGGGAAAGAAAACTACACAGCGGAAAACCTCGGGGTAGCAAGCCCCCTGAGATCAGCCTCAAACAACTCTCTAACCTGCGGAGGACAATCCTCAAAAACTGTTAAAGATACATTTAAAATACATCCCAGTTTGGCTAATGCGTCAGCAACTTGATTAGCCTCCCGATAGCAGTGCAGAATATTAACCTCCCAATTCCTTTCCATCAACTCTCGAATATGCCTTATTAACGGAACTCCTAACGTATTAGAAAATTTTCCCGTTTTTAAAGCATTCACAATCATCAAAGAATCCGTATTTATCTCTATTTCTCGAAAACCTTTATGCCAAGCCAACTTCAACCCTTCTATCACACCCCATAATTCAGTTTCGAACGCGCTACACTCTCCCGTAGCTCTAGCAAAACCTCCTAGCCATTCTCCCTGACTGCCACGAATAATACCACCACATCCTGCAACTTTATTTGCTTTGCGAGCTCCATCCGTATTAACTTTGACACAGTTCAAAATAGGCGGATTCCAACGAATTAGCTTTATCTCATGGTCATGACTGATGACTTTTTTATTGGCTTGCATAGCTTTGTCGTAATCCTCTTTAATCTGAGTAATATGGTGAGTGATATTAGCTGGCCTACTAAAATTTTCCACATATATCTCTTTATTTCTCCATGACCATATGCAATGGCAGACAATTGCCCAAATATCCTTCCATCTACTATTCCTTCCCCAAGGTGTTACATCCATGATGTTGTTGGAAACCCAATACTCAGCTGTGCTCATAAAGAAATTGTTCCTATGACTTATGGTGACTAACTGAAGCCAAACAGTTGTAGCAAGCGGACAGTCCCGTAGAACATGTATGAGCGTATCCTCCGTATCTCCACAATAATTGCACATACCATGCCCAAGCCCCATCTTCTTTTTTTGCATATTTGTGAGAAGTTTACCATGCATAACTAACCACATGAAGTGTCGAACACGCTCTGTTACCGTAAGCTTCCAGATTTTACTCCAAATCTCATTCTCATCTGCCTTATCAAAACCGCAAATATTATTGTACATGCATGATACTGTAAACTCAACCTTATTTCCCCCTGCTACTACTCGCAGATCCGGTTCATTGTTACTTTGCGGCGGAAGAAGCCTTGCAATTTTGTTCTTGATATCAACTGGCAGCCATTCCTCCATTAACTCCCAATTCCAGGTACCATCATCCTTGCCAAGATCTTTGACTGAAGCCCCTTCTAGCTGCGGGGGAATGCGAATAATCTGGTCCACCACCAATCCTTCTTCAATCCAAGCATAGTTCCAAGCATCAATATCATCTCCTCTCCCTACAATCCAAAAACTACTTTCATCCATTAATGGCTTAAGATCAACAAGAATTTTCCACAAATTGGAATCCTGTGGTCGTTTCGATATTCCCGTGTTGTCGATGTTACAAGCATATTTTTCTCTTAGAACTGTACACCAAAAATCTGAGCCATTGTTCAGCAAACTCCATCCAAGTTTTAGCAAACACGCTTGATTCATAGCCTTTAAGTTTCTCAGGCCAAGCCCCCCTAGACTCTTTGGAAGCGTGATAACCTCCCAATTAACAGCATGCCATCTTCGTTTTTGCTCAGAATCTCCCCATATAAAACTCCTTTGGATCCGTTGAATATCGTCCAAACAAGCTTGAGGGATTTTGGACGACATCATATTGTAAATGGGCATTGCTTCGATTACACTCTTTGCTAAAGTCACTCTGCCCGCGAAAGATAACTGACTGGCTTTCCACATAGCAAGCTTAGAATTAACTTGATCAACAATAAACTGATAATCTGCCCTTTTAGGAGCTCTTCCTATCAATGGTGCTCCCAAGTATTTTCCAAGGCCATGAGATTCTTGGAATCCTGCAATATTGAGAAGCCTAGTTCTCACTCTTCTATCAACATTCTTGGAGAAATATATACTGGTTTTCTCACTACTCACTTCTTGCCCCGACATATCACAAATTTTTTTCAAAATATCCATCACACATGTCATTTGTGACTCACTAGCTTCTCCACACAGAAGCAAGTCATCCGCGAACATGAGATGAGATAAGCTGAAACCATCTTTCCCAATTTTAATTCCTTTCCAATTTCTTTTTTCAACAGCATGCATAATGAGATGAGATAGCTTATCCATACACAAAACAAACAAATACGGCGATACGGGGTCCCCTTGACGAATCCCTCAATGAGGTTTGAAAAACTTCGATCTAGCACCATTCCATTTAACATTCGTTTCTACACTCGTAACTGAGTGCATAATAACCTGTATCAAATTATCCGGCAGCTGAATTTCCACCAGCGTCCGCCATATAAACTCCCAGCTCAATTTATCATATGCTTTAGAAAGATCAACTTTGATAGCAAAAGCTCCTTTCTTCCCTTTCATTTTATGCATGGAGTGAAGCATTTCATTGGCTACCACAATGTTCTCATGAATGTTTCTCCCTGGTACAAAACCAGTTTGAAACGGCGAGACAAGCTTCGAGATATGATCCTTTAGTCTTTCAACCACTACTTTTGTAATTACTTTATAAATTGTATTACACAACGATATTGGCCGGAATTGCTTAACATACGCAGGGTCCTCTATTTTAGGTATCAAACATATGTCCGTTTTGTTAACTTCGGCTATCATATAAGGTTTGTCCCAAACATTTTTAACAAAATCACACACTGCACTCCCAACAGTCCCCCAAGCGTTTTGATAAAAACCCGCTGGGAAACCATCCGGCCCTGGAGCTTTCCAAGGTTGCATGTTGAAAATAGCTCGCCTGACTTCCTCGTCTCGAATGGGAGCTGCCAACTTATCTTTATTGTCTTTGTCCAACTCAGGAAAAGTTATGTCAGTTTGCCACCATTTCCTCATAAGTTGATTTTCTGAAAACAGATCCATATAGTAATTATTCACCATAGCTTGCAGCTGACTAGGATCATCTATCCACATACCTGCATCATTTTTAAGCATGTGGATATGATTTTTCCTTCTTCTCGTTACCGTCTTGAGGTGATAGAATTTAGTGTTCCTGTCACCGTCAGCTAGCCATTTCGAGCGGGATCGTTGAAACCACATAAGCTCTTCCTTTTCCATAATATCGTGCAGCTCTTGTTGTAGCTTATTTTCCAATTTTCTGGTTCCTATATTATCATTACCATTCTGCATTCGACGCTGCACACCGTGAATCCTCTGCATAATCTCTCTTTTCATCTTTAAGACTTGGTTAAAATTCTGGAATTTCCACATTTGAACACCTTTCTCCACATTTTTCAAGTTGGTTGTGACATCCTCCTCCTTCCGCCAACAGCTCTCCAACATATCTCTATAGGTCGAATGCAGTAACCATGCACTTTCAAAACGAAACTGAGCACTGGCATTGTGATTTGGAACTTCCACCGGCGATAACAGTAACGGATGATGGTCTGAGAAATTCAAACGCAACAGCACTTTAATGTGTCCATTAGGGAAGTTAACCCTCCATTTTGTATTACATAAGGCTCGGTCCAACCTCTCATAAATTCTCTGTCCACCATGAAAAATTGGGCCCCTCCAAGTAAACTTAGGACCACTTGCACCCATATCAATCAACTTACATTTGTTAATCCGTTCAGTAAAATTATTACATTTACGGACAGAAATTGCAGCTCCTCCTCTTTTCTCATCTGCTGATGTAATATCGTTTAAATCTCCAGCAAAAATCCAAGCTTCTTGCATCATATCTGCAATATGCCTCAACTCTTCCCATAAGATTTTTCGTCTTTCTTCTAACGGGCTCGCATAGACAGCAGTGAAAAACCAAGGCGCCTTATTTGGATAATTCACCATCAGATGCATGTACTGAAAATGCTTAATGCAAGTCTGAACTCTCATATGCTCTGGCTTCCATCCTATCGCTATTCCTCCTGAATAACCATGCACTTCCGTAGCTTCAAAACCATCATAGCCAAGCATTTTAAAAGTACGAGACAGTCTGGCGGGATCACATCTTGTCTCCATGATTACTATCATACTAGGATTATTAGCACTAACGTATTGCTTACAATAACGGTAAAAAGATTTGTGAGCTGCACCTCTGCAGTTCCACAAGAAAATCCTACTATTTTTATTCATTAGGAAACTATCCATGTAAAGCAATCAAGCCTCGAGCAGATACTTCTATTTCTAAATATATTATGCCTTATTTACTGTAACTTTTCAATTAGAAATAATAACATATATTAATTAATTATATACATTGATAATACATTTATTTAAGTATATACATGATATATTTACTCGTGTAAAATAGGATATATTGTTTTTTTTATGGGTGATACTGATAACATGATATAAGATATATGATTTTTTTATTGATGCATTACACTTAATGGATTTGGTCTTATAATTAGAAATATAAGATATATGATTTTTTTTATGGGTGATAGCATGATATATTATTGTTTATACTTATATGTTATTATTTCATTAATAATTAGAAATATAAGATATTTGGTTTTTTTATGGGTGATAGCATGATATATTTATTCATTAAAAAAGTAATATTTTTTTTGTTTAATATAAAAAATTAAATTATAGTGTGATATATTAATAAAAAATAGGAAAAATATATTTTAATATTTTTTAAGGAAAAACTGATGACATTATTTTAATTACAAATGCATAGTATAGTTAAAAAATGAACACAAAAATATTTAAAAAGAGATAAAAATGAGTAATTTTTTGATTATTTTATATTTTTTAATATGCAAATGATTTGATAACTTTAAATTTTTTAAACAATTTAATTTAACGTTAATCAAAATAATCAACTTTTCCTATAAGCAATTACATGAACAGGTTTATGAGAATCAAGGAGAAACAATCTACTTTTTTCTATAAACAATAATATAAACAGATTTATGAGAATCAAAGAGAAATAATCTATTTTTTCCTATAAATAATTACATGAATAAATTTATGAAAATCAAACCTTATTGATGAAATTGTAAGAGCTGTGAATAATGGAAGCACACCAAATAGAAGAGATGATGGACGGTGGTAAGCCTTGGCACTAGCAGAGAAGATGGAATTGGAAGAGAAAGATGAATGGAGATTTGACTGGAGAAGAAAAAATGAGTCTAACGTCTGAGACTCTAAATGTCTGGCAGAAGAAAATGAAACGCTTCAACTTTTTTAGGGTCTAATATTTACATTTCTCTCTCTTAATAAATACATGAATATTTATTTATTTTTATAAATAAACATAAAGGAAATGACTAAAAAATCTAATCTAAAATATATATTAAATTAACTATATTAAAATAATAGGCGGGGCGGGGTCCCCGCGGGGCGGGGGATGTATTCCCCGTCCCCGTCCCCAAAATGCTCTCGGGGGAATTTTTCTCCCCATCCCCGCCCCCACGGGGGAAAATTCCCCATCTTTGGGGCCCCGAACGGGGCGTTCCCCGCGGGGTTCCCCATTAACAGGTCCAAACTGACATCCCTCCTCCATATCAGAATCCGAACTTTCCACCACGTTATAATTGCTCTCCTTTCCTCCCTCATGTCTCTCTTCCACTGGTATGGGAGTTAAAACCACATTATCCCAGTTGGGAGGTCTCGGTACATTTGGTAAAACAGTCTCTAGACCACAGACATCCTTGCTATAGTTTGTAACTTCCACTCCTGATTCCTTCTCAATATCACCATCGCTATCTTTATTGTTTATTTGGCCCTGTAAACTTTCTATAAAGTTTGAACCCATCAGTTCCTTCAAATTCTCCACCCCTTTTCTAACTTGAGACACCGCCTTTCCTTTAAAATTTTTCCCGCTTCTTGCCGCCAATTTTTGTTCGTTCATAGTTTTCTCCCTTGAAATCTCCACTATTTTAATTCCTTTGTTCACCTTCACATTCTTACCATTCGTTTTCTTTTTTTTGGTGAATTTTGACTCTCCACCTTGTTGCACCTGATCTAAGCCTTCCTCTACTTGACGAGTCCTCACAGCTTTTCCTTCCTTATCCTCCGTCTCCACCTCACACATGTGATTACTACTGTCTTTAGTCACCATCTCCTCTTTATTGAATTCTGGTATTTCCTCACTTAGAGCAATAAATCGAGATCCCTTATTTTTTAAATCAGCAGCTATTATTGTCGGATCACCTTTGAATGCTCCCGGTGCAACACTATTTCTGGCTTGATTCCCATACTGTCTCCCTGCTATATTTCCTCCGCTGCTTTCTCCTACATTAAAACTCTTTTGCATGTTTGACTTCTTGTATCTTCTGGTTTTTTGCACTATTTTCCACGGTCCATCCACGACATTCCCCATCAAAACTACATTTGACTCGACTACTCCTTCTTTTCCATTTATGTTTGTTTCATCAGCACTGGAACCACGTCCCTTTTCTATGCATCCCTCTTTGTAATGCCCAAATCTTCCGCAGTTCACACAGAGGAGGTGTAGGCCCTCGTATTCCACATTGTATTTCCTCTCTTTGATGGTGAACATCGCAATCAACGGTTTCGTCAGATCAACCTGAACACATAACCTTGCATACTTCCCACGTTCTTGAGTTAGAGTGTTTTTATCCACCTTAACTGTCTTGCCAATTCTATCTCCTATGAAATGAAGAGCATCCTTATCATAATACTCAATTGGCAAACCGGAGATTCGTACCCAAACTGCCACCTCTTTTATCGTTTCACTTGCAGGTTGAAAGTTTGGACTCCACTCTTTCACCGTCAAATAATGATCATAAATGAACCACGGTCCATCCATAAGAGCTGCATACTGATCATCTTCATGCGAAAAGGCTACCAGATAATAATCGTTGCTAAGGTCGATTATGTTAATAACTCCTTTTCGCACCCACATCTGCTTCAATCTAGTCTCTAGAGCCTTATACCCTATTCTCCTCCCCAGCAGTTTCACAATTACTCCCCTCCTCCATGGCCGATACAACCTTTTCTCCTCCAGTTTAGAGAAAACGAAATTAGGGCATTCATAGTCTCCCAATCGAACCTCTTCCACCTTCATTCTCTCTTCTTCTCCCTCCTCTTCCGCTTCGATATCAATATTGTCATCATCTTTATTATAGTCCGACAACTCATCCACATTACCTCCCACCACCTTATCTCGATATGATTGCTTCCCTTCCATCTCATTCCTCTGCATATTGATCACGTCAGCGTAGTTTAGTGGTTGTGACGATGATACAGAGAACACATGCTCACCCTCTTTGACTTTCTTTGTGCTTCTTGCATGCAAATCCTCCTCGTCTTTGGATTTCGCATGACTTGACTCAGGGTTTTCCGTTTCGTGCCCTAGCAGAGACATTTTTTTTACATCATCTACAAATTTATTATCAAGTGTCTTCTTACATGCCAAGTATACACAAATAATGAGGGTATTCGGCAATAGCAGTTGTTGGCAATTATTCCTAGACATCACAAGCACTACATTTTGCCAAGTAGGCTTAATTGTTTTAACTTTTCTCCATAAGTAGTTATGGACACCAACCACTGAATTTTGTGTTTACTTATGCTTCTTTTTCATATCTGTTTAACAATGCAAGCTAGATTCGGTCAATAAAAAGGTAGATTCCGCTATAATGACACTTGATTACGAGCAACCACTAAAGACAACCTAATCTTAGATTTTCTTGTCTCAAGGTAGAGGACATCCTTGCCTTAGTTTGCCTGACACTAAAGGGCTTTGGAAAAATTACAAAATATTCTCAGGTAAATCACCTAAGAATAAAGATTTTAGATACCTTATGGAGAACATTAATTCAAAGCTCACAAACTAGAAGGCCAAGAATTTGTCTTTTGTTGGTAGAGTTGTCATTGCTGCCAAGTCCGTTATTGAAGCAATGCCAACTTACATTATGCTGTCATATGCTCTACACAAGGAAGGTCTTAAGGAGATTCAAAGATGCAAAGAAAATTTGTTTGGGGCGATACTGATGAAGAGAAACACATGCATATTGTCAAGTGTAGTACCCTTACTACTCCTAAGATAGCGGGGGTCTGGGTCTGAAGAATTTGGTAACAAATAATGAAGCTTGCTTACTGAAACTTGGTTGGAAATTCATGAATGGCAGAGGAAATAAGCATGTGAGATACATTATCACCAAGAGTAATGATTCTAACTTTTGAAGGAATTTGGGAAAGAACTGAGATTTGCTGCAACGAAATTCTTTTTGGGATATTAGTAATGGGGAATCAACGAATGTTTGGAATCATGTATGGCTCCTTTCGAGGGTGCTTTCTGCTTCCAGTATTGCTAACCATGATGACATTCCTTCTCTCAATATCGCTGAGCTGACATTGTTACGAGTAATGGGGATTGGAACACTGATATTCTGCTACCGAGCTAATATGCCCAATAGGACTCGAATTATTTCCACCAGCAGTCTTCATCTCCGGCAACAAAGTAAACTCCCATTGATTATGTTCCTTCCATATCTGATGAGAGGCTCTGATTTCATAAATATGGTACCGCAGAGCTTTGGTAAAAATCAGATGTTGCAGAGTAATAATTATTGATCAACACCATAAACTTTCTACTTCAAAATTGTAAACCTGAAATGAAACAAAATAGTATTCCAAATTTCTATTGTAATATGGTTGTTTAAAAACTGGATCGGTTTTCCTTTTGGCAGGAACACTATAGCAATGGATGATTATAAAACCAAACCTATGTTCGTGATTCTATTTAATTTAATTGACTGATATAGTCATTGATGAAATCCAACCTATACAAAACTGGCTAAGTATCAGGAGACAGCTATTGCATTGGACATTATTAAGAAAATTGAATGCGGTTGCACTGTATAAATACAACTTATCAGCTCGGAAAGAATTCAGTCAAGGAACAGCAGGGACCGGAACAATTCCCAATTTTCTGCGAACATCTTCTAAATCTTCATGAAAATGCTGCTCATAATACACACACATTAGATCATTGCATTGTGTGCCGGCACGAAGAGCCCATGGGAAGTAGTGTTGAAAAAACAATTTTCTCTGTTTTTCGCTGAATCTTGTTGTGCCCCCTACAACAGACATCATGCACATAGGAAGATACATCTGTTGAAACTCGATTACTTTCAGCGCTGACTCCCCAATCAAGTTAGTAGGAAGGTCAAAAAGGGTGTGCCAGAAGTCATGAACCTCACGAGCTCGCATTGCAACGTAGGCCAGCTCATCTGTATCCATGAACCGCACAGGAGGCCGATCGTCTGGTGAAAAGTTCCTGGATCCCATAAATCTAGCATAGGCAGCACCAAATGTATTTGGTGGAAGGTCCCAAGCATGTCCTACATTTGCCGATACAACACGAGGGCGCTCCAACAGTACTGCCTATTAAACAAGATTATATAAGAAAAAGCACTCAACATTTAACCTCAACAACAAGAACAAGAAGATGGTATCACAACATGATGAGCAATGAAAATAGCGAAAAAGGTAATGAGAAACGATTACCGACCCTTCCTTCGGGGGAAGATTTCATCCTTTGAAGAACCCTTTCAAAGGCAGGTTTTCCAGCTGTTTCACCAAGAGCCGCTATCAAATCAGCTCTACGCGGATTCAAAAGCGCTCCGACCGCTGAACCAAATGCCACCGCAGCCTGCTGCCATGTCTTAAGCTTGATTCTACCACCGTCCACCATTCCAACTTCCTTGTTAAACCTAAAACATAACAAAATATAATATCATCATCCATTATGATTTGATTATTCTCAGGCAGCAAACCCTAATTTCTCAATACTCTTAGATGTTTCAAAGTGCATATCAGCCACAATCAATAACCCTAAAAAGCTAATTAAAACCTTAACAAGCATAAAAAGAACCTTAAATTCTCATCAACATTCACTTTACTCTCAAGCAAATTAAGATTTTCAGCGCAACAATCACAATAAGAAAGCAATTGTCACAAAAAAAGAGAAAAGAGATCGAGCCAAAATACAATGAACATGGATGAATGAATACCTAGGTTGAAGAGTGAATATGGAGAAGACGCGCTAGGGTTCGTATTTTAGCTTTGGATTCAAATCAAGTGCAAGTAGCGACGGTGTTTCTGATTGTTTCGGAAGCTAAATTCTTTATGCACATCCTTGATATAATTTTGCTTCCTTAGATAGTGGGATTCAAATATCGTTAGAAACTGTATCTATTGGCTGACTTCGAATTTAGAGTCGGCTAAACCGACGCTAAAAGAAATTGTAGACTAAGTCTTGGTTGACTATAGAGTCGGCTAAACCGACGCTACTTAAATTATTGACCTGACATTAGAGTCGGTGAAAGCAACGCTAAACAACTGTTGACCATTCTATAAAATATTTTTATGGAAAATGAGAAAATACAACCACGAAGTATAGTTAAGAAGGCACAACGTGTTACTCGTTTTTAACTAGATACGCAAATGTTTTCCCCGTGCATCTATAATATCGTTGTTTCTCGTTGTCTTTGAGTTTATGTGTCTTTGAGTTTATGTTGATGATGCGATTGTTGTTTATGTATTTGTTGTTATTGATACTATTTTGTTGATGATGCTATTGTTGCTTATGTATTTGTGATTGTTGATGTCATTATGTTGATGATGTCATTTTTGCTTATGTATTTGATGTTGTGAATGCCATATTGTGCAGATGATGCCATTGTTGCTTATGTATTTGTTGTTGTTGATGATGCCATATTATGTTGATGATGTCATTGTTGCTTATGTATTTGTTGTTGTTGTTAATGTCGTTGTGTTGATGATGCCATTGTTGTTGATGATGCCATTATTGTTGATATCCCATTGATGTTGATGTTTGTGTCTTGACGTTGATTGTTTTATGTCTTGATAAATAATGATATTCCCCATCTAGTAGCGACGAAGCTACTTATACAAATGAAACTAGTACAAATAATTCTCAATCTATAGGAGTCAAAGAGATAAAACAATGAGGGGCCACTTTGATGGCCAAGTTATTAAAAATCCGCAAGTCGGGTGTCAAATTCCCGGTCGAGTTTAGTTCTACTTATACAATACTTTATAGTCCTCATTCTTCATTTTTTTTTTAAGAATTATGTTGCGTTCCTTGGGTGTAGCAAAGTCAACATATTGATAAATGATTGAAAACATGTAATAGAAGAGAATAAAGATAGCATATGGAATAGCGTTCAAGTACTAATTTTAAGTTTCATCGATGCAATATTACTTTATATAAACCCTAATACATACTTCTTAATGTAAATGTGTAGTTGGCGTTTGAGTTTACCGATGATTCTTAGTTGAAAAAAAAGTGGATCACTTATGATGGTACATCTTGGAAGGATTTTAAGCCACGTTTACACGTGACTACATCACGGAGCCTAAGCGTAATCTTGAGCTTCCGTGGATGAGATATCCTTATCTTTTTAGGAAGGTTTGGAAAACTTTTGTGAATTCTCGTAGTTCATGGTTAATACTAGATGTATTTACTGATAATGTTATGCTTATGCATTATAGATACAACCATGCAAGTTGATACCTTTCTAAATGTTTAAAACATTTTAAAAGTGAAGCAGGACAAGTGATCAAGACAAAAAACAAATACACTGATAGATTATCTCATGGGAGATATAAAAAATTTGAGAAAATAATAATTGTTGAAAAATACAACAACTAAGAGATGAGGACTCCATGAGTTGTGAACGAGAACCATGTCCACCATCACGACATGAGAAGTGGAAGAGGGCTCGACAAATACCAAATGGAGACTACTTTATATACCTAAAGATTAGTCGCTGAGAAAATTGAAAGTAGGACTTGTTGTTCGTATATTATGTGTTATTCAAATTGCTTTGATAATTAACATTGTATGTCTTATTATGTTGTGTAGGATTCCTTGTTTATCTAAGCCCGATAAGGTTCCTTTGTTTCAGAACCACAACATGATATATTAGTAGAAGCAGTCGGATCAAAGAAGCATGATGGGTGTGTACGTGGTATTGGAGATGGTATCGGCTTGAGAGGGTGGTTTAGTCCATTGAGAAAAAGCACTAGATAGGTGCAAAAATAAATGATAGAAGAGTTTGAGAAGAAGTTGGAAAATCAATAGAAAGAATTTGAAAATAAGTTAGCAGAGGAGCAAAAAAATCACATGAAAGACATATAAGAGTTATATGTGGTATGTGAGAACATAATGATATTTTAAATATATGATATACATTGGGTTGATTATGTTTTGTGTTTATGTTATTTGTATGAACAATTTATTGAAAGAACTGCTATACGTGGTGTAATCACAAAAGGAAGTTTATTCCTTGATATAATTTTGCTTCCTTAGATAGTGGGATTCAAATATCGTTAGAAACTGTATCTATTGGCTGACTTCGAATTTAGAGTCGGCTAAACCGACGCTAAAAGAAATTGTAGACTAAGTCTTGGTTGACTATAGAGTCGGCTAAACCGACGCTACTTAAATTATTGACCTGACATTAGAGTCGGTGAAAGCAACGCTAAACAACTGTTGACCATTCTATGTTGATTTTAGCGTAGGTTTAACCGACGCAAAAACAAATTGTTGACTACTTCTATGTGGACTTTAGAGTCGGCTTAACAGATGCTAAAACAATTCTTGACTTTTTTGTTGACTATAGAGGTGGTTAGGCCGACTCTATTTTAAATATTGACTTTTTTTGTTGACTTTAGAGTCAGCCCATGCAACGCTAATTGGAATTGTTGACCTTAATGTTTTGACTTTAGCGTAGTCTTTACCGACGCTAAAATAAATATTGATTTTTCACTTTTTTTTTAAAATGTACCGTCGGTTCCTTAGCGACCGTCTAGCCTCGGTTAAACCGAGGCTAAGTAGCTTCGGCTCCTCTTCCACCGACGCTATTCAGTAGCTTCGCATGTTTTATTCAAGGCTCGACACCGACTCTAAACCGACGCTAAATACGTATTAGTGTCGGTTTTTTAGCATTTAGCGTCCGCTAATGGCCTACGCTAATAACTGTTTTTCTAGTGGTGTTCCACCATGCCTACACTCTTCTTTTTATCATCCACCCAAATCTCTCATTCATCTCATCTCCCCAAAGCTTTTTGTATCCCAAAAATCTTCATCTTTAATATCTCTGTAACGTCAAAAACCATGTCTTCTTCAGACATCAACCCTAAATCAGACATCAACACTAAACCTCAACCAACCAAGTCTTCATGTGAAATCGACCAAGACACCCTAAACGAAAAACCACTCTCCTTCATTCTTCCAGAAAATCCCAAATCACATGCAAAAACCGCTAAGACTTCTGGAATCCGCAAGTCTTCTCGTCTTCAAAAAAACAAAACCTGTGAAGTCCACAATTGGCATATCCGATGACTCGGATGAAGAAACTTGCCCAGATGATGCTGAACTTGACTCACATCAAGATGTCATTTTCTCTTCCAAACATGCACTGGACCTTATCAACTCAAAATGGAGGAACATAAGTGTAATATTTGACAAACCCATGGATTTTGAGAGCTTCGCTGTCCGTGGTTACAACATCGAAGAGCTTGTAATCGTTCAAGGATGGCAAAAGATGTTAACCCTAGAAATTGAAACTTACCCAAAACTAGTTCGTAGTTTCTATGCTGCAATCCACTCAGAAACCAACGATTTGACTCTCAAATCCACCATCAAAGATACAACCATAACCCTAACTCCATCCCTAATATGTCAAATCCTTAACATCTCTGATTCTGGCATCCATCTCTTTTCACAAGAATGGGTTGGGTTGTACAAAACCACCATGGATAATGTTTATCGTGAACTTCTGGTTGATACCACAAAACCCCTAGGGTCTTCAAATGTAAATCCCGTCCCTCGCATTTTACACAAAATGTCCATCCATAATGTCATTCCTAGAGCAGGTAGCCTAGAAAAACTATCCAAGTATGACATTCTAGTGATCTTCCATCTCCTAAATCGTCATCCCCTTCAATTAGGATACCTAATCCTAAGCTTCATGAAACACATATGCAGAAAAGGAAGAACTGCTCCTTATGGAGGATTCTTATCACTTGTGTTTAAACACTTCAAAATCCCCACTGATGATGCCACATCCTTCATGGGTGCTGGAGCCATTCATGATTGTCGCCTCTCAAAGATGAACCTCCCTGTACTTCAAATCCTGTGCTTCAAAAACGAAAAACGGTTGGTCAAAACTGCTGATGTTAAGAAAAAGGTTAAAACCTTCACCGCAACAGACCATGCTAAACCAGAAATTGGTCATTTCATGTCCAAACCAACTAGTGCTGAAGCTTCTAAAGCTCACTCTCCACAAATTGAAAAAACTGAATCCCCCATTAAGGAACCCGTCTCACCCTCACATCAACCCACTGAACAAAATATCCCTGAAGTGCTCCATTCACCAATTCCCTCCATCACAACTCCACCTGATCACTCTCTGCCCTCTTAAACTATTGTGTTTACCTCACCTCCAAAAATTGTTGCTGAAGATACCTTTGTCCAAACATCTGAATCTCTAGCTTCCCCAATCACCCAAACCCCAGTCTTTGATCACTCTCCCGAAGTTGACCTCAACATTGCCTCCAACATCACTTTTCCCATAAATGATGATCTTGTGCCTTGCTCTTTCAGCATCAAGTTCTCAATCAATCTCTGGACTTAACTTTCTCTGGTGGCTTTGATCCAATTGCTATAACTCTCTATTCTATCATTCAACCTATTCCTTAAAGCACCATTTTAACCATCCCCACTGCTGTACCCAACAATGTGTCTGATTTCACTGAGAATCCGTTTGCCCCTACCTCATCCCCTACACCTAACAATCCACCCTCAGAAAGCAACCTCAATGACTTTTTTAGCCAAGCTCCAATTTATGACTCTTATGATTCTCCACCTCAGTTTACTCAACAAGAAACAACTGCTCAAGAACACTTTGGCTCTCTAAACCTGACGTGGTTTAATACCACCTCTGCTGGTCCTGCTCCAAACTCTTTCAAAGCTTTCAAAGAGGATCACATTGCTAACTCAAGCTCATCTCAGGATGACTTGTCTGCTCTTCAAAGATCAGTGGTTAGTCTTGGCAGACAGAATCAAGCCTTCTTTGAATGGCATTCCAAAGTGTTTCTTCCAAAAGCATTCCCACACATTCCTCATCCAGTCATTCCAGACTTTGATTTCCCGTTTCTTCAGGCTCCACCTCACGGTCCTACTGATAATATCTAATGGCTAGCTTCATGACTATTTTGGCATTCCAAGGTTAAACCCCCTTCTTTTTGTGGCTGTCCAAAGGGGGAGAATATTTATGTTGTTTATTTTGTTTACCTTGGATATTTTTTAATTATGTCTGCCTATGCATTATCAAACATCTGGAAAATTAGTAGCAGCAAAAGTTTAGCTCTACTAATTTTAAAGTTGTATGCTTTATGCTTTTATTAAAGCTTTTCTTAAGGATCCACTTTTGTTGAACATGTATGACAATGTTTGGATCTCTCTTAAGTCTTTAAATTTGTTTGATAAATATCTCATGCATAATCATTTAGGGAAAAATGATAAAATATATGTTTTAGATTATGCTAAAAAGATATATGCTATTTTTATCAAAAGAAGTATATACTATGATCTGGTCCAATCTGTTACAAAATATGTGCCACAAATTTTTTAACCAGACTCATACAAAAATAGACAACATATATTCAGGGGGAGCAAAAATCTAAAGACATCAGTTTCTAAAATAAAAATAAGTTAATATGTTCGCAGAGGGAGCTTAAACTAAAACAAAATCTATAGTAAGTTGGTCATCCTCAAAAAGGGGGAGAATGTTGAAACAAATCTGAGTTTTTAGGACAACATGTTATTATCCTAACTCCTCTAACAAGTGTTCTTGCAGGTCCTCGTAATGTTAGATCTTATATATATTTTGTTTTAGCTTTAACATTGATCTTATCAAAACATTGGCAAAAGTAATCAGTACAAATGACAGCAGATTCCATCAAATAAAAATAAACCAACGTACATATATTCAAATGATAATGATCATCTACTCAAGGAACTATCTTCTGAATCCTCAAAGTACACTGCCAGCTAAGACAGATAGTTTATCTATTCAAAGGACTAGTTTCTGGTCTCCTCAAAGTACACATCCTGCTAAGAAAAGATATTTTAGCTCCTATCTTCTGAATCCTCAAGTACAAACAGTCATATTCATTCTAGCTCCTATATAACAAGCACCTCTTGCAAAGAAGAAAATAACTTTCTCATCCAAGCTTAATCTCATTTTGAATCAAAATCAAAAATCTTATCTTATTCATAAGAAGAGGAAGAAATACTTATCACTGCCAAATAGTGAATCAAATTCAAATCATCCATTAAACACCTTTGTATATCTTCAAGAGATATAAAATCTTGTTTGTAACAAAAGAGAAAGAAAGATCTAAAGTAATACTTTAGTGTGTGTGTGTAAAAGCCTTTTGAGGTTGTGTAAAGCATAACATTTTTATCCCTGGTTTAAAGGATAAAAGTGTAAGATATAAGAAAATCTCATTGTGCGTGAGGACTGGACTAACCCCTTTGGTGAACTAGTATAAACCTCTGTGTGTTCTTTATTTTCAGGTTTATATTGTCTTATATCTTTCTCTCACACTAAAACTAAAATTTTAAGAGGTCACTATTCAACCCCCCCCTTTCTAGTGACATTTATTCCCAACAAAAGCTTCGAAAGCCATCATCAAAAAGATAATCATGCTTCAAAGAGTTTTTATATGGGGAGGTGTGAAGGATAAGAATATTAATAGGATTGGTTGCGACTCAATTCGTTTTCCGAAAAAAGACTGATACTTGGCATTAAGCATTATGGAAATTTTAATCTCGCATTTCTTTGCAAGTGGAAATGGAAAATCTTGAGCGACGACACTTATATTTGGACTAACCTTCTTTCGTGCAGGTATAGTGATATTAAGAGGAAGATTCTTGTTGATACCAATTATCGGGTGGGAAATAAACCTCTCTTTCGTGGATAGATCTTTGCCCGGTTTGTTTCGAATCATGAGGTTAATCAAGAAAACTGGTTCACATCTTCTATTGTGTGCAAGTTGGGAAGCGTATACTTTATTGGTTTCTGGTAGTATAGATGGTTGGGTGTTGTCCCTTTTTGCAGGTTGTTTCAAGATATTTTCCATTACACAACGCCGGTCAGCAATGGGATTTTCGATAACAGTTTCTGGCTAATTAATATTTGGACTTGGCAGTTGCAGTTTTCTCTCTGAGTTCCCTCCTAGGCCGAAACGGCTTCTTTGGTCGCATTGTTGATGGTCTTTTAGCAGGTTCAACCTACTCGTGGGCATAAAAACGTTTGTATTTGGCAGAGGCAGACAAGAGGTTTTTAAGTTAAAGACTGTTACAAGAAGATTTTGACTTGTAGTTTCAGTTCTATAATCGTGGATGACAATGTTCTTTTAGATTTGAAATCTTTGTGGAAAACTAAATCCCCGAGTAAATCTCTTTTCTTTAGTTGAAGATTACTTTTGAATCGTTTTCAAACTAAATTAGACTTGTCTAAATGTGGAGTTTTGGTTGGTTAACATAATTTATTTTTCCCTTTGTGTTTTAAGAAATGGGAAGATGTCTAACATCTCTTTGGTGGGTGTTCGGTCTCGTTTTCTTGGTAGAAAAACACTTGTGATTGGCTTCAGGTTGATTTGCCTCCAGTGTTAACTTCTATTGTCGAGCGATTGATCACTTTAGAATCTTCTACTAGAAGTAGATTTCATTTGGATTTAGGTTAATTTTTTGGTTTAGCCTTATGTTTGTCTATTTGGCCTTGTGGAACGCTAATATTTTCTAAGGAGTGTTTCTTTTTAAGTTTGATGAGTTGGGAATGATTAAGCTTTTGTCCAGGGATTGGTTTCTTTTGAGTTGCAGTACTCCGGGTAGAAATTCGTTATGATTGGATTCGTGTGACTCTCCGACTACTTCTTTAGGACATCTTTGACGTTTTTGTTGTTGGATTGTTTCGGTTGTCCCTTTGTTTTTGATGGGTTGTGCACCCCTTGTGCCTTTAAATTAAGTTTCTTTTTCCTATCAAAATAAATTAATCTGGTTAGTGCACAACATATAACCACAGTTGAAAGAACTAATCGTGGTCTAAAATTTGATTTGACAAAAATCAAATTTTTTTAAAACCGTATTTTTGTGAATCATAAACAGAGCTGAAACACCAACACAAACTATTTAGGAACCACACTCATAGATGTCGACTATTAAGAACTAAAAATTGTATTACATCGGCAAAACCAAAATGACAAAAACAACATATAATTTACACATCGTTACATCAAATAATATCTACAACCTGAAAAATGTCTCTTGCCTTTTGGTGTTATGACTTTAAACTCCTATAATTTGAAATAATAAAACACATTAGTATATAACCTTGAAATTATAACATGTGTCATAAATAATGAATAGACGATAGAAAATATTTACTTGATCATTTTCTCATATGCCTTCTTCATTATCATTATGAATAGCATGCATATCATCTCTATCAATTTCTTCATATAAACTAGGCACATGTGTTAGGTAAAAAGGAGTCCAAGGATTATCAAAATTTAATGATTTTCATCACTATGAGGAATGTATAATCTTGAGATAACAATTGACCATCTTTTGTCATAAGGTTCAGTCACATAAAGCACTTGTTTTTCTTGGGGAGCCATGATGAATAGTTCGGTCATATAAGTTTTGAAATATTTGCACTAACAAAAGCTTCAATGTGACAAGTAAAATTATGGTATCCACAAAAATCATGTTAACTTTGTAAGAGATAGACGTTATTGTACTTGTGAATAGAGCGCACTGACTTCGTAATAAGAACGAAGATGGCGCAAAGTAAAATTGGTTGATTTATGTGCTACATTATAATAAGACTAAAACTAAATGTTAATAAATATAACTATCAAAACAATTAAGTTTTTCTTTCAAATCATCTACTTTAGATATGAGAAAAATAGATTATTGAATTCATATTGACTGTGTTTTAGTTATGACCTTTTACCATACACAGATTTACAACAGCCCAACCTCCCATCGTTTAGGATTCTTTACTCGCAAGGATAACAGCTTTGACGCATGCAACTCCCAATTGGCGAAGGTTTAAGAAAATAATAGTATTGTTGATGGGTCATATTGAAATGTAATTTTCTTGCTAGATTTTACACATATGGCTAGTCAATGTGTGTATGCTTGATCAACCACATATTTAGCTCCATTTGAAATTCATGCAATTTGGAAAGCTAGAAATATCAAGATATTCTCAAGTTTGATAATGAATGTGTACATCGATTCGGAAAAAAAAAACATTCAAATGTGACTTAGTTAGAAAAACTAACTGAAAAGTTAAAACATAATAAAATGGATTATTTAACTAAAGTTTTACTAAAGACACAGATGATATACCCATTGCACTAAAAGGTTGTTGCAGGTTGTCATCATGAGAACCTTGCATTTAGATTAAGTAGATGAATATTATATGAGTTTGAGCCATGATGAAAACAATCACATGATTAATGAACAAGTGTAATTAATGTTAGACGCTGGCCTAAAGATCTAGAGGGGGGTGAATAGATCTCACTAAGTTTTTACGGATTTTTCTACTAACTTGAGCGAAAGCGGTTCTGAATCGACTTGCGTCTATTCCGGACCGCTATTGCAAAGGTCGTATGTGTTTCAAAACCAAAATATAAGTGGGATTAATAGTGAAGTGATATGATAGCTAACCAATACGTTTCACAACTGAAAACCAATTAACTTCTAGATTGACAAACTTTGATTTGCAATGCAGTAAGATTGGAATAAGCAAAAACACAAACACTTGGTGATATGTTCAAATTGATGGTGATTCAAGTTGTGGTGAATTGTGATGTTTGTGCAGAACTTTAATTCACAATTTTAACATTTGAATCGTTGATCAATTTGCACTTATAACCAATTATGAACAGAATCTAAAAGAGAAAGTAAAAGCGGCAAGAACACGATATTTGTTTAGGCAGTTCGTCGATCGTCCTCGCTACGACTACGTCTGCCCCCAAATCAAAATTGAATTTGGGATATCTTTCATTAATGTTGAAAGTAGTTTATACAAAGAAGATAACAAAGCGATAAACGATAAACCAATTATGTCGATCCTTTGAATCTTCTTCCCCCTTAATCTTGAGCAAGATCAAGGTTATCCAAGAGCTTCACTTCGATTCCCTTCTGCAGTGTCTTGATTCCTTGAACTCCCCGTTCCTCAATCGTTACACTCAGCCGAATCCTCAATGAACGCCTCTTGATAAAAACCCCCAAGAACCACCCATCGTGGAGGACAAAACCCGCAGATTTTATTCACCAACAAACCCCACAAACCTTCACCCACTAGGAATCTTCAATTCCGTTCCATGGACGTTATCGAACTCATCACTAACCCGCAACGCAAGAATGATTATATGTAATTGTGTTGGAGATGACGAAGAACGAAGATGAGAAGCGTTTATGTATCTTTCAGTCGTTGGTGTTGTTGAATAATTAACCCTTGCACAATATATATGAGTGCATAACAGTTGGAGCCAAGAGATAACATAATTTTGACTTTCTTGATCAGTTAGGTCGACCTGTTAACGAGCTTGGGTCGACCTAACAGAAGTGTCTTTGTTTTGCTTCCAGTTAGGTCGACCTGTTTTGTAAGTAGGTCGACCAGAATTGTCTTCAGGATCCTTTTTGGAACAATTCATCTGTTTAGGTCGACCTGGATGTTGCTTGAGTCGACCTAGCAGAAGTATGTGAGTTTTTCTTCATTTTGGGTCGACCTAACTGATGTGTGAGTCGACCTAGCAGAAGTATATGAGTTTTTCTTCATTTTAGGTCGACCTAGGTTGATAGTAGGTCGACCTAACTGCAACTTTTCTCCCTTTTGCTTATTTTGCTTGATTTAGGTCGACCTAAGTGTATAGTGGGTCGACCTACTCTGTTCCAAAATGCCAATTCTAGCTTTCCCTTGAGTTCTTCTGATTCCACCTTGTTGCTTGTATGCTTGTTGGGTTTCCCATGAATCAAAAACCTCTTTGTGAGTGTTATTCTTGTACTCACATACTCCCCCTTTTTGATGATGGCAAACCATTAATCGCAACTTTGGTAGAAATCTTTCAACACGGCTCCCCCGTACACTCAGCACACAGCTCCCCCGTACACTCAGCATCTATCTCCCCCTTTGACAACATCAAAAAAAAAAAAGGAGAGTAACGGGAGAAACATAGATAAAACAAGCATTCAATGTATATAATAGATAGGTAGTAACCATGTAACAGATCCATTCTATAGACATGAGTAAGAGATATATATGTATGAAGTCACTATAAGCATGTTAATTGATAGCATATCATAGTATCAATGAAATTTTTGGAAGTGAACGACAATCATGTTACCGTCTTCTCGGTGTGCAGGTGGCTTTGTTTATGGAATTCGTTAGTCAATATGAAATGATATCTGTTTTGATGAAAACTACCTTTACACTAAAGAAAATTGTTAGCTTGAGAATAATCAAAATAAACGTAAAGGAATAACTTAACGAGAAACGAACGTAGTTAACCCAAATTAGAGATATCTAGTATCCCTAATTCCCTACGAATGTTGAAGTATTGCTCCGTTGCTAGAGGTTTGGTGAATATGTCAGCTAGTTGCTTCTTGCTTTCAACGTGTTCGAATATGACGTCTCCTTTTTCTACATGATCTCTTAAGAAGTGGTGCCTTATTTCAATATGTTTGGTACGTGAGTGTAGCACAGGGTTCTTGCTTAAATTTATTGCACTTGTGTTGTCGCACATGATAGGTATATGATCAAGCTTGATACCGAAGTCAAGAAGTTGTTGCTTGAGCCATAATATCTGTGCACAACAACGTCCTGCAGCTACATATTCTGCCTCAGCAGTAGATAGTGCAACTGACACTTGTTTCTTGCTATGCCAACTTATCAATGAATTTGAGAATAGATGACATGTTCCACTGGTGCTTTTTCTATCGGATTTGCAACCGGCAAAATCTGAGTCGGAGAATCCTACCAAGTAGCAATCATTTCCCTTTGGATACCATAGGCCATAAGTAGTAGTTCCACGTAAATAGCGTAGAATTCTTTTGACCGCTTTGAGGTGAGATTCTTTTGGACAAGATTGATATCTTGCACACATACACACACTAAACATGATGTCCGGTCTTGAAGCGGTGAGATACAATAGTGAGCCTATCATACCACGGTACAATTTTTCATCAACCTCTTTACCTTTCTCATCTTTGTCTAGGTTAGTATTTGTTGCCATAGGTGTGTTAATCTCCTTTGCTTCACTCATTCCAAATCTTTTAAGCATTTCAGTACAGTATTTTGTTTGACTCACAAACGTGCCATGACTAAGTTGCTTGATTTGTAGACCAAGAAAGAAGTTTAGCTCACCCATGAGAATCATCTCAAATTCACTCTGCATAAGCTTAGAGAAATCTTTGACAAGTTTTGAGTTAGTAGAACCAAATATAATATCATCTACATATACCTGTACTAAGAGAACATCTTTATCTTTTCTTTTAATAAAAAGAGTAGTGTCAACTTTACCTCTAGAGTACCCTTGACTAAGAAGAAATTTACTCAATCGTTCGTACCAAGCCCGAGGGGCTTGTTTAAGACCGTATAGAGCACGTTTCAGCTTATAAACATGAGTAGGATACATGTAATTCTCGAAGACGGGTGGCTGAGCAACATAGACTTCTTCATTTATGTAGCCATTTAGGAAGGCACTTTTGACATCCATTTGGAATAGTTTGAAGTCTTTTGAACTAGCATAGGCAAGTAAGAGGCGAATGGCTTCGAGACGTGCTACAGGAGCGTATGTCTCTTCATAATCAATACCTTCCTCTTGATTGTAGCCTTGGGCAACTAATCTAGCTTTGTTTCTAGTAATAACACCGTTTTCATCAAGTTTGTTACGAAAAACCCATCTAGTGCCGATTACTTGATGATCTCCCGGATGAGGGACTAAGTCCCAAACATCATTCCGTTTAAATTGGTTTAATTCTTTTTGCATGGCCATTAGCCAGTGCTCATCAAGTAATGCGTCCTTATCATTTTTCGGCTCAACTTGTGAAACAAAAGCAAAATGATGACAGAAGTTACTTATCCTTGAGCGTGTTGTCACGCCTTTTGAAATGTCTCCTATAATGTTGTCAATTGGATGATCTTTCACATTAGCCCAAGCTTTAGGAAGATCTGCATTATTTGAGATGCTTTCCTTTTCATTTTCATTATGAGACTCATCTTTCTCTTTTTCAGCATCTATCTTTTCAACACTTTCATCTTTTTCTTCCTTGTCTCTGACAATGTCTTCAGTGGATGGTCCTGCACCATTAAATGAAAGACCTTTCTCGACATATTTTGTACAAGATTCATCAAAAGACACATGTACTGACTCTTCTACGATAAGTAATCTCTTATTATACACCCGATATGCTTTACTAGATTGTGAGTAACCTAGGAATATGCCCTCATTAGCTTTAGCGTCAAATTTGCCAAGATTATCCTTACCATTGTTTAACACAAAACATTTACAACCGAATACATGGAGATGAGATACATTTGGTTTTCTACCTTTTAGTAATTCATAGGGAGTTTTGTTCAGTATAGGACGTATTATTATCCTCTTCAACACATAACATGCAGTACTATTCATCATCAGCATCCCAAGTATTTTCTGGTTTTGGAACAACTGCACCAGCTGCGTTTTCCATAGTAATTTGAAAAGGACCATTGACAATAGCTGTCCAGATAATCCTATCAATCACATTGATATGGACACACATACAATCCTTCCAATAGCCGTAGTTTTCACCGTTGAAAACTGGAGCTCTATTGTGAGCCCCTTTAGGTCCGGAAGCCATCTTTCCAATAAGTGTTTCACGTAGCACGGAATTAACCAAGCTCTGATACCACTTGTTAGACGCTGGCCTAAAGATCTAGAGGGGGGGTGAATAGATCTCACTAAGTTTTTACGGATTTTTCTACTAACTTGAGCGAAAGCGGTTCTGAATCGACTTGCGTCTATTCCGGACCGCTATTGCAAAGGTCGTATGTGTTTCAAAACCAAAATATAAGTGGGATTAATAGTGAAGTGATATGATAGCTAACCAATACGTTTCACAACTGAAAACCAATTAACTTCTAGATTGACAAACTTTGATTTGCAATGCAGTAAGATTGGAATAAGCAAAAACACAAACACTTGGTGATATGTTCAAATTGATGGTGATTCAAGTTGTGGTGAATTGTGATGTTTGTGCAGAACTTTAATTCACAATTTTAACACTTGAATCGTTGATCAATTTGCACTTATAACCAATTATGAACAGAATGTAAAAGAGAAAGTAAAAGCGGCAAGAACACGATATTTGTTTAGGCAGTTCGTCGATCGTCCTCGCTATGACTACGCCTGCCCCCAAATCAAAATTGAATTTGGGATATCTTTCATTAATGTTGAAAGTAGTTTATACAAAGAAGATAACAAAGCGATAAACGATAAATCAATTATGTCGATCCTTTGAATCTTCTTCCCCCTTAATCTTGAGCAAGATCAAGGTTATCCAAGAGCTTCACTTCGATTCCCTTCTGCAGTGTCTTAATTCCTTGAACTCCCCGTTCCTCAATCGTTACACTCAGCCGAATCCTCAATGAACGCCTCTTGATAAAAACCCCCAAGAACCACCCGTCGTGGAGGACAAAACCCGCAGATTTTATTCACCAACAAACCCCACAAACCTTCACCCATTAGGAATCTTCAATTCCGTTCCATGGACGTTATCGAACTCATCACTAACCCGCAACGCAAGAATGATTATATGTAATTGTGTTGGAGATGACGAAGAACGAAGATGAGAAGCGTTTATGTATCTTTCAGTTGTTGGTGTTGTTGAATAATTAACCCTTGCACAATATATATGAGTGCATAACAGTTGGAGCCAAGAGATAACATAATTTTGACTTTCTTGATCAGTTAGGTCGACCTGTTAACGAGCTTGGGTCGACCTAACAGAAGTGTCTTTGTTTTGCTTCCAGTTAGGTCGACCTGTTTTGTAAGTAGGTCGACCAGAATTGTCTTCAGGATCCTTTTTGGAACAATTCATCTGTTTAGGTCGACCTGGATGTTGCTTGAGTCGACCTAGCAGAAGTATGTGAGTTTTTCTTCATTTTGGGTCGACCTAATTGATGTGTGAGTCGACCTAGCAGAAGTATATGAGTTTTTCTTCATTTTAGGTCGACCTAGGTTGATAGTAGGTCGACCTAACTGCAACTTTTCTCCCTTTTGCTTATTTTGCTTGATTTAGGTCGACCTAAGTGTATAGTGGGTCGACCTACCCTGTTCCAAAATGCCAATTCTAGCTTTCCCTTGAGTTCTTCTGATTCCACCTTGTTGCTTGTATGCTTGTTGGGTTTCCCATGAATCAAAAACCTCTTTGTGAGTGTTATTCTTGTACTCACAGGGCAGCTCTCCTTTGGCAAGTGAATTTCTATAGCCTCAAATCAAAAGAAATATGACCATCATCACCTGCCAATGGAGAAGCACCCTACAAATGATTTGCTTACTAAAATATACACAATGCTCCCTCTCACTCTTGCTCTATAATGTGTCTTGTTTTCATATAAGTGCATGACTATCCCTAAATAATATATAGGCTAATACTCAATAGTTTTATGCTTTGGATATACTTTTTCTATTTATTATTTAATTCTGAACAATGGCATATGCCTGAAGGTGAAGGTCTTAGACATGATGTATCGTATTGATTTCTGATCGGTCACCATTTCTACCTGATTTCTATCATGGATTCGGTCTAAATTTGTTGATTCGGTAACACTTTGATCAATGTTTTATTGTTTTTGTTTAAGTATTTCATGTTTGATTGTTTTTATGTTTACTTTGCATTATGTTTTAATTTAAGTTATTTAGATGCTTTTTATGCCGTTTGGTTAGTTGTGTACGAATTTCAGGTTTGAACAAGTCATCTTAAGTGTCAAAGCAACTATGAAGGAAGGAGAGGCAAGAGAAAGATGAAAATTCAAGGTTCTGGGGTCTAACACGGCCGCCCGTGCTTCCACGCACGGCCCGTGTCAGGAGAATGACACTCTCCATACAAAATCCAGGGACCACGCACGGCCGCCCGTGCTTCCACGCACGGCCCGTGACAGGATGGCTGGGAGCAAAAATAAAAATAAAGAGCAGCACGGCCGCCCGTGCGTCCAAGCACGGCCAGTGCTGCTGTGAGCGTGAAAACTTCCAATTTTAGGGTTTTTTCACTAAATCTCCACCTTGAGGGTACTTTAGACATTTCACTTGCCTGAGATTTGTACCTAGACTATTTAGTTGAGTTGGAGAGAATTATTTTGGGGACTTTTTTGGCTAGGAGAAGACACGATTGAAGATTGGAGAAAACAAGGGTTTGGGAGAGAAGAAGGTCTTCATGAACGGAAGCGATTGAAGATCAACTTTCATCTCAATTCTTGTAATGTATCTATTTTATAATTTGTTTTCTTTGAACAATATGAGTAACTAAACCCTAATGCTAGGGGGTGTCCCTGATTTGACTCTGTAATGATTTTGAATTCCTGAGTTCCTCAATAGATTTGTTTTCTTATTTAATTTAATTGTACAAGGTTTTTATGCTTTCTTTGTCGGACCAACAAGATTGATTTACGGTTAACAACCAGCTGGACAACGGTTGTTAAGGTTTTTGTACGATTAGACTATAGTAGATATCACCTAGGACTAGGGATACCCTATAGTTACCGGTTAACTCTTGATAACACAAAGGCTTGATTTCATCATAATTCTCTAAGGACTTAGGATTTAGGATAAATGTTCAAAGGTTTTCCCACTAAGGACTTAGGGGAAAATAATCTAAAGGGCGGTAATTAAAGGTTATGAACTTGTTGAAGAGATCTAAATCAAAGGTTATTACAGGAACAATCACACACTTTACCCCTAGCATAATACTCATATTTGTCAAAAAGCCAATTTACTTTTCTGCTTATTTTAATTATTGTTAATTTATAATTACAAATCAAAACCTCAATTTAAGCTTTTGTTTGATTGAATTAAGATTTAGAACTCTATACTGTTACGCAGTCCTTGAGATCGACATTCGGGGAATTTCCCCTTTATTACTACAGAGGCAAAATAGTACACTTGCTATTTTACTGATCATGTTTTTGGCGCCGTTGCCGGGGACTGCCAAAATATAGAGTTTTAATTTTAGTTCAATTGAAATTTTGTTGCTCGTCAGCTAAAATTTTGTTTTAAGTTTTTGTTTATTTGAATTTGATTTTATAAAAAAAAAAAAAAAGAAAAAAAAAGGTTGATTACTTTTGCTTCATGAATTCTTCTATACTTTGCCACCTGTATCTCCTGCATGTTGGTCGCCTGATTCAGGAGTCACCTTGGAAGAGGCGACTAAAATTTTCAAAGCATATAAGAGGGAGGTAAGAATCCTTATGAATGAATGTAAGGAATCTAACTTTTATCCAGATAGGTTTATTTGGAGAAAGTTACAGTTGGAAGAAGAGTATGTGGAACCAGAAGAAAAATGCTTACCATCAGATGAAGAGGATGTAGTAAGAATAGAAGAATTTGAGGTAAAAAAGAAATATGGGGAAGAAGAAATAAGGAAACTTGAAGATGATCGAGTTTTGGATAAAACCACAAATTTAACAATTTGTGAAGATGTGGACATCCAACAAGAAAATTTTCAACAAAAGAGTATCCCCAAAAACTATTTTTACAACAAGGCAGATGAAAGACAAGAAATTGACAAAGTATTGGAAGACATTTATGCCTTGTTCAATAAAATTAAGCTGAAAAGGATTTGGCAGCAACATCATCGGTACTTTAAGTTCATGGGATTGCTACCAAACAAAAGAAAGAAAAAAGATGATGTGTTCTTTGTGTCATATATGCCACCCTAACAAGGGGAATGGATCGTCGAGCCATGCGACGTTAAACGAAGCGCTTCGTGGGAGGCAACCCACGATTTTAATAATTAATTTTTCGGTTTGTTTTTGTTATTTTCAGGAAATAAAAGAGGACGTCTCTGGTGAAAGCTTGGAAGTGATTATTAGAGTGCATTACCCTCTGTAAGTAACCTCTCCAAGGCTTGTTCTAAAACATTGAGGACAATGTTTGGTTCAAGTGTGGGAGGGGTTCTTTTCATTTGATTTTAATTGTTTTCCATTTTTGTTTTTGTTTGTATGTTATGTTGACATTGTGTTATAGATCGACTTATGGATGCCGAATGAATGATGAATGGTATTTAGTGGATGAAAGGTGCAACCTGAACCTATTCCCCCGAGGCACCCTGGAAGTTGATGCAGCCGAAAGAAAAGTAACTGTTGGAGGCAACTTGCTGATACTGGACAAAGAGGATTGTATGGTGTACCTACGCCGGAGAGAAGCCACATGACACGAGGAGTGCTTTGGAACCTGTAAGCTTACCCAACATGGTGATGTTATAAAAAGCCAAACACAACAGATTATCATCATGAGAGTTCATTCAGGTATGACTTTATCATTCTGATTTTGCGTATGTTCTATTGACACAGCATAATATGAGGACACACACTGAGGCATTTGTTTGTTTTACCACCTGAGCCTTTCTAGCCATCGAAATTGTATGTTTATCCGTTGTTACCCCAGTTGAGCCATATCCTTTTGTTTGTTATAACCATATATGTAACCCGCAGCCAAACACTTCCAACCCTTGCTCGGCATAAATGTTGTGGTTTTCAGAGTTGTACTAAAATCTAAGTTTGGGGTAGTAATCATCAAAGAAGAGGGCAAGTAAAAAAAAAAATGAAAATAAATTTTTTTGAGACATATGAATGTATGTCCCATAAAAAAAGAAAGAAAGAGAAAAACTTGCCCGAATGAAAGACTCAGTTGCATTAAGCACTCACGGAAGAATGAGTGAAGCAAAAGAGTCTAAGTCGAATAAATTCCCAATGTAACAAGTTAAGCACAATTACGAGAAACACAACATGAATGTTGAACCCAAAACCATTTGTTTATCCATTTCCTTGTGTATCCCACCGTACCTAAACCCCATTACAACCCAGAAGACCTCGAAAAGTGTGTGAACTTTGTTAGTGTAGTGAAAGTAGAATTTATTCAAAATTAAGAGTTGATATTGCATACCTTTATTTTGTGAGTGCAAAACACTTTAACCCTGAGAGATTTTGCGAGAAGTGTGAAAAAGCTTGCAGGTAAAAAGGTACTCTGATGTGGAAGTGTGGTAGAAAGTTTGGTTTGGCAAGCCAAATATTCTAATAGAAAGGTAGACGCAAGTTGCGAATAACATCGGCAGTGTTGTGGAAAGAAAAATCCAGGGTGACCTCTGTTTGGTCTCTTGCATCGCTTGAGGACAAGCAATGAGATAAGTTTGGGGTTGTGATCGGTCACCATTTCTACCTGATTTCTATCATGGATTCGGTCTAAATTTGTTGATTCGGTAACACTTTGATCAATGTTTTATTGTTTTTGTTTAAGTATTTCATGTTTGATTGTTTTTATGTTTACTTTGCATTATGTTTTAATTTAAGTTATTTAGATGCTTTTTATGCCGTTTGGTTAGTTGTGTACGAATTTCAGGTTTGAACAAGTCATCTTAAGTGTCAAAGCAACTATGAAGGAAGGAGAGGCAAGAGAAAGATGAAAATTCAAGGTTCTGGGGTCTAACACGGCCGCCCGTGCTTCCACGCACGGCCCGTGTCAGGAGAATGACACTCTCCATACAAAATCCAGGGACCACGCACGGCCGCCCGTGCTTCCACGCACGGCCCGTGACAGGATGGCTGGGAGCAAAAATAAAAATAAAGAGCAGCACGGCCGCCCGTGCGTCCAAGCACGGCCAGTGCTGCTGTGAGCGTGAAAACTTCCAATTTTAGGGTTTTTTCACTAAATCTCCACCTTGAGGGTACTTTAGACATTTCACTTGCCTGAGATTTGTACCTAGACTATTTAGTTGAGTTGGAGAGAATTATTTTGGGGACTTTTTTGGCTAGGAGAAGACACGATTGAAGATTGGAGAAAACAAGGGTTTGGGAGAGAAGAAGGTCTTCATGAACGGAAGCGATTGAAGATCAACTTTCATCTCAATTCTTGTAATGTATCTATTTTATAATTTGTTTTCTTTGAACAATATGAGTAACTAAACCCTAATGCTAGGGGGTGTCCCTGATTTGACTCTGTAATGATTTTGAATTCCTGAGTTCCTCAATAGATTTGTTTTCTTATTTAATTTAATTGTACAAGGTTTTTATGCTTTCTTTGTCGGACCAACAAGATTGATTTACGGTTAACAACCAGCTGGACAACGGTTGTTAAGGTTTTTGTACGATTAGACTATAGTAGATATCACCTAGGACTAGGGATACCCTATAGTTACCGGTTAACTCTTGATAACACAAAGGCTTGATTTCATCATAATTCTCTAAGGACTTAGGATTTAGGATGAATGTTCAAAGGTTTTCCCACTAAGGACTTAGGGGAAAATAATCTAAAGGGCGGTAATTAAAGGTTATGAACTTGTTGAAGAGATCTAAATCAAAGGTTATTACAGGAACAATCACACACTTTACCCCTAGCATAATACTCATATTTGTCAAAAAGCCAATTTACTTTTCTGCTTATTTTAATTATTGTTAATTTATAATTACAAATCAAAACCTCAATTTAAGCTTTTGTTTGATTGAATTAAGATTTAGAACTCTATACTGTTACGCAGTCCTTGAGATCGACATTCGGGGAATTTCCCCTTTATTACTACAGAGGCAAAATAGTACACTTGCTATTTTACTGATCAAGTTTTTGGCGCCGTTGCCGGGGACTGCCAAAATATAGAGTTTTAATTTTAGTTCAATTGAAATTTTGTTGCTCGTCAGCTAAAATTTTGTTTTAAGTTTTTGTTTATTTGAATTTGATTTTATAAAAAAAAAAAAGAAAAAAAAAGGTTGATTACTTTTGCTTCATGAATTCTTCTATACTTTGCTACTAACAAATTGTCTGAGTTTTGTAGCTATGAATTGTTTTGATACATTGCCACCTGTATCTCCTGCATGTTGGTCGCCTGATTCAGGAGTCACCTTGGAAGAGGCGACTAAAATTTTCAAAGCATATAAGAGGGAGGTAAGAATCCTTATGAATGAATGTAAGGAATCTAACTTTTATCCAGATAGGTTTATTTGGAGAAAGTTACAGTTGGAAGAAGAGTATGTGGAACCAGAAGAAAAATGCTTACCATAAGATGAAGAGGATGTAGTAAGAATAGAAGAATTTGAGGTAAAAAAGAAATATGGGGAAGAAGAAATAAGGAAACTTGAAGATGATCGAGTTTTGGATAAAACCACAAATTTAACAATTTGTGAAGATGTGGACATCCAACAAGAAAATTTTCAACAAAAGAGTATCCCCAAAAACTATTTTTACAACAAGGCAGATGAAAGACAAGAAATTGACAAAGTATTGGAAGACATTTATGCCTTGTTCAATAAAATTAAGCTGAAAAGGATTTGGCAGCAACATCATCGGTACTTTAAGTTCATGGGATTGCTACCAAACAAAAGAAAGAAAAAAGATGATGTGTTCTTTGTGTCATATATGCCACCCTAACAAGGGGAATGGATCGTCGAGCCATGCGACGTTAAACGAAGCGCTTCGTGGGAGGCAACCCACGATTTTAATAATTAATTTTTCGGTTTGTTTTTGTTATTTTCAGGAAATAAAAGAGGACGTCTCTGGTAAAAGCTTGGAAGTGATTATTAGAGTGCATTACCCTCTGTAAGTAACCTCTCCAAGGCTTGTTCTAAAACATTGAGGACAATGTTTGGTTCAAGTGTGGGAGGGGTTCTTTTCATTTGATTTTAATTGTTTTCCATTTTTGTTTTTGTTTGTATGTTATGTTGACATTGTGTTATAGATCGACTTATGGATGCCGAATGAATGATGAATGGTATTTAGTGGATGAAAGGTGCAACCTGAACCTATTCCCCCGAGGCACCCTGGAAGTTGATGCAGCCGAAAGAAAAGTAACTGTTGGAGGCAACTTGCTGATACTGGACAAAGAGGATTGTATGGTGTACCTACGCCGGAGAGAAGCCACATGACACGAGGAGTGCTTTGGAACCTGTAAGCTTACCCAACATGGTGATGTTATAAAAAGCCAAACACAACAGATTATCATCATGAGAGTTCATTCAGGTATGACTTTATCATTCTGATTTTGCGTATGTTCTATTGACACAGCATAATATGAGGACACACACTGAGGCATTTGTTTGTTTTACCACCTGAGCCTTTCTAGCCATCGAAATTGTATGTTTATCCGTTGTTACCCCAGTTGAGCCATATCCTTTTGTTTGTTATAACCATATATGTAACCCGCAGCCAAACACTTCCAACCCTTGCTCGGCATAAATGTTGTGGTTTTCAGAGTTGTACTAAAATCTAAGTTTGGGGTAGTAATCATCAAAGAAGAGGGCAAGTAAAAAAAAAATGAAAATAAATTTTTTTGAGACATATGAATGTATGTCCCATAAAAAAAGAAAGAAAGAGAAAAACTTGCCCGAATGAAAGACTCAGTTGCATTAAGCACTCACGGAAGAATGAGTGAAGCAAAAGAGTCTAAGTCGAATAAATTCCCAATGTAACAAGTTAAGCACAATTACGAGAAACACAACATGAATGTTGAACCCAAAACCATTTGTTTATCCATTTCCTTGTGTATCCCACCGTACCTAAACCCCATTACAACCCAGAAGACCTCGAAAAGTGTGTGAACTTTGTTAGTTTAGTGAAAGTAGAATTTATTCAAAATTAAGAGTTGATATTGCATACCTTTATTTTGTGAGTGCAAAACACTTTAACCCTGAGAGATTTTGCGAGAAGTGTGAAAAAGCTTGCAGGTAAAAAGGTACTCTGATGTGGAAGTGTGGTAGAAAGTTTGGTTTGGCAAGCCAAATATTCTAATAGAAAGGTAGACGCAAGTTGCGAATAACATCGGCAGTGTTGTGGAAAGAAAAATCCAGGGTGACCTCTGTTTGGTCTCTTGCATCGCTTGAGGACAAGCAATGAGATAAGTTTGGGGTTGTGATCGGTCACCATTTCTACCTGATTTCTATCATGGATTCGGTCTAAATTTGTTGATTCGGTAACACTTTGATCAATGTTTTATTGTTTTTGTTTAAGTATTTCATGTTTGATTGTTTTTATGTTTACTTTGCATTATGTTTTAATTTAAGTTATTTAGATGCTTTTTATGCCGTTTGGTTAGTTGTGTACGAATTTCAGGTTTGAACAAGTCATCTTAAGTGTCAAAGCAACTATGAAGGAAGGAGAGGCAAGAGAAAGATGAAAATTCAAGGTTCTGGGGTCTAACACGGCCGCCCGTGCTTCCACGCACGGCCCGTGTCAGGAGAATGACACTCTCCATACAAAATCCAGGGACCACGCACGGCCGCCTGTGCTTCCACGCACGGCCCGTGACAGGATGGCTGGGAGCAAAAATAAAAATAAAGAGCAGCACGGCCGCCCGTGCGTCCGAGCACGGCCAGTGCTGCTGTGAGCGTGAAAACTTCCAATTTTAGGGTTTTTTCACTAAATCTCCACCTTGAGGGTACTTTAGACATTTCACTTGCCTGAGATTTGTACCTAGACTATTTAGTTGAGTTGGAGAGAATTATTTTGGGGACTTTTTTGGCTAGGAGAAGACACGATTGAAGATTGGAGAAAACAAGGGTTTGGGAGAGAAGAAGGTCTTCATGAACGAAAGCGATTGAAGATCAACTTTCATCTCAATTCTTGTAATGTATCTATTTTATAATTTGTTTTCTTTGAACAATATGAGTAACTAAACCCTAATGCTAGGGGGTGTCCCTGATTTGACTCTGTAATGATTTTGAATTCCTGAGTTCCTCAATAGATTTGTTTTCTTATTTAATTTAATTGTACAAGGTTTTTATGCTTTCTTTGTCGGACCAACAAGATTGATTTACGGTTAACAACCAGCTGGACAACGGTTGTTAAGGTTTTTGTACGATTAGACTATAGTAGATATCACCTAGGACTAGGGATACCCTATAGTTACCGGTTAACTCTTGATAACACAAAGGCTTGATTTCATCATAATTCTCTAAGGACTTAGGATTTAGGATGAATGTTCAAAGGTTTTCCCACTAAGGACTTAGGGGAAAATAATCTAAAGGGCGGTAATTAAAGGTTATGAACTTGTTGAAGAGATCTAAATCAAAGGTTATTACAGGAACAATCACACACTTTACCCCTAGCATAATACTCATATTTGTCAAAAAGCCAATTTACTTTTCTGCTTATTTTAATTATTGTTAATTTATAATTACAAATCAAAACCTCAATTTAAGCTTTTGTTTGATTGAATTAAGATTTAGAACTCTATACTGTTACGCAGTCCTTGAGATCGACATTCGGGGAATTTCCCCTTTATTACTACAGAGGCAAAATAATACACTTGCTATTTTACTGATCAAGTTTTTGGCGCCGTTGCCGGGGACTGCCAAAATATAGAGTTTTAATTTTAGTTCAATTGAAATTTTGTTGCTCGTCAGCTAAAATTTTGTTTTAAGTTTTTGTTTATTTGAATTTGATTTTATAAAAAAAAAAAAAAAGAAAAAAAAAGGTTGATTACTTTTGCTTCATGAATTCTTCTATAATTTGCTACTAACAAATTGTGTGAGTTTTGTAGCTATGAATTGTTTTGATACATTGCCACCTGTATCTCCTGCATGTTGGTCGCCTGATTCAGGAGTCACCTTGGAAGAGGCGACTAAAATTTTCAAAGCATATAAGAGGGAGGTAAGAATCCTTATGAATGAATGTAAGGAATCTAACTTTTATCCAGATAGGTTTATTTGGAGAAAGTTATAGTTGGAAGAAGAGTATGTGGAACCAGAAGAAAAATGCTTACCATCAGATGAAGAGGATGTAGTAAGAATAGAAGAATTTGAGGTAAAAAAGAAATATGGGGAAGAAGAAATAAGGAAACTTGAAGATGATCGAGTTTTGGATAAAACCACAAATTTAACAATTTGTGAAGATGTGGACATCCAACAAGAAAATTTTCAACAAAAGAGTATCCCCAAAAACTATTTTTACAACAAGGCAGATGAAAGACAAGAAATTGACAAAGTATTGGAAGACATTTATGCCTTGTTCAATAAAATTAAGCTGAAAAGGATTTGGCAGCAACATCATCGGTACTTTAAGTTCATGGGATTGCTACCAAACAAAAGAAAGAAAAAAGATGATGTGTTCTTTGTGTCATATATGCCACCCTAACAAGGGGAATGGATCGTCGAGCCATGCGACGTTAAACGAAGCGCTTCGTGGGAGGCAACCCACGATTTTAATAATTAATTTTTCGGTTTGTTTTTGTTATTTTCAGGAAATAAAAGAGGACGTCTCTGGTGAAAGCTTGGAAGTGATTATTAGAGTGCATTACCCTCTGTAAGTAACCTCTCCAAGGCTTGTTCTAAAACATTGAGGACAATGTTTGGTTCAAGTGTGGGAGGGGTTCTTTTCATTTGATTTTAATTGTTTTCCATTTTTGTTTTTGTTTGTATGTTATGTTGACATTGTGTTATAGATCGACTTATGGATGCCGAATGAATGATGAATGGTATTTAGTGGATGAAAGGTGCAACCTGAACCTATTCCCCCGAGGCACCCTGGAAGTTGATGCAGCCGAAAGAAAAGTAACTGTTGGACGCAACTTGCTGATACTGGACAAAGAGGATTGTATGGTGTACCTACGCCGGAAAGAAGCCACATGACACGAGGAGTGCTTTGGAACCTGTAAGCTTACCCAACATGGTGATGTTATAAAAAGCCAAACATAACAGATTATCATCATGAGAGTTCATTCAGGTATGACTTTATCATTCTGATTTTGCGTATGTTCTACTGACACAGCATAATATGAGGACACACACTGAGGCATTTGTTTGTTTTACCACCTGAGCCTTTCTAGCCATCGAAATTGTATGTTTATCCGTTGTTACCCCAGTTGAGCCATATCCTTTTGTTTGTTATAACCATATATGTAACCCGCAGCCAAACACTTCCAACCCTTGCTCGGCATAAATGTTGTGGTTTTCAGAGTTGTACTAAAATCTAAGTTTGGGGTAGTAATCATCAAAGAAGAGGGCAAGTAAAAAAAAATGAAAATAAATTTTTTTGAGACATATGAATGTATGTCCCATAAAAAAAGAAAGAAAGAGAAAAACTTGCCCGAATGAAAGACTCAGTTGCATTAAGCACTCACGGAAGAATGAGTGAAGCAAAAGAGTCTAAGTCGAATAAATTCCCAATGTAACAAGTTAAGCACAATTACGAGAAACACAACATGAATGTTGAACCCAAAACCATTTGTTTATCCATTTCCTTGTGTATCCCACCGTACCTAAACCCCATTACAACCCAGAAGACCTCGAAAAGTGTGTGAACTTTGTTAGTGTAGTGAAAGTAGAATTTATTCAAAATTAAGAGTTGATATTGCATACCTTTATTTTGTGAGTGCAAAACACTTTAACCCTGAGAGATTTTGCGAGAAGTGTGAAAAAGCTTGCAGGTAAAAAGGTACTCTGATGTGGAAGTGTGGTAGAAAGTTTGGTTTGGCAAGCCAAATATTCTAATAGAAAGGTAGACGCAAGTTGCGAATAACATCGGCAGTGTTGTGGAAAGAAAAATCCAGGGTGACCTCTGTTTGGTCTCTTGCATCGCTTGAGGACAAGCAATGAGATAAGTTTGGGGTTGTGATCGGTCACCATTTCTACCTGATTTCTATCATGGATTCGGTCTAAATTTGTTGATTCGGTAACACTTTGATCAATGTTTTATTGTTTTTGTTTAAGTATTTCATGTTTGATTGTTTTTATGTTTACTTTGCATTATGTTTTAATTAAAGTTATTTAGATGCTTTTTATGCCGTTTGGTTAGTTGTGTACGAATTTCAGGTTTGAACAAGTCATCTTAAGTGTCAAAGCAACTATGAAGGAAGGAAAGGCAAGAGAAAGATGAAAATTCAAGGTTCTGGGGTCTAACACGGCCGCCCGTGCTTCCGCGCACGGCCCGTGTCAGGAGAATGACACTCTCCATACAAAATCCAGGGACCACGCACGGCCGCCCGTGCTTCCACGCACGGCCGCCCGTGCTTCCACGCACGGCCGCCCGTGCTTCCACGCACGGCCCGTGACAGGATGGCTGGGAGCAAAAATAAAAATAAAGAGCAGCACGGCCGCCCGTGCGTCCAAGCACGGCCAGTGCTGCTGTGAGCGTGAAAACTTCCAATTTTAGGGTTTTTTCACTAAATCTCCACCTTGAGGGTACTTTAGACATTTCACTTGCCTGAGATTTGTACCTAGACTATTTAGTTGAGTTGGAGAGAATTATTTTGGGGACTTTTTTGGCTAGGAGAAGACACGATTGAAGATTGGAGAAAACAAGGGTTTGGGAGAGAAGAAGGTCTTCATGAACGGAAGCGATTGAAGATCAACTTTCATCTCAATTCTTGTAATGTATCTATTTTATAATTTGTTTTCTTTGAACAATATGAGTAACTAAACCCTAATGCTAGGGGGTGTCCCTGATTTGACTCTGTAATGATTTTGAATTCCTGAGTTCCTTAATAGATTTGTTTTCTTATTTAATTTAATTGTACAAGGTTTTTATGCTTTCTTTGTCGGACCAACAAGATTGATTTACGGTTAACAACCAGCTGGACAACGGTTGTTAAGGTTTTTGTACGATTAGACTATAGTAGATATCACCTAGGACTAGGGATACCCTATAGTTACCGGTTAACTCTTGATAACACAAAGGCTTGATTTCATCATAATTCTCTAAGGACTTAGGATTTAGGATGAATGTTCAAAGGTTTTCCCACTAAGGACTTAGGGGAAAATAATCTAAAGGGCGGTAATTAAAGGTTATGAACTTGTTGAAGAGATCTAAATCAAAGGTTATTACAGGAACAATCACACACTTTACCCCTAGCATAATACTCATATTTGTCAAAAAGCCAATTTACTTTTCTGCTTATTTTAATTATTGTTAATTTATAATTACAAATCAAAACCTCAATTTAAGCTTTTGTTTGATTGAATTAAGATTTAGAACTCTATACTGTTACGCAGTCCTTGAGATCGACATTCGGGGAATTTCCCCTTTATTACTACAGAGGCAAAATAGTACACTTGCTATTTTACTGATCAATTTCCATTGAAATTCTTTCTTTATTTTCATGTTCAGCTTTTGGAATAAGTATCCCAATATGCACCACTTCAAAATGTTGTTGAGTGACCATATCCAAGGTCGTAATATGTAGTTTTAAAATTGTCTTGAATTTCAAATATAGAAACAAGAATTCAAAATTTGGTACAAATATTAAAATTAAAAAAATCCATAAGTTGAATTCGACTGTATTATCCATAATATTCTGTAAGAATGAAGTCATTTTTAAAAGTACTATAGATTCACTCTTTAGATATGATGAAAAGAATACTCTGATTTTGTTAACAGCTTTTGTTTTCCACTTCTTTAGAGTACAAAAGAATCTGAAATGGGAGGATGCACCAAAAAATGCTTTCTGAGTGTCACTTTTGGCTTTTATGCATGGACCAATTAATAAATATATATCAAAAGTGTGTCAGTCAAAAACAACTGTTTTGGATATCCATGGCATATCCCTGAAGTATATGCCAATGTTTCATATTTTGTTTCTTCTAGTTTTTTTGCTATAAAAGTTTTCTAAAGTCTCCCACAAACAAATGGAAATTCAATTTTAGAATGAAGTCCATAAAAAAACAAAGCAACAATAGAACACCTCTCTCTAATAACTTTAGGATAAAAGTGATATAAGGATTAAATAGAACAAGGATGCACACTACCACCCTCAAAAAAAAGAACAGAAAAAAAAAAAATAATTTTTCATAATCAAGGTAAATAAAAACCGAAAGCAAATAATGAAAAGGTAAGGTATATAATTACCAAATACCATTATTCTGGGAAAAAAAAAAGGATGAATAAGCATTTATAAGCAATCATAGCTTCGGTGTAAGATTGTCTAACTTTTTTTCTCGTCAGTTCTTTAGTTAGGCTATGTTTGGGAGTTTGGGGGGAAAGGGAGGGGAGGACGTTGAAAAATATGAAGAATTGACTGAAAATGATAAAAAAAAAATTGGGTAGGAGGGTTTTGGAGGGTTTGAGTTTATTCATAACACCAAAAACCCCATAAAATGAGGGAACTCAAAAATTGTATTGAAAGAGTGTTTTGAAGGGCTTACATAAAAATTTCAAATATCTTCTAGGTTGTTATAGTATTCTGAAAATTAAAAATTTAATAATAATAATGACTCTTTTATCGTTTTAAACAAAATTATTTTTTCAAAAAATGTCAAATATTTTTCTATATTTTTTTATAATTTTATTTTTGGAAGTCATCCCCTTCCATCTCCTCCAAACTCCCAAACATAGTCTGTGTATCGGAGGTATGCTGGCTTGTGGGAGTGTACCGAAGTGATATAGTTTCATTTATAATGTTATTTTTGATAAAATGATAATCAATCTCAACCATAGTTTTAAATTGTTGTTGTGATCATGGATGCGATTGCGGTTGTAGGTGTTGCAATTGCGGCAATTGAGGTTAGTGCGTTACGCATTGCGGCCGTTGTGGCGTGAATTTAAATTATAAAATATTTGAAATATATCATTAAAAACACACTTAATGTTAATATTTTACATTATAAATCATATGTAAATTGAGTTTATGGGTTTTGAATATTGAGTTATGATGATAATATGTGAAGAAAACATGAGTGAAGGTGTTTATGGGTTTATGGGTTCTCGAATGTTAATATTTTACATCCATGTGATAGAGTTGTCAATCATGATTTGAGGAAAGTGAAAGTAAAATCTAAATTGTGTTGAATTTTCATGTAGTACTTTCCCTTCTAATAAAAGTAATGAAACCTCCATTCGAAAATTTAAAACTCAAATTGGGAATTTCTCAAGACAAATACCTGCTCATTCCAATGTTGGAAATATGGTTCAAAATCCTAAGAATTAAAATGTTATGCTATTAATTTGAAGTAGGAATATATTCAGAATTGTGGGGGTATTAATTGTCAGAGGAAGAAGTCAAATAAGGAAGTGAGATATAGATAGGAGAGGTATAGTTGAAAATGAGAGTGAATAAACAATTAAGCAAAAAAATGTGAGGGTGAATTTAAAAATGAAAAAAAGTGAAACAAATGAGAAAGATGGGGAAATTAAAATAAGGGGAGTGGAAAAAGAAATATTAGAAAGAAGGACAACTTAAGAAATTCAAAGATATTCTTACAAAATTGAAGGTCAACATTCTTTTTAGTTGGCTATTTTTTGGAGCATCTGGCTTTGTAGGAATGACATCATTTTCAAAAATTACGGATGGAATTATAGAGACGTCGTTTGGGATTGCAAAGCTTTGCCAGGGAGGTGGTCTTTTATAGAGAAAATTAATCATTCTAATTGTAACTTTTATAAGTTTAGCAAAAACCCTTTGCTATACTTATCTTAGGTTCTATTTAGGGAATAAATTTCTTTTATTTTGGGTTTGTCTCTTGCCCCTCATCTTGTAATCTTGCTTGGATCTTTTGATCCTTATTAATATATTTCTTGATTAAAAAAAAAACATTCCTTTTGTTGTACTCTTGAATAAATGTCAGACTACGCCAACATTTTGAAGGAAACTTAACTATGAAAATGCGGTATTAAATGAAAAATGAATGTCATCATCCATTGAAAGCTCTCACCAAAACTCGAAAATCCAAGTAATTTTACACTTCCTTCTACAATTGGAAATTTAAGTGCGGAAAATGTGTTATGGTGTAAAAAAAGAAGTCACTACAAAAAAAAGTCTCAGTAGTGACGTGAATATCACGCCACAAACCAAAAAAACACATCACAAACCAATATTTGCGACGTGATAATTTACGTCGCAGGAGGCAAGGTGGCAACTTTTAGTGACGTGATTTTCACTTCACTAGTTAGTGAAGTTAAAATCACGCCGCAAAGTTTGGACCAGAAATTTCTGCACTTTCAGTCAAAGCAGGCGTAGCAGCGTTTGGGTCAGAAAAATAATTTTTAGTTGCGACGTGATTTACATGTCACTAAGTAGTGACATGAAAATCACGTCACTAAAGTTGCCTAAGAGTAAATGAAAAGCGCAATTAATATGTTTTATGTTGCGACGTGATTTTCATGTCACTACTTGGTGACATGGAAATCACTTCACTAATATTTATTTTTCAAAAAACCAAATATATATATATATATATATATATATATATATATATATATATATGTAATTAAATTAATAAACTAAATATATTAAATTTAATCAAATTTATAAATTAATTCAATAAACTAAATATACTAAAATATAAAAATTAAGAAACTAAAATTATAAATATAATATTACTAAATAATGTAATTATAATTTAATTAATAGTTTACACAAATTCAAAATCAAAAGTAACAACAAAATAAAAACTAAATTAAATCAACAATAAGTCCGGGTCGGGAAATTCATCTTCATTTAGATTTTCTTGATCAGTCGGCGCAGAACCCCGCATATTTTGGTTTCTACTAAAAGATTGCATAAATTGTCGCATTTGTGCCTCCATACCCGATTGTCTTTTCGCCATGACCTCCATTTCCCGCTGATGATTATTCCGCATTGCCATCATTTGGGCCTCCATTTGGGCTTTCAGTGTCGCTTCACGTTCCGCCACCTCACGCCTCACCTCATTTACCGCCAATTGTCTTACGGTTTCTCTCTGCTCATCTTTTAAAGTTACAGGACGTGAACCTCCTTCCCTGTCGAGAACTCTTTGATATAGAGTTCTATCATCAGGTCTCAAGGTACCTGCCAAATTTCCACCACCAAAAAAACACCCGTTAGGCCTTTGCCGCCAATGACTTTACTCCAAAGATAAAAATCCACATCCAGATGAAGCGGCTCTCCCGGTCTCGGAGTATACTAAGGATTAATAGTCAAATTGTACAAGTAATGCCTGATAATCATCCTACACATACAAAAAAAAAGTTAAATAAAATTTAGTTGCCACATGAATTTCACGCCACAAATTTAGTTGCCACATGATTTTCACGCCACAACATCACACATGCCACATGAAAGTTATAACACCCTCTTTCTACCTGTCGGAATTAATTAATAAATCAGAATAATAAAACTTCATCAACAAATTAAGGAATCACATATTCATGGTTTTCACTTTGCAATATTTTTTGCATCATCAAGTTAATATTCATTGGGATATACCGATCATATCATTAATCATCACATATGCATATATATATATATATATATATATATATATATATATATATATATATATATATATATATATATATATATATATATATATATGCACACGGCGGAGGATACATTATCGTTTATGCCATACATAAGCATTTACATCAGTTCAGAATCGACACTTTTATCACCAATTTAATTCATATATATCAACACTTTATCGGCACTTCACAATCACCACCAAATACATCACAATTCATCGCTTAAAGAAATATCAATAACTTAAAAAAATATTACTGATAGGTTAACTAAATATAATACCCAACTTAACCAAATAAGACTGATAGCTTAACCAAATATAATACTCAACTTAACCAAATAATACCGATAGCTAAAAAAAATAATACCGATAACTTAACCAAATATAATACTCAACATAAATAACATACCATAGCGTTTTGTGTACGATCGTCAACAAAAGCTCCTGTTTTCTTTTTCCGAGTCCTCGTAACCAGCTCGGTCATAAGTGGTGGTCTATTTAATTCCTTAGTCTAAATAACAAAAAAAAAACTATAATTAATAATATCAATTATTAATTGAAATTATAACTTTAAGAAGTGGTAATAATTATTACCAGGCGTCGAACATACTCTGCAGTGCTTATACTTCCAACAGCACTAAGGCAACCCCCCTTTTCAGATGCTCTTGTCTTCTTTGCATTTTCAGATTTGGCTGCAAACTCGTCATTCTCACAATATTTAAGAAGTTCCCGAAAGATTTCTTCTCCTATCCAACTGGGACGGATGCCGTGAAGTTCCCACGCTTTCTAACACGTTGTAGCATGTCAGAAAGTCGTCTTGCAGTTCTGCCATAATAATTTTTTTAATCTGTCTCTCTTTCATTGGTTCCCACACACATTTTTCCTGCAATAAAAGTAGATAAAGTAAAAGTTAGATAAATTTAGTGAAAAAGTCATTTAAATAACAATAACTTAAGCAATAAATTAAGTATACCTGAAAATGCGTAAACCAATGTTCTCTATCATCGCCCTTAACATCTTTAAAAGTCTTTATAAGTTTTTTAAAATTCTGCTGAATTATATAACTTGTAACTTTGGCATCAATCTGACTCTGCGTGAATCTAAACAATATTAATTGAATTAACATTAATTATAAAGTTATTAAAAATGGAAACGTATACTTAAATAAAAATTGATAAATAAGAAACTTACGAGCTTCCTTCGGGCCTAATAAAATATCTCCCGTCAATGATATGAATCTGACTCGGATCATCATCCACTCGAAGATCGCTCCCATCCAACTCATCATCCGCAGTCTCATCCTCCTCCTGATCATCATCCTGTGGGGGCACATGTAGGGAATGTGGGGTGGGACCAGTCTGTGTGGGAGGTGGAAAACTAGATCCTCCAGTCTGCTGGAAAGATGGTGGGTGGGACCAGTCTGTGTGGGAGGTGGAAAACTATATCCTCCAGTCTGCTGGAAAGATGAGGAACTAATTTGTGTGGGAGGTTCTGGTGGAAAGATGAGGGACTAATCTGTGTGGGAGGTGGAAAACCAAATCCTCCGGTCTGCCGAAAGGATGGGGGCACATGTGTCTGATGGAAGGATGGTGGCATCTGTGTCTGCTGGAAGGATGGGTAACCAGGTGGTGGTGGGGTAATAAAATATGGACTGTCATATGGATACAGAGAGGAGAGTAGTGGCAGAAAAGCCTGAGTACTGACCATGGACATACGATTAACCTGACTCTGCGGGGGAGGACACGTGGCCGAATGAGGTGGCTGACATACTACTACTCGTGGGTGTTGGGACTTCTTCTTACCACTATCAGCTCCACCATTACCTTTATCAGGTCGGGGTGGCATTTTACCTATTTATAGAGATTACATAATTAATATAAATATATTCAACAAATGGTTCACTAAGTAAAATTATAAAAATATAATCTCAACAACTTGTTTTCATTAACACATTGAATACATAGTTCATTAAGTGAAATTATAAAAATACATTTTCAACAACACATATTCATTATTCTAAATCTTCATGCTCGTCATCCACATCATTCTCATCATTTGATGTGATATTGTCCTCAGATGCAATATCTTCATGCTCTTCGTCCAATATAGACGAATCAACTAGATCCCCCTCAACCATTGTATCAAACAAACTTGTAGTTTGTTCATCTGCAACCACATCATTAATTTTTTCCACTTCATCAACTTGGAAAGCAAGATCTTCTTCCACTAGATCGTCAGATTCAATATGACCCATTGGTTTTGTTTTTATGACAACACACCACCCTCATTTACGTGGCACAAATGAAGGATAAGGAACATAATAAACTTGCCTAACAATATGTAACATTATGAAAGGGTCATACTCTTTGTACCTCCGGTCCATTTGAATCTCAACAGTACCATATGTCCTATCTATTTTTGTGCCTCTAGTTGGATCATACCATTCACAATAAAACAAGACAACTTTATTTTCCGAGTCCAATTAAGTGTACACCAACTCGTAGATATATTTGAGAAAACCATAGAAGTCATCTTCACCACCATCTGTAACTCCTTTCATAAAAACACCAATGTTTACGGTCTTTTTCCCTTCAGTCCATGTATGAGTGTGAAAATTATATTCATTCACGAAGTATGTGTGCCATTCATTTGCACTTTGAATAGGGCCTTGAGACAAGTTTCTCAAATGGATTATTTCGGGAGTCGGTGCAACAATGCTATACAATCTCTCCTTAAACCATGCTGGAAATTGAGCGTGGATGACACCAGATGTTGATTGTACATTGGTAGTATGAAAATAGGTGTTGTTGAATTCCCTAAAAAGAAACACATTATAAGTATAAGAAGTATGTGTGCCATTCATTTGCACTTTGAATAGGGCCTTGAGACAAGTTTCTCAAATGGATTATTTCGGGAGTCGGTGCAACAATGCTATACAATCTCTCCTTAAACCATGCTGGAAATTGAGCGTGGATGACACCAGATGTTGATTGTACATTGGTAGTATGAAAATAGGTGTTGTTGAATTCCCTAAAAAGAAACACATTATAAGTTTAAGAGTAATGAGTTTTATGATTGTAAAGAAAATTAAAAGTTAGGGGTATGTATACTTACTCAAGAAATGGTTTAACTTCAACGCAGTTGATCAAGACATGAACATGCGCATATTGCATTTCTTGTTGGGTTAACCAATGCACACCATTTTTTCCATATGGACGGCCTGGAAACTCGGAGACCGATAAAGTGAATTGACTTCTTTCACGAACATTGACAGGATTTCGAATGATTCTTGGAGTTAACATCAAATGCTTGAAATAGTGACTGCAAAAATGTGATGTTTCACGATGCAAGTAATATGCACATATCGATCCTTTAACTCTGGCCTTATTTTTCACTAATCGTTTTGAATCACTCATGAACCTTTCAAACGGATACATCCACCTATATTAAACAGGTCCTCCAAGATAAGCTTCATAGGCAATATGCACATGTAGATGTTCCATGGAGTAAAAAAAACAGGCGGAAATACTTGTTCTAACTTGCATAGAATGAATGGAATATTTTGATCCAACTTAATGATGTCATCTACTTTTAAAGCTGGAGCACAAATATCTCTGAAAAATTGACTAATTTCAGTCAGTGGATTAAGCACATGTTTAGGTAGAGAACCAAACGCAATTAGTAGCAATTGTTCTATAAAAACACGGCAATCATGACTTTTCATACCATGGAACTTCGCATTGTTAGCGTCAGCACACCTTGCTAAATTGGAAGAATAGCCGTCGGGCATTCTCAATTCTTTTAACCACCGACAAACTGCTTTACCTTCTTGGGAGGTCAGACTGAAACAAGCCTTCGGTTTCAATAATTTTCCATTTGGTTGAGGCTTCAACTCCAACTCTTTTCGATTGCACCATTTTTTCAAGTCATGTTTAGCCTTCTCATTATCTTTCATCTTGTCTTTAACATCATCATGGTGTTAAATACATTATCAAAAAAATTCTTCTCAATATGCATAGCATCTAGATTATGGTGCAACAAATTATCTTTCCAATATGGAAGGTCCCAAAATATACTTCTTTTTGTCCAATTATGACCGACCCCATATCCTTCAATTCTACATGCCTTTCCAGTATCTGTAATTTTTGGTAGCCCACAAACTTGGTCCCATACAGCACCTGGTGACAATCGGGGAGGAGGCCTATCTGTTACCTGTTTGTATTTTAAGAAATTTGTCTTGTTCTTTCTATACGGATGATTTTTTGGTAGAAATCTGTTGTGACAGTCAAACCACGAGCTTTTCCCCCCTTTATCCAACGTAAACGTCTTGGTGTATCCCATATAATGCGGACGACCCATTCTTCCATGTGTACCCCAACCAGAAAACATGCCATATGCCGGAAAGTCGTTGATGGTCCACATCAAGGCAGCTCGCATAGTAAAGTTTTGTTTACGTGATATATCATAAGTCCATTCTCCACCAATCCACAACCTCTTCAAATCATCAAGTAAAGGTTGTAAATACACATCAATTCCGGCTTTTGGACTCGAAGGTCCTGGAATGAAGCACGTCAAACACATGTATGATTTTGTCATGCACATCTCGGGAGAGAAGTTGTAAGGGGTTACAATAACTGGACAACAAGAATATGCACTTCCCGACGCTTGAACATAAGGAGCAAAACCATATGAGCATAATCCAAGCCTGGCATTTCTAGGTTCTGCGGCAAAATAAGGATGTATTCGATCAAAGTGTTTCCGTGCCTCGCCATCAGATGGATGCCACATAGTGCCCGGACTTGTTTTGTTTGTATGATGCCATGTCATTTGACTTGCACTGTGCATTGAAGCTACACGGTCTTGATTAGTGTTAATGGCTGTACTGCGAACTTTATATCTTGGACTCACACAAAATTTGCATTCCTCCAACAATCCATCTTGAGTACCAAACTCATTTTCATAAAACAACATACAACCATTAATGCAACAATCAATCTTTCTTACTCCTAAGCCCAACTTCTACACCAACTTCTTTGCTTCATAAAATGTTGTAGGTAAGTTGCTTTTCATTGCAGTTGAGTCCAACATCATTTTTGCAAAGAATTCCAAACACTGATCAGGAACATTCCAATTTGACTTGGTGGCCAATAATCTCACACACATTAATAACTTTGAGTCAGACGAACCGTCAAACAAAGGCGTATTCATCTCATTCAACAACTGATAAAATCTCTGCGCTTCCTCGTTCGAAATCTCTTCCCCATCAAAATCTTCAGGTTGATCATAGGTCACGTTCACACCAAAAGCATCCTCAACCATGTCACTGATCTGATTAAAGTTTTCCTCATATTCAATAGGCGGTCTTTCCTCATATTCCATTGGCGGACGAATACTTGAAGCATGCGTACTGCTAGTCTCTAGTACGTTACTCGGCAATTTTTCACCATTAAACGTCTAAACCCAATAATTTTCCATGAAACCCCTTCTATACAAATGCCTGACCACTTCCTCTGGGTCACTAATTTTAGGTCTACATTCACATTTAAGACAGGGACACCTAACTTCTTCTTCGCTTCGACAACATTCTTGAGCAAACGCCCACGTGATAAACCCGTTAATTCCTTCTATAAAATTGAGTTTAAGTGCACGTCTTCCTGGTTCCACTCTATCGTACATCCAACTACGATAATACAAATAATATTCCATACTGCACATATATCCAATCATGTTTTAGTAACAATAATTAAACATTTACTTATATCAACTATAAGTAAATAATTTTCTACAATATAATTTTCTAACAATATATACATTCTACCAATATATACATTCTATAACATTCTAACAATATTATATACATTCTAACATTTTAACAATATATACATTCTAATAATAATACATATTATATATAATATTTTCGTTTTTATAAAATCTATTATTATAACATTCTAAAAATTATAACATCCTAATATTTTATAATTATTATAATAACATCCTAATATTCTGTGTTTTTATATATACATTCAAAAAATTATAACATAAAATATGTTTTTATTAAATTTATATATGTTTCTAATTAGATAAATTAACTAATAATCACATATAAAAATCTAAATTATATATCAAATTAATCTATAACATATAATCACATCAAAAAATAAATTATATATCAAAATAATCTATAACATATAATCACATCTAAAAATAAATTATATATCAAATTAATATATAACATATATATATATATATATATATATATATATATATATATATATATATATATATATATATATATATATATATATATATATATATAATCACATCAAAAAATCTGAAAAATTAGATAAATAAAATTGAAAAAAAAAACCTCAATGAACTTGAACAATATTTAGTGAGCTCTTATAGTTGAATCAAAATCAAGAATTCTTCACCTACACATATATTAAATCAAAATCAGATTCTTAGCAAAAAATTAAAAAAAAATGGACAAGAACAAGTGAAGATCGATTGCATACCTGGAAATGGGGGATTGTATGAAAAATTTGAGACTTGAAAATGGTGGATTGAAGAGGGAGGAGGGTTGAAGAGGGAGGAGAGGAAGAGGGTTTGGGGGAAGATGAAGGTTAGAAACAGAAATGGGGGTTCTGGGAAGAGGAGCGGAACATGAATGGGTATATTACTTTTAGCGAAGTGATTTTCACGTGTCTAGGTAGCGACATGAAAATCACGTCGCAACATCCTAACAGTCATAAATGTGTCAGTAAACTAATTCCCAAGCAAGGACACGACATTCGAAGCAGGTCTTCGGAGTGCGCAACCGCAAACTTAACGAATTCCCATACCCCTTTCTCGTACTCTTTCGACAATCGATTTGAATTCATCCATGTCTTATCCATGTCTTAATTAAGCTAAACAAATGCTTCTTGGTTTCTCTATCAGGTACTAATGAATTCTGTCAAGATAATAAATATCTATCATCATAATAGAATACCTAATCAGAATACCTAATCAGAATATCCGATTTCTTAAAGAAGACATTACCTTATTTCAAGGTAATATAAGTCCACAAACCAAAAAACTGGTTGAGAGACACTAAATTGATATTAAATAGAACCATAAAAAATAAACTATAAGCAGAAAATAACAAACTATAAGCAAGAAGAAAGGGATAGTAAACTGAGTTAGACTTGATGTAGGAGATGGGTAGGTTTGAATCGGCATTGTACAAGTAGAAACCAGAGACTTCAAAGTAACTGTAAAATTAAACACACACACACGATGCAGTTAAATACAAATATCATAAAAGTGAAGGAACTATATGCAAACTGTAGCACAAACTACAATGATTTTAGAAGTAGAAACCAGAGACTTCAAAGTAACTGTAAAAGTAACTGAACCAATGATTTTGACAGAATATTCATAATAAAATCAAACAAAACTTTCATGGAACACCAAAACAAAAATCGGAAAAATATGTACAAATACAAATTAAAATTTGAAAACCACCACACCCAACCCTTATGCCACTGTTAAAACAGAAGCCAAGCTATATTAAAATCCAAGGCAAAATCAATCTCAAACAGTATATACAATTTATAGAATAGATTCAGAATAGATTGAGAGCTAATTAGAAAAAATAAAATAAAAAAGATAGAGTTAGTTTACATTATACAAACATAATAAACGCCAAGAAGAAACAATCAAGAGAGGAACATCTTTCCAAGCCCAAGACAAAAACCCAAGTTGAGATTCAACAAGAGAATACAAAGAACTATAACTATAATTCCACAAAAGTATCTTAGCTTGACTAATTGCATAATGACTCAAACTAACAGATTCAAAACCACAACTTTCCATCAAAACTAACAGATACAAAGAACTATAACTATAATTCCAAAGCCTCATTTGGCTGAATACAAAAGCTAGACTCATCAAGCATCTGAATCGGCGTAGTAATCGGCGTAAACTCAAAATTCAACTCAAGAAGCTTCGCAAACTCAGATAAACGATTACCAGTAGTAGAAATTGAAGAAACATGCGAAGTTCCAAGAGCCATAGCAGGTATACCCGAAATTCTTACACTACTAAATTCTTTACAGTTACACATTCCTAGAGAAAACTACAAAATCACAAGAAAACATTTTCCTAGATAAACTCGTGTACCTTCGTCTTCGTTTTCTGGGTAAGGGTTGTTCTTCGTCTAGCTAGCTTCGAATTTCTTTTCTGGGCAGGGATGGTTCTTCGTTCTAGCTTCGTCTTCTCGAATTCGTATTCGTTCTGGGATGGTTCTCCGTCTACCTTCGTCTTCTCTTCGTTCTGGGCGGTTCTTCTTTTCTTTTTCTTCGTTCTGGGCAGCGATTCTGTGAAAGAAGAATTAGGGATTATGAAACAGATATTATTTTGATTTTAAATTTTTTAATTAAAACAGCTATGAAAGCGCTTTTAGAAAACACTCTGGTAGCCCCGCCTTTACCAGCGCTTTTTAGGATAAAAGCGCTTTCGTACCCCCCCCCTTTAAGAGCGCTTCTGAAAGCGCTTTCATAAGCCACCTATAAGAGCGCTTTTTGAAAGCGCTTTCGTACCCCCCCACTATAAGAGCGCTTTTGGAAAGCGCTTTCGTACCCCCTATAAGAGCGCTTTTAGAAAGCGCTTTCGTACCCCCCCTTTAAGAGCGCTTTTTTTGCGTGTTTTTTTATTTTGTTTTTAGCGAAACCTATGCCAGTGCTTTCTCCAAAATGCGCTTTAGTAGGGGTGCTGCTAAAAGACAAATTTGGCGTAGTGACTGCACACATGACTGCATAAATGTTGGTGTGGTATACTAAAAAAACTTGCGACGTGATATACACGCCGCAACAAAAAAAATAAAAATTTGAAAATCCCCCCTTTGAAACGTCAGTCTACTTTACCTATTTTGCATTTATTTTATTTTTATTAGTGGTTGCGACGTGTTTTTCACTTCGCAAATATTTTTTTAAAATACTATTTCTGACACCCCATGTGCCAATGTCGATTTTAGTTTTTTAATATTAAAAACTTATAGTGACGTGATTATCACGTCACAACTCACTTTTTTGAGTCACGTGATAATCACGTCGCAAAGTTAGGTGGCTATATCACACTTTTCTTGTAGTGAGTATTATTGAAAGTTAATGAATGTATTAACATGAAAGAAGTATGATCAACTTGTATATTTATTTCAAAAAGCAAATTTGATTCCATTGGCATCTCATGGCAATGGTTAGAGTTAACCAAATCACCACATATATATGATCTGTTTGTTTTGATTTTTTTCTAAAATGATTTTTATAGTATTACATAATTTTGTGTAAAAAAATTTTACAAAGAAACTTTTTATAAAAGTATCAAATCAAAATTTTGTTTGAATAATTATTCTTAAAATGTGATTTTAGGTATTTTATCTATTTATGAAACAAAATTGGGATATCAAAATTTCAAAAAATCACTTAATTTTGAAGTTATTTCAAATAAATTTTCATAAAAATCATTTTCGAAATACAATTTTTTGAAAAGAATTTGTAATTTTGAGTAAATTTTGATATTTAATAATGTATGTTTGTGTTATAGGATGTATAAATTAGTGTTTCATTTAAATAAAACAAATATAAAAAAACTTGTAATATTTTGAAAAACGGTTTTGAAAAATCTATTTTAAAAAATATAAAGAAAAAATCTATTTTTTAAAACTGAAACAAACATAGCCATAGTATTACTCATAATGACATCCACCAAATGAGTCCATACCATTAGGTATCAACAAAGATAGAGAAAATGAATCTGCATTGATTCCACAATTTTACTAGATTCCATACGCAAAAGTTCATATTCAACCGTCAACATATTAACATTCTTCAGCACCCTCGTAGAGGACTTGAAGAGTGTTCCATGTTAATTGTGCATTTTTATTATGAGAGAGAGTAATATACTTTAGCATTCAATGTGAAGATAATTATATTCCTTGTCTTCAACTCATAGGATGTCTTTCTGGTTTCATTATCGGACAAATCTTTTGGGAGTTTAATAGAACTATCCACTTCTTTTTTGAAAATAAAAGGTCTATCGGTGATTGCTACCCAAATTATTTTTTCTATAGACATAAGTGAACATACAAGTTATCATCAAGTGAACATACAAGTTATCCTTGCAGTAAGCATAATTTCAAGCTAAAAATTAGCCATCTACTATAAGCTTCATTCAAGTCGTCATTAGCTATTAAGAATTTATGAGTCGCATAGATGTGGTCAAAAGAACAGCCCTGATGCCAAATTTTGGGCGAGAATACGAAAATGCAATGGTCTAGAAGGGGATAAATAGACCTTTCAAAAATAATTTAACCTATTTAAAGATATGTTTAGTTTCAAAACGTTGTCAAAGTTAAAAAGCGGTTTGGTGAGTGTAAATACAGTGCATATAAAATAGATTATGCTTATCGGACCATATGTGCAAAAGCACTTTAATTAGTATAAAAAGATGAAAAATTGAAAGAAAAGTTTATGAATGGATAGGATCCTTGGAGGAGATTTCTTTGGAGGAGCTAGAGGGGTTTTTCGCTCATTGTGAAAAGGTAAGGAGTTTAGCTAGAAGGTATATTGTTGCAGGTATATTGTTGCGGTCATTTGGCTTGCATTGGTTTGAGGGGTTTCGCTCATTGTGAAAAAGGTTAAAGCGTAATGCCGTAATTTTCAGGGTGAGGTGTTTAGCTTCAACGAATGTATGACGAAGATTGTTCTTAACTCATGTAGACAATTGTAAATTTTATATTTGAAATACCTTCCGCTCACTTGTTTTGAGTAGTAGGAGTTTTCCATCTTGTTTTCGGATGGAGTATCCATTATAGTGTCTTTAATAGTATCATTACCTATTAATAAAACAATGTGTACATCGATTTAAAAAAATAATTTTTTTTGAAATGTGACTTAGTTAGAAAAAGTAACTGAAAAGTCAATTACATAATAAAACGTGTTTTTACAAAAGTTTTACTAAAAACACACATGCTATACCATTGCACTAATAATGAATACATTTAAATCACACTAGGAAACTTAATAATACAATTCATATAAAGGAAAACGAGACACATGTCTAAGCTAAAACACTCACAGGGCAGCTCTCCTTTGGCAAATGAATTTCTATAGCTTTAAGTCAAATGCAATATCACCATCATCACCTGCCAAAAGAGAAACGCCCTACAAATGCTTTGCTTATTGAAATATAAAAAATGCTCCCTCTCACTCTTGCTCTTTAATGTATCTTGCTTTCCTATAAGTGTATGACACTCCCAACAAGTTATATATGCCAATTCTTAAGGGTTTTATGCTTTTGGATATACTTTTCCTTTTTAATTCTGAACAATGTCATATGCCTGAAGGTGAAGGTCCTAGATATGATATACTCTTGACATTTCCATTAACATTCTTTATTTATTTTCATGTTCAGCTATTGGAACAAGAATCCCAAGATGCTCCACTTCAAAAAGTTGTTGAGTGACCACATCCAACTTCGTAATAAGTAGTTTTAAAATTGTCTTGAATTTCAAATACAGAAAAAAGAAATTAAAATTTGACACAAATTAAATCTTACAATTAAAATATTCCATAACTATAAGTACACTAAAATGTATTTTCTCTCTCTTTTGTGTGACTTTGTATGAAATTAGTATAATCAAATTTTCTCACTATTTTCCTCATATAGTGGGCTAAGTTGAATTCAACTGTATTATCCATAATATTTTGTAAGAATGAAGTCATTTTAATAATAAGTAATATATATATTCACTCTCTCTTTAGATATGATGAAAAGAATACTCTGATTTTGTTAACAGCTTATGTTTTCCACTTCTTTAAAGTACAAAAGAATCTTAAATGGGAAGATGGACCAAAAAAATGCTTTCTGAGTGTGACTTTTGGCTATTATGAATGGACCAATTAATAAGCATATATCAAAAGTGTGTCGATGAAAAACAACTGTTTTGAATATCCATGGCATAACCCTAAGTATATGCTAATGTTTCACATTTTGTTTATTCTTTTTTTTTTACTATAAAAGTTTTCTAAAGTATCACACTAACAAATGGAAATTCAATTTTAGAAGTTCATAATAATCAAAGCAAATAGGGTGAATGAAACTTTATTCTGGACGGATTGGACTGTCGATCCAAGACCTTTTTTTAGGTAGGTTGTTTTGGTTGTTCTTTGGCCGATTGCATTCGGTTGGGGTTATGCCCATTTTTTATTTTTTTCTTTCTGTAACTTTGATTGGGTTAAACACCCATAATGCTTGTTAATATATCCCTTTTTCTTATAAAGAAAAACATCAATAGGGAACCTCTCTTGGCAAACTAAAAGCGTATATATCTTGTTAAAGAAGAGTTGCTTTGAGGCCACTTTAGCTAAATCTCTCTAGAATTTTCTAGAATATATTTTTCTATTCTAATAACTTTAGCATAAAAGTACTAGTTTTTCATAATCAATATATAATAATTTTTCATAATCAAGAAAAATAAAAAGCTAAAGCAAATAATAATAAGATGAGGTAATATAATTACCAAATCCCTTTATTCTCGAAAAAAAAAAAGATGAATACGCATTTATATTGAATATTTTCAGTTTCTCCTTTAAAGTAGGTGAAAAATGTAAAGCAATCTTAGCTTGAATGTAAGTTTATCAAACGTTTTTCTTGGCAGTTCTTTAGCTAGTGTATCAGAGGTATGCTGACTTGTAGGAGTGTACTGAAGTGATATAGTCTCATTTTCAATGTTCTCTTTGATAAAATGATAATCAATCTCAACATATTTTGTTCTGTCGTGATGAACTAGTTTGTTAGAAATGCAAATGGTCGATTGATTATCACAAAATACTTTTATACAAATATATTGAGACAAAGCTTTAGATTCGACTTTTGCTGAACTACGAGACACGGCATGTTCACTCTCCCAAATTACTTAATTTCCCCAAATAAAAGTGAAATAATTTGATGAAGAGCACCTGCCATTCAAAGAACCTTCCTATTAAGCATCTTGGAATAGTTCAGTCTCTCTATTTATGGGCAATGATGTAACTAAAGCGCATATTTGTATGTTCGATGAGATCTGTCATGAGTGATGAGACAAAAAATAGTCAGTAGTGTATGTCTACAGCATCAAAGGATATGTATTAAGTCAAACGAATAACTCTTGAGGTCTCACAATAACATTAGAGTTTTGTATATACATTTTCTAATTTTTCCTATAGCTTTAGTTCTTTATTTTTAAAGTGGCTAATCTAATGAATTTGTTTATCATAAGCTTTTCTTTAGGTTTTTGGCATGAGGACATTGATCGACCAAAATGAAGGATGGACCAAGGTGGGAAGGAGTTTGTTAAGGAGGGGTTTTGCAGAAAGATGGGATGTAGTAGGAGGAGGAAATAGGAAGGAGGGGGGAGCGACGGTAACAACCTTTTTCTTCACGGAGTTTGGAATTAAGTGGAAGGCAAGGGATTTGATGTTTGAGTTCAAGGATCTGGGGGGCATTGATGAAGTTGTTATTCTTTCTAGGAGGGACAAACGTGGGAGGATGTATGGTGTAACACGGTGGGAGAACTGACTTTTTAAATATTGCAGATAGCAAGAGTCGCCACCGACTTTTATTTTGTCCAATTTTAGGAAATTAAGATATAAAGTACAGGAAAAACCTTTTAAGAAAAGAGTTTTGGTTCAGGGGGTAAATTATGAAAAGGGAAGGTGTTAGCACTCTTTTCATATGTAGTTATCTACAGGCTCTTAGTTTGCTTAGCTCATTTTGTTTTGTTTGAAAGGCGTAGTGTGTGTGTTTTGAAAGATGTGTCAATAGTAAGGCAAGACTTCGCAATGATCCTTGTGTCGGTCCTCGAGGATGTATGCGAAATATTTTGAATTTTTTTTTAAAAAACAAGTGGTGGGAAAAACATTTTTTGCTTGAGCAAGCAATCTAAGAGCTACTTACCCTATGTTTGGTCTTTCCTATACTTTCTACTTTCTTTAAAGGGATAGGACTAACAATACCATTTCTGGGTAGGTAGTCATATCTATTGGACGTGTACGGGACATCGAAGCGTCATCTATGGTTGATGAAAGCAACAGTGTATAGGTACCTTTAGCAAATTTGAAGGGACAATCATCGTTTTATAGGCAACTATTCGAGGGACTAGATCATATATTCGTAGGCAACATCGAGGGTCATCGAGGGACTGTCATCTTTGATGATTTTTGAATTGAGGGAAGTTTGCTATTGGTACCTCTATATTCGAGGGACACGGCCATTATTTATTCGTAAGGCAACTAAAATGGGCGTACCCTAGAGGTGAGTGTGTGTGAGTGAGTTAGTTTCAAGTATTTAATCTTGAATTAGGTTAGCTAGCGTTTGATTTTAAATATCTTGCCATACAATCCTAAGTATACATCTAGCAGATAAATATATACAGAATAAAAATGTGAAAAAGTAAATCCAGGCTATTACATGGCTTTGGGAGAGATACAAAAAATAAAGATGCGGAAAGAAAAACCTAATTACTATTACAACCATGAGCAGATACATAGTATTTAAAAATATGCAAGAAGATAAATTGACAAAGATATGTAGTAGGTAAATATCTAGAGTCTCAAGTGTGGTACCTCACAAAAACAAAGAAATGTTAGTAATGGATATATAAAGACTGAGAATAAGAGATAGAATGAATAGATGATCAATCATGTAAAGAATTGACAAAGAGAACTAAACAAACATATTAAATTCTATAAGTTATTAAAATTGACTAAAATGTTTACAATTAATTAAATAGTAATCTAACTAAATTAATTAAATTTAAAAGACATGTTATTTTTGTATTTTTTGGTATCAATGTATTATGAAGTAACACAAAATGAACCTAAATAAAAAAATAAATATAAAAAATTACTAAAACAAACATTAGAAAGATTATTGACCAAAGACTAGATGAAATGATGAAAATAGGGGGTTCAAAGAAAATCGGATTGGGCCGTACACACCAAGCCCAAACACAAGTCAAAATTTAGAGAACCCTAAATCTATTTGTGAAATCATCTGCCTCCCTCTTCAATTCCCTTTTCATACTTCCAGAATACACTCTTTGTTCATCCGTTTTGTTTCAAACAAAAGTCAACCACAACACCTCACATCTCCTTCTCTATTCCATTCTTTGTTAAATTCTCAGCTCATTTTTTTCTCAATTCTCAGCTTAATTTTCTTCTATTTTTAACAAATTCGAAATAACAAATTGGCATGGATTAAACGCAGCAATTTCAAATCACATATAAAATGAGTAAAAAAATTTGAGATTACCGAATCGGAGTTGAGGCGATGAAGATGTCGTTGTTGGTTTCGATCGGTGAAGAAGGGATGGCGTCGCGGTGGGGACGTTGTCGTTGAATCTTGAAGGTCGTTGTTGTGGCTGAAAGCCGAAAGGAGTGGAGCGGAAGGTCTGCACCGTTGTTGGAGGTGGGCTCGGAGCTGTAGACTATGCCTAATGTGATGTCGGCGTTTAACGACATTGATGATGGAAGATGACATGAAAGAGGAAGTTGAAGAAACACTGAACGTTGCAGTGTCTTGGAAAATTCAAGTTCGACGTCATTTGGCTTTGTGATATCGAGCGTGAGGTTGTGATGTTGATGTCGGCGATGAAAGGGAGCTGAAAGTGAGTGTGTGAGCGTCGTGGTGGTTGGAGAGTTTGAATTTCTTTCTTCCTCTGTGCAAATTGCTCTGACTGTTTGTCGTGACCTTCTATTTGGAAGCCTTTCATTCTTATCAATTGTGTTATGTTATCTATTTGAAATAAAAATTCAATTGAAAGTGTATAAAGACTTCATCGAGGGTTGACAGCGAAGACGTATTTGAGGGAGTATTAGCGGAGTATCTGACGGATGTCTAACCGGTTTGGTTCCAATCCACCAAGCTCCAATTTAAACAATGCAATCGATCTTTCGCCTGACTGGAAGAAATGGATCTTCACCTACTTCTCCTCGTCCGATTCTGGTTGGCGCTTCTCGCTTTTTGCCGCCAAAGCTTCTATTTATTCCTCCACGCTTTGAATCTACTTCTTTTTATTTTCAGTTGCAAACCTTACCTCCTTACCAATTGTGTCGTGTCATTTAATCGAAATAAAATGACATTTGTAATTATATGAGGGAAAATTTTGTGGTATGATAGCTGTCCCTGTTAAATGTTCTTAAACCCGAAGAGGTAGATTGGCATGTTCACCGATCATGACCTGAAGGTGGAAGATTATTGAACACTTAAGAACCACAAAAATTTGCACTCCTCGGTGCAGGAATTTATGCCAGAGATGGGCTTAAAGATGCCATCAAGTTGTTGACAATATGAAAGTCCGAATGAGTCGTACACTAGACTCTATCTGATGTCTAAAATAAGGATGAGTCTGTATCGGACTGTACCCAATAGATGCGAGGAGGGGTGTCATCAGAATAAGCCATACATTAGGCTATATCTAAAGACGTGGACTCTGATGAGGTTGCACCAGATTGTGCCCAGTAACCGTGTTGATGAGTATTGTCGGAGATGGGCTTAGAGATGCCATATAAAACAAGTAACTTTCAGAATGTCAAAATTGGTCGTACACTAGACCGTGTATTAAGATATCTGAAGGAGTGTATATCAGTAGGAGGTATCGGAATGAATCGTACATTAGATTACATTTGAAAGAGTGTGTCATAACGGGTCGTACATTAGACCATATTTGAAGGTAGAATATCAGAACGAGTCTTTCGTTAGACCATATCTGAAGAAGAATATCAGAATGAGTCCTTCGTTGGACCATATCTGAAAGTAGAATATCAGAACGAGCCATACATTAGACCATAACCGATAGAGAATGCTTGCTTGTTAGATTTAATTAGTTATTTTATGAGGTTTAGAATGTAAAAACTCGTCAAAATGAATCTTCGACTTGAATATATCTGAAAGGAATGCTCGTCAGAAGTCTATGGGGTATGCTTCCCAGGGCGTGCATATGATTGATATTTCCAGACCATCCGGGGTTCATGCTTCTGGAACGTATCTGACGTAGATTTCAGATCATCCGGGGTTCAGGCTTCCGAAGTGTATATATGATAGAAAGTTTCAGAAGTCCAGGGATCAAGCTTCTAGAGTGTGCATCTGATAGAGGATTTCAGAATATTAGGGGTTCATGCTTCCAGAATGTATATCTGATAGAGAGTGCGGAATATCTAGGGGTCAAGCTTCTAGAATGTATATCTGATATAGGTGTCTTCAGAATGTCTGGAGGGATATGCTTTCCAGAATGTCAAGATGAAACATACACTAGGCAGTTGTTGAGAATAACAGAAGGAACCGTACATCAGGTTGTACTAGCATGAGTCATTCAATAGACTATACCAGAATGCGTTTTCCATTAGGCGATGTCGAGAGGAGCCATACATTAGGCGATAATTGAACGAGCCATACATCAGGCTATGACAGGAGAGGCCATACATTAGGTTGTTTAGAAGGTGTCATACATTAGGCGAGCCATACATTAGGATATTTCAGAAGAGGCCATAGATTAGGAGAGCCATACAATAGGCTGTATCAGAAGGTGCCATACATTAGGCTGTTTCAGAAGGTGCCATACATTAGGCGATCCATATATTAGGCTACATCAAGAGAGTTCATACAGTAGGCTGTGTTTGATTGGTTGATGATACTTGATTGACCGGTTGGTCGACCTGAAAGAAAAAATTAGTTTTATGCAATGTCATGATGCATGTATTGTATATTTTTTTGAAATGAATGAGAGTGTTATTCATATGCCATGAGGTATATGATGTATGAATGCAAAATGTTGTTAATGACGACAACAAATTGTAGCAGTGTTTTTGCGGGAAAAATAAATCCCTGACTATTCAGCGCCTTTGAGAGATTATTTGAATCTCGACTTGACTGCCCCATATGAATTGGACAATAACATGTCATGCCCCTTATATATATATCGGTGTTTTAGCCAACTGAGTCAATCGTAGGAAATATTTCTACTCTTCGGGGCACTTCTAAAGCATGACTGTCGGGAGGGCTTCCTGAGATTTGTGTTGTTATAAGCAATCTACCCCAGTATCATGACCTTAGGAACAATGCCCCTGATTGATTAACTCTTCTGAGAGAGTCTTCGAATCTTGATCTGATTGCCCCAGATATATGAATTCTTACTCAGCAGGGTACTCAACTACTTTTGTGCCACTGGGGGTGATTAGAATTAGAGATATTCTTGCTTGAACTCAATGGAGTTCTGAAAACAACTTGTCCCTTGAGAGGATTAAACTTTTCATCTGCAGCTCATGATGGAAGCTTTCCTGGTGTCAAGTAATTGTTCATATGCAAAGAATGTTTATTATGAGAAATATAATTGTAATGCAAAGTTCATGTTTATCTTGATGTTTAAAGAAGAAAATTTTGAAAGGATGTCGAAACATCGATGTTTGTGAAAGGTGGTGTAACACCAACTCAAGCTTTTAGCAAACCTCCTAGGAGTTAGTTTACCATATTATCGTTACAATATGCTTTCAAATTAACCCTGCTTCAATTAGGTCTTTTGAGGGTTGTAACATGGCCAGGTTCATGGTTTTTAGAAAAAATGGATTTTTATTCTCAAAATTTTATTGGTGCCCACCCCCTTTGTGATGTTCTCCAACCTAAGTTCAGTTAACTCGATGCGAGCATTCATGCTTCAAGAGGAGTTTGAGACGATTGAGGAATTGATGAGGTGTTTGGACATGGAAGTCACTTTACCTTTCGTATTTGGTGTCTGATCACACGATTTGGTTCTTTTGTTAAGGATCTATTTGTCTCGCGATCCTTTCTTTCAGGTTTTTTCATTTTTCCCTAATTTTTTCCTGGACAAATTCCTTTGAGTTTTCAGGTTTGCAGTCCAGCAGGATGCCCCAATTTTTGCCTAAGTCACTTATTTTCAAGTTTGTTGACTTAGCGGGCTTTCTTTTCTCTTTTTTTTTCATTCTTTTCTTTTTTCGAACAAGTCGTATGAGATGTCTTCGATTCGTTGGAAAGATTCCGAAATAGAAAATGTAAGAAAATAAAATCACAAAGTTGTAAATAAGTCATAAAATTATCTTACTTGGATTTTATTATTTTCCCAATAGGATATCAATTGCTTGAAATGAACTACAGGTACGGTCTAGGGACGATGCTTTAATCTTTCACTCGTAGTAGTGTACTTCAAATAACAACTCTTTTTGATATCTTTCTTGTAACGCCTCCAAGCATCATTTATGCCAGAGAAAACTGCCTAGTTCCATTATCAGGGATAATGACTTTATCCTACAACAAAGAAGGAAATTAGATACAAGTAACAAATTAAGGGGCACAAGTAACAAAATGAGAAAAACTCCTATTGATCATATAGTGACAAATTTCCATATACGATCTCTGTTAGCTTTCTTCAAAGCTCTAAATTTAGTATAAACTAAGGGACACAAGTCTGAATTCCTCTCGATAGTACCAAGGAAACATCAGTTCTAACAAATAAACATCAGTTCACATCAGCAAACATGCATCAAATGTAATCTATCCCTAACAAAATCTATTCACTTCAAATCACCACAATAAAATCTAACCCTAATAAACACCACAATTATAACAATAAGGGTAAAAATGAAACTGTACCGTATTAGCACAGGTAATCAATTGCAACAGAAGCTTCTCTTGGATCAACAAAATCAAAACTGGAAAACAAAATATAGATTAGGTTAACTGCAAAATAAAATGTTAAAACTGAGATGAGGAGAAACGGAGAAGCAGAAAAGAGAAATGGGATTCAATGGGTTTGTTTGTTCAATTTTAAATTTGACAGTAAAGGAATGTATGAAGGTGTGATGAAAGGAAAAAAATTTGAAGGTTTCTGGGCCCAAAAGGAATGAAGAGAGTTAGGGTTTCGGTGAAATCTTGAAGAAGATTTGGAAGAAGGTTAAGGGGTATTTGAATGTTTATGGGTAGATGAAGGATGAACAGATGCATGACGTTATTTTTTTGGCTAAAATTTGAAAAAATTGTATGAAGGTTTGAATGTTTATGGTAGATATGAAGGATAAACAGATAAATGATGAAGAAGTTTTTCTAGGTAAATCGTACGAGGGTTTGAATGTTTCTGGGTAGATGATTGAGGTTAGGGTTTGAATGCTTCTGGGTAGGGTTTGAACAAATGAGAGTTTAAGAATACTAACCTGTAAAGATGATTAGAGGAAAGTTGGGTTAGGGTTTGGAATTGCTGCTGAGAGTTTTTGTTGTGTTTGGGTTTTTGAGAGGAACAAATTGAGAGCGCGTGCGAAGGAAGAAGAAAGGTTAGAAAGCTAATTAGAGGAAAGATGAAGAGAGGGCATTTTGTTTTTTTCCTTCCTTTTTTTAACCTAAAAAATAATTAGAAAAGAAAATAATCACTAGAGAGAAACTAAAAAAAAGAGGGAAATTCTAGCAGGGTATTTTTTTGGGCTTCGGTCACAGTTTGAACTAAAAATTATAAGGCATCGGTTTTTCTTTGCAGCGTAAAATATCTATAGTTACTTAATCGTGACAATCGAGGTAAAGGTCACAGTTTCACACTCCGGATTCAATGTTTTAAAATATATTTCTACGATTTGAAAACTCTGGCAAAAGCATGTATGTGACCACAGTTTCTTTTTAAGTTTTTTGGGTTGGGAATGATTAAGCTCTTGTCCTGGGATTGGTTTCATTTGAGTTGCACTCCCAGTAGAAACTCGTTGTGATTGGATTGGTGTGTCTCTCCGACTACTTGCTAAGGACATCTTTGACCTTTTTGTTGTTGGATTGTTTCGGTTGTCCCTTTGTTTTTAATGGGTTGTGCACTCCTTGTGTCTTTTAATTAAGTTTCTTTTTCTTATAAAAAAAATTAATCTAGATAGTGCACAACATATTACCACATTTGAAAGAATTAATCTTGATGTAATAACTTGACTTGACAAAAATCACATATTTTAAAACCGTATTTTTGTGAATCATAAATAGAGCTGAAACACCAACACAAACTATTCAGGAACGACACTCATAAATGTCAACTATTAAGAACTAAAAATTGTATTACATCAAAACCAAAATGGCAAAAAACAACATACAATTTACACATCATTACATCAAATAATATCTACAACGTGAAAAAATGTCTCCTGTCTCTTGGTGTCTTGACTTTAAACACCTATAATTTCAAATAATAAAACACATTAGTATATAACCTTGAAATTATAACATGTGATAAATAATTAATAGACGATAAAAAATATTTACTTGATCAATTTCTCATATGTCTTCTTCATGATCATTCTGAATAGCATGCATATCATCTCTATCAAGATCTTCATATGAATTAGGCACTTGTGTTGGGTAAAAGGGAATCCAAGGATTATCAAAATTTAAGGTTTTTCATCACTATGAGGAATGTATACTCTTGAGAGAATAATTGATCATCTTTTGTCATAAGGTTCAGTCACATAAAACACTTGTTTTTCTTGGGAAACCATGATGAATGATTTGGTCATATAAGTTTCGAAATATTTGCACCAACAAAAGCTACAGTGTGACAAGTAAAATTATGGTATCCACGAAAATCATATTAACTTTGTAAGAGATAGAGGTTATTGTACTTGTGAATAGAGTGCACTGACTTCGTAATAAAAAGGAAGAGTGCGCAAAGTAAAATTGGTTGATTTATGTACTATACATTATAATAAGACTAAAACTAACTATATGTTAATAGATATAACTACCAAAACAATTAAGTTTATCTTTCAAATCATCTACTTTAGATATGAGAAAAATATTTATTGAATTCATATTGATTGTGTTTGTGTTATGACCTTTTACCATACACAGATTTACAACAGCCCAACCTCCCATCGTTTAGGATTCTTTAATCGCAAGGATAACAGCTTTGATTTTACACATATGGCTAGTCAATGTGTATATGCTTGATCAACCACATATTTAGCTCCATATGAAATTCATGCAATTCGGAAAGCTTGAAATATCAGAATATTCTCAAATTTGATAATGAACCTGTACATCGATTCGGAAAGAAAAGAAAAAAAAAAAACATTCAAATGTGACATAGTTAGAAAAAGTAACTGAAAAGTTAAAGACATAATAAAATGAGATTTTTACAAAAGTTTTACTAAAAACACAGATGATATACCCATTGCACTAATAATGAATACTTTGAATCATCAATGTTAAATGAATATTATATGAGTTTGTGCCATGATGAAAACAATCACATGATTAATGAACAATATGACTAGTCAATGTGTATGCTTGTTCAACCACATATTTAGCTCCATATGAAATTCATGCAATTTGGAAAGCTAGAAATATCAGGATATTCTCAAGTTTGATAATGAATGTGTGTACATCGATTAGATAAAAAAACATTCAAATGTGACTTAGTTAGAAAAAGTAACTGAAAAATTAAAGACATAATAAAATGGATATTTTACAAAAGTCTTCCTATAAACTCAGATGATATACCCATTGCACTAATAATGAATACTTTGAAGTCATCAATGTTAAATGAATATTATATGAGTTTGAGCCAAGATGAAAACAATCACATGATTAATGAACAAGTGTAATTAACCTATTTAAAACTTTAATAATGCAATTTATGTAAAGGAAAATGAGACTGATACCTAAGCTAAAACACTCACAGGGCAGCTCTCCTTTGGCAAGTTAATTTATATAGCCTCAAATCAAAAGAAATATGAACATCGTCACCTGCCAATGGAGAAACACCCTACAAATGATTTGCTTACTAAAATATACACAATACTCCCTCTCACTCTTGCTCTCTAATGTGTCTTTTTTTCATACATGTGACACTCCCAACAAGTTATATATAAGCTAATTCTCAAGGGTTTTATGCTTTGGATATACTTCTCCTTTTTATTTCTAAACAATGGCATATGCCTGAAGGTGAAGGTCCTAGATATCATATATCGTATTGATTTCCATTGAAATTCTTTCTTTATTTTCATGTTCAGCTTTTGGTTCACTTCGGACAATTATGATAATCTTCTCTTGGATAATTTTTCTAGTGCAGTCCGTGTGTGTGGGGGAAACGGGGAGTCTACTCCATTTTGGTATGCGCATTGGATCGGACAGCATTCCTTGATGGCGAGTTTTCCGGATTTGTTTGCTAGGGCCTGTGACCATATTACTAATATTGCTTCTGCAGGTTCTTTTCACAACAGTGGCTGGAGGTGGCATATGAATTCGATTTTCCAGCAAGCCAATTCTGTTTCGCTGCTGGCTGATAACGTGACTGCTGGGGCTGGTTTAGATGACCGAATCAGTGCGGTTAATGAGCTGCAGCATGGTGGCAGCAGCGGTAGTTTGACATCGGTAGAGGTTGGTTCCAGAAATGCCGCTGCCAGCGGTGCTGAGCAGCATCCTCCCACCGTTTTTGGGGAGCTCTTGCGTAATACGGAGGTGCTTAAGGATGTTCCGGACTCTTTCTCTTGGTATTTAGGTACAGATGGAATTTTCTCGGTTAAATCTTGCTATGACTTCCTAAAAGCTAAACTGTCGGGACCGGAGTTGGTAGCGGATAAAGTTCGGGCTCTCTCCCATCTTTGGAATATCAAGGCTCCTTCCAAGGTCCTTTTCTTTTGCTGGAGATTTATTCATAACCGTCTTGCCACTAGAGATCTCTTAGTGCGCCGAGGAATTTTAAACGACGGTAGTGAATCTTTTTGTGTTCTTTGTATGAAGGAGGAAGAATCCCGGATTCACCTTTTTTCGAATTGTGATGTTTCTATTACCGTGTGGCGTCGGGTTTATATGTGGCTTGGTGTCGGGGACTTTTTGTCTCTAGAGGAATTCCAAGATTTTCTCTATCATTGTGACAAAATTTCTTGTCTTTCTAAGAGGGCTATTGTGTCGGTGGCTTGGTTGGCGACGATTTGGACTTTGTGGCTCAAGCGTAATGCTATCATCTTCAAAGAGGAAACTTTTAGCTTTTTAGAGTGTATGTCGGAGATTCTTATTATTTCGTGGAATTGGTTGGGCTCTTTTTATAAGAAGGCGCCTTTATGTAATTATTTTGGTTGGAATACCCAACCTCTCTTGTGTTTCACTTTGTAATTCTCTCTTTTGGGTGGAGCATCCCTTTTGCTCCTTTAATTCCATTGCTTATTGAAAAAAAATGTTCAGCTTTTGGAATAAGAATCCCAATATGCACCACTTCAAAATGTTGTTGAGTGACCACATCGAAGGTCATAATAAGTAGTTTTAAAATTGTCTTGAATTTCAAATACAGAAACAAGAAAAATCAAATTTTGGTACAAATCTTTAAATTAAAAAAATCCATAAGTTGAATTGCATTGCATTATCCATAATATTTTGTAAGAATGAAGTCATTTTTAATATGATGAAAAGAATACTCTGATTTTGTTAACAGCTTTTGTTTTCCACTTCTTTAGAGTACAAAATAATCTAAAATGGGAGGATGGACCAAAAAATGCTTTCTAAGTGTCACTTTTGGCTTTTATGCATGGACCAATTAATAAACATATATCAAAAGTGTGTCAATCAAAAACAACTGTTTTGGATATCCATGGCATAACCCTAGAGTATATGCCAGTGTTTCACATTTTGTTTATTCTATTTTTGCTATAAAAGTTTTCTAAAGTCTCCCACAAACAAATGGAAATTCAATTTTAGAAGTCCATCAATAAACAAAGCAACAATAGGGCATCTCTCTCTTGGCAAGTAAAAGGAGAGTTGCTTTGAGGCCACTTTAAATTAAGAGAATTTATTTGGCCACCTCCCAACCTTCTAGGTCACCTCTGGTGAAAAACCCAGAATACCCCTGACTTCGGAAATGAACTTCCGAAATGCAAGGAAAAGGTGTTTTCGGAGATGCATCTCCGAAAGCGTCTTTTTTTTTTTTAAAAAAATTTGACTTATTTCGGAAATACACTTCCGAAAACACCATTTCGGAAGTTCATTTCCGAAATATTCTGCGTTTTTCAGATTAAGCAAAACAGCCCCCTCCCCCAAATCATTTACCCTAAACTTCTTCCAAACTCACACCCCAAGAGATTTTTGTGCAAACCAGTTCCAAGCTACCTCAAAGCCTCCATCTACTTGCTCTATTACATTCAAAAGTCCTCCAATCCATTCAATCGGTAAGCATTTTGATTTTTAGATCTATGATTAAAATGTATATTAGGGTGTTTACAAATAACAAAAAATGTATTAGGTTAGGTTTATACTGATATTTAGGATGTTTAGAATGTGTAGACATAAGTTTGATGTTTGGTTTAGGGGTCTGCCATTGGAGGTTGCAGAGAAGTTCTGCGAAGGGGTGTTTCGGAAGTTCATTTCCGAAAACACCTCCATCCCAGTTTTCGGAAATGAACTTCCGAACTGTATCAGAAGTTCATTTTTTTTTTGTTTTTTCATTTGTCTCGCATATTAACCGATTTCAATTGTTTACAGGAACATGTCAGGCAACCAACCAGCACGAATCAGACAGGGAAATTCAAGTTTGTGCTAATCATATTCAGTTGCGAGTGGCTGATAAGGATCTACACCACTTTTATCTTCCCAATTGACCGTAACTGAAAATGATTAGCACGAACTTGAATTTTCCTACCCAATTCGTAACTACGTCGGTTAGGGAACCTAACCGCCTTCTGAGACGATGGAGATCAGAGCCGAACTCAAGAGTAAACTATCTGATGTATATTTATTTTTTTTCGGATTGTATATTGCGCACACTATTACTATTTTGTTCGGCTTGTATATGTTATTTGGATTTTATTTATCGCATTAGTATTTTCTGTTTATATGTCGCATATTTTATTTGGCGTTTGCGTTTAATTAAAATGCGAGACTGTTTAAGAAAAAACATAAAAAAAAAACACAGTTTTTGCATAATTCGGAAATGAGCTTCCGAATTCACCCCCCATGAGGTGTTTCGGATGTTCATCTCCGAACGCACCCCCCATGAGGTGTTTTCGGAGATGAACTTCCGAATTAAGGAATTTTTTTTAAAAAAAAAACGCTTCGGAAGTTCATTTCCGAAGCAGGGGTAATTTGGGTTTTTCGCTGGGGATGACCCCCATAGGGAGGTGGGTAAAGAAATTCTCTAAATTAATCTCTCTAGAATTTAAGAGAATATAAAATTTTTATTCTAATAACTTTAGGATAAAAGTGATACAGGGATTAAATAGAACGAGGATATATGCACACTATCACTTTTTTTTAATCAAGATTATATTAATTAGCGAATTAAGGATTCTTAAAATTTGATTACACATGTAAACGAGTAGACCCGCCAACTTAAAAAGAGAAATTACAAATTAAGTAAAATTACGAAATAAATAACAAAAAAATAATAATTTTTCATAATTAGGTAAATAAAAACCGAAAGCAAATAATGAAAATATAAGGTAATATAATTTCCAAATACCTTTATTCTCAAAAAAAAAGAAAAAAGGAAGAATAAACATTTATGTTGAATATTTTCACTCTCTCTTTTAAAGTAGGTGAAAAATGTTGAACAATCATAGCTTCGATGTAAGATCGTCTAACGTTTTTCTTGGCAGTTCTTTAGTTAGTGTATCGGGGGTATGATGACTTGTAGGAGTGTACCGAAGTGATATACTCTCAATTTCGATGTTCTTTTTGATAAAATGATAAACAATTTCAAACATGGTTTTAAACTGTGTTTGCAGTCGCGGATGAGATTGTGGTTGTGGATGTTGCGATTGCAGCAATTGTGGTTAGAGCAATGTGCAATGCGGCCGTTGCAGCGTAAACTTAAATTAGAAAATATTTGAAATACACCATTAAAAAACACTTAATATAAATATTTTATATTACAAATCACATGTAAATTGAGTTTATGGGTTCTCGAATGTTGAGTTATGATGAAAATATGTGAAGAAACATGGGTGAAGGTGTTTGATGCGAATTTTAGTATTGTTTAACGTGTGATACAAATCACAATGTAATTGCAGACCGATGCGGATGCAGACTACCACTACAAGAAAAAGCGCTTTTAGCCAGGGGTTTAACCCCTCACTAATGTAAAAGACCCCTCACAAATCTTAAATTTGTGAGGGGGCGGCTCCCCTAGCTAAAACAGTGGTCGCAAATATATTGCGTGGGGCTTACCACCTAGCTAATTAGCTTGGGGCTTTCCTCCTCGCTAAATGCAAGCACTAGTTCTACTTTTGCAGTCTCACATACGTAGGCGCAGAATAGGTGTCACAGAGTGGTGCAGTGTGTCAGTACTTAGCTTGGGGTTAAGCCCCTGGCAAATTTCATACATTTTGGATTTTAGTGAGGTAAACCCCTCACCGATTGTTGAGTTGGTGTTTTAATAATATACCTTTATTTATTATAATTATAATTACTCACTACAAGAAAAATATCATTGAATCTACTTATTGGTGGTTGTATGCTTAATAGTAAAAAATAGTTAATATTTGTGCTTATTTGTAGGAATTAAGAGATGGACGTGCATATAGTAGAGGAGAAATGTATGCAATTTCTCATACAAAAGTTCACGGATCTTTTGTCAACGAAGATGCCTTCAACAATAATGTAAGTGCAACTTAATTATTTTGAGATACTTGTTAGACTCTTTAAAGTTTGAGAAAAAATCAAACCTTTTGGCACCTCTTAAAGGTGGGGAGAATCTGTCTGAAATTATATTTATTTGTTCCTTTAATAAAACTAGCGACTACCTTTTTGCACCTTTTACATAGTGTGATATGTACCATGCAATAGAAACATGTATAATTTCATAAGCAATAAACATAAAGTAAAGGGGATGTGTACTTGTCAATATCTATGTTTTTCAAACACAATCTTTAATATTCAACATGTATGGTTTCTTCATGATTCTTGTGTTTTTTTACCTTCTCTCTGTCAGAATAACCTTCATGTTTTTTCACTTATAAATAATTTAATAGATATATAATGATGTATATCTAATATCAAAGTACACATTTATAATATTAATATTTATTTACTTATAGGTAGAGAGCTTTGTAGATGTTTTTGATTGGCTGTATTTTTTGGTAAAACATTTTGAAGTTTTTTTCTTGAAGTTGTTCTTGTGCAGGCTTTTTCCTGATGTCAAGACCGATCTGATGTCAAGACCGATGTCATGACATCCGAAGCTGCTGTGTTTTACTATGTTCGCGCTATGGTTATTTGATCTGTTAAGCCTTTGCGCGCCTCTTTTGGAAACTTTGGATATTGTTTTTGTTTCAGAACAATGTTATGCGATGGATCTTTGCCTTATGGAAATGGTTTTAATTAGGTTTAAAACTATTATTGGATCCAAGGCCCAGCTGCTGCAAGGTTATATATATAACAAATGAAGAAGCTGCTGGAGACATACATTTAGGGTTTGCCGTCCAGAAGTTTGTTGTGTTGTTCGTCTGTGTACTAGATTTCTTGTAAGCCATACAATCATCATGATGATTGTCTTGGTCTAGGTGTTTTATTTTGAGTTGTAAAATGTACTCAAAGCTTTTAAGCAAGAGTACTATTGTTCTTGATCGAAGCTTTTAAGCAAGATCAAGTTGTGTTTTTGAAGAGTGTCTTCTTTTGCTTTTCGTCTGTTAGTTTTTCATCACTGCTGTGATTGAGGGGGAGTGAGTAGGAGCTCTGGTCTAGCGGTTTAGATTGAAGTTGCATTGGGTAGATATTAAGTGAAAGGCGTAATATTGAGTTGTATTACCTTGAATTAATATTACTTATAGTGGACTTCCTCCCTGGCTTGGTAGCCCCCAGATGTAGGTGTGTTTGCACCGAACTGGGTTAACAATTTTCCTGTGTTGTTTTCTTTTTACACTTTGTTCATTTGTTTAAAAACATTCAGATAGTGATGTCGTGACATCCTGTAAGACATCGCGTGTCTGAGTCCAGAATTTCAATTGGTATCAGAGCAGGCACCCTGCCTGTTTTCACTGGGTGAGATCTAGGGAAGGTATTTTCTGGTTCGATGGACAAAGAAGTTGGTGGATTTATAATGAGACCACCCATTCTGGATGGCTCTAATTATGATTATTGGAAACCTCTCATGGTGGCTTTTCTGAAATCTGTGAATAGCAAAGCATGGAGAGCTGTGAACAAAGGATGGGAACATCCTGTTATTACTGATAAAGATGGCAACAAAACTCTTAAACCAGAGGAAGAGTGGGACAAAGATGAAGAGGCATTGGCACTTGGCAACTCTAAAGCTCTAAATGCTTTATTCAATGGAATTGACAAAAATATATTCAGACTGGTGCACCAGTGTGAACTAGCCAAAGATGTCTGGGATATCCTAAAGACTACTCATGAGGGCACCTCCAAAGTGAAGATGTCAAGACTTCAACTGCTAACTACAAAATTTGAAAATCTAAGGATGAGGGATGATGAAAGTATTAAGGATTTTCATATGAATTTACTCGATATTGTTAATACCTCAGGAGCTTTGGGAGAAAAAATGTCTGATGAAAAGTTGGTGAGGAAAATTCTTAGATCCCTACCTAAGAGATTTGATATGAAAGTTACAGCTATAGAAGAGGCACATGACATCAGCAGTATGAAGGTAGAGGAGTTAATTGGATCTCTTCAAACCTTTGAGATGGGAATCAATGAAAATTCTGAAAAGAAGAACAAAAGCATAGCTTTTGTGTCCAACTCTCGAGAGGAAGTAAAGGAAAGTAGTGAAGAGAATCTATCTGAATCTATAGCTATGCTTGGCAAACAATTCAACAAAATTATAAGAAGAATGGATCAGAAGCCAAGACCTAATGTCAAGAACATCTCATCTGACATCAGTAGATCATATGACTCTGGCAGAAGAGATAAACCAGAAGAAAAATACAATCACAGTAAAGGGATTCAATGTCATGGATGTGAAGGGTATGGACATATTAGAGCTGAATGCCCTACCTATCTCAAGAAACAAAAGAAAGGATTGTCAGTCTCCTGGTCTGATGAAGATTCAGAGAGTGATTTTGAAGAAGAATCAGCCAAACATGTCACAGCCCTTACTGGAATTTGCAATTCTGATGAAGATTCTAGGAAAGACGAGCTAACCTTTGAAGAACTGGCAGATTCCTACAGAAAGCTGTGTATCAAATGTGCAGAAGTGTGTCAACAAGGTGAAAAGCAGAAGAAATACATAGCTCAGTTGGAGGCTGATAACAAAGAGCTTAATGAAACTATATCTGAACTGAATGATGAAATTATCCTGCTACAATCCAAACTTGATCAGATGTCAAAATCAGTAAAAATGTTGAACAGTGGCACGGATATGTTGGAGGAGATCTTGCAGGTTGGAAAAAGTTCAAGAGATATGTCTGGTATAGGTTTTGTTGGTGCAAAGAAATATGTCCAAGATAGTAGCAGAACTAAACCTGAAGCTGAGATGTTGAAGCCGATGTCTAAACATGTGACTCAACATCACGAGAAAGGTGAAATGAAGAGAAAGTTTCAAAGATGGAGATGTCATTACTGTGGAAGATTTGGACACATTAAGCCTTTTTGCTTCAGACTACATGGATATCCAGATCAAGCTCCTTCTTACAAACCTAAGCAGATCATGCCCATCCAGAAGCAACAATGGAAACCTAAAAATATGGCCTTAATAGCCCATACATCTCTTAGAGTTTCAGCCAAAGAAGACTGGTATTTTGATAGTGGATGTTCCAGACACATGACTGGACTCAAGAATCTGCTTGTTGATATCAAAAGTCATTCTACTAGTCATGTAACCTTTGGCGATGGAGCTAAAGGAGAAATCAAAGGAGTTGGAAAATTAGACTGTTCAGGAGTGCCAAGTTTAGAAGGTGTTTTGTTGGTCAAGGGCCTGACAGCTAACCTCATAAGCATCAGTCAACTATGTGACCAAGGATACAAAGTCAACTTCACTAAAGCTGAGTGTGTGGTTACTAATAAAGAAAAGGAAGTAGTTATGAGGGGTGTCAGATCCAAAGATAACTGCTACTTGTGGATGTCTCATGAATCCAGCTACTCTACTGTTTGTTCTAAAGAAGAAGAAGCAAAGCTGTGGCACCAAAAACCTGGTCACCTTCATCTAAGAGGTATGAAAAGAATTATTTCTCTGGAAGCTGTAAGAGGAATTCCTAAGCTACAAATTGATGAAGGAAAAATATGTGGTGAATGTCAGGTAGGAAAACAAACCAGGATGTCACATCCAAAGGTTAAACATTTGACTACTTCCAGAGTTCTTGAACTTCTACATATGGACTTAATGGGACCAATGCAAATAGAAAGTCTTGGAGGAAAGAAATATGCTTATGTGGTTGTGGATGACTACTCCAGGTACACTTGGGTGAACTTTATTAGAGAAAAGTCAGATGTGTTTGATGTTTTCAAGGACCTATGTCAAAGAATTCAAAGAGAAAAAGAAAATGGTGTTGTGAGAATTAGAAGTGATCATGGAAAGGAATTTGAGAATCAAAAGTTTGCTGAATTCTGCTCCTCTGAAGGAATACATCATGAATTCTCTTCCCCTATTACTCCACAGCAAAATGGGGTTGTTGAAAGAAAGAATAGAACTATTCAAGAATCAGCAAGAGCCATGATCCATGCTAAGAATCTTCCTATCTACTTCTGGGCTGAAGCCATGAATACTGCTTGTTATGTCCATAATAGAGTTACCTTAAGAAAAGGAACCTCTACCACCCTATATGAGATCTGGAAGGGAAGAAAACCCACTGTCAAATACTTCCATGTGTTTGGTAGTAAGTGTTACATTCTTGCTGATAGAGATCACAGGAGGAAGATGGATCCCAAGAGTGATGAAGGAATCTTTCTGGGCTACTCTACAAACAGTAGAGCTTATAGAGTATTCAACTCAAGAACCAAAATAATAATGGAATCCATAAATGTTGTGGTTGATGATGTTCACAATCAAGCAGATGTCACAGAAGATGTCGGAACATTCTGGGATTTTACAGCAGATGGTTCTACAAGAGAAGATGATTGCAGTCCCACTATCACAGAAGCTGAGACTGAACCCCCTAACAAGAGTCCCTCTATAAGAATTCAGAAAGATCATCCTAAAGATCTTATTATAGGAGATCTCAACAGTGGAGTTATTACAAGGTCAAGAGAAGTTGTCTCAAACTCTTGTTTTGTGTCAAAAATTGAACCTAAAAATGTCAAGGAAGCATTAACAGATGAGTTCTGGATTAATGCCATGCAGGAAGAATTAGGTCAGTTTGAAAGAAATGAAGTATGGGAGCTGGTACCAAGACCTAAAGGTACTAATGTCATTGGAACTAAATGGGTTTACAAGAACAAGTCAGATGAACAGGGAACTGTTATCAGAAACAAAGCAAGGCTAGTTGCTCAAGGATACACCCAAGTTGAAGGAATTGACTTTGATGAAACCTTTGCCCCTGTTGCCAGACTTGAGTCAATTAGGCTGTTGTTAGGGATTGCTTGTATTCTGAAATTCAAACTATACCAGATGGATGTGAAGAGTGCTTTCTTGAATGGATATTTGAATGAGGAAGTCTATGTAGAACAACCTAAAGGTTTTGCAGATCCAAACCACCCTGATCATGTATACAAATTAAGAAAAGCTCTTTATGGTTTGAAACAAGCCCCTAGAGCTTGGTATGAGAGACTAACTGAGTTTCTTACTAGCAATGGATACAGGAAAGGAGGGATAGATAAAACTCTCTTTGTTAAAGATGAAGAAGGGAAGATTCTGATAGCTCAAATCTATGTGGATGATATTGTATTTGGTGGGATGTCAGACAAGATGACTAGACATTTTGTTGATCAGATGCAATCTGAATTTGAAATGAGTCTAGTTGGAGAATTAACCTATTTTCTTGGGCTGCAAGTCAAACAGATGGAAGACTCAATCTTTCTCTCTCAGAGCAAGTGTGGACCGTCCTTTCGGGCCATACCCCTCCGTGGGTGGGATACGTGAACTGACTCTTTTTTGTCGATCGGACGCTTTCGCGTCACTTTTGAAAAAGTTTACAGAGTCGCCACCGACCTTTTATTTTATCCAATGAAGGAAAGGTTTATAAAAGAAACAGAAAAAAGACCTTTGAGAGATTCTGGGTAAGGGGGTAGGTTATACAAAGGGAAGGTGTTAGCACCCTTTGTATCCATGGTTATCCATGGGCTCTTTAGTTTGCTTAGCTCATTTGCTTTACTTTTCAATTGATTCGGAATGCTTTACCTGTGTTTTTGAAATACCTTTGCAAATAGAATTTGTAATGATCCTTGTGCGGATATATACAAATGCTTGTTTATCTTTCGAAAGATGTTTTGAAAAGATCGTTAATTTTGTAATGATCCGTGTTTGGATGTATACAAAATATTGTCTTTTGGAAAATTCGTTTTAAAAAAACAACAGTGTATGAGAATTTTGTTTGTTTTGATTTTGAGCAAGCAAACTAGGAGGTCTACCCTGAGTTAGGAGGTCTTTATCCTTGTTCCCTTTAAAAATCTATCCATTCGTCGGATATAAACAAAAGGTTCGATTTTGTACTCGAAACAGTAGAAATGTAACTTTGATTTCGAAAAGAGTGAAAAGGGATTACCCTAAGAGGTGCAAATGTGATTGTGATTGAATTCAGATATTTATCTTTGAAATAGTGATCTAACAGTTCAATTTTATCTTTGACATACACGCAGTTTATATGGGTGCTGGAAATTAAAATGCGGGAATGTAAAGTGCGGAAAGTAAATCTACGCTATTACATCGATTGTGCGGGAAATGTAAACTAGCCTATTTACATGAATTTGACATCCTATACATTTATCTAGGAATTTTAAATTGCAAGAAATAAAAGGCATATTTTTTGGATTTTTATGATTTATTTTAAATATAATTAATGCATGATTAATTAATTTTAAAATAAAGAAAAGATGAAAAAATGATCAAACTTAGAAAATAAGTTTAGAATATGTACAAAATGTTTGTTAATTGATTTTAGAACAAAACTAATTTTTTTGGAATTTTTGAAATTGTTTTTGGATTTTTTAAGTTAATTAAAACATAATTATATAAATAATTACACAAATAATTAAGACTTAATGATAAAATTATCCTAAATATGTACAAAATTAGTTTATGATATATAAACAATATTTAACACAAAGAACAATTTTTTTATGATTTTTTGACTAATTAAAATAATTAATAAGCAAATATATAAATACATACTAATTAATTATGAAAAATATTGAAATTTTGAAGAAAAATAAAATATTTTTATTTCAGAAAATAATATATTATTTTAGAAGTTTAAAATATTTTTTGGGGAATTTTTTGAATTTTTAAACTATTTTTAATTAATTTATCAAAGAAATTAAAATAAAATAGAAAATAAAAAAGGATACTTATTCAGTGTGGAAGTTGACTGAGGGAGCATGGTGTAGCTGCGTGTGTGAGGCGTTGGATTGGAGATTGAATTGATCCAAGGGTTCAGATCTGAGGTCACATGAAGCACATGATTAAAGCAAGGCATGGGATTAGTGGGAGACCAAAGTCAGACTGGTCCCCACCCTCGCCTGCATGGACCAATGGAAACAGAGGAGAGAAGGTTGAAAAGTTGACTGACGAACCACGCTCGGACGCGTGGTCGTCTTCAACCTCCGTCCCATG